>NC_136061.1:118217031-118967031 GCF_964261635.1 Lissotriton helveticus
TAAAGATTTGCTATTAAAAAACCATTGAAATTCACTGAAAAAAACATAGGTTTCACACCAGTTATAGTTAGGAATTAGCATTAAAAAAACCTATGAAATTTACTGAAAAAACCATAGGTTTCACACCAGTTATAGTTAGGAATTAGCATTAAAAAAACCTATGAAATTCACTGAAAAAACCATAGGTTTCACACCAGTTATAGTTAGGAATTAGCATTAAAAAAACCTATGAAATTCACTGAAAAAACCATAGGTTTCACACCAGTTATAGTTGGCTGGAAATTTTACTCGCATAAAACCATTGAAATTCCCACGTTATAGTTAGTTGGACTCACTATAACTTGCGCGTGCAATGCACTGCTGATGACATCACATATTACATCACTCATGACATGGTCAGTGACATCACTCATGACATCACTGATGACACCATCCAGTGAATGTGTGTCTTTCTGAAAAATAAATATGTTTTATATATGTATATGTAAAAGTTGATGGAAGAATAAATGTTTAAATAAGTGTTTACATGTTGATTGGTTAACTGGCTTATTAAGTGTATCTTAGTGAATACATATATCAGTGAGTAATGTTTAAATATTTAAATATATGTATTAGTGTTTCACTTTGTGTATAAGTGGCTGCATGGGTTGGTGAGTAGCTACATGTGTATGTATATGGGTTATTACATGTTTTTCTTAGTATCAGTATGAGTGTTTGTATGGTTTGGTGGGGGTATTACCTAGCACATAGATGCATGAATGACTGACTCTCTCTTTGTATCTGTTTTAAAGACAGCATATGTGCAGGACTGTATGGGTGGATCAGTGTGTATATGTGTGTGTTAGTGAGTGAATGAGTGTCTCACTAGTGTCTTTATCAGTAACTACATATGTATTAATCTAGTGTATGTGAATATTAATGTATATAAGTGAGTATATGTGAGAGTAAGAGATTGTAAGAGTTCCTGTTTAAATTAGTATGTGTTTCTATAAGTGACTGTTTAAGAGAGTAAGTATGTGTAAGTTTCTTTAGAAGTAAAGTGGTAGTGTGTGTATAGCTGTATATGCAAATAAATGGATGTTTAATAGTTTATTTGCATGTGTGAGTATGTGTCAGAGTATGTTTTAGATGACTGTCGGTGTGTAACAGGATGTATAGGTGTATCACTACATATAATGAGTGAGTATATGTATGAGTGACTATATAGAACTGTTGGTGAATAAGTGGATGTGTATATAGATGGTGGAATTATTGAATTGGTTGTTGTTACTGGTATGGGTATGTCCATTCTTTTCAAAATGTTAGTTTCTATTATTGAATATGTGCTTCAAGGGTTACATTACAGTGAAAGGAGGTATATCACTCTGTCACAAGGATGGTGTCATCAGTGTTGTCATGAGTGATGTCACTGACCATGTCATGAGTGATGTAATATGTGATGTCATCAGCAGTGCATTGCACGCGCAAGTTATAGTGAGTCCAACTAACTATAACGTGGGAATTTCAATGGTTTTATGCGAGTAAAATTTCCAGCCAACTATAACTGGTGTGAAACCTATGGTTTTTTCAGTGAATTTCATAGGTTTTTTTAATGCTAATTCCTAACTATAACTGGTGGGAAACCTATGGTTTTTTCAGTGAATTTCATAGGTTTTTTTAATGCTAATTCCTAACTATAACTGGTGTGAAACCTATGGTTTTTTCAGTAAATTTCATAGTTTTTTTTAATGCTAATTCCTAACTATAACTGGTGTGAAACCTATGTTTTTTTCAGTGAATTTCAATGGTTTTTTAATAGCAAATCTTTATAGTTATAAAAAAGAATACATTTTAAAGCGAATTTTATATTGTATAATTATGTCAATTTAAAATTTTTTTTTTTTTTGATTTTTCACCCCGGGGCGCTCCTGGGGCGCGTACCAGTGAACGCACGGGTAAGCGCAATGTTACGGCACGCCCCGGGGCGCGTACAGGTGAGCGTCCCGATAGCGCTATTGCCGCGAACGAAAACAACATCGTGACGTATCGCGTAGCCGACACGCCTTGCGTCAGTTGACACGTATCGCGTAGCCGCGTCTTAGGACGCACCGGGTAAGCGCACCCGGAAGCGCAAACGATCGTGCAACGTAAGCGCCTGACGCGCTTACGCTGCACGCCCGGGACGCGCAGCAGGGCGCGTAGCGCAAGCGCGTCAAGCCATGTGACTTTAAAATAACACTTTTCATTGGTTCAGAACTTTTTTTTTCCAAATTGTGAGAAACCCACCCATTTCTCTCACTATTGCTTTGTACTTGGAGAGAGCAAGAGCTGTTCTGTGTACTGTCTTCATCTCCTACTTTCCTGATCTACACCAATGGCTGCAAGGGAGTCATCCAGCAGTGATTCCGATGAATTTTTTGCATGAGGACCCTCCTCACCAGAAGAAAAAGAACCACTTCATCTGGAAATTCTATGACATCCCTGAAGGACAAAAAAAAATCAATGCTGCAAAAGTAACCTGCAAAATATGTGGCAGTACTTTATCCAGAGGCAATCCTCTAAAAATATATAGCTTCGGAAATGCCAATTTAATCAGGCATGTCAAAAGAAGACACCCAAACAACTTTGCCAGGGAGAGTGTCAGGGAGCTGGCACGGAATTTACCCACAGATGGCGGCAGCACCTCCACTGGTGGAGCAACACCTTCGGGACCACCCCGTGGAAGAATGGTCCCTAACATACAGCCGGTGTTTGCAGGCATCAAATTTCTGTGCACACAGTGTGACGAACTGCTCTGCTATGGGGAGCAGAGTGTTGAACTTATTGCCATAAAGAAACAGGAACACCGCTGCCCTGCCAGTCCCTAAATTTTCACTTTTTTGCTCCTGTTGAGCAGTTTTGGAATCCCTGTTTTTGTTTTTCCCCTGAAAAAAATCCAAAAAATATATAAAATAGTTTTAAAAAGTATAAGAAAATATAAAACAACAAAAACAAAAAAAAGTTCTTTTCAGAACTACCTCCAATTTATATATATTTTTTTTTTTTTTACCCGCGGGAACCCTTATATGGCCCCCACATCAAACCTAGGGGGTCAGGGGGGGTGTACACTGCCCCCTTTTGCTCATTTCCCCCTTTGATTTTTGCCACCTCTTGTGTCTCAATCCTACCGAGACACAAGATGGCGGCCGCTGCGGACTGTTTCGAATGTTTACAGACACCCGAGAACCAATCAGCTTGCCGTGCGCAAGTCGCGTGGCGCGCCTGGAGCGCTCCCCGGTACGCATACCGGGGCGCGGCTCTAGATATATACATTTTTTTGAACCTAAATAACTCAAAATCCTCTGGAGCACATATCTTGAGACATAGCAAAGGCACATCGGGCTACCAGTCCCTACAATTTTGCCAAGTTTGGTGAAAATCCATTCAGCCGTTCGAGCTAAAAGTGCGACAGACCGCCCTATGGAAATTAACATGGGGAAAACACGTTTTGGGACGCCCCTTTTATCTCGGCCCCCGCTTGACGAATGCCCCCCAAACTTTCAGGAAAGGAGCGGAGAGCCGCGAGGCAAAGTTGCTGAAAAATTCAGGCTGATTCCTCAACCGGCGCCAAAGTTATTCCAAATAGAATGTTGCGATTTCCCTATGGAAATCAATCCTAACTATAACTACCTACTGGCGACCACCAGTAGGAGATATATATATATATATACACATACATACATATACACATACATACATACATACATATATGCACATATACACATATGCACACATACAAACCAAAAAGAAGCAGAGAACTGTGGGAAGCAGCTCCTGTATAGAGCACTCTCAACACCAGCGACACTCTAGATCTACCCAGAGTGCTCTGCTTCTTTTTTGCATAATTTATTTGTCACTCTATGCCGGAAAGGGTCTTTTTTCGACTTATACTGGGTGCTCACTTGTGTCTGCACAAAGCTATACCTCTCTGAAGAGCTCTAATTAGAGCGAAACACTGTCAGGGGTTGCTTTTATTCATTTCAGGTTGGCTTGGTTGGTATTTTACCAATTCAAAGCTGTAATACTGTGCTTGGAGTGATAAATGACGTTGGTCATTTAACAGCTCGACAAGTACAGCACTGCGCTAGTCCTATGCTTAAAAACTTTGCTGTAGAAATGGCAAAAGACTTTGTCCATTTCTATCTCTGCGTGGATAGCACTGTGCTAGTCCTATGCTTAAAGACATTGATAGAAAAGCAGACATTTGAGGTGAGCAGATGTTGAGAGTGCTCTATACAGGAGCTGCTTTCCACCTTAACTTGAGAACTACCCAGAGTTCTCTGCTTTTTTTGCATAATTTATTCTTCACTATGCCTGAAAGGGTATTTTTTGAGATATATATATATATATATATATATATATATATATATATACACACACACACACATATATACATTTCTTTTTTTTACATTTCTTATTGAATTTTCAGGCAAGTGAAATAAACTGTACACAATCTTGTACAGTACCAACAGTTAGAATCAAGCAGTCACATTGTGGCACCAACCTTGGCGGCGTTACTGACATGTGACAAGAGCATAAATGACAACCAATAAGGTGAGAGGAGAATTGGGACTAAGCTCCAAAGAAAAAATAAAAGGGAGAGGAGCCACTCAGAAGAGGATAAAAGTACGCGCCATGGCAGTTGATTTGCCACATACTTTTTTTTTTTTGCAGAGTTTTATATAGCGCGAACTAGAACCGAACCGAATCAGTTATCAGAGCGCTTTACATAGCACCAGTTACGTTACATGAGGACCCACTTTCATTTTAGGCACGGGGAGATTAAGTGATTTGCCCAGAATCACAGGGGGTTTTTGGCGTCGTTAGCGAGACTCGAACCAGGTTCCCCAGGTCCGAGGTCGAGCGCCTTAGCCGTTAGGCCAACCCCTCTCCCCATATACTTGGACTGCAGATACTTGGACTGCAGCCTGGTACACAACACTCAAACGTCAAACTTCGCCACTCAAACCGCCAGAGGTGATTCTGCCTGAGCGTCTCACAGACAAGCCTTGCCAGGGAAAGCTGCAGTTTCCTCCAAACTAGTTTGGGCGCCAAGGTAAAACTCAAGTAGTGTCCCTATAACCTTGGGTGGGACCTCATGAACATCAACTCCCAATAGGCGGCCAAGTGTTCCTGACAAAAATCCGTTTCTCTGAGCCATCTGTAGTCCTTGGTGTCTGCCCCAATTAATCGCCACGCAGCGCTTGGCCAAAAGGGGAAGAGCTGTTAACTTGCGCACATCCTTAGGGACATCCCTCACAGCGAGCACTCCAAAGGACAGTTCCAAGCAGATGAGAAAACTCAGCACACGGCACAGCACAGCGTACGCAGAGCACATGATCAATGAATCCTACATGTTTCTGGAGGTGT
Source organism: Lissotriton helveticus (assembly GCF_964261635.1). Lineage (NCBI taxonomy): Eukaryota > Metazoa > Chordata > Amphibia > Caudata > Salamandridae > Lissotriton > Lissotriton helveticus. The sequence continues at coordinate 118,222,420 of NC_136061.1, forward strand.
GTTGGAGCCTATGTAGGAATTAAGTGCATTAGGCACAGTCTATAGTTTCGGGAGAGTGTGCAGGATTGGGTAAAGCAATACTTCCACTGCTCATCAGTGAAGGGGGGGTGGGGGAGGGGGTGGTGGTCTCGAGGTCATTGTAGCATGCATGCCTTCTACTGTGAATATGTACCAGCACCGTTGTATGTATACCCCTGTGGGGGGAGGGGAGGGTTCTCTCCTGCCTCGTGGAACAGCTCAGAGCAGACTTCCTCAGTGGAAATCAGCATGCAACGTAGCCCGCCTGCTCCGGGTCTCAGTAGTCTGGTCCGATCCCGACTCCCTTCACTCACCACCGGGGCCTCGTCCAGCTCCCTGCTTGTCCTCGCGTCTGGAAGGCAGGGGCGCACCACAGCCAGTCGCCTCACCCACAGACGCAATCTGGCCCAGCTGTGATCGTAGGACACAAAGTGGTCCTGGTAGGGAGCTCAGGCCGAGACCAGCCCGCTGACTGAGCAATCCACCCTTCCAAAGGTCCTCGGCAGCTCTTTTGGGGCTTACTCAAGCAGCAGGAAGCTAGCAACGTAGGGATTGCCTGGGCACACTCCGATGTCCGTTAAATCTTAGGATAAATGTTGGACATTCCACTATGGCTGGCAGAGCCTCACAGGGCGGAGGCCATCTTGTGGCCGGTATCTCTAGCGCCCCCCTTTGATGCAAAGATATTAACAATTGCCTCTCTTAGGGTACAGTGGATAATTATCCACCCAGTTCAAGCAGGATATATTATGGGGAAGTGGTTAATAAGAAGGCTTTCATAGTCTCCCTGGATGTTGAAAACTGTTTGACAGTGTAAATTGGCCTCTATGGGCCAAACTTAGCTTGGGAGACAGATTCAGGTGATGGGTGATGGTAGGCTATGGGTTCCCATGGCCCAGGTGCAGCTAAATGAACACCTCACAGTTGATACATATCAATAGGGGAACAAAGCATGGCTGTCTGCTTTGCCTCCTGCTGTTCATCCTCATGCTGGAGCTTTTGGCTTGCCGTATTTGAGCTAGTGAGTAGAGAAAGATTCCTCAAAAGTGTGTTCATGGTTATACATATAACGATGTTGAGCTAGTAGTTTTCACTATTCAAAAATCAGTCTACCAAAACGTTTTTAAAAAGTTAATGAAAAACGTTCTTAAACCAACTATATTTTTAGAGAATCCTAGGAAACATGCTTTGAATGGTAACAAAAGAAAAAAGACAGATATATAGAATAAGGCTATTAATGGAGACATTTAAACAGACAAACACAAGCTTGCCAAACTGAAATGACTGTTAGTAGACACATTGTGTCTTGATAAGACATTGGCCATAGCACACTAACTTAAGGACATGACTTTAGGTGTGAAAGTTTTATCAATGAGGAGCAAGGAAGAAACTATTATACAGACTTACCAACAAGACAGTTGCAATAGAATGAAAACAATGAGAGTTAAAAGTCCGATAACACACACAAGAAGGCAACTGCCAACTTAGAATTGGCATTTCATGGCATTTTTTAATGAAAAATGATAAGGCTTGTATGTAGGCACTGTGAGGCTGGGATCGCTATGAGAGTGTGTGTTAAACACAGATGGTGCAAAGGTGAGCTAAGTGGAAGAATCCAATAAGAGGTGATGCCAGAAAATAGTGCAATTTCTGAAGAATTTGGTTTTGAGATGTAAAATAATGAAACAAATAAGGACACACCGTTTTGTATGATAAAAATAGGTGGACAGGAAATTTGCATAATGGCAGATCACGCTCTAACTATACTATAATCAGCCATAACTTATGATCAAAGATTCCAGATGTAAGGTTGCAGCTACCAGGTTACAGAAACAAACCTTTCGATGTTTTAGGATGTTTTCCATCAACGCCAGAATTTTAAATGATGAGGTATTGAAGCAAAGGTTTAAATAGCCTAAGAAGGGCCATGCTTATTGGGTTGGCCATCTGATGAGATTATGATAATCATTACCTTCGGTCCCTTTCATCCAGACCAGGTGTTGTGATATAGTGATTTAGTAGTATAAGTTCATAGATACAGTGCTGTAGAATAGAAAAAACACCTAAGATATTCTTATCTGACCCAAAGTTTGTTAAAAAGGTTGGTCCACAACATAATACTGAAGAAAAAGGCTACAGCAAAAGTACATAAGATGCAAATGATGTGGTGTCAGTTAAAAAAAGGCACTGAAGAAATGATGTAAAAAAGGTATGTTAAAAAATGAAGTCATCCAGTGGCTATTACCAGTAATGGTAGTGCATAAGCCTAATGAGAAGATAAGATCATGTGTAGATTTAAGGGACTTGAAGGAATGTCAAAGGGTGGAATGACGCCCTTTACTAAACAGTGGCAAACTGTAGGACATGGTAGGCAGAGCTAACATCTTTTCCACACTAGATCGTACTAGTGCCTTTCATCAGTTGTTAATTGAGTATAAACTGCTTACATCATTCATAACACTAGAAGGAGCATGTCAGTTTAAATGTATTCCATACCGGCCTCTGCAATATTCAAAAGAATTATTCATAAACTACTTAAAGATGCAAGCAATGTAATATACTGATGATATTCTTGCATTTAGTTACACACAGCAAGCCACTGTTCAAATGTCATCGAGCTAAGAGAAATAAAATTGGAGACGAGTAGATTAGACTATTTGAGTCATAGTATCACCAAAGATGGCATAGCTCGTACAGGCCACAGCACAGATTGTGCACAAAATGGGATGGCGAAAAGGAACATGAATTGCTGTCCAGTTTCAGTCCCACCCTCCAGCCCCCACTCCGAGTACAATTGGTTAAATTGCTTCAGGCTTGACAACAGGTAGCCACTGTGCTTCTATTGTTGGACAGCATGGCATCTGGACATCTGTTGAAAATGTGCCCTATCTGCAAGGCACCCAAATTGTTTGCCTTTTTGCTGATCCCTATTCTTGCGGGTTATAAAAAACTGTGCACCTAACTCCTGCTAATGAGTAGTAAAGCATGTGTGCTCCTCCTTACAACATGGTAACATTGGTATACTTCTTATTGGCAAATTAAAATTACCTATACGTTCCTAGTATATTGTACCTAGGACCTGTAAATTAAATGTCACCAGTGGACTGCAGCACCCATTGTGCCATTCAGTACTGTGACAATATAAGCATGACTGCAGGCCTGCCACCAGCACCCTGGCTATGCAAGTTTTAACTGCAAATTTGCCCTGTCAAAGTAACCCAATTTGAAAGGCCTAAACCTTACTTTTAAATATTTACACCTCACCCCATATCTATGTAGGCCTTAAGGCAAGGGGCAGTACATTTAAAAGTAGGACATGTAAAAGTGTAATGTTAAACATGTCCTTACAGTGACTAGCACTAAAATGCTATTTAATTGTATTAAGGCTGGCTGTTCCATAGGAAAAACACTGGAATGCAATTTAAAATATCAACACTATCTCATAGTTATTACAAATATATTCAATTGTGAAATTAGAGTTTTTATAGATATTAGGGTAAAGCAATAGTTAAAAAGTTGCCAGTGCCTGGAAGCTAAATGTTTATTTTGTTCTCCCCTTTCTGCAAGCCAGTAATTAGCATATCAATAGGCGTGAACAAGGTGTGAACCTGCTCCCAAGACAGGGACAATAGACCTTGGGTGTGGGGAGGTGGTGTTGTACCCTTGACAGGATGGCCTGTGGGATGGAACCAAGAACTTGATTAACTACAAAGAAGCCAACCCTGTCACGAGCAGATGCAGCTAGCACCCAGGCCTGTATCTTTCTTTTGTCCCCCAAGGTAGACCTGCTTCTATCACAGTGAGCCTCTTGTTGATATCAATGTCTGATCCTGCAGCAGTGTTAAGACTTGCTTGACACGTCTGCTGGGATTTTTCATATGACATTTTGGGTGCCTTTCAAAATAAGAAACTAGAACGCCAAAGCAATGTGTGTGTATCTACTGTCTGGTTGCATAATGCTTAGCATTATTTTTACCATGCTTCTGTCTCCAAGTTTGCTGGGGGTACAGGGACTTCTTAAAACTGGATTTTAGTGTAGGATACAGTAGGACACCAGGCTTACCATATTACACTGCCTCCATACACACCCAGCCCTCAGAGCCCAAACTTGGAGTGGCTGAAGACTTCGGCCATCTTGAAAATACCCAATATGGATAGGGTTCGCCCTGGGAACCATTAACCTACTGGCTAGGGCATTTCCAGAGGTAAATAGGAAAAGTGGGCTTCAAGGGTAATAAGGCTGAACACGTGTGATACAGGGATACCACAAGCCTTTCCTGCAACTGCCCAGCTGACCAGTGACAACTGGCCCTTAACTGAACCTGCATGCTAACCTCTTTCTACCACGCTGTGAGTCTCAAAGTGCCACCGCTATGTTCCTGGGGAGTTTCAGACGTTAATGTTAACACTCTGGATTAAAAGACATGGAATATGATCCAGGAAAGGATTGGCAGAATGGGTGTTAATGTTTGCTGCTGCGGGTGTGCTCTTTCCATACTAATTTACTTACAGAGTGGCAACATCGCTCCATGTCATTGCATTCGCTGTCTCCAGTCCTGAAGTTTCCCCAACACATCAGTGGGTTCAAGCGTCTTAGTCTGATTAGTTCAATGGAAGCACAACACGTCAAACACTCAGAAAGCATTAGGCTATCACACACAAGTCCAGGACTGGAAACTGGCCGTAATGACCTACAGGGAGGTGGTCACCCCAGATAGACATCTACAGGGCATTGCTTGGAGAGTAAATATGTTGGATTCAATAGTTGAGATGCTTTATATCGAAAAAAAAGACAATGTCAATATTTTTAAAACAAAGCAATTGGAAAGTTAAACCATTTGAATTTATTATTGTTGCATTTATAGGTCAAGTATTTGATTGCCTTCTAACCAAAGTCATTGTAACATCAGTACTTACTCAGCCATGGAGAAGGCAAGTTCAAAGTTCTGCTTATGGTTGGTTGGAACAAGGGCATCATAGTCAAACGCTTCTGGGAAGAAGGAATGAACCAAGGCACAGAAGGCCATCCCATCACTCCAACTTGAAGAGAAGTTCTGAAGATCAATCTTCTGTAAATGAAAAAAATAAAGGATTGGTTATATAGAGAGGCCATTCGGGGGGCCACTCAGTGAAAGGTCATTGCATTAACAGGTCCAAGTTCACAGTAACATCGGTTCTGTGTGTGAATGGTTGCCTTCCGGCATGAGGGGGAAGGAAACTTCACGTTTTCTCTTTTAACCACATGCGTGCGGCGCATTTTCCCGCTGTGCACTGACTTTTTCAAAAAGCCGCGGTTCATGACGAGCTCAGCTCATCATGAGCGTACGAGAGGTGTACCCCATGACGAGCTCAGCTCGTCATCAGCATCGAAGGGGTTAAAACCAGGAGGAAAAATCAAGATGTGTTCGCAGGCACACATTTTCGAGCTTTTTATTATACAATCACTACATGCTTATCAAAAGTAGGCCTGAACAATTTGACCTGCTTTTCCAATACATGAGGTTAGCTTTGGTAAACAAGCTTTGGTCAGGCCTTTTTATATATGGGAGAGGTTCTTCAGTGAATGTTGAGTTTCTCTGTGTGGATAGGCGAGTGGATGAATGTGATAATCAGCTGATCTACGCCAGTGAGGAACGCTTGCTGCAGGAAACTTGGCTGTTACTTGCCTGATTGGGAACTTTCCGTTTGTGAGCGCCAGCCCTCCCGCCTGCCGCCGCCCGACTCCCTTGACATCCTCGAGTCTGGCGGTTGGACGGAGCGCGGTCTGTGGGTAAAAACTACGTGACCCAGCATCCCTAGCGGAGAACGCCGCGTCATTTGCGCGCCAGGAGGCGCAGAAATAGAGCGTCACCCCGGTCGAGTGGGGGAGATCTACGCCAGTGAGGAACGCTTGCTGCAGGAAACTTGGCTGTTACTTGCCTGATTGGGAACTTTCCGTTTGCGAGCGCCAGCCCTCCCGCCTGCCGCCGCCCGACTCCCTTGACATCCTCGAGTCTGGCGGTTGGACGGAGCGCGGTCTGAGGGTAAAAACTACGTGACCCAGCATCCCTAGCGGAGAACGCCGCGTCATTTGCGCGCCAGGAGGTGCAGAAATAGAGCGTCACCCCTGTCTCGCGGGACGCCCGGAGCGGAGCCCGGGCAAAGGGCGGGCCCTCTACGGCCCTCATCGGCACGATTAGGCCAGGCAAGGCCACCTCCCTAAAAACTTTCTATGTGCCCCAGGGATTATTGCCAGCTAGTTCATCGCCAGTGGATTGTGTTAACGCTTCTGGTTGATCGCCTCCCAAGCCCTAGTTACCAGACGGGGGTCGGTAAGTAGTCTGCACAAGCTGCTACCGAATCGCCCAGGAGCCTGGGAATAGGAGGGTGTCTTCGGTGAGAAGTGATAGCATACACAAACATCCCTACGAAACAGGAAAAGAAGAGCGCTGGATACCTGTTCAAGGCACTGTAGTAAGATACTTGCTTTTAAAATTTTGTGAGAACCATATTTCGTAATTTTATTAAGTTGTGGCTATAAGACGATCACACCCCTTTGTATAACTATGCCAAAAAAAAACAATCATATGGGATCTGAAACACCAAAGAACACCATGGAAAATTATCTTGTTCAAGTGGTCAACAAAATAAACAGTGAGCGTAGACAGTCGTTGAGACTGTCTCAGTCACCTATTCTCCTTCCTGGGAGTCCACCTACTCCGCTGCAAACAAATGAGTCTTTGCTACTAGACTCTGATAATGATGCTCCGGAAACAAACTCCCCAGTAAACGTCAGTATCGATATGAGTGCAGCAAACATGGCGGATACTGAGCCACATTTAGACAATCATTTAGATGTACAGGCTATCATCGCGGTTGAAGAAAAAGACGAGTTGGAGGACGAACCACCCGCAAAGCAGACCACGAGGGCAGTTAGAGCCTGTCGTAGAATACAAAACAAACGTGGGGGGGCTCGCTCTGGGAAAAATAAGGTCATGTCACCACCAAAGATAAAAAATACTCGCCAGAGCCACGAGGAGAATAACTCGAGGGAGATATTGGATGAGGACCTATTATCAAGAATTGCAGAGCTGCTAGAAATAAAAATTCAGACTCTTATCAAGCCTCTTATTAGTAAGATTGACAAACTTTCTGCGGACATAAAGAAATTGGGAGGTACACAAAATGCATTAGCAGATGCGATAGGAAATGTCTTAAGCAATGTTAATAAGGGCCACGATTGTTCAAAGGGAAATAACGAATCTGGGTTAACACCAGATGTTACTCCATCAGGGCCAACCCTCCCGGAATGTCCGCAAACTGGCCCCATCATCAATGATTTACCATTAAATGCCCCAATTGTTCAACAAATTGATTCACTACACGTTACAGTGCCCCCTAATCTTGAAGAAGACCAAACACAATTTGTAGTTGAAGCATCGCCATTGGTGTTAGTTCTAGCCAATACACCAACCCTATCACCGGGTCAAACCGAGTCAACATCGTCTCTAAAAAGCAAGGCATTACATTGGCTGTCAAACAATATGCGGACAGCACAGGGGGGTGAACAGCGGCTGGCTGATGAAATTAAAATGGTAAGGAGGGTTAGATGGATAGGAAATAAGCAAAAAAAAATGGAAGGGCGACAGTGTGATATTAAATCTTTCAAACCCAGCTGCTCTTCCCGATATTCTATCCAATATTCTTCCACCACAAAAAAGAAGTAGTTCCATAATCCCCCTTACATTAGAATTTTTCTATAATGAGTCTCAAAAAGCCAATAGTCATAATCCCCTGAAGCCAGCTTGGTTAGTAAGAAATAATGGATGGGGTGGGGGACCTAAAATGTATGATACAAACTATACCGTTAATAATAGGGCTGGCCCATGGCAAGCCAATCAACATAACATTCCCTGTTTTACTACTCCAGGGCAAAATTGGAATTTAATGGGCAGACGAGGGCCGGGCATATCTGCTAACAACTACGGGGTATTAGGTAATGGCAACTACAACGGAGGGTGGCCAGGGGTGCAGCAGAATGTATTATATCCTATCACTCCTGCACCCATAGGCAATGGGAATCAAACTGGAGAATGGTTGGGTGCCCACATGAATACAGCATATCCTATTACGCCTGCACCTAGATGGAATGCACCAGTAAATGGTTGGGGTCTTGGGGCCCCATCTTATAATTGGGGAGTTAGTACCTCAAATAGGTTTGAGGCCCTGGCTGGTTTAGCTGACTGTGATTGACTTGAGGGTGGGGACTTGGCAATGTCATGTGGCATAGAATACACATATCCTAGCCTGCATCTCAAAGCTGTACCAAAGCAGATTGTACCTGTTAAAAAAAATTCTGAACCGCTAACGCACCATGTTGATATAATGGCACAAATACCACATTTAGATACAAATGGGTCTATTACACAACAGCAGGTAACAGGGTTACTAGATGTTCCAGAAATAACAAAAATAATCTGTTGGAATATTGCAGGTTTGAAAAAAAACCTTTCAGATCCGGCATGGCATGACTATTTGGCAGGGGGGGATTTAATCATGTTTCAGGAAACCTGGGGGCTCGAGAATTATTTTAAGGTCGATTATAGATCCTTTTTTATCCCTGCAGTCAACATAAATGGGGGAAGACCTTCTGGCGGCCTAGTAACATGGGTGAAAATCACAAGTGGCCTGTCTTTTAAGCAAATTGACACAAACAATCCCGACATTTTATTACTGGAGTTAAAAAATACTAAAGGCTGTAGCATTTATGTGATTAATATTTACAGTAGACCACATCAATCGTGTAAAGAATCACCAGCTGTTACCCATTTGAGTAATATTGTGGCGGGGTTTGCTCAAAATGCAACAATGATTATAGGCGGTGACCTTAATAGAGGTTTCGAACCTATAATAGGCCTAGAAGACATCCATAAGGATGAGGATAGCGCCAATAATATCCCCTTGGTTGACACAAATTACAAAGCACCTTGCACAGTGAGTGCTCTACAATTATTGAACTTGACTCTCGAGCTAGGCTTACGTGCCTGCAATGGGCGGTTGCCCTCAGATTGCCCCAGAAAACCAACATTTACCAGGGGGGCGACTCTCAGCCATTTAGATTATTTTATAGTTTCTCTGAAATTATGGCCCTTGATCATCGATTTAATGGTGGATGACCGCACGGAAAGCGACCATTACCCATTGATCCTATCCGTCCAGACTCAGATCTTTAAAACCCCTGGCAAAAGTGCTAAAAGTACTGTTTCCTTACCACAGAACCCTTTAGTGGCAAACAATCGTAGATCCCTGAAGTGGCCAGTGGTTTTAGGTAACAGCATTTATCAGTCAAATCTATAATGTATTTGTGAGGCACATGTCCCCTCTTTTAGGTAATAGTACTGTCACCAAAAATCCTTGTCTGATAGAATCCCATGATCATTTAATTGACCAACTTAGCGAGATCCTAACTAGGGCGGTAAAAAGATCACATAATGCCCAAAAGAATAAACAAATAGGGATCTCCTGGTATAACCAGGAATGCCGGAGAGCTAAAACAGACTTAATTACAGCAGTCAGGGGGGATTCAGCGGACATTGTGAGAATCAAGAGAGCTCAGTACAAAAGAATACTAATAATGGCCAAAAAAGAGTGGGACGAAAGGGTTTGGTCAGATTTGTTGGACACATGTAAGTGTAAAGATCAGACCTCCTTTTGGAGCCTCATTGCTAGAGGCACCAGGGGGGCGACTGAATGCAAAGATAGATTCCTAGAGGAGGAAATTTGGGTCAAGCATTTCACTCTATTATATGCTTGCGGAAGCTCTGGTGAGATTGAAGCTTGCAGCCTTTCCTTGCTGCGCATGATACACCTCTTGTCTTCTCCCTGACAGAAACAATTTTAGCAATCAGGGCAGTTAAGTCAGGGAAAGCGCCAGGCCCTGGCGGTATACCAGGTGATCTTTGGAAACACGAGAACTATATTTGGGCTCCTTATATCAATTTATTATCAAATGATATTGCTAGAGGAGCTCCCGTCCCAGAAACTTGGAAGGGGGCAGAGATTGTAACACTGTTCAAGAAGGGTGACAGGTCAAATCCTTCGCATTATCGGCCTATCAGCTTAATTGACGTGTTACAAAAAATGTTTGCCCGCCAAGTTCTCAACAGGCTTTCCACTTGGATTGAAGAACACTATCTATACAAAATACCAGGCAGGTTTTAGATCAAAGATAAGCACTATAGACCAGGTTTTTAGATTTTTATGTTTAGTCTGGAAATATACGATTATAAGAAGGTCCCATATATACGTGGCTTTTGTTGATTTGAAGGCAGCTTTCGACATGGTTCCAAGGGTAGCACTATGGAAGACATTAAACAAGATGGGCGTCCCCGGAAACATCCTTCAAATTTTAATTAAACTCCACGAGAATAACTATGCACGAGTTAGATGGGGACCAAACGGAGAAGTCAGCGAGAAGATAAAAATAGCGAAAGGGGTAAGGCAAGGGTGCGTAATGGCACCTACCTTATTCTCCTTATACGTTAATGACATCCCCGACACTCTTTTGGGCTGCGAGCATGACTCTCCCAAATTGAGTGGGCAAGCCGTTCCGGCATTATTGTTTGCAGACGATACTATTTTAATTTCTCAGACACCCAGGGGGCTTCAAAATCTTTTAAATAAATTTAGTTTGTATTGTCACGACAAGAAATTAGAAATTAATTCCTCAAAAACAAAAGTTATGACAATTAACCCCCACAAAGGTTTTAGCAAAATTTTTAAGATAAATAACGAACCTATTGAAGAAGTCCCCAATTTTAAATACCTGGGTATTATTTTAGATAGCAAAGTAACATGGAAAACATAATTGGAGAGCTCAAAATTAAGGTTGATCAAAACCAGTGTCCGATTATAAAGAGGCATAAGAATAGCCACTTTAAAGCAGTCTCACCAGCCATTGAACTATTCAAGTATAAAGTGCAGTCATCCTCACTTTATGGCGCGGATCTCTGGGCTTATGCTTCAAAGGATACTTTTCGAGTGAGGGAAAATTCCTTTATTAGACAACTTTTAGGGATACCGGGGTCAACACCAATGACACCCGTATTATGGGACCTTAACTTTCGACGTACAGATGACTATGCTTCTCTTCGCCCGCTGCTCTATTGGGTACGTTTATGGTCCATTGAGGAGCTGACTGATTATAGAGAAGCACTGAAAGAGATATTAACCATAAGGAATATTACGTATTTGCCATGGTTAGAGTACGTTAAAAAATGGCTAGAAAAACTAGGGTTAAGTGATTTTTGGTTTGACCCTGACTCTCTCACAAATAGCTCAAAAAGAATCCTGAAACAAAGGTACTGGGATTATATTAGAGATTCAGCGCTATCAAACCCCAGAACAGGGACTCTAACCTCAAAAATTTTCGAATTTAAGGTGACAATGCAATTAGAGCCCCTTATGGATGAAATTTACCCTCCATTGGCCAAAAGCTTATACCTAAAGTACCGGTATGGTATTTTGCAACTAAAAGAAAGGACATCTAGCTGGAACTGCAATAAGGGGTTGGTCGGGGCCGTTGGTTCCGATATATGTGAGCTTTGTGAGATGGGGCTGAAAGAGGATGTGTCCCATGTCTTGTTTATATGCCCAGCATATCTTAAAGCCAGGAAAAAATGGCTAAAGCCAATCTGTAAAAAGTTAGGCTTTCGTCAAATCGAGGTTGGATTAAGAATTTTCAAGGGAGACACTGCTCAACCCATTGTGTTCAGCGTGAGCCGTTTCCTCTTATGCGTGGCCTTGATTAGGAAAATGAAAGACCAAAAAACGTAAGGAAATAGGCTAGCCTTTCTTCCATGTTACTGAGTCATTTGTTAATTGCTAAAGTGCTGCCTGCCCTACTGTTCTGGTGTATTTTTTTAACAAAAACAGATGTTTAATTTATTGTTTTACCATTTGTATATTTATTCAGTGTTCTTGTACATAGAAGGGCCAACTAAGATCAGGTCACCCCTAAGTGGAAAAAACTGGGAAATGAACTGAATTCTATGTATATATGCAAAGGAAGTGTGTGTATATTTTTTAGCCACCCGCAACTTTTTTTATTATTTAAATTGTGATATGATGTATTATGATTGTATATATTGTATCTTATAAGGTTTTTTAAACCGAATAAAGATTGAAATGAATGAAATGATAATCAGCTGATCGGTGGTGGAAAAAATGGACAGCTTAGTGCAAGGATGGACATGTAAGTGCTTAGATGCATTAGTGAGCTGGAAGGGAGGGCAGACTCCTGCCACGAATAGGGAAGTGACCAACATCAGGACCCTGCCCTTGACTATCCATGCGTTCTATGAACATCTTAACTATTCATTCATCCACACACACTACCCATTCATCCATCTCTCCATTCACCCATACATCCTCTCGTCCATGCATTAATTCAGTTACTCTGCATGCGCCTAAATCCCACCCATTCATTCAACCGTTCACGGCTCATCCATCACAAACTTTACTTGTTCTCCTATTGACCCACTCACCAAATCGCCAATCAATGAAGAAGCACTTTCATTTTTTAAAAACACCCAAAAAAATCACTTATTTGCCAATGCTTTTTCGGTTTTCCTGCCTCACGCTTCAGCATGCACTAAAGCGTGGGCAGAGCGTGGGCAGAGCAAGGTTATGCAACACTGAAGTAGGCAATAGGTTTTTTAAGTAAGCACTGTTTTCTTTGAACAGCCGTCCCTCCTTTAAGTACTGTAGTTTTTCTTCTTCAGTCTTTCCCTTGGCACCGGGAAACCCATTGCGGGTAGCTGTGCGCCTTACAAGTTTAAATAAATAAATAAGTAAGGTGAAAGCCCACAGTGCAGGTACACTGACGTCACAGCACAATTAGGGGTCACTTTTTGAAAAGTGAGTACACCGCATCATGAGCTGCCCTTACTATAGTGACCACTCACTGTAGCTAGCAGGAAGTGATGTCACAGTGGTAACTGCGCTTACTATTATGACATTAATACCCAGTATGATAACAGTGCAAACATTGTTTCTACAAAGCGCATAAACACCACACATCCAACTGGCAGAGCATCCAGGGCACAAGAAGCCCCCACGAGCTGCCTACCTACCACATAGATCCGAACAGAGCAGAGCACTGTTGGAATGGATCAACCCTTGCTGCTAATATGTTCAGCGGAAACAAGCATGCCAACAAAGCCATCATTCTCAAAGGACTGATCCAACAGTAACGAGCAAGGTGGATTGTGGCTGCAAGAGGCTTATCTCCTTGACCCATATACCATACAATGAATGTTCTCACTTGAAAACGTCACTTCCTGTGGCAATGATTGGTCCCCTGTCCTTTCGGCCTTAAACATGATCCATGGATTCCTTGCAATATCTTGGCAGGATCCATACATGTATCTGGAGTGATCAAATCTCGAATTCTCTAGGTAATCCCAGCTCAGCGGATCGCTCGGTCTAATATATTAACCAATCCATCCAATTAATAAAGTGTAAAGGCCATCTTATATAGGTTATTCCAAATGTGGTGCGGTTTTAAGCATTAATTTCATTGCCAGTAGAACTATCGAGGCTTTTTTGAAAGTAGGTTAATAAATAGCCAACCTCATAAGCAGAATTACCGCACTGCGCTCTCACGGACTTCAATTCACCAAAATGACAAATGGATGCGGATGTGACATCACGAAGCACCCTCCGACCACTGATTACATCACACAGTTGCCTCATAGTTCCACTCCTTGCTCCTCAACAGCCTCATTTGTTGCTGTGGATGGGCGAAGGGAGGGGAAAGGAGTGGAAACCACACCAAGCAAATCGGGCTTTTAGAGTTCTGTTCACTTCTAATCCTGTCACTGCCTTCTTGAACTCTGAAACCATGGACAACAAGGCAAAAACCATGGGCAACCAGGGCAGTGGTAAAATTAAAGCTTGGGGTACCAATAATGATGGACAACCCTGTTCCTCTGCAGGCAAGCGTCTACACAGTTAAGGCCTTTTATGTGAGCGCCTCAGTGTGTGTCAAATATGTTTTTATTCTCGTAGTCTGTCAATTTCATTAGTTTTGTGGTTAAAGGGGCCATCCAGAAAATGGATTTATAATACATCTCAGAACATCATCGGACAAAGCAACATTTTAAAATGCATATTGGTAATGATCGTTAGTGATGCAGGACTAGCCAAACAACTAGCTTCTAGGTCTGGCCCAACCGCGCGGCTGCAATGGACCTATTGTTGTCAATAACGTATAGATACAGAAAAGCGTTTCCCTCACGACCCCTGCTTATTCTGTTCGGTGTATATCATTCAGCCGGTTATGGGGTGCTTGCTTTACAACGCATGCTGAAATATTTTACATCTCAGTATAAACAAACATTGCATAATATATTATTTAATCAGCGAATTACGCCATCGCAACGTTTTAATCAGGAATCAAAACGCAAGCCATACCTATTGGCTTTGCCAGTGATTGTTTTCTCTACCGTAGATGGTCCTTTGAAAGCTATTTTACGTTTAGTTGTGCCTCGTGGTTCCTGCCGTTGCTCCCTGAATACCATCAGGAGGTGGGGTAGTCCTCGAACATGCACTTCTAAGGAGCCATGTGTTGGGTTTATATATATTTATGCTTGCTGTTCCGCAATACCGGTTTAGGTCTCGCGACCTGTCTCGAGCTGTCCCTGACCGCGAGCCCTCGCACAAGGTTCTATGACGTACACATGTTCTACCTTGGAACCTTGGGCGAGGGTGACTGTTAGGGACAGTTTGAGGGAAGATGCTGCGCTGTATGGACGCCTCCGGTGTCATTGCTTCTTCTCACAATGAAGTACGGACGTACTTACTTCCTCCGTCTTTGTGATTTCTACACCATGTCCTGTTATTTCATTTAGCTAATACATTGAGTATATTTAGCTTGCTCGGCTCAGAACAGTTATTTATATTTTCATACAGCGCATTGACTAGAAGGGCGCAGCAGTTGTGGATTTTATAGGAAACAAAGCCAAGCTGGGCATGGTAGGCAGATAGATTCAATTACAATGGAAAAACCTCCTGTCGTTTAAAAGTATTAAATATGTGTGCACATTTTAGCATCCATTGCAGGGTACTAGCATGCGGTATGGGTTCTTTCATCTAGATTGATCGGGTGATAACTGATGCATTGTCCCGACCCTCCTTAAACTCAGAGAAGACAGACCTACAACCAATGGCCCTACAGGATTCTGCATTACGATCTTCACAAGGGAGGTAACTGTACCACCATCTTTAGGCCTGGAATTAGGAACATCTGCTTAAATGCAGTAAAAAGCCTGGCCAGTTGATAACACCTGGCAGTATCAGTTTTACAATTTTCACCCACAGTTCACCTTTTCGTAGCACATAAAATCGCGCTGCAAAAACAGATCAAAATTCTCACACAAGTATCTCATTACAAAACCTTCGTGCTGCTGCTAAACCCACTTGCCCTCAAATATACCAGGCTTGGAGTTGGGATTGTATATTACCACAGTGCTAGCATGTGTGGGGGTTACCTTTGGTGGATTTAGGCGTGCAGAGCTCAACATCTTTGCAAGGAGATTCTTACGTAAGATCGAGGATTTATCTTTCTATAGTTGGAGTCCCATATTTTGTTTTCCAAAATATGCTTTTACAGATTTCGTTATTTATCACAGTTATTCTAATCTCTTACCTCATTGACTGGTTCTCCTGAGCCAAACAAGTCACATGCTACCTCCCTAAACCCAATTAGGTTCATCTAAAAGTGATCTACAGACTGGTCACTTGTTTCTTCACATTTAACCCAATGAAGACGATGGCTCATCCTTACCTTGTACCCGATGGTCTTCGACTTGCACCATTCAAGAAGCACTTGCTTGATGCTGCTGGCACTGGCCATGCCGAAGCTCTGGGACCTCTTCAGCGTCACTTTAGATTGTCCTTTCGCCCTAGAAGAGTTGAAGCAAATACAATATGAGGGCAGAATATCCTTAATTAATACAGCTAAGGGTGAAGGGTGGGAGTAGAGGTGGGAGCCAACAAAGTAAGAACCAGACCTGAGCTAGAGCTGAGTTCTGGCTGGGCTCTAGGAGACGAGCTAGAGCTGAGCCGAGGGTCGGGCTGGGCTCTAGGAGCTGAGCCGGGTGTCTGGCTGGGCTCTAGGAGCTGAGCCGGGTGTCTGGCTGGGCTCTAGGAGCTGAGCCGGGTGTCTGGCTGGGCTCTAGGAGACGAGCTAGAGCTGAGCCGAGGGTCGGGCTGGGCTCTAGGAGCTGAGCCGGGTGTCTGGCTGGGCTCTAGGAGCTGAGCCGGGTGTCTGGCTGGGCTCTAGGAGCTGAGCCGGGTGTCTGGCTGGGCTCTAGGAGACGAGCTAGAGCTGAGCCGAGGGTCTGGCTGGGCTCTAGGAGCTGAGCCGGGTGTCTGGCTGGGCTCTAGGAGCTGAGCCGGGTGTCTGGCTGGGCTCTAGGAGACGAGCTAGAGCTGAGCCGAGGGTCTGGCTGGGCTCTAGGAGCTGAGCCGGGTGTCTGGCTGGGCTCTAGGAGCTGAGCCGGGTGTCTGGCTGGGCTCTAGGAGCTGAGCCGGGTGTCTGGCTGGGCTCTAGGAGACGAGCTAGAGCTGAGCCGAGGGTCTGGCTGGGCTCTAAGAGCTGAGCCGAGGGTCGGGCTGGGCTCTAGGAGCTGAGCCGGGTGTCTGGCTGGGCTCTAGGAGCTGACCCGGGTGTCTGGCTGGGCTCTAGGAGACGAGCTAGAGCTGAGCCGAGGGTCTGGCTGGGCTCTAAGAGCTGAGCCGAGGGTCGGGCTGGGCTCTAGGAGACGAGCTAGAGCTGAGCCGAGGGTCTGGCTGGGCTCTAGGAGCTGAGCCGAGGGTCTGGCTGGGCTCTAGGAGCTGAGCCGAGGGTCTGGCTGGGCTCTAGGAGCTGAGCCGAGGGTCTGGCTGGGCTCTAGGAGCTGAGCCGAGGGTCTGGCTGGGCTCTAGGAGCTGAGCCGAGGGTCTGGCTGGGCTCTAGGAGCTGAGCCGAGGGTCTGGCTGGGCTCTAGGAGCTGAGCCGAGGGTCTGGCTGGGCTCTAGGAGCTGAGCCGAGGGTCTGGCTGGGCTCTAAGAGCTGAGCCGAGGGTCGGGCTGGGCTCTAAGAGCTGAGCCGAGGGTCGGGCTGGGCTCTAGGTGTCCAAGCAGGCGCCGAGCCCTGACAATGTTCAACACGTAAAGCTGTGGAACAAACTCAAAAATATAATAGAGACACCTCAAGATTTTTAAAAGTTCAGTAAAGCGAGCAGACATGGTGCCAGCATGGTCGTCACCGTTTTGGCCCTTTAGGGGGGCCACCCACAAATGACGCCAGGCAGCGTCATATTTCCAGGCAGCCTCGGCAGGTACAGTATAAGACCTGTACCTCCAGAGACTGCATTGTTCAAAGCTGGCAATGACGAGCCCTCAGACCGTCCCTTTCACAAGTCCACACAGCCGAGGCCCACCGGGCTCTGGAATACTAACTCAGCTGGTATAATGCCAGAGACGTTTTTTTGCGGTAAATAATTCTGAAATTGATAGTTTTAAATACAGTTTTCCTTTATTTTTAATGTGGGTGTGGAGTCTATTAGATAGGTTTTGTTGAGAAAGGCAGCGTTTGTGTTTCATGCAACATATTTTAATAAAAAGTTTTTTAGATCAAAAGAAAATAGGACCTCACAAATGAAAAATGGGAGGAGGATCATACAGATTATTTGCATTAATATTAGTAAACTGCTGTTTGGGATACAATTGTTAACCTCTTCGACGCGCATGACGACCTGAGCTCGTCATGAGCCACGGCGCTCCGGTGCTCATGACGAGCCCAGCTCGTCACGGCCCGTGGAACGCTCAGGTGCTGGGAGAATACCCCCGCTGTGCTGAGCATTCAACGGGAGCCAATGCACCTGTGACGAGCTGAGCTCGTCATGAGCATGGGGGCGCTGTGCGCGCCCTCACTCCCCCCCAGTACAGTGAGCGAATAACCCCCGCAGCAAAGGGGTTAAAAAGCACACCTCTAATCTTGAATATTCGATGTAAACACATTTAGAATTTGGATGTGAGTGCCTGTGCCCTGTTAAAGACCTTGCCAACTGGGCATGGGTTAGCTGAAATTGGATCACAAATTCAAAGCTGTCCTGAAGAGGGGCCCCAAAAATATGTTTGAATCAGGGCCCCCAACATACTTAAGATGACCCTGGATAATGCAGTGGGAAGCCGTCTAGTACAAGCCTGGCCGTCTTCCCCAGCTGCGACAGACCCCACTGACTGCTACACACAGGAGCAGGATATTTTTACCATGCCAAGTTTTTGTTTTTTTGAAAGATCAAAATTAATAAATTTTAGGTTACACAATGACTTACTTCGGGTCAGGAGCGGAGGGAATGGGAGATAAACTGCAGGGCGGCCTCTCCTTCTGAGCAGCCTGGAAGAGAATGTGGCCAGCTTTGCTGATTGGATCTCTGACGTGGTCAGTGCCATCTCAGTCCCGGCGCACAGTACGCTTAGGAGAGAGTCTCCATCTAAGCCTTGGTTCACTGCGGAGCTGAGATCACTGAAACACGCCTGTAAGGTTCTTGAAAGAGCCTGACGTCTCAGTGGCTATTGTCCCTCTGCCAAATTGGCACTGAGAGCTGAACAGAAGCTGTACTATTCCTCTATTGGCCTTGCCAAGGGCTGTCACTTCTCAGCTCGTATTGAACGGGCAAATAACAATTCTAAAGAAATATTTGCCATCGTACAGAGCTGTGTGGCTCCTATGGCCCAAGCGGCGGTGATACCATCCTCAGTTACCTGGTGTAATACCTTGGTTAACTTTTTTCAGGAGAAAATAGTTGCCATTCAACAATCTTTCCTGAGTGGGCCTAAGACTACTATGGCTGCTCCTTTGGGGGTGCAGGAGAAAGAGCGGAAGGGAATCTTCCGCTTTTGGCCCTGTGGACCTAACCACAACCCTTAGAATTTTGAAAGCCCTCAAATCAGGTTCGCCGAAAGATCCTTGCCCGGCCAGCCTTCTAGCAGAGATGGCCGACACTATTAATGCGAAGTCAATCTAGTGATCAACCAATCACTTCGCGAGGGCTGGGTTCCGCTATCCTGGAAGCAAGCACTAATCTTGCCCCTCCTTAAGAAACCGTCCTTCGACCCTATGGTCCCGGCCAATCATCGGCCTATCTCGCTCTTGCCACATTTGGCCAAAGTTTGTGAGAAGGTCGTGACATCTCAGCTTACCAACTATGAAGAGGTGGCGGGTCTGTTACACCCAGCGCAATCGGGATTTCATGTGGCCCACAGCACGGAGTCTGCGCTTGTGGAGGTGACAGAGGCGATCCGCGAGTGCCTGGATGCCGGTGGGAGAGGCACCCTGGTTTTGCTTGATCTCTCGGCGGCATTCTATACGGTGCCCCACTCTACTCTTGGATCACCTAATGGCTATTGGCATCTCGGGTTCGGTGTGGAGTTGGATTCGAACGTTTTTGGCGGGTAGATCACAGCAGGTGTGGTTACCCCCTTGTGCATCCACGCCGTTACATCTGGCCACTGGTGTTCCTCAGCCCTCTTCTTTTCAACATCTATCTGACTCCGCTGGTCTATCTTGCGGAGTCCTTGGGGGCTAAGGTGATGGCCTATGCAGACGACACTCAACTTCTGTTCTCCTGGAAGAGGGGTGAGGACGCTGTGGAGCATTGTCTAGCCTCGGTGTTTCATTGGCTAGCAAGCGCACAGTTAAAGTGTAATGAGGATAAATCTGAGGTACTTTTGTTTGATTCATTCCCTGAGGACTGGAGGACTAGGCTCTGGCCACCTGACTTCCCATGCCCTTCTGTGAATAAGGGCCTGGCTAAAAACCTAGGGGTTTGGTTCGATGAAGACCTGAATTTTTCTTCTCATATAAAAAACTGTCAGGGACCTGTTTTGGGACCCTTGAAATCTTGAAGTAATTCCTCCCTCTGCTGCCAGTGAGCGCTAAGGAGACGGTAGTTCGAGCATTGATCCTGTCTCGACCAGATTATGCTAACGCCTTACTGGCTGGCAGTTCGGCATACTTGATTAGGAAACTTAAAGTAGTCCAAAATGTGGCTGCCAGACTACTATTGGGTCTACCTCGTAGACAGTGTCCGCATTCACTAACGTACTCTGCATTGGCTCCCGGTGGAGTCTCGCATTAAATTCAAAGTGCTTTCCATGGCTCACCGAGCTCTGTACAGCCTTGGCCCTAGTTATCTGCAGAAGCGCTGTGCCTTGTATAAAACCTTACGGCACCTGCGATCTTCGGATCAGGTGCTAATGCAAAATCCTCGGTTCATCCGCCAGAGGCTCGGCGGCAACTCGTTTGTCCGCAAAGCCGCCCTGGCGTGGAACCTACTTCCGATGGCTCTAAGGAGTATCCATGACCCATTGCTTTTTAAAACAAAAACTAAAGACGTTGCTGTTTTAGACTGACATTTGAGTGCTGATAATTTTTAATTCTTTCTGGAGTTAGCGCCGGGACACTTTTCTAGTAGCTGTGAGCTGTATAAATCTAATATAACCTAACATAACATACATTTCTCAGAGTTTGCCGCAAATGCTTTACAAAATCACGTCTTGCTTTCTCAAATATGCTTGAAAATGCACTATTTCTCGGGGGAGAACCCTGATGGTTAGGCTCGCTCGCTACACTTGCTCAGAGCCAGGCACTCATCTAGAAATTTTACTCCTCACCACTGTCAAATGTCACCAACCGCCACTGCATGGAGTAACATTGTAGTCTATCCTAAAATCGTATATTTCAAAGTCTCAAATGTAATGAGGAAAAAAGGCAGCACGGATATAGAACATATTTGCGTAGGATCACACAGTTTGGTCAAGCGATGGAAGACAGGAAAACTCCTAGGCATTCGGATTTCATTTTGTACCATTAGATGGCTATTTATGTGCCTCTCCTGTTTTACATCAAACGTTAACGTTTTTATTTAATTATTGACTTATTAGGTTAGTAGATGGGTGGCAGGTAAAAGTCACATCAAAGCTTGGCTTGTTTTAGACTCGCGAATCCAAGAGGGCCTCGAGGTGGGCCAGAACCAGGCATGTAGCTAGAGCTTTCAGTGCCCCCCGTCACTCAATTGGCGGGCTCAGTGCCACACATACATTTACATTCTCAAACAGGTTTCAAGTATGTTTATAGTCTTGTATAGTGCTCAGTAAGTACTACAAATCTTCTTAACCCCTTCGATGCTCATGACGAGCTGAACTCGTCATGAGTTACGGCGCTCGTACGCTGATGACGAGCTGAGCGGCTTTTAGAAAAACGCAGCGCACAGCGGGAAAACCGCTAGCTCGCATGCGGTTAAACACATTTCATGCTTTACTTAAAGCTATTTTAGGTTTCGGATTGTCATATCATATGGCGTGTTTTAAAATGCACGAATTTCTCATATAAAGTAATCTGTAAATGTCCTTTAGCGTACATTAAAAAACTGCTGTTACTGCAGGGTTAGTGGGTACAGGCAAGGATTTAGAACCTCAAACGTGACTCAAACGAATTAATACTACAAATTCAGGGCAATCTTGTTACCTCCCGCTGTTTGACAAACCTTCGCATCAAAGCTGGGCCCATGTCTCTCTAGCATCTTCTGTACATAATGTGTAGTGAAGATATGTATTGAGACTAGATTTAATTCAGAGGGGTCTGAGGAACAGGGAGAAAGCTGGGCCTAAAAAGGTAAACATAGGTCAATGAATTGTGTGGAGGCAGTGATGTGTTATGTAAATCCTAAATTGAATGTAATGAGGGTGTTCAGGTGACTAAAAGTGAAGCCAAGACAAAACGAAGAGAATCATTTAGAGATTTTGTATGTGCACGATTCTCTCTTCTCTAATCCAGAAACCCCGAATGAAGTCCATTACTTGATCCCTTCTCTATTTTAAAATAGACCTGAAAACACATTGCTTCAAGGCGCCTGGCTACTGGATTCTGCCTTGAAAAGAGCCCCTCTTCTCGGAGAGTGTAGCCCTGTTCCCTTTCCAGCCTCCCTTGCACCTGCAAACTTCACACTGTAAAATTCACTTTCCCAGTGCATGTACTCTGACCACTAAAACATGGTGGCTTTGCCCGATTGGTCTAAAGGTGGTCACAGTAACATGCACAGAATATGCACCCTTGATACACAAGTTAAATGTCACATGTAAGCTGCAGCATACGTTCCCAGTGCCTACAGTTGTGAGTGGAAAAGCATGGCTTCCTGTATACAATTTTTACGGATGTTTGCAGCGCAAAACAAAGGTGCAATGTTGTAGACATGTAGAATGGTCTACTCAAACATTTGGTAAATTTCCCCTGTAGGTGACGTGTGGCCCTGATGGCAGAATGCCAAGTAGCTTTTATCACTATTATCACTGTGCAGGCCTCTGTGGTTCTTCCCATTTCTATAGGTTGCGCTAAGAAATCCTTCACAGATCTAAACACGAATTTAAATATGTACAAAAATTGCTTAAATTAGATAATTCATAAATACCAGGCAAATAAGATTTCACAAAAATGTTATTCCAATTTCTGAAAGCTTGAGAAGTGCTTAAGACTATTCGTCTGGGAATTTCCATCCAGACAGAACAAGTTCAGCAGGCAAGCTTCCTTCATTTGTCTCACTCTGGGATTGTTTTGTAAAGAAGACATTGTTGCAATGGGACCCTGCAGAGAAGTATCCAGACTTGTGGAGCCCAACCCACACTTCAGAGTCCAGCCTTGCCCTGCAGGTGGATCTCACGCTTCAAAGTGACTAGGTTAGAAGGCAAAACTTGAGAATGCTGCAAGAAGCAAAGTTACCTCAGAAGTGTAATGATATTGGTAGCTACCATTTCCACATTTGTCCTGCTTGGAGCTTTTGGCGTAAACCTAAATTCTTCATTGTGAACCTAGATTTGACATCTGACTTTGAGGGGCTCTCTCTGGCTGCAGCTTTGTCCTTTGGAGGAGTTCAACTTTCAGAAAAAATACCGAGGTGAAACCTCTGGCTGGAGGTACCTGCTAATTTGACCGGACCACTGCTTCATTATAGTTGGCCTCAAATTATTTCTAGTTTGCGGTCAACTAAAACCATTGACTTATATTGGCGCTTTGTTTTTTCTAGGCACATTGACTCAAACATTAATATTTATTATTCCCTTAACAGACTGACCATTTTGTGTTATTTTTCTTACTACACTTTAAAAAAAACTAATTTTAGTCTTATGAACTGAAGTGATGCGTGCTGCCTCACTGGGAGGTGTGTGCAGAGACATGGCTTCACAATGGTGGCACAGGCGGCTAAAGAGTCATCAGCACAACTGCAGAGCATCTGGAAGCAAGAAGGCATGTTCTGAGATTGGTGCCCATGCATGTTGTCAATGCTGAGCCAGGGTCAGGAAACTTTTTATTTATTTATTTATTTCAATTTATATAGCGCGTTATCACCTATAGGTCTCCACGCGCTTGTACAAGGTAAACACCGGACATTACAGAACAGGCAACCAACTTATAACATGCCCCATGCTTCTTGAAAAAGCACCGTTTTTAGCATCCGACGAAACGGCAGTAGATTAGACTCCTTCCGAAGGTGCAATGGCAGTTTGTTCCAAACTGCCGGAAGAATGGTCGAAAAGGCACGTCCGCCCAAGGTGGACAGGCGGAAGCGAGGGCTGACCAAAAGAGTTTCCTCTGATGAACGCAATGTCCTCCCAGGAGTGTAACGAGACAGTCGGGCTTTAATGTAGCTAGGCGCATTGCCATATACTGCCTTGTGTGAGATATGCACAGACCTTTAAACATTGCTCTCTGCCTAATAGGGAGCCAATGTAATTGGCGCAGGAGAGGCGAAGCATGCGTGCTCCTGGGCTTCTTAAAAATCAGTCTGGCTGCATCGTTCATAACTATTTGCAGTCTTGAAAGTTGTTGCTGGGGAAGCCCGACAAAGGGCGTAGCCATAATCCAACCGTCCTAGGATCATCGCGGACACCACGCTCCTTAAGGTAGAGAAAGACAACAGTTGGGAGATTTTACGAAGTTGCCTAAGAAGGCCGACACTTGTGCCCACCACTGAAGACACTTGCTTCTTCATAGACAAATTACCATCAATGTGGATGCCCAGACTTTTCACCACGACTGCCGGTACTGGAGTCCTGCCCAACTCCTTGGGCCAGAAACGATCATCGTTCCAAGGGTTGCCCGAGATGGTGATAGGCAGCACCTCGGTTTTATCTGGATTAATCTTCAAGGAGTTGGCAGACATCCAGTTAATTGTATACTTTAAGATGTTATGCAGCCTGGCTTGGGCTGCTGGCGAATCCTCAATTTGGATGATAATCTGTGTGTCGTCAGCATAGTTGTATATCTGACAATCCATCTGATTAAGAGCTGAAATCAGTGGCAGCAAATAGATGTTAAAAAGGAGCGGTGAAAGAGCAGAACCTTGCGGAACTCCACAGGTTATAGCCGCTGCTGTAGATACTAGGTCTGACAACTAAACCCTTTGCGATCTTTCCTGCAGGAATGAAGTTAGCCAGCCTAGTGCGGTCCCCCCGATGCCCAGATCTCTCAAACGCCTCAACAGTTGACTATGACACACCGGGAATCTTCTTGTCTGCTCTGCATCTTAGTTCATCCAAAATGGACAACATCACCAGCTCCGTGCTGTGATGTATCCGAAAGCCAGCCTGATTTCGCTCTAACAGATCATTTGTCTCCAGATGTTTCGAGAGATGCATCAGAACATGCTGCTCCAACACCTTAGCTAAGAAAGGTAGTTGGGAGATGGGCCTAAAGTTCAATGTTTGGCATACATTTCTCATTTTTATGAGATTCACAAACATTACAGGATTATTTAGATTTCTAGGGGTAGACCAAAAGTATTCCGGTGTAGATTCCACCACAAAGAAAATGTTGTACGAGTGAACCACGAATAAATGTGCTTTGCTGAACCCCAATATTTGTAGCTGCATTTAACAGAAGGTATTATCTGCCCTGGGAAGACACTTACTCCTTTCTGTGACAGTATTAAAATTGTGTCTATTTCCAGGTTCGGAATCTACCAGCAAATTGCTCATAAATGCCCGTAAGCCCACAGGTTTGGCCATATTTACAATAAATTAGCAGGGTCACCTCCTCGAACATCCACAATTCGCTCTCTAATCTTACATTTATAAACTGGCTGATATTGTGTATATTGTTTAGATATCTTATGAAACTACATGTCTGCAGCTAAACTTCCACCACTCCCAATCATGTGAATCCGGGCACGGATTCAATAGCTGTATATTTTTGTGCGGAACTGGAGTGTAGACTTACTGACACAACTAGGATTATATTTTAGGAGGAGCAACAAGTAGTAGCTGCACCAGAAGAATCAAATCATGTTAAATCACCAAGATGGAGCCAGAACAGGGGAGCCTAAAAGCACAGAAGTCACCAGCGTTGACAAGCCAGTGACACGGCTGCAGCCCCAGTGCAGCTGGAGATCAGCAACTGAGGCAGCTGAGACGACTGCAGCTTGAAAGGAGAGAATGAACAGCACATGAGGTAGAATCCAATCCTCCTTTCCTATGATCGACAAACATGGCTCCTACGTTGTTCTGGAAGAGGAAGGACAGCCTATGTGGAGCACACGGGCAGCAAGAGACAAACCAGGAGAGGTGGGGTTAGGGGCTACTGAAAAGCAAACCTTCCACTGTTGAGACAAGGTATCTGTGCAAGTAACTTCAAAAGGCAGACTAAGGGTTGAAGTTGGAAATTCCCTACGGTAGAGGACTATGATCGAGAAAGCAATGTTAGGACTGGATTCTTGGCTAGAGCGCTTCCAGCATGTTAGCTGCCAGCATGTTAGCTGGCATGCTGCTGGGTGTAGCGTTGTAAGTGGCGCTGAAAGCTGCAGGTAAGTGGGTTGATGTCAGGTCTATCATCAGCTTCTGCTAGGCAAGGGTAGCTACCCTGGACTTCGTGTCTTAGCAATGGTGACAATTCAGATCGACACAATGGGATATCTTCATTGGGTTTGTACAAATCTAATGCAAACGCTTTGTAAACAGCTCTATAGGTACAGTGCTGGCAGTTCCAGAACTAGAAGAACATTACAAGTGCAAACAGTCATAATTTGTGGATTAATTCCCTTAGCCATAATCAGCACTTTCCAGTTATCCCACACAAGGATAAGAGTGGGCAAACCAGTATTAGGTGATTAGATCAGTTAAAACTCGGATTTCTTCAATCGCAGCACACCTATTTCTATACAACTAAGACTGCAGTAGTACTTCAGCTGGGGAATAACACTCTCCAATTTGTACAATTCTTTGGCCTCCTTTTACCTCTATTTGCATATCCTATCATTGCAATACGTCTGCCACTTGGAAGTGTACACATCTGACTTGTAGGACAAGAGTCCTGCCCAGGCTTTGTGGATACCATCTCACATCGTATACTCCTTTCAATATTCAAGGTCTAGTTTTCTTCTAGTCTTTTAAACTCATGGCGAGTCAGTAGATGCAGGTTGAATCGCAAAGCTCATAATCCCAGCGTCGCCCAATAAACATTCCCCATGAAGCCCTAAAGGTCAACAAATTGGGATGTTTAAACCCCTTGGGCGCGGCCTTGATTCTGCGCCTGTGCGGCACTTCTGAAGAGTGGGCGGGTTCATGACGCCCCCCAGCCGTCATCAGCACACACCTACCGTGTGTGTTGCATGACGGATGGGGGCCGTCATCAGCATGGAAGGGGTTAAAATATATATTTATATATATATACACAATATGAAATTCAATGGAGTTGTGCATTTAAGCTACATTTTGAGGCACAGCACAGCTCTGAAAGGACCACCTGCCTCTCAAGTCTACTCGGCACGTTCTCTTTGTCCCGTAGGGGTCAGTCCTATGTACCGCATAGCTTCTTAGGGAGACTGTGGATGTCTTGCTTCGGGTGAGTTTGAAGAGCAACATAAGATTTGAGGGGCTTGATGTCTGAGCAGCAACTAATCAACGGTACCCATCCACTCCCTGCCACTCAAGTGTACAAGACCTGTGTCCCGTTTGACCACGGTCCTACCTCCTGATGCTGCGATGGCAAAGGCCGGGGATTTTTACTGTGGGTACAGGGCATGGAGTCAATTCTCAAGGGCAAACTTGGAATATTGAAGTCTATGCATCAACACAGCTTCTGCAGCAACATATTCTAACTTTAGAAATACCTTATATATACTTTATTGGGTTAAAAAAATATGTAGTTTACCTGGAGAGCACTTTGGTTGCAACTGATACCGAGTATGCAGTAGTTCGAAATAAGAAACTCCACACGAGGATGGGAGATTGCAATACCAAAGGAGCCACGTTGGATACGATAGAGAGCAGAGAGCAGTCATACACCAGCTGTGGATTGCCCGTTGAGGCGAGGAAAGGAGAAGCTCCAGCTCTAGGTGCTTGACCAGCATGAGGTGGGTGGGGGTGTCTCTTGAAGGGTATGGGACAAGAGTAGCAACTTAGTCATAGGCCCAACCAAAGAGATGGGCCTTGAATACAGCGCTTCTCTTGTGCTCAATAAGTAAATCGAAGCGAGTGCATGATGCTGGCGCTAATCGGTCTCTTGATTCAGGCACGCAACCATGATGGATCTTTAATGGTTATTGAGGAACCCTGGCATCAGAATCACACTGGTTAGAATTACTTCCAGAGCTTTTAATGGCATTGGGTTTACCACGTCCAACTGGTGCTGACCTGGTCTGAAATAAAGACTCCTCAGTTCTTTTAGGGGGCTAAACTAAGGGTTTTTGAGTTTCGAATACAGTGTCAAAGAGACTGAAATGTCCTCCCTGAAGACCTGAGATGTAATTAGAATCGCCATATTTTTGCCCTCGTCATTTCATTTCTGACACAATTAATTTTTATATTCAGCAATATTTAAAAACTGTAAATAGGATATTTGTAGATTGTCTTATGTAAATAAAAAAAGATAAGGACAGGGAAAATCTGATATTATGGTATTTAAAACACCGCTCTTCAATGATAGGCAAAAACAACATTGGATCATTTGATCACAGTTCACCATTGATTAGGAAATGTCATACTTTCCAATTTCTGGATCAATCTTCTCGAAGAAAGCCTTCCTGGCCTGGGTTCCTGATGTCCGTGGCAATGTTTGCGACCGAACAAGCTCTCTCCGTTTTTCCACCTGTCGATGTATCGCCGGAGGGGGAGATCGCGACTTGGGAGTCACATCAAAGTAGCTGTCAGAAGCACTGCAGAAAGAGGCACCAGAAGTCCAATTTAAAAAGCTGAAGTTTCTAGGTATATAATTACCAACAATCTTCACAGCACAAAAAAAAAACCAAAAAACGCACAGACACCCACATAGACTTTCATATCCCTTTATGTTATCTTACCCCTAAAGGAGAGTTCAAGAAAACACACCACATTCACAGGCTCGTTTCTTTGAACCATTTTTCCCAATATTGCATACGCTAAATCAGATTATTTACGCAATGGAGACATCTCTAATGCAAAATTTCCCCAGTTCTCAGAGAATCTTCACTTTTGACAGGATAGCATTAAACTACCCATAAAGTGGTATTAGATGAGGTAAGCTTGACTTACCTTCATTATTCAGTCAATATTTGTATTTATGTTAGATTCTGTGCTTCATCTGGCATTAAATCAAAATAGAAGTGCCCTGCATGAAGGTCATTTGGGGCTACTCCCTGGTTGCAAGGGTCATTGCAAGGCAACAGGACGAGGAAAACGGTTTTACAATCCAGTTTACTTCTTTGGGGCATATTATCAAGGGGGGGCGATAGGGAATTATCGCCGCTTTTGCGGCCGTTTTCAGCCGCTAAGCGGCGATAATTCCATCGCCCCTATTAGCAAGCTGTCGCTAACAGCAGTTAGCGACAGCTTGCAGGCGATAGTGAGCGGTTTGGGGTCCGCTCTGCATGTCAGCAATATTTATCGCTAATGACATGCAAAGTGGACGTACCCAACCTGTTAGCGACTGAAAGCAGTCGCTCACATCGCTAACCCCTATTACCAACACAGGTGTAGCGAAGGAAATATTCGCGCTAAGCGCAAATAGCTCCAAAAACTAACACCTGCTCAGACCAGTTCTTAGCCATTATATCCAATGGGAGGTGGATATAACGGCTAAGACCCTGTTATCGATAATATGTGAATTTCGCTGTATTCTCAGCAATATTCACGCATTTTGCCGCTAACGCCAGGAATTTTATCGCTTTTGAGATAAACATTGCTAATAGCACGTTATCTCAGCGATAAAATTTGGTGATGCGTGGTGATAAAAAAATTGCCGCTAAGCCTACTTAGCGATAAATATCGCTATTTGTTGGTAATATGCCCCTTTGTTTTTTATTTCTTGACCTCCCCATTTGAGGTCATCAGCGTTCAAAGGATGTGTGATGTCACTTCCGCCACCCATTGGATCAAGCAAAACAGCACAAGCCGCAAAGCACAAACATTATGACAGCATGACAATACAGATGTAGGACTTTCTTTATGTTTTGATGCTTCCCATAGTTTTATTCCCAAAAGTCATTCTGAAATACCTCTGGTGGGACCTGAACTGCTGCCTGCATACGTGGTGTGCTGGTAGGTATTGGCAGTCATGATAGATGCTCTGCTCAGATGCCAGATCTAGTCTTTGTACATACCAGCATTTGACGTCAATGTTGCCAAAACACTGGTTTTCAAGTAAGAACCCTATTCTGAGCCCTACTCTGTGCACATAGGCTCTCCAATGCCCATGTTGATGCAAACCACGTCACTTGTGAGCTTGCTGCATCCATGCTTCAGCTGCAGCGGCCCAACCCTAGGTAGCGACGTGTCCTCTGTCTCAGGACAGATCGCTGCATAGGAAGACCTATCTTTGGAGGAGGTCGGCTCTACACAAGTACTGCTATCCAAGAGGCAAGGCTATTCCTAGGGAGTTATTGACTGGGGTGGAGTCAGAGGGCCTGAGCCAAAGTCATTGCACTCACTGCACAATGAATTAGGCGGTCAGACCTGTGCGAACTGAGGTGCGCAGTCCAATTGTTGCACAAGCCCACACTGTACATGCCATGGTGCTTGAGTCTCTGCATTGCTCATCATTTTCAGGGACATTGTTGGGTCCCTGCTAACTGATGAAATAGTGACTGTTCCTAAGCAGGACAGAAATACGCCATACCGCATACAGTGGTGCTCATTGGTTGTGTGATGAAGTATACATGCTAATCCAAGTAACAAATGAAACTGTGTATGTAGTTTGTTATTGTAAATCATTTACTTTAATTAACTGACAATACTAATTTTATTGATTATAGAATATATATATATATATATATATATATATATATATATATATATATATATATTACGCAACAGCAGCTCCGGTAAACAGGAACACGCCAAGCCAGCTCGGGGGCGGTCCGAGATAGGGCTACCGGTCGCCCAATAATCCAAACAAGCTTACTGTTTGTAGAAACCTACGTACTCGGACACTTCAAGATGCTGGTGCGTGAAAATGTAATAGCAGGAAACAACGCGTTTCACCTTACGGCCTGATATATGGTGTGCTGTGCAATAGTGACATCAAGACACGAGCATATAATGAAAAATAGTTCTAAAACTTAACATCCAACACAAGAGATGTCATCCGAACAAACAAAACAGACACAGCGTAGAACCCTACTTTAAGAAATTAAATAATGTTGTAGGGGTAAGCTTCAATATTGATCATTTTTATTGGGGCACTGGATAACATACCTGTAGGCATGTAATATGTACATTATTTAGCTTATCTCTTAAAAAAAACATTCCGATTAGTTCTCTTTTACATCCTTCGTGATCTGGTACTCTCATACAGTTCGTGACACATTTTAAATATGTACATGTGTGTTAAACATTACTCTCCCAACAGTGCCTTCTCTCACCAGTAGGAAAGTTGTGAAGACCAGACAATATTTTCAACCCTAAATCTGTATAAGGAGTTGTGAGGTGTTGCAAAGCCTCTCATGTCCCGAAAGGATAAGGGTAACTGTTTTTCCACATATTAGTGAAGTGAGGTCATCAAATGAAAATGTTGCATTATATGTTATCAAAATCAATATTGGGCTGTATTATACAAACTGTCTTGGGTGTAAAGGACACATGTATCTGCTTTTAGTGCCCCAGGGGCTCTTTGGAGTTACAGAAAGGGTTGCAGATGCCTGTGGGGTCCTGTATGTACTGCAGATTGTGCTGGTGCTAAATATGTGCCAGAATGATCTCTAAGGGGAATGTTCCAGTAAAAATGATTTGAATCCATTGCTGTTGCACCATGTGGTATTACAGACGTGGAAACAAAGGCAAAGAGGCAGGTGGTGCTCAATCAGTGCCCTCCTGCCCCCGAAATGTACCTTTAGGCACAGGAGTCCCAGGGACACTCCAGACATCCCGCTGCAGGATGGTAAAGTGACTTACAGGCCCGGACTGGCCGTTGTGGGCACCGGGCAATCCCCCGGTCGGCCGCAAGGGTGGGGGCCGGTTTTGTGCCCTGGGGGCCGTTTTTGTTGCAGAGCCGTTTTTGCAGCATAGCTGCAAAATCGGCTCTGTAACAA
The DNA here is from genome assembly GCF_964261635.1 of Lissotriton helveticus. Taxonomy (NCBI): domain Eukaryota; kingdom Metazoa; phylum Chordata; class Amphibia; order Caudata; family Salamandridae; genus Lissotriton; species Lissotriton helveticus. The sequence continues at coordinate 118,254,018 of NC_136061.1, forward strand.
AATCAGCTGAAAAGCGGCCCTGGCAAAGCGCTCGCCCCCCTCCCGCCCGGGGGGTGGGGGTGGGGGTCGGCCGAGCACTTTGCCAGGGCCGGTTTTGGTTCCCAGTCCGGCCCTGGTGACTTACTGCACCCGCCTGCGTGGGATCTCTGCACCCCTTTGAAAGTCTGTCAGATTGTCATCTGCATAGGGAAAGAGGAATGGTGGCTTCAAATTGCCGGTCCACCTTTCAGAAATGTGCTGTTTCAGAGCAGACACAGGCTCGCAACTGAACTGGGAACACTGCATTTGCTGAGTCTGGCACAATGTCTTGTTCTGCGTCCGACACACACAGGTAAGCCTGTGCTATTGCACAAATTGACAGTTTTAAAGAAACATGAGAACCCTTCAAGTAATCAAGGACCCGGGGTGTAGTATATAGCAAGCAACAGTGATCCTTAATATAAACAATTAACGAAAAAGATGCAATTATAGACACCAATCTGTACTATAAGTAAGCAAGTGTCCAGCAGGACACTGATTTAATCAATGTTCAAGGTTTAAGACAAAGTATAAAGCAAACAATTACAAAGTGGGATACAGTCCTGTATCCAGTATATAAAACATAAATGACAAAACAAGGGAAAAGGGATTTGCAGGCAATTCAAGAAGGAGGCGCTAGTAAGGGATAAAAGGTTCAACTAGCTGGCCTCATGTATTTTACACATTTCAATGACAATTTTTGCGTCACTACATAAACAGTCGACGGCGTTTCGATCCTATGTACAATGAACGATCATCATCAGGACTCAATTAGATTGCCTGAACGTGCAAAGCCTCATGGGACTCTGTTCATGGGATGGGTGAAGATACGAGGTGATGGGACGAAGGCAACGTGTTGGTGCCTGTGGAGGAATGAAGGCGCACAGCAATAAGAAGGCGCATCGGTTATGCGAGGCATCAACTGTTCACAGGTGGGTTGCAGTTGAAGGCGGCAACCAAGTGGAGTACAATCAGGTAAATTAGTTCTCGTGCGCTGACCGATTGCTAAAAATTAAGAACAGTTCCGCAATTCCGGTGAAGTGACCAATTGGTAATTCGGCAGGTTGCCTGATCACCTTAGTGTCCTGCATGGGACATCCTGGCGTCCTTCCGGCTCAATGGCACTGTGAAGGATTTCATTTGCTTACTTATAGTACAGATTGGTGTCTATAATTGCATCTTTTTCGTTAATTGTTTATATTAAGGACCACTGTTGCTTGCTATATAGCACAAATTGAGACCTATCTATAAAGCGCCCCCTCCACGTTCCCTTTGAGACCATACTAGCAATCACTTAAGAATCACTATTATGCATCGAACTCCACAGGTAATTAAAAATATCCTACAACAGCCAATTCTATAGCAGCGATGATCGAACTTTGAAGACCATAATTATCATTGGGTGGTGAAGATCAGTTCACTACAGGTCTCTAACCCAGCGCCAGGACACTCTCAGATAATTGCGCCCTCTTTAAATACCCAAATAAATAAGACGACTCAGCTGGAGTTAGTGTGACCAAGTTAAAAGTTGCCACCAATGGGCCACAGATGGAAGCACACTACCATGTAGGCACTTTCCTACATTTTGAATTTGACAATATCCTCGACCAGTTTGTGGCAACTCAACTCCGGAATCTGTCCCTATATAGCACGCTTTGGCTCAAATTGCAACCTTTTGGACCCTTTTTGGAAAATTCCCATAAATTTCTGGCTATGATCAATTCACCTTTGTCCTGATGACGACTCATTAAATCACTGTGGGTTGAAACCCATCAATTGGTATGGGCAATTGGTCTTTTCTTGTTGGAATCTAATACATTTTTGGGGAAATTCATGATTTACTCAGTACAAACAATGACAAACATTTATTTATATGGTCCATTGCCTCCTTTATAGTATACGTACTGTTCTTTCTGCCATGATACTTTACACTGTGTAACCATCTGAGCACTTTTATGATTAACTAGGTGTTACAAGCTGATGGTTGTTATATGGCTCCTGTCATCATTTTCACAGTTTTTATTACTGTCAACAAATGAAGTTAATGATCGATAAGGTGCATTCAGAAACTGATTTATTAATAATCTCTCAACAGTTTTGCAAGGAACCATTGTGGTCCATTTTCTTGAATGCCCCTGGTTCCAAGTGGTTAGTTGGCAGCCCGCGGTTGTGGATTATTGTTCCTGTTCGAAGCTTATATAATAGAGGCTGCTATAAGAGGAAGATGTGTTGCAACACAATTGTTCCCGAATTATTGAAGCAATCACCCCTATTTTCTGTTTTAGCCTGTGGAGGGAAGCAGACCTGACTGATATTGATGTATGCAGAGGAATGGTTTCTTCCCCGGGTTGACTATTTTACTTTCTGAACTAAAGAGCTATCTCTCCTTGAGAAATACTGCATCAGCAACCATACCAATACAAGGAAAGCGGAGCACTCTTGCAAGCAAAGTGGCAGACATTCCCATCGTAGACGACAAATGTTTGTTTTACTTTTGTTGTAGAGTTGCAATTAGTAATCTCAATGTTGATAGACTGTTGTACTGTGCTGTTGTCACGCACTCAAATTAAGGTAACTCATAATTCATGTATTTGGCCCTTTAATGTTGTCAAGGTCGACGTCCACCCAGTACTAACGTGTTGTAAGAAACCTAGATACTAATGGTAGTGGAACTGAGGTATGGCCTTTTTACGCCGTATTTGGTGTGTGCGCCTGCATGTTGGTGGATTTTCGTAGTGAACGTGTGGGTCTATAAGTATGTATGTTTGTTGGTGTCTGTTGTGACCGTACCTGGGGATGGTTGGCAAGTGTTGGGAGCATAATGATGGGATTCTGAGACAATTGTTCTCCTTCCATACTATGAATATCATTGGTCTATTGAGCCCCAACCCTTTGACATTATGGTGGCCCTCGCAAATTCTGGGCATTTTGGTAAAGTGTACTCGAATTGCCGGCCACCACGGGCATATTATGAGCATCTTGAATGCACCCAGGATCTGCGGCACAGTGTGCGTGAGAAAGCTGGCGTAAATTGTTCACACAGATACTGTAGCACTGCTGTGCAGTGACGTGTATCCCATCTCTGATTCCACTGACACCACCCTTTTCTAGCTGGCGGAAGGATACTTGTGACAAAGTCCCCTGTATATCACCAGTAGAGAACTTCAAAGCATTTACTGGACTCTCAACCTTAACTTAATTGCTTAATTATGTTCAAATATTACCCAGTACGGTGGGTCTTCATCTGAATCATGTTCCTTAGGACCAGTCCCCTGATGCAACTCTACAAACTAGTGACCTAATCCATTGTGCTTTAATTCCAAGTTTACATTGAACCACAACCCTAACATCGATGGATCATCTTTACTATAACTCTGTTGACTAGTCCTCTTATACGCGCACACACAGGTGAACAGCTGTCAACATTCACAAATGCATCAGGGAATACAATACAGCACATTGTTTTTATTCATAGATGTTCATTTGTAAATACACTCTCCTACTTGAACCTAAACAAAATCTCATCCTCTTGGAATTAAACTGTGTACAACATTCATCATCATCCTCCAGACCCTACACCCATCCTCCAAATGTTTTATCCGATGAACCCATGCAAAAGGTCACCAACTCCATTTTTCAATCTTGACTTACTCCATAATGTGATTCATTTACACAAGTCTGAAAGCCATAGCCAGCCCCAGATGGGACAAACGCTTCTCTTTTTCATTATGTCGAAAATTTTCCTGTCTCAGCATAAACAATTTAGAAGGCAAATCCATTTTAAAAGCACACTTTATATACAAAAATCAAGTATGTTTGAAATAGATTATCTGAAGTATTTTAAATTATAAATTGTTATTTTCATCACAGAATGAGGTTGCAATTTTGCACGGTCGCTATTTTGGTTTGCCAAAATATAAATGACTAGTCACGTGGTTAAATAACCAAATTCAGTTATGAAATTAACAGATTTTTTTTTTAAGTACGGTTACCTCTACATACACTTAACCCCACATAAATTTGAATTCATAAACTTGAAAATGTTAGTATCCTAATTTTGAGATACAGCCCACTTTAAAAAAAAATTTTTTTTAATTTAAAATAGTCAAAGAAATCAGTCGCTCAATTAACAGACCATTAAAAAAATAGCAAAACTGAAAGAAACCAAACAAGTGTAAATGACAGCCCTGATTTTTAGCTAATGTTTAAAAATGCTACTTTTATTATTCTTTACAGAATAATCTCGTACCAGAACTATGCTTCATAGTCTGCAAATATTTTGCAACCATCCATGTTTTTGTTTCAAGGGGTGTAGCGGAGATTGTACAGGATCTCACATATTTTTCCTTGCTTGTGGTGCATAATGGTTGACCTATGGCCATGCCACCTATGAAGCATGCCCCGCTACCCAAATGAAATGTTGCTATAATACACAGAATAACAGTTCAAAGTTGAGTTCATTAAGATGTGTCCACCAGCACAGAGGAAAGAACAGAGCATGGGCAGGTCTCAATGTTGTTGACCTCCTTCAGGGCCAGGCCATGGGCCCAGGACTGAGGAAGAAACCCGCCATTGCTGCGATATGCGGATTCTTACATGGTCTATAGAAACCGCTTACTCATGAAGGACTAAAAATAACAAGGGCGATCAGCTGTTCTGGGTCCTGTTAGGGGTGAGCAGCCTATGGTAGGAACCTGCCTAATTTTAGAGAGCTGCTACTCCGGCCATGACCTACCGGGACACATTTCCCCAATGCAGACGTTTCTTCTCCAGTTCTCTGTAAATGTGTTTCCTGCAAAAGAGGTATTATCTTCCTTAACAAAACTGCAGCAGAGAACCAGTCAAAGCCTCTGGATGTTTGGTGGGAGGTCTATGATACAGAAACCCTGTGGCTCCTATGGTCCTCCCCATGCCCCAGGCGCTGACCAGTCACTCCTCTACTCGCTTTGAGGGTCGCACCACCCATACCAGCTTCTACGAACTTCACCGGCCAGTCTGATCAATCTGCCATCTAGCATTCAGAATCCTACAACATGGAAGAGCCCACCCAGTTAGCAAAGGAACTGAGCCCTGAAATGCACCTTATCCCTTCAATCACGAAAGATGAAACAACGTACACTTACAAACGATTCCGAGCTGCTCACATCCCCCACTCACACACCTCCTAATCTTTCCTCCCACCTTCACTTTGATGGAGTACACACATTATGACTGGCTTCTTATCCACTACAGTCTTGGAGCCAACCGTGAGTGTTCTACCTGCCATTAAATGCATGTTCCAGCAATATAGTCCCGAGCCGAAGGCGAGGGCCTTTAACAAGGGATTGGGGCTTTAATGGCCGATAGAGCCCGCTAGGAGGGCTCTACGGCTATTATAACATTCCGCCCCTAGAGGGCAGAATGTTCTAATTACTAAAAACAAAATCCTCTTGGAGCCCAAAGGAGTTCAAATCCCCTCAGGATCTGAGAGGCCTTTGATCACAGCAGCCGCTGTGAATGAAAAACAACGTTAGAATGTTGTTCTGCGGGCTTCTACCGGTCCATAGAAGCCTGGAGCACTCCATTGTCTTCAACAGAGTGCTTAACATACCCATGTTCTAACAAAGCAAATCAGATTGTCCAAGTTTTGGGTTGAAATCGGTTAGTTATGAGCTGCTGAATCTTTACTGAGCGATTGAAAATTAAATTTTATAGGGAAGCAAGATGGCGTCTGGCTGACTGCACTCGAAAACGCTCCCGATGCCTGGATTGGAATAATGTTTGAAATGGTGCATTAAGTTCTACGTACCCCCATGGAAGTGGCCCTGAGGGACGGTGATTTCTTGTGTGCGGCCGAGGGGCTGGTTCTAGGACTCCTGGCGACGGCAGCAGCAGTGCTAGGGGAGTTGCGAGAGCGGCATGCCGGGTGGACTCTGGGCGGAGCGAGTGTAGTCGGCGGAGCTGGCGGAGTCAGCCGCGAAGCCGGCAGAGACGGAGCTGCCGCTGGAGCCAGGGAAACGGACGGAGTGACGAACAATCGGCACGAAGACGGCTTGAGGAGTGTGCCTTCCAGCGAGCACAGAGACAGATCAAGCGGCGGTCTTAGATGACACCTGGCGGAGAGTAGCCTGAGAAGCTGGAGACCCCCCAGCAGCTTGAAAACCTCCAGGATGGCCCCGAAAATCACACCAAGAGGAAAGGGCAGAGCTCCTGATACGGAGCAAGCGGTTTTGCCTTCCAAGCAGTCTGTGCCCCAGAAGGACTCAGGGAAAGGCAAGGACATCAATGTCACCCCAGGTGAGAGCGGGGGGTGACTAACGATGCTGGGGCATGGAGCATCACCAGGGGAAGAAGGTTGGGGCTGTGAATCTGGCGACTATGGCAAGCACTGCTAATTTGGCTAACATGCCTAATACTGCTAATCCCGGGGGGAATACAGGGGGCGCCAAAACCATTACTGGTTATTTCTCCCCTGTCAGCCAAGATAATACAGCTAACGCAGCGGAGAAAAAGACACTGGCCTTGGGAAAGAAAAAAAGCATGGCTATCCGTAAGGACAAGGCAAATGTACAGGAAAATCCACAGATGATCTCTGAGACACAGGATGCTCACCCTGAGATGCAATGGGGGGAGATCATGGAGGCCCGGGAGACCGAAGAGGAACATGGCAAGGGCAGCAGAGAGCCAGATCCAGATCCAGCAGATTTAGCAGATTCGTCACAGTTTCAAGGAAACCCCCCAGGGTCTGTAACAGCGGGGTCCGTAGTAGAAAACCTGACGAGCACAACAGGCACAGAGCCACTGGTAACTGAAATGCTGGTTCAGGAGATTACTGCAAGCAGTGGCCCTAGCGGCGCCGATGACAATCAAGACTTAGCTGATAATTTTTATTCAGTCACCGATGGGTCTGAAGATACCCCATCCGGGCTGGATGAGAGTGATGGGGGGGAACTCTACAGATATCAGCCTCTGCCTCAGCTCAGGAGGGAATAGCAGAGCCTTTCCTAACTAAAGGGACATAGCCACTAGGAGAAAAAGACTGTCAAGGCGACAGAGATACACAGTCACAGGAAAAAGTATCTAGTGGACAAAGGCGTGCAAGTGGAGGCAATAACGCAACAACTTTAATATAGGATTATTCGGCTACCCGGGGCACTTATCCGGAGCATATGTTGCAGGGAGGAACTGAGGGCCAGAAGCTGAAACTCCTCCATTACAGTTGATATTAAACTCAATAAAACAACTGCAAGATGCAACAAAGATGGAGGGGAGGAAAAATCGGCTTGCAACTAGGAATCTACAAGGCTCAATCAAAAAAATCGCTAAGATCTGCACAGACACAAATGCAAGGGTATCGCACTTGGAGGATCGCACTAGCACCCTGGAAGACCAACAAGCAAAGGATACAGCTACGGTAAAGGGACATGAGAAGCAGCTCGTTGATGTTCAATGGAAATTGGAAGATCTAGAGAATTGCCAGTGGCGATATAATCGTAGGATTCTGGGCATTGAAGAAGGGAAGGAGGGGGACGACGTGAGAGCGTATGTCTTGAAACTCCTGAAGGGAGCGTTCCCAGAGCTGAGCCACTGGGACTGGGAGAAGGAAGTCCAAAGAGTGCATCGATTTCCAATTACTATGAAGAACAAGCATTTACAATGCAACGGTTTCGCCTTTGCAAAAGTTAGAGCTATTGGCATTGTAAATGACAAAATTTTTATTTATGTGTTGGTTTTGAAAACAGATAAATAAATGGCATTGTCATTTACATTGCCAACAGCTTAATCTCTCGCAAATGTAAGACCTATTGTACTCTACTGGACGAGCTCATCAGACAGCAATTACTACCACACACACACCCAGAGCCACACACACACACCCACCCAGAGCCACACACCCCCCCACACACCCAGAGCCCCACACACCCAGAGCCACACACACCCACACACCCAGAGCCACACACACACCCAGAGCCACACACACACCCACACAGCTTTAAGAGGTCACTCAGAGGTCGCCAGTGAAAATTACCAGGGGCAGCCTCTGTTTTTACCTTTGCGATCCCACCTCTGATAACACTGTTAAAGGACACTTGAAGTAAGCCCGTAATGCATTCATTAGTAGAACATACCCAGAAAAGCCGGTGATGTAGCTTGGTGGATTAATGCACCCATCAGGGAGCTCTATGTGTAACCTGGAGTCTGTAGCTTAGGATTCCAGCTGTCTCCAACCATCCATTCATGCTTCATATGTTGGAGATCTAAGCATTATTAACTTGGATCTTATTAAAACACGTTCTTGGAAGCTCGCACTGATTCTCCTTTTAGAATCTGTTGAATAAATGCAGCAGATAGCCTAGTAAAGTGATCACGTTGAACCTAGTCCTTGCCAAGACTCAGGATAAAATGATTAAATAACTAACACACCTGAAACATTTCTATACACCCTTGCTAAACTTTTCCAACTAACACCGATTCACATTAATAATTGGTGACGTTTCTTCTGTATGGAAAACATATGTTGCAAATGGTAGATTTTAACACACCTCTAACTACTGGCCATGGCGCACCCCTTGTTTGCAGATCAAGAGGCAGAGGCGAAGAGATTTGGAGAAGATCAGACAATGTGGTGTGCTAGTTTGTCAACCATGTAGCCACCGATTACTGCTTAACTCACCTTGTTAGATTACTAAAAGTAGTGGACACCCAGATGTATGCCACGTCTGAGCAATACCAAAATATAATCAGGATATTGACTAATACAATGCTGTGAAGGAACATGTATAGATAAGTATTCTAGACTCCACATCGGTGTACCTTTAATATATGTATATCTTCAGGATGAACAGATGTGGACTTAAAAAAGCAAAAACACACTTACCTCTGTATACTCAACTTCATGATACTGTGGTAGTCTATATTCTGGATACACTGTATTAGCTGCTCAATATTTAAAATTCAATACTGTATGAGAACACTAACCACAGGGTTACTAACAGCACTGTCAGGAAACATGTTATCATAATTAAATGCCTCCACATGTCTAATGAAATAGAAGCAAGTGTTCACCCACACAAAGGAAATACTATAGGCTATAAATCACCATAACTCGATATTAACTATAATTCAAAGAGAAGATTAAATATGGATTCATGATTTTGATATTCTCACACCTCTGCAGGCGGGCTTCAGGTCCCATGTGAGCACTCTCGACCAAGCATTCCGTTTTGTGCTCCTATATTGGAAGACTGTTGTTTTTGGGAAGGGCAAGCTATACGCAGGCTTTGTGGACCTAAGGTCCGCATTCGACCTAGTTCCTAGGTCCAAGCTGTGGGAATGCCTATTGAAACTGGAAATGCCCGCTGTTCTGGTGCGACTTTTAGTGAACTTACATGCCCACACTTTTGCTCAAGTACGTTGGGGCAAGCCTGGGGAGGTTACGGATAGATTTTCTGTCTCTAAAGGTGTCAGGCAAGGGTGTGTTTTGGCCCCTACTTTGTTTTCTTTATTTATTAATGGGGTCATCAACTATTTTGCGAACCACCCTACGGATGCTCCCACACTGGCAGGGATGAAAGTACCTCTGCTCATGTTCGCGGACGACACCCTGATAATATCCAAGACGAGGCAGGGTCTCCAGCGGGCCCTGTCAAGATTTGAGTTGTTTTGCCGCGAACATGAGCTGGAGGTTAACATTTCTAAAACAAAGTTTATGGTGCTGAGAGGAACATTTCCAATTGCTGCCAGGGTCAAAATGGGTGGTACCACCCTTGAGCAGACTACGTTATTCACATACTTGGGTGTCACTTTTAGTGAAAACCTTAGTTGGAAACTGCAAGTCGAGCTCTTGGCATTAAAGCATGCGCAAATAGGAGGAGCACTCCTCAAAGAACATAAAAGTTCTTATACTCGGCCAATGTCCCCGCTCATGAAAATCTACGGCACAAAAATGTTGCCCTCAGTTCTGTATGGAGCAGAGCTCTGGGGCTTCAGTAACCTGGATCCCCTAAAGGTGGCCCAAAATAAATTCCTTAGGACGGCGATTGGACTGCCGCAATCATCTCCGCGCATCCCGCTTTTGTATGATTTAGGGTGCCAACCAGTGGAAGACCTAGCGAGATTCAGACCCCTAGCATTTTGGCGGCGCATGTGGACTACACCTGAGCTGCTGCTCTGCGCCAAAGCATGTCTAGAGGTAAGGGATTTCCTGGGCTCTGATAAAATAGAATGGTTCAAAGGGGTGAGATCCACTCTGTGCGCCATGGGTCTTGGTGAACTATGGCACAACCCTGACTCGGCTACCTTTCCACCCAAAAAGGAGCTGAGAAACCTATACTGGGAATGGGTCGTTGGTAAAAGACACTCGGAACTGACAGGAAGTTCTCTAACAACGACATTTGTTCTTTTGAAGGTTGTTTCTTCATTTGAAAATTACTGGGATGTCATCACCAAGCCCCTGGATCACAAACTTTTCCATCAACTGAGAGCTGGCTCGTTACCACTGAGGTGCCTAACTACATCATGGGGTAAGGGAGGGCCAGAGCACTGCCCACTGTGTATTAGGCAGAATGAAAGTGTGCGTCACTTTCTCTTTGTATGCCCCCTGTATGTTGCCCACAGAAAAAAGTGGCTACGTCCACTATGTAGAAGTCTGGGCACTCGTTCAGCATCTACAGCCTGCAGAATCCTAAAATCTGATCTATCGCCCATGATAGTAATAGGGGTTGCAAAATATCTAGGTTAGGCATGGATTCTACGCTTGAGGATGATCAACTCGCTTCAAGGTCCCAACTAATTAAGATATAAGGTTCCAACTAGATTGTGTCATTGTATTAACTGTGTTTTTCCCATCATGTATAACTTTTAACTATGTAAATGAAGTCGTATATAATTGATTTAATTCTGTCTTAGTCCATGTTTTTAATTCCACATTAAGTTGTTTTTTTTAAACAAATAACAGTGCACTCTAGAAATGAAGAATTATTGTTGGATATGTAGCATGTCTTTTAAGATGAATAATCGAATAAAGACTTCTTTTGACTTTGACTTTGATTAAATATGTTTTGGATTTTCAAATCAGTTTGATTTCAAACATCAGCATGTTAGTTTAGCAAAAAAAATGTTTAATTTTCAATCAAATATTCAATTTTCAATTTGGAGTAACACTCAAAGAAAATAGCATCCTTTACTTGCAAAGTGAACTTCTTAAATATGGCTATAGTAGACCCTCTGAACTAACTACTTTCCTGGGTTACGCTTCAGGGAGTTACTTCCAGGGTACAAGCGAGCAGCTACCAGTGTCTCCCAAGGTACCCGTTCGATCCCCGTTTTAAAGAGTATTCAAGCATGCAAAGATAACCAATCTAAGGACCTAAATTGTTCCAATACGGGCTGCTAGTTATTTAAACCAGAATATCGCTGTGACTGTGTGCATTTTTAACTGAGCAGTCATTTCAGCAGAGGGGCCCTGGCCTCTGTGTTAGCACAGCCTGCCTTTGCGTTTACAGAGCCCCATCACTATTAAAGAACCCTACCTGTCTAGCAAGCAGTACAGCTATTAACAGAAGGCAGAGGGAACCAAAGCTCCAATGTGAGAGGACATTTCCAAATCACCAGCTGCGAGTGTGTCAATGTTCTCCGTTAAATGTTTATTGACACTGGTGCTTGAAACAATACTCTCAGTAGAAAATATAGCTATTGGAGCTTGAGAAGATAAAGGCTGTCCGTGATTGAGACCCTGCTTCCCCTCACTTTTATTTGATACCCTTTCTACCCAACATTTCTGTGGAGGCAGCTGCCAATTAGTAATGGTCCTTAAGCATCATGCTACCAATGTCAGGAAAAACCTGCAAAGGACCCAGGAAACTCTATAAGCCACCTAACACAAATGCGGTAGAGGGGCGGTAATAGTGGGGAAACAGTCACTGCTGCATCCCGGCGGCCGCCCCCCCCCCCAAAAAAAATGGAGAAAGTCAATTATTAAAAATCCGTCCTGAAATCATTCAGACAAAAAAAAAAGTTGTACAAGATTCCGGACCAAGGTATAGAGACAGTGGACATTAGTCTTCAAAAATGCCACTAAAAAGTAACTAAACGATTATCGTGTGTTATAAAAGCTCCGAGTAGTCTTGTATGTGAAGGGGCCTTTAAAAATTAGTGTTGTTGGGGAGGTCCAGGTTTTAGCACTGTACTGTACTTCAACCTAAAAAGGCGCCACTATGTCAGTAAAACCCGCTTTGAGTATCCTGTGGTTTTGCAGTTAGTTATTTTACATACTTTTGAAAACATGCCATGGGATGTCAAAAGAGCAGGCATAACAAGTTAATCACTACTCCTTGACGTGGCCATAACACACTTCCACCTTTTGAAGTAAAGTCTGCTCAAAAATAGATCCAACTATTCCATGTACGACAGCTTATTTTTCAACGATTATTAAATGCGTCTCCAAACTTGATTCCTTATACTGCCACTAATTCCATAAACATAACCTCGGTATTGAAATAAGTCAACACATCTGCACAAAAGAATAACCAAGTAATGTAATAACTTAACTATGCAATCGCCAGGAGTTCACATGAAGGTGGACAGACTAGAGAACAAACAAAACAAGATGTAGGATTGGCCACTGGAATACACATTGTCTATAAAAACGTATGCACCCGCACTCACCGACTGTCTTCTGGCGGGCGGGGCTCTCCTCCTCACACGGGAGCCTTGCTCCCTGCAGCACTCCTCCGGTGGTCGCTTTGGGGCCGCGGGCGGGGTTCCTCTCCTCCTGGGCTCTCCTAGATGCAGCAGGGCTCCCTCGCATCACGGGAGCCCTGCAAACCGGCCGCCATGCTTCTTCTTTCTTCCCCCCGGGCTGCGGGGGCGGGCACTTCCGGCCGGCCGCGCTGGGATTGGCCGGCCGGCCAACCACTTCCGGGTCGCTGCGGGCAGCGCAGCGGCCCTTCTCCTTAGGTAGGCAGGCGGGGGCTGATTTTTACGGGCAAATGCCGGGTGGGCACCGGCTCTAGATCACCATCAATCGGGGCGGGAGTGGACACGGACGGCCGGAGGGGGCGGGAGTGGACACGGACGGCGGGAGGGGGCGGGAGTGGACACGGACGGCGGGAGGGGGCGGGAGAGGACACGGACGGCGGGAGGGGGCGGGAGAGGACACGGACGGCGGGAAACGTGCACAGGACAGCGAGGGGACAGCGCATCAGTGAAAGGGGAGGGAACGGGAAAAAACGTAACTCCGCCCTGGGAAAAAATCTCGGGAACGCCCCCGAATCTGGTCCGGCCTTGACGGACAGATCTCTGTTCCAATGGCTAGCCTCCATTTATGGAGCTAGCCAATGGGACAGGGGGGCGTATTCCATTCTCCTTACTGGAAATCAAGAGATTTCTCTGGAGGCGGAGCTAAGAGCTCCGCCCTCCAGCGAAACCTAAAAACGCATTACAGGCCCAGGGAGGAACTCAGAGACCACGAGCTATACTGATATTCTATGGGAACTTCTTATTGAGGGAGGAAGTGTAAGCTAAAGCTCGATCTAATGCTAAACGCTCGTTCGACAATAAGACCTTCTTCACAACTCCAGACTACTGTCATATGACAGTTGAAAGACGATGGAGACTGAGAGAACTGTTGGATCCATGTCATCAAATGGGACTGCAGGCTTATCTAATGAATCCTGCCAGGTTGAAGTTTATATATAAAACAACGGCTAGAGTCTTCACCTCCGAAGTGCAAGCAAAGGCGTACATAGACACATTAAAAACAAGTGGGCCAGCCAGTACCACCTCATGAAGGGGTCATCGTGGCTATACTGACGCATACAGACAGGTCTATGTACATGATATTTTTGATTGAGGGGGACGGGGTTATAGCGTGGAGGAGCCAAAGAGGTTGAACGAACTGAAAATATTTAGCAGGGTTGACTAAAAAAAAAAATGGGGGGGAAAAAAAGGGGGGGGGAAGATGAATAATCGATAACACTGTTGTACATTGCACCAGAAATTTAAGTTAAAGAATGAAAGGCAGAGGGAGGCTGACGGTCACACTCCATCACAGAGACCTTAGGTCTGCTTGCTTCAGTAGGTGGGGGGAAGGGAGGGGTGAGCGCAGGGGGGGCTCATGGAGAAGGGGTGGGAAAGGGGGGGCACTAGGGGGAAAAACGAGAAAAAAATCATCATCAAGAAAGAATATGGGAGGAGGAAGGGGGAAGGTAAGGGGGGAAAAACTTTATGCGGATAGTTACAATTAATATATGTGGCCTGAACGATGCTAAAAAACGAAGAGAGCTGAAGGACTATCTAAGGACAACAGACGCTGATATTATATGTATACAGGAAACCCATATTGAGATATCTCGCAAATTTTTGCTGGAACAGCTTGGTTATCAGCTATTAGTGTGTACAACGCAAGGGTCTAGGACTCGGGGAGTGGCTATATTGGCACGGGGTAGGATGTTGACAGTAAAAAAACAGAAGGCAGATCCCTATGGTCGATGGGTCATGATTGAATGCAAGGTACAAGGCTTTAGTTTTACTCTCTGCTCTATTTATGCTCCCACAGTAGACGATCCGGAGGTTTTAGATTATATTAATGTACAAATGGCAAACTGGCCTATGCCTATTATGGTTTGTGGTGACCTAAATATCAACGGCCTGTGGAAAATGATCCAGTTAGGTTCTCTGGCCGAAAGAAGAAAAGCCATAGGGCGCTGATACAAATGATGCAGGATAATGGGCTGATTGACATATGAGAGCAGCAAAATAGTGGTAGAGGGGGGAGCACTTATTATTCTGCGCCACATAAATTCTTAGCTAGATTGGACTATTTTCTGATACCGCCTGCATTGATATCTGTTTCCAAAGTTAGAAAATTACCACGAGTGATGTCAGATCATAGCCCTTTGGTATTAGATATATCTATTCCAAATTATCAAAAAGAGAGGACCTTTGAGAGAGCCCTGCTACATGATCCTAAGTATGTTATCCAGATGGAAAGCTGGCTTAAAGAATATCTAAAGGCAAATAGAGGATCTGCTTCCCCCATAATAGTCTGGGACGCTATGAAGGCTGGCATAAGGGGGGAAACCATCAGTTTTTCGATAAAACGAAATAAGCTAGAGAAGAAGGAAATAGAGGGTAAGCAAAGAACAGTTGCTGTTATCGAAGAGGAATTGACTGAAGCAATCAGGGCCAAACACGATGTCGTAGGGATATTACAAAATCTGGCTATAGCAAAGGCAGTTGTAGGGGAGTTACTTGCATCTAAAGCAGCAGGAAAATATCTGGCCTGGAAGCAGGACCAATACGAGTTTAGTGAGCAGATAGGTCATATATTGGCTATTAGAACTCGGCAGGCGGCAACTAAAGGAGAAATCTCACAGGTTAATTCGGCAGCAGGGATCACAGCTATAACACCAAGGGGGATCTGCTCATTATTTCAGGATTTTTATCAGAGCTTATATGATTCTGACAGTAGTGCTGATAGCAGTGAAATAGAGAGCTATCTTGAGAGCGCGCAAGTAGAGAAGCTGACAATGGAGGATAAAGCGGAGTTGGAAACCAATTTTACGTTAGAAGAGATACAGGCAGCAATCAAAGACTTACCTGTTGGGAAAGCTGTGGGCCCCGATCTGATCCCACTGGAATTTTATAAAAAATGTCTTCCTAGTCTAGAAGAGGATAGTTATCAGCTCATGGTTGCTACACAAAAAGGAGCAGCACCTCCTGAGTCTTGGGAGGGAGGCCACAATGGTGGTATTTTTGAAAAAGAATAAACCCCAACTGATCCTGGGTCTTCTAGACCTATAAGCTTGATGAATAGCGATACTAAGATCTATTCTAAGATTTTGGCCAATCGGCTAAGCTCTGTCATAGGTAAGATCATTTACCCTCGACAGCATGGGTTTATCCCCGGCGGGGGCACTGCAGACCATATTAGAAGAGTGTGTACACTTTTTGATGGGACGGCAGCCTCATGAGACTCTATGGTTCTAATATGGTTAGATGCTGAAAAAGCATTTGATAGGGTCTTGTGGGGTTTCCTCTGGGCTGCATTAGTGAAGGCAAATATAGGTGATGTCTGTATCGGGGCTTTGAGTGCCTTATATAAGAATCCGACGATAAGACTTAGGATTATGGGAGAGCTGAGTGGGATAATAAACATTGGACGGGGAACCAGGCAAAGATGCCCCTGTTCCCCGCTACTTTTTGCCTTTTACATAGACTCCTTCATAAGAAAGATCGAGCTAACAAAAGTATCCCGCCAATTGTTTTGAATGGATTTGAAACAAAAATTCTGGGTTATGCCGATGACCTAGCCATAACATCTACGGACCCGGCAGCGGCATTATTGGAAATAGAAAGAGAAGCAAATCTGTACGGGGCGCTCTCGGGGTATAAATTAAACCAGAGCAAAACCCAAATTGTAATTAATAAAAAGGTAACGGTGGATCAGAGAA
Organism: Lissotriton helveticus; assembly: GCF_964261635.1. Lineage (NCBI taxonomy): Eukaryota > Metazoa > Chordata > Amphibia > Caudata > Salamandridae > Lissotriton > Lissotriton helveticus. The sequence goes on from NC_136061.1 coordinate 118,270,469, forward strand.
TTACCGACTCAGCAGTTTATCTAGGGATAACAATAACATCAGATCTCTCAAAGGTAGTGGAAATGAATCTGGGGCCGGTGATTAAAAAAGCGAAAGGCGATCTAGATAGACTAAATAATCTACATTTAACAACAATAGGCAGATGCAACTTAATAAAAATTATATTTTTGCCTAAAATATTATACCCGTTTCGCACTATTCCGCTAAAATTTAATAACAACTGGTTCCGCGAAATAGAGGGAGTCAAGAACCGCTTTATATGGGCCAAAGGTAAAACACGACGACCACTAAAATTTTTGTCACTACCTAGAGAACGAGGGGGTCTTGCGGCACCCGACTTCAAAGCTTATTATTGGGCGACTGTCTTGCAATATATCAGAGGGCTAGTGGGTGGGAACATGAAGGATCAGTGGCGAGTGAGCGAGAACGTCCCTGACATATATGAGTTATTAATTAAGGAATCCAATAAGTGGCTTTTCTCGTTCAATGAAGGAAGTTACTATAAAAAAGTTAAGTACAAGACCCTTGGGGCTGCAATATCAGTACGGTCAGCATTCAGGAAGAAAATTAAATTGGAGAGGATGAATTATTATACCCCCTTATTTAAGAATCATCTGCTACCTGCGGTATTCCATGATCAAGTAATGAAGAGGTGGGATATTTTAGGGGTAAAAACTATTGGGGGCCTCATCGATATGACTGGTTTCATAACATTTGATCAAGCTCAACAGTTATATAACGTAGATCGAACAGACTTTTTTAAACACTTACAAATAAGATCAGCTTTGTCAAAAAAACAGGGAGGTGACATTAATTATAAGAGAGTGGAAATCATGGAATTTTTAAGAGATAAGAAGGGCTGTTCGATATCCCAGGTATACGGGGAAATGAGTCAGTATAAGGAGGATGACTGTGGAAGGGTGGTTGAAAAATGGAATACCAAGTTAAGCTTATTTGGTAATGAGGTTGAAAACTCACTCAGGCTATTAAATTCAGTGCTAAGAGTAGCCAGCCTACAAGTTCAGCAATATAAGAACATGTCGAGCTTTATAATACACCACATAGAATCGCTCAATGGGGTGGAACAACGGGGGTAGTCTGTCCTAGATGTCAGGCAACGCAGGCGACAATACATATGTTTGCTGCATGCCCCGCCCTGGACTCATTTAAAAGTTCATTAGAGCAATTTTTCGACAAAGCATTGGGGATTATTAGTATAACAAACGAAGTTATGGTTCTAGGGGTAACCAGGGACGGTGTAGAAATCCCTCAATATGAGTTTATATACCTAGCGTTGACTTTGAGCCGGCTATCCATCGCAACACTGTGGAAAGACCCAAATCCGCCAACATTCCAACAATGGCTATCACGGTTATTATCGATATATGTGCTAGAGAAAGCGTTCTATAGCAAAAAGGGCTGGAAGACAAAGCAATTGGGGAAACGTATATGGGCCCCTATAGCAGTTTGGAAACATAGGCACGAAAATGGTTAAAAATGGCATAACCGAGAGCTGTGTTTTTTTTTTTTTCCTTTTGTACGGTGGCAACCGGATAGCCTGGCTGGCGATTATAGTATGTTGATTAACCATGTTGAGATCTTCTATACATTCTCTTCTTTTTTCTATGTATGATTTTGTCGCATAAGTTGTTTGAAACAATGGTATAATGAAATGTATCTCTAAATGTTATACCTAATGATGATGAATTTAAAAAAAAAAAAATAGAAAATGTAATTTTATAAATGCTTGTAGGTCAGCCCTCTCCTTCCATTGGTCTACTTTAGTTTCACTCAGTCTGCTACTGCCTGTAGCAAAATACAGGCTCACACCATTTAAGCCATTTACTGCGAGCAATGGCATTTGTTCCAGACGTGCACATCTGCCCAAAAACGAGTGTTCTTCAGTCACGGGGCTGGTGGGACAGTATTTCCATTTTCCATGCTTTCCATTTTCCTATCGACATGACCAACTTGGAATGGTACTGTCTATAGTCTATCAGTGCTTTACTATTGTGGCTGCTTGTTACATCTGTACCTAGATCTGTGATGAGAACAGTACCAAGATATTACCAGGGACCAATTACACTCAGAGGAAGAAGTAGCATTGTACACACTACACTTCTGCATGCTGATTGAGCATAGCACTATTTCTATAAAGAGTACTAAGAATTATTTCATTACTAAATTGCCCACTTTTGCAATACCATTTCTAAAAGTTCCATATTCGATTCATAGTACAATCCAAACCCCACTGACTTAATATGCTTAACAAAACCACAAATGTCCACAACATTTGCCTAAAACTCCTTATGGGATATCCAGGCTGAACTATTAGTAGGTTAATGGATTAATGTAATCAAAATTGCACTATTTGACGGTGCACTATTCTAAATAATTATCTGTGATGTGGATGTTAAATTCGATCATGTTTAGAACAAGGACCATAACTACATACTAATTATGCCAGATGGATAATTGCATAGAGATGTTCAATTTAGCATGGCACATAAGTTCCGAGACCCTTGGCCATACTAATTAAAAACTTGGTCCAACCATCTTTATCCCCACAATCTCCCCTTAACTTCCTAAGCACCAGGAGATTTTAGTGATTCCCACGCAATCCCCGCTTCCGTTTTACTGGCTACAATCATCTTTATCTACATTGCAAAAAAAGCATAAAATGAATTGAAATCTAGGTCTACAATCAGCCATGTTTGAACAGTACTGGGATGGCAGTAAATTGAGATCAATGAAAACCAGCCTTACCTCTAGGATCTTGGTTGGAATAGAAGAGGAAGGCCAGGTCACAGAGAACTAAAAGCACAGGTCCTGCTGGGGTATCTGTCCACCTAAATGTGCCTGTCAGCTCTACTCCTAGCTCTCCTGGAATGAACCCCAGCATGCTTGTAGGTAACCACAATGAAACCAGAAAAGAATACAACTTACAAGCTTTTCAGATCCTCATGAGGGACTAACATTCTGAACAGCACCCTACCATAATATACTGCAATCGACATTTCCACCAGCAGTAAATTTAATAAAACTACCTGTGGGGTTGCGCAGCAAAATTATATATAACCTACTAGTGGTCGCTGGTAGGTAGTTATAGTTAGGACCTAGTTTCCATAGGTAAAGCGTTTTTTTGTTTAGCCAATAACTTTGGCGGCGCTTTACAAAATTTCACGAACGTTTCAAAACTTTTACCTTAGGAAGTTCCCCTGGTTTGTTAAAGCTTCGGGGTGATCTGTCATGCAGGGGCAGAGAAAAAAGCGGGGTCCCAAAACGCATTGTTCCATAGGGGTTTGAACACAACTACAGCCCGAACCGCTGAACGGAATTATACCAAATTTAGCAGAAAGCTAGACATTGGTCCAGAAAGCGTGCTTTTTGTCATTTGGTTTAAATCCGTTCAGTAGTTGGAGATATTAAAGGGGAAAACAGATATCTAGGGACACAGATCCTTACAGGGGACTCGCGGATTCACAGTCTCCATGCTACAATTTGATTGGCTGCCAATACTTCACCAGGAAATGTTGGCAGCCATCATGGGACTCATCTTGAAGTCAAGTCCCACAACTTAATGTCAAAAATAAAGAAAAGGGACAGGGTAGGGATACCTTGCACTCCCCTGATATGGTGGAAGGGGGGGGTCACACAGTAACCTTGCCGGGAATTAAAGAGATTGTTTTCAATTTTGCAGCGAATTCATCGGTGGATCCGAGGCAAATTTCCATTGCTTCTTTTAAAGGAAGCCCCCGGGTAGGTCAAATTCCGGGGGCATATCAAAAATAAAGGGGGGTACATGTGGCCCCTCCTCCTAGGGTTTAATGAAACCCCAGACACAACTACCTCCTGGGGGTATTTGTTGTAAATTACGTGGGGGGTGTCGGCATGGCAGCCCCACGGCCCGCAAACCGCCACCTCCCTGGGGCAAGATTTTTAATTAAAGTGGAAGGGTGGATGCCTGGCCCCTCTCCTGGGCCATTTTCGGCCCTGGGGACTATCACCGGCCCGTTAAAGTGAAAAGATGAGATGTCATCAGTGATGTTATCAGGGAGGTCACGGACCAGGTCATGAGTGATGTAATATGGGAGGTCATAAGCAGTGCATTGTGGGGGCGTAAGTTATAGTTAGCTCAGGTAACTAGAACTGCTGAATTTCTATGGTTTGTAGGAGTGAAATCGGTGCGTAAAATAACATTTTTGTTACCTTTGGTTTTTTTCAGTGAATTTCTATTGTTATTTAAATTCTATTTCCTAACTGTAGTCCCTGTAGCCTTTGCTTTTTTCAGTATATATATATATATATATATATATATATATATATATATATATATATATATATATATACACACACATATATATACACACACATACATTACCTACTGGCGGTCGCCAGTAGGTATATATAGTTAGGATTTTTTCTCTATGGGATTTTTGAAAATTCTGTGTCTAATAACTTTGGCGTTTGTGGACGGAATTGGCTGAAATTTTCAGGAAAATGGAACATTTTGTTTCTGAGCAGCCCCTGAAAATTTGGGGGGGGTTTGTCAAGGGGGGGCCGAGAAAAAAGGGGGGTCCCAAAACGCGTTTTTCCCATGTTAATTTCCATAGGGCGGTTGGACTCACTTTTAGCTCGAACGGCTGAATGGATTTGCACGAAACTTGGCAAAATTGTAGGGACTGGTAGCCCGATGTGCCTTTGCTAGGTCTCAATATATGTGCTGCAGTGGATTTTGAGAAATTAACATTCAAAAAAAGATATAAATCTGTGACAGCGCTCCGGGCAGCGCTCCGCGTACTTTTCGCGTTACGGAGCTTTGCGAAGAGAAGCTGATTGGCTCTCCGGTGTCTGTAAACATTCCAAACAGTACGGAGCGGCCGCCATCTTGTCTCTCGGTAGGATCGAGAGACAAGAGGAGGCCAAAGCGAAGGGGCAAATGACTATAAGGGGGCATAGTAGATCCTCCCTGACCCCATAGGTTTGATGTGGAGGCTTTAAAAGGGCTCCGCAGGGCAAATTTTTTTTTTTTTTTAAATCGTTTTTTTTGGTGGGGTGTGCCCGGTTAGCGTAACGGGAAGCGGACTGGGGAGCGTACTACAAGGAAACAAGAATGATTGACTTTTAACTTATTGTATGTTTATAGACTTTTTTTTTTCTTTTTTTTCTGCTGAGTGACGTCTCGGCCTATCTCCACGGGATGCAGTCCCTACCATCTCGGCGTTTAAGCCCAGGGGGACCGGTAGTGTGGGAGAGATAACGTCTGTTAACGTTCGATTCGAAGGAAATCAGAAGTGTTGAAAAACATTGTCTGCGCCATCTTGCCTTTTTTCAAATGCCACACTTTTGTCGTGCACGGCAGCCATTTTAGATGCCTTGACCAGACCCACTCTCTGCACGCTGTCGATCCTTAGCATGGCTCCCCACCCTCGCAAGCATCTCCCCCAGGCACTGGTCACCCCCGCTCTCTGTCTTATGCATGGGCAATAAACCTCCCCCCATCTGCGCTGCTCTTCCCTGAGAATCACACCCTGTGCCCGCCCGACACCTCCCTTTCGCCCTATTCACTACCGCACCCTCTGACACTCCTCTTCCTCTGTGTCCGATTGTCCAGGCCGGTCCCAGGCTATCAGGTAGCCCTGCAGATGTAGTTTATGGCCCCAGCTGTAAAGAATCACCCCTCTTCAAAGGAATTACAGTAGATCAAGGCCCCCACCCGATGAGATCCGTCACACCACACGCGTTCCTACTATCTGAAAACCATCCTGTATTGTGATTGGGGAGGGGACCGAGCCTGAAGCGGAAGATTCCAGGGATGCCTCTTTGTACATCAAAGTTTTTACAATTATGTGTCACATTAAAAATATATAGCACTCCAACAGAGTAGTAGGATTATAAAACTTTAATAACTTATAAATATATTCAACGCAACAAAAACAGTAAAAACATTTAAACATTTTTAGGAAAAAAGAAGGAACAATGGTCAGTAGCGGTCGGTTGTGCGAATAGTCCCAAGGCAGCACAACGTCCTGAGTTCTGGATGGCACCCAGGTGCTGTTGCCTGGGTGCCGCACTGGTTTTGGGTATCCTACAATGCTGCTCCGAATAACGGCGTGGGGCGTCCCGGGGGGTGGCTCGTCAGTAGCGGTCTGTTGTGCGAATAGTCCCAAGGCAGCAGAACGCGCTGAGATGTGGATGGCACCCAGGTGATGTCAAGTAAGTTGCCGCACTGGTTTTGGTATCCTACAATGCTGCTCCGAATAACGGCGTGGGGCGCCCCGGGGGGGGGGGGGGGGGTGAGGCGGCGTGAACGGGCCTCCCCAGGTGGAGGCTCGTCTGCTGTAGTGGGGCGCCCCTTTACCGTTTCAGTTGCCATTCCGCCCGCTTTTGGTACACTGTATCAAAATCCGCCATTCAGCTGAGTTGCGCCCACTCTTGCGGTGCAGCGATAGGCGGCTGCCACAGGACTCTCAAAATGGCGGCAGGCTCTTTCCTTTTTGGGCCTGGTCCACTGAAATGGCCCTGGGACACCTTGGAAATCGGACGCTTGTCTGCTAGGTCTTGGACCCCATTCTCGAAAGCGTCCCCTCAGCCTTGAGGATTCTACAAAAGTCTTGGGGGCCCCCGACTCCTGCAGGCTTCCGGTGGGGAGCGGCTGCCATGATTGCTCGCGGAATGACCACGACGGAGGCACGAGATGGTGGTGCACTCATGCTGACGCCAGCTTCAGTCTGAAACATCCAAAAACAAGGTGGGGCTTTCATCGTTTGGGAAAAAAAAAAAGTTTTCATCCAATGAAAAGTGTTATTTTTAGGTCATATGATCAAGCCTTCCATCATTAGGAAACCAAAAGTAAAATGAACCAATGAAAAGTTTTATAAACAAGTCACATGACCTGTTATGCGGCATAGGGTATAAAAAGCGTAGAAAATCCGTTGGCACGTGAGGCGGCGTCAGTAGCGGACCGATGTGCGAATAGGCCGAAGGCAGCACAACGCGCCAAGATCCGGATGGCACCAAGGTGGTGTCTAGCAAGTTGCCGCACTGGTGTGGCCATCCTACAATGCTGAAAGTCGGCGTGGGGCGCCCCGTTGGCCTGTGAGTTCGCGTCAGTAGCGGACCGATGTGCGAATAGGCCGAAGGCAGCACAACGCGCCAAGATCCGGATGGCACCGAGGTGGTGTCTAGCAAGTTGCCGCACTGGTGTGGCCATCCTACAATGCTGAAAGTCGGCGTGGGGCGCCCCGTTGGCCTGTGAGTTCGCGTCAGTAGCGGACCGATGTGCGAATAGGCCGAAGGCAGCACAACGCGCCAAGATCCAGATGGCACCGAGGTGGTGTCTAGCAAGTTGCCGCACTGGTGTGGCCATCCTACAATGCTGAAAGTCGGCGTGGGGCGCCCCGTTGGCCTGTGAGGTGGCGTCAGTAGCGGACCGATGTGCGAATAGGGCCAAAGGCAGCGCAACGCGCCAAGATCCGGATGGCACCGAGGTGGTGTCTAGCAAGTTGCCGCACTGGTGTGGCCATCCTACAATGCTGCGCCGAAAGTCGGCGTGGGGCGCTCCGTTGGCCTGTGAGTTCGCGTCAGTCAGTGGGGGTTGTTTGAGGATCTGACTGCATTGGAAAGCAATGTGATGCTGTGCGTCGCCCCCAAGATGAAGGTTCCTCGGCTGCAGTGGGGCGCCCCTTGGTGTTTCACTCGCTATGCAGCTGAGTTGCGTGCGCACTTGCGGCGAATAGGCCGAAGGCAGCACAACAATATTTTCTGAATAGAAGACCCCACAAGGCGCTGAGATTCGGTTGGCACCGAGGTGGTGTCTAGCAAGTTGCCGCACTGGTGTGGCCATCCTACAATCCTGCTCCGAATAACGGCGTGGGGTGCCCGAAGGGGGGGGGGGGGGAGGCGGCGTGAACGGGCCTTCCCAGGTGGAGGCTCGTCTGCTGTAGTGGGGCGCCCCTTTACCGTTTCAGTTGCCATTCAGCTGAGTTTCGGCCGCTCTTGATGCTACAGCGACAGGCGGCTGCAACAGGACTCTCAAAATGGCGACCTGTTCTTTGGATTTGGGCCTGGTCCACTAAAATGGCCCTGGGACACCTTAGAACTCGGACGCTCGAATTTTTTTTCCTTTCCTCTACATGCAAAAAAGGTAAATGCCCGGTACGTTACCTGCCTCATCTGCCATGATGTACTCTCCAGAGGAACCGAAAAAAAATATAGTTATGGTAACTATACCATGCATCGTCATATGGAGAGGTGGCACCGATTAATTATAGTGCTGCACAAAAGAGAGATTTGGAGGAGAACCCCCGACCTGCCAGTACATTCACCAAAGAAGTGGCACTGACAGCATCAGAGGCAAGGGAAACGGTCCCAAATATTTAGAAGAACTTTGGAAAGATTAAAATGACATGTTTAGATTGTGGCAAATTAATTTCATGTGGACAGATGTGTTACTCTAATAAATACAGCATATGAACATCATCATAGTCGATGGTTGGTAGAGACATTTTGACTATATCCTGGACCTGCCCGTCCTCGCCCAAAATGGCGCCGGAATAAATGGGACTCGTAACTCCTTGTTGTGTACTGGTTGCAGAACCTTGAAATCACGAGATACGTATGCAGTTTTGAAGCACATGGCGGGCGGGGACGAGAATTGATTGAATATTTCGACATCCCTATTGATATTAAGTTCTGATGTGTTATTGATTACTGTACTATTGAAAGTTCGAATTAACGTCACCCATGGTACTTGCCCGCAAATGTATATCTAGATAATTTTATTGTAACTGGCTCTGTCGTATTTTAATTATAAAATGTACGTCCACCGATTCCGCAACTGTTAGACACCTTAGTTCTTGCAACCTAATGGCCCGCCCGTTACGTTCCTCTACAGTGTAAATGTCTACTCATCATATACGATTACAGTTTGCTCCGTGGCCGGCCCACGTGGTTATAGGCCCGTATTTGTATACTGACATTTTCACAATAAAGGTTTTTAAAAGAAAACATGGTAGTAGTATTTACATTGGTAAAGTTTTTAATAATAGTCACTGTTTTAGAATCAGTAAAAGGCAAGTGAAATAAAGCAGTCCAATTACATGAAGGGTAAAAGGTATAATACGCAGGAACGCAGTAAAGATAAATGGTCAAGGGCTGTTGTGTTTCTACTTCTGCAACATAAAGTGATCGATAAGAATCTGATATTCAGGCGTATCGGCGACTAAGACAGCAGGCCGAGCCTCTTTTGCTCAACGGCTCCGTCATGGGACGAAGAAACGCCCTTTTTCTCGAAAAAGGAATATATTTTACTTGCAGGACAGTGGTAAATTTTCCGGGAAAGTACATTAGCCTGGAACATTATAACATATGTTTAAGAAAAAATAATGTTCGAAAGTAATAAAAAGCGTAATTTTTAGGTCATATGACCAAGCCTTTCATCATTAGAATAAGAAAAGTAAAATGAACCAATGAAAAGTTTTATTAACAAGTCACATGACCTGTTATGCTTACGTTACGCGCTGCGCGCCGCGCCCCGGATCGCTTCCGGGAAGCTGCGCTTCGCGCACCGGAGCACTTCCGGATGCGCTAACGCTGCGCGTCATATGACGCATTACGCGACAACGCAGGTCCAGAATATAGTCAAAACGTCTCCACCAACCAGCGGTCGGAACACAACCCCTTTCAGCAGGCTAAATAGTTCTGTTAAATGACAACAGAAGGGACAGGCAACAAGAACCATCAGTCAAAGAGGGGAGGGCAAGTTCTTCTCTACCGGGTCACGTTGGGGCGCTACCGGAACTGATCGAATTGGTAGTCTACAGTGTTTCTGGATGTTTCAGACTGAAGCTGGCGTTAGCATGAGAGCACCACCATTTCGTAGCTCCGTCGTGGCCATTCCACGAGCAATCATGCTAGCCGCTCCCCACCAGAAGCCTGCGGGAGTCGGGGGCCCCCAAGACTTTTGTAGAATCTTCAAGGCTGAGGGGACGCTTTCGAGAATGGAGCCCAAGCTCTAGCAGACAAGCGTCCGAGTTCCAAGGTGTCGCAGGCCCATTTTAGTGGACCACGCCCAAATCTGAAGAGCCGGCCGCCATTTTGAGAGTCCTGTGGCAGCCGCCTATCGCTGCACCGCAAGAGCGGGAGCAACTCAAGTACATGGTGAGCGAGACGCTGTAGTCGAAAGAGCGGGCGGTAACCAGCTGAATAGCGGAAGAGGCACAGTGTAGCAAAAGCGGGCGGAATGGCAACTGAAACGGTAAAGGGGCGCCCCACTACAGCATGTCTTTAGGTGAAACGGATTGTGGGACAAGGTCAAGAATGGAAGAGTCACCAAAAGGCAAAAAGTTCCGCTTGACCCCGGGAGCCGGCCACCTATGTCGGGGGCGATCTCAGGCCACACCAGGGCAACACGACTTGCGGAGGGGGCCGGAGCCAAGCGCCCCCTCCGAGTCCGCGCCATGACACCGTCCCTCGGGGGCCTCCGTCAAGCGGTTCAGGGTGGCACCGCATCACATTGTTTTCAAATGCAGTCACGTCCTCAAACAGCCCCCACTTACATTGAGAATAGTGAAGCTGTAGCAAGTGCAAATAGGCTTCAGACAGTGTTACAAGCACTCCTCAAAACTTTGAACTATCAGAGTGCATGAGTTTCATGCTCGATCGATTGAGCTAGCCGGATCGGGCAACAAAAAGTATAAAATAGTTATGTAAATAGTTATTTAATAAAATGTTTTACCCTGTTACTTTGCTGGTGTGTTGTATATATTTGTAATATTTGCATAGAGTTTATCGTTATTTTGGGCGGGGTGGGTGGCGGAGCCGAGCTGCCTTGCAGCCATCATGGTGTGGAGTTCAGTTCATCTCACTAGTTTCGTATTTCTCATGAGGGGTTGTTCCTAATGTTTCTATTTTAGCGAGGTCAAAAAGAGATCCCATTAGTGGCCTACTGATTTTGCTCGATTCCTTTTGTTTTTTAACACGATTTTTCGCTATCTGCAAAGACTAAACAGAGTATTGCGACTCTGTGCTTGTTTGTAAATAGAGAATGAACCAAAGAGAACCAATTCTAAAACAGTAAATGCTTGGATAACAATCAATCAAATGGAGAGAGAAGCAGGCACGACGGATTACAACGGGGGCAAAGGCCTGCGTTAACTACCCTTCACTATCTGCAAAGAGAGAGTACTCCTAATAGAAATGAGGGGGGGGGGGGCAGCATTCAAAGCAGATCAGTGTGCATAAACACGGAAAAAAAATTTCTTACCACGTACTTGACATTCGACAGCTTATGATATTTGCTATTAAAAAACCATTGAAATTCACTGAAAAAACCATAGGTTATAGACCATATATAGTTAGGAATTAGCATTTACAAAACCTTGAAAATTCACTGAAAAAACCATAGGTTATAGACCATATATAGTTAGGAATTAGCATTTAAAAAACCTTTTTTTACTCACAAAACCATTGAAATTCCATATATAGTTAGTAGTACTAACTATATATCGCGCACCCGCAATCCACTGCTGATCATGTCACATATTACATCATTCATGACATGGTCAGTGACATCACTGATGACATCTCAAATGACATCACTGATGACATCTCAAATGACATCACTGATGACATCACTGATGACATCTCATTTGACATTACTGATCACATCACTGATGACATCATTCATGTGATAATACGATGAACCTCTTCAGACTCTAATATAACCTTAGATACACTCAGTGTAAACAGACACTCACAGACTGTCACTCATCCATGGAGTTACTTACACACCTAGTCAGTCATGCAAAGAATCAATCACACCTCCATTTCCTCAACTATACAGTTATACACACCTTACTTATTCAAACATATACTAACACATATTTACTCTCTTTTACAATCCCTGATACAAGTTCACAATCATCCATACAGCCACTCGCACATTCACTGGCTCTTATGCACAGTTATTTATATATGCCAACTCTCACATGTACTGTGTTTTACATATGTACTTACTTTGACATGTAGCACTGAGATATCCATTCACTCACCAATGCACTCATGCACACAGTCAACCACCCATACAGCTGTTTCCACATGCACTTTTGAACCCATACATCTAGTGAATCAACTGCTCACATCTATGCAGAGTCATACACCTCCCAGCCACCCACACACACACTCAGTCTCCCATACAAATACTTGAGCAACCAATCAATAACCCATATACTTACTCATATAGCTACTGATCAACACATGCAGCAGTTTACAGAACAACAAACATAGTGATGCACAAATTAACACAGTTCAGTCACTAACCCATGCACTCAGTGAGACACATTTAACCACTCACTCATACAGTCAGTCATGCACCTACTAAATCCTTCATCCAGACACTTCTACATCCACTCATTCTTCAATATGTAAGACATATTTTAACTTTACAGAAATACACAGTCACTGGATGTTGTCATCAGTGATGTCATCAGTGATGCCATTTGAGATGTCATTAGTGATGTCATCAGTGATGTCATTTGAGATATCAGTGATGTCATCAGTGATGTCACTGACCATGTCATGAATGATGTAATATGTGACATGATCAGCAGTGGATTGCGGGTGCGCGATATATAGTTAGTACTACTAACTATATATGGAATTTCAATGGTTTTGTGTGAGTAAAAAAAGGTTTTTTAAATGCTAATTCCTAACTATATATGGTCTATAACCTATGGTTTTTTCAGTGAATATACATATATATACATATACACACACACACACCCCCACTATATACACACACACACAGTATGGGTCGCCACTGTTTAGTTCCAGTTAGGTCATAGTTTCCATAGGAAGAGCGTTTTTTTGTTTCGCTAATAACTTTGGCACCATTTGACGAATCTGCACGAAAGTTTCCAAAACAAAGTTCATCTGCTTTATCTCTTTCCTGGAAAGCTTTGTGTTGATCAGTCAAGCGGGGGCCAAGAAAAAGGTGGGAGGTTCCAAAACTTTTATTTTCCAAGTTTATTCCCAATGGCATACAGCCTTGGAGTCATGCTCATAACGCCAGTGTGAGAAAACCACCTCTAAGTCTAAAGCCTGTTCCTACAAATCTGTGAGGAAGGCAAAAGATTCTGTTGACTAGGCAGGGGGCCCATGTTAAAATATTTGTAATACAGTGCTACAGACAAATTCAGTGTAGCGAGGCATTATAAAGTGTGGATATTTAGTTCGATTTTAAGACATCCTACATTGTTGATTAATGTGGAATGTACAGGTATCCCACTAAAAGGTCGTTTATCTCATACTGGCACTGTACACTGGGCTCAAAGGATGTATGCCATTGTGCCTGTGACAGAAGTGTGTGTGTGTAGTGTGTTTTACTACCAAACTATGGAGGGTTGTACACAGGGCCTGATAGAAGGGGTCTTGAGTAGCAAATGCATACCAGTCAACCTCTTGACTTAACATAGCGGTACAAGCAAAATCTTCAAGAGGGTAATCTCATTAAGGTGGACACAAAACTGTCCAGAAGTGTAGTGTGTTGAATTAGTTCAAGGTGTATAGGACAGTAGACTAACGATTGTGAAAACATCAACAATGTCTTAACAGGTCATGAGTGATGTCATTTTCTGACCACCAACGTGCTCCAGATTGAAGGACATACAGCCTTGTTTCGGATTTAGAATTATCTGCCTAAATCTACAAAATGGCCTTACATCGGTCATCAAAGAAGGGGGCTGTCACACCAGAAGCAAAACGTGTTTTATACTTTATTAAAGTGCTATCACTATCACTGCACTCGTTTCGGCTGCTATGCTGCCTTGCTCATGCATGATGGCCGAAACACGTCAAGAGGTAGCACTTTAATAGAGGAAAATACAAGAACACACACATATATTTTTATATATACACACATATATTTTTATATATATATATATATATATATATATATATATATATATATATATATATCTACACACATACATATACACACACACACACACAGACATATATACATACATAGATATATACACACACACATATATCGAAGTTGCTAATATTCTGTGATAACCCAATGTCTTAAGGGAGTGGGGAGAGAGAGCGCAGCAGAATCCATGTTCTTTGCTTAGTTTAAACAGACAAAAATGGAAATGTAGGCTTCCAGCTGGCTCCCCAGAGGTATCTGTGGATGTTATTTCTGGATTCACTAACCAGTAGGTTTGACTCTGCTGACATTGTGTACAAACAACTTTGCTTGAACTCCATAAGAGCATTACGTAAGTCATCTACAGGATTCATTTGGCTGCCAAAGGTAACAGTACTATTATTGTAATAAGGAAAATTACAAAATAAAAAAAATATATGCCTTGCTGAATGCTCCAATATCACAATTTAGTGGAGCTCGGTGGTTAACTGTTGGTTCATATAATGTGAGGCTGGTCTACCAGACGCTTTTCAAGAATAAGAAGCATGGCAGCAAGGACCCTAGAGGTCGAAGTGCAACCCTCTGTTCTTCCTCCTATTACAGAATACAGAAATGGGTGCGCCCACTTCATCTGTTTGCTCTCTTCACGTTGAGTGACAGCACAAAGCCTGTGCATATTTTTCACACTGGCCTAATAACAGTTCCTTTTGCTTGTACTTCCAAAGCTGGTTCAAAGTGTACTTTATTGTCCGTATCATCTTTAAATGCATGCTATTTATTTTGCCTGCACTCCATTTTAAAGTTTGTTATGAAGTGTCAAAGTGACATTTTAACATTTTAGCTGCCTGAAATTTGAATGCTTGGTTAGGTGGTCATTTATTTGTCTCCTACACGAATAATAATAATAATAATAATAAATAATAATGTGGGTAGGGAAACTGAAAGGCTAGTTGTTGAAAAAAAATACTAGTGTAACAACCACATCGGGTAATGTTTTTTTATTAATTTAAATTTCTCTTTGCAAGCATAAGATCGCCACTTTTAGCCTGAGGCATATTTCATTTTTTTAAATATTTTTCTGGCATGTGCTCACAAAAAAAACATTTTTAAAATGTAACAAATGCACCAGGCTCAACCCATTGGCTTTGTCAATGCTTCATATAACACGGTGTGATGAGAAAGAGCTACAACGTTTGAATTAATCGATTAATGAATGAGCTTTTTGGACAGATGCAACTTCAAAACCAATATTGCGATTTGGCAAACTACAATGTATTTATTGGCTTCACATTTTTGTTTAAATGTCTGTATTTTTTGTAGCTGAAGGGAATTGTCTCCTCTGCCAGGATTTGGGATGGTAGAAGCAATTTCGTATTTATTTTTATTTATTATTTTTTTAAATATTCCAGCAATGCTATAGCAGTAACTGGCATACTCTTAGTTTAGACCCCATGGCAGAGGGCTCCTGTGCCATCTGGATTCTTATGCAAACTGGTACAGTTCTTCTAGGCTGCTATATGGAATAGAATTGTTAATGAGACTTTTACTGCATGTGATGAAGCACCTTTGGTGTATACAAGAATCTGAATGTCTTCCTGCTGGCATCCCCACCTAAGGTCCATGCCTACTGATATTAAGAACGCTTCTGAGCATCATCTCTGGAAATCTGTCTGGAAACTGATCAAAATGGGCATCACCGAGGCACAGACTTCTCTGTAGCTTACAGAGAGATCTCATATGTAGAGTGGGCGAGGGATAAGGAGGTGTTTTTGAACAGGCCTCAGGTGGTCTAGCCAGATTCCCCCACCTTTGTCTAGGAAAGAACAGTCTAAACCAGTTGAAACTGAAAATGTTTATTACTCAATTCATATTTTCACCCAGAAGGGTATATAGGCACTCGGAATAGCAGATGGATAAAGGCAGGCACTGCTATGGGCAGCCAAGGAGCACCTTCAGGTGAATATGTTCATAGTGGAAGTCACAAATAAATAAGGAGGTCCTCTTTTTGAGGATTAAAACATTTTGGATTCCATAGGGGGGCTGAGATGCTGAGGCTGTTGTGGGTATGGAAGAAAGTGCTGAACCGTAGGGGGGGGTTAAAGGAGGTGGACAATGGCTAGCAGTTCAAGGAAACTCCCATGATAAGTGGAGATAGGTCTCACATTGCTTTAATGCTGTAAGTGGTTTCGAGTGAAAACACTGCTAGCAGGGCCGCTGCACCCACTTTTCATGGGGTCACAGGATCGGGCGGAATGCCCCAGATTCTTTTTGGGAACAAAAGCCATTTCTATTTAAATCCACTGCAGCTCTTCATGCAGACCACCACAGTGAGTCCACTGCCTAGTGTGCCCACCTGGGCAGTCTGAAGAGAAGGCCAGTAATTAAGAAAAGCATCCCTAGGAGGGGGCATCTGACTTTTTCCAGTGACCCTGTGAGGGGGCGGCACAAGACCACTCACTAGGTTACAGTGTAAGGGTTGTGTATGAATGTGATAGTGTGTCTGACACCACAAAGGAGGAAGTACTCTGAAAGAAATGGCAGCTGGAAGTGAAGGCATTTTTGGCTGGGCCATTTAAAATTCTTATTAGGGAGGGGCGTGGCCACGCAAGATGGTTGACAGGACGCGTCCTTGAGGTGCTCCTCATGGACCCCGTGGTTCTCTGGTATGGTTGCTTTGTGGGATCCATTCTGCCCCATGCCACCCACCCATGTGTGGAAAGACTGACCCTGACGGCAGATGCGGAGCACGGTGTGATGGAAGGCAGGGCGGGGCCTGCCTAGGGAGACCTCAATGTGGGAACAGACTAAGACCTCCAGCGCACAACACACGCTGAGTGAGGCTGTACTGGAGCCCCGATCCTGGTGGAGTGACTGGCTGAGCTCAGGGTCAGCGGAAGAATTGGGAAAGGGCCCACAGATTCTGATCTGTATTCGGCTCGTCGCCAGCAGCGTGACAAGAGGCTCAGAGTGCTCTGGCTGGTGTGCGAGCCCCGAGCTGTCATCCCTCCTCTCTGGATGTGATGCTGCCAGGGTCAGACTGGTTATTGGGCGTTTTGGAATGCTGCTGAGCTGGGGGCTGATTTCGTTGATGGGGACCTGCGTGTACTGAACGAAATTCGTTTGGCTTTAATTATTTCGAAGTACACGCAGGTCTCCATGAACAAAATCAGCACCCACCGCAGGGAAATCAGCCCCCATCTCAGCAGAAATCCAAAACGCCCGGTAGTCAGTCCGGCCCTGGATGCTGCGGACTACTTAGGCCACAATCTCGTGGATCCGCAAGGCGGGGCCAGAGGCAGTGGAGGCAGTGCAGCTGCGGAGTGACGCGGTGGGGGTCTCCAGCATATAGACGTGGTGACTGCTGGTGAGGGCGCAAGACACTTTGGGATCATTTAATATTTCCGCAATTTTTGAGGTGTGCTGTATGACCCATTTTCCGCCACTTTCGACTCGTAAGCGCATCATAGGGACTCGGAACTCCGCACCGCACCTTCAATGCAGAGGTGCAGCACCCAAGGAAATTTCAGATGGGTGCTGTGCAGTGCAAGGGTCATGTATTGCTGCCAACAGCCACGGCCCGTGGAGGGAGTTGCGGTGGGGCAGAGAGGCGGGGCGGGTGAGGGGCAGCGTGCTGGGTGCTAAAAACCGGAATATTGATAATTGGAGGTAAGTAAACAATTTAATAAATAAAACAAATTTCGTAGCACGTCCTGCATCGCAATACCTATGCACCATAATAGAAGGTGGTTTAGATGCGTATTCATATCATTCACACCAAGCAGGGTCGACACGATTAGCCACAACATGGCGGCCATTTTTTGAAAACTCCGCTCTAGTTTCATTAGATCGCATGGCTCTACCTTGAACGAAAAAAGAAAACCCCCCGCCTTTGTAAACCACCTCCCAGAGGCATATTGTTAACATCATTATTTTAATGCAAAACAGCACTTTGCTTTTTTATAAAATACCACTTTCACAATAATGTAATTACAAAAAATCATCTAACAGCCAGGGTAATAACTAAGAGCCACATTACACAGCCTTTTTGTTTGGATTCAGAGATTTTAATAATAACGTACTCAATATGGCCAACACAAGTAGCCCACACATAGCGGCCATTTTGGAAGAACTTCCTCCGCACCAGGCTTTCCCCGCAATGACGAGGCAAAAGCGGAAGCATTTAAACTGGCCTTGAAGCAAGACACGCTAAGATGTGGTCTGGAGGGGTACCAGTTAGGTGACATTGCAGTGAGGATCTCTCTCACCAAGTAAGTCTTTTCTTTTCCGGCGCCATGACATCCGGGCCTAAGGAAGTCCCGACAACTGGAGTCTCCTTAGAGACATCAGCTTAAACCTATTTCTTCACAATAGCAGAAAGCCACTAACCGGGCTCTCTTCCCTGTTTTTCTCCTTCCGCTCATTTTAGGTATTCGAGATACCCACAGCCCCTCCAAGTCAATGGGGCACAATTTTGCTACCTAAAATGTATGTAATATATGTGTGTGTGTGTGTGTCACTATCACTTGGTGTTTATGACCTTGTTTTTAAATCACTCACAAGCAACAAGTGAAAAGGCTGCATGTTTACGCAGCGTAATAGGCAGCATGTTTTCTGATCCTAAACAGGCACAGAGAAAGGCTATTCGCGCACCATAGATGAGACTTGTGTGTGCAGAGATGAACTTACTGCAGTCGATCCCAAAAGGGACTACGGGCTTTTGTTCCCTTAACAATGTTTGTTCTTTTTATTCCACAGATACTACGTAACAATGTTCAATCGTATGTAAATATTAATGCATGCTTATTAGTTGCAGCAACATTTAATGTTTATTCACTGTACTTAGGTTAATTAGGAGTGGCGTACACAGGGCTGGCCCTTGTGTAGTCCTGACGAAGAGCTCTGGGGAATGCTCGAAACAGGTTGACAAATACTAGGGACACCTAACCCATAATAGCTAGGTCTTCCATTATTCTACCCCGTTTTTAGACTATACCATCTAGGAGCAAGAATACAATTATTTTGCCCACTAGCTAGGTATTTATAAACTTATCCTTGTCCACTCCACCACACTTCCTGCACCACCCATAGTCTTCACAACAGTGCTCCTACGTAATTCCGCAAGTCGTAGCATGCCTCAGTCCGTAGAGGACTGTGATGGCCCCTATGATGAAGCATGTGACAGTGGGGAAACCCTGGTGAGTGAGGGGACTCAAGAAAGAAAGTTTTCTTCCCTGCTGATTTTCGAACTCCGATTGAGTGAAGAAATCTCTCCTTTGGCTAGGTTTTCTACCCGATACTTCGGGTTTTTCAGGTCTACTATTGCTTTTTGGAGGGTGGACCTAGCTTATACCTCTACCTCCCCCCTTTTGTTTTTTGATACCACATTGCTAGCCACCATCAAACATCCTCAGGGTTATCGAAGAAGTCAGACTGTCCGTCCAAAATCATTCTTAGTCTGACCGGATACACGAGCATGTATTTCAAGCCCATACTTTTCTGTTGTCTCTTAACTTCCAGGAAGGATTTCCTGTCCCCCTTCACTTGGTGCGTATAATCAGTATAGTTGGATATTTTGTGATTGTCATAATGTGCAGTGTAGGTTTCATGTGCGCCCTGCAAGGATACTGTCTTTTCTTGTAATTATAAACATTGGCTATAATCGTCCGGCAGGGTTTGGGGGGGTGCTGGCAGTTGTCGGGCGACCTGTACCCTATGTGTTCGTTCAATGACAAAAAAAAACTAGAGCGGTCTCTCGGCTTCAGCACATCTTGTACCCAATGCTCTGTTGATCTCCCCTCCGCGCACACAGGAAAACCCAAAGTCTGACATTGTTTCAGCACGATTGCCCTGTCGCATCCTCCACCACCCCCTGGTTTGGAGAGGAATCCCACCTTTTGTTTATGAAGAGAGGACTACAGTTCCAGCTTGGAACTACAGGCGCACCATCGTCGTCGAATCAAACGCATACTGGAGCACGACGCCATCACGGCACGCTCCTTACACTTGGATCTCCAAGTTAATCTAAGAGGCGCTCTACATAATTGAGGATACTTTCCACCGCAATTTATTCCGCAAGTCCTGTCTAATTACTTGTTTCGCAACTCTTCCTCCAATAATTTCGCTCTTGAGGAATACAAACACCAGTCCTATAAGGCATTGTGGTTTAATACCAGGCAAATCTATTTTTGTAGTCCTGATGATGATCCCTAATATTTATGAACTTGGGATCGAAACGTCGTCGACGTACTGAATAGTGCCACTAATTTCCATTGTATATGACCAATGTGGTCACTATGTGGGTTAGCTTGCTCCATTGTATGACCAGTACAAGCTCCCAATGCTCAGATTGTTGCCTGTGTTTTTTCGTGTTGTATGTGTAATGTTTGCGGATTCTTCTTTGTCCTAAATATCGGGTGCAAGATTGCGTCCCGTTGTATTGTTCTCTTTTTCATTGTTACTAATTTACCTTTATTGGAAATTAAAATTCTTTGTCTGGCTGGGCATTGAAACTCTATAGTACCCACTAAGGTCTATATTGCATTTATTCTTTATGCTTGTTTTTCTAAGGACCATTGTTCCAAAAAATAATTGACTACCGGGGTCCTTAGTTACTCTTCGGGTTCCTTTGTTTGTTAGAAATAAACTATTGAGGTGGCACAACAGGATAGGAGAATGAAGAGCTCTCAAGAGGTGGGACATACATTAACAAGCATTACAAATTCCACTGTGTCTAGCTTCTAACAGAGTCTGAACGCAGCAGTGTCTGAAGAAGCACTTCCAAT
Source organism: Lissotriton helveticus (assembly GCF_964261635.1). NCBI lineage: Eukaryota > Metazoa > Chordata > Amphibia > Caudata > Salamandridae > Lissotriton > Lissotriton helveticus. The sequence continues at coordinate 118,291,181 of NC_136061.1, forward strand.
CACTCTTCAAAGTTGCATGCTCTCACTCATCTTTAGTCGTATGCACCCATTTATCCATGCACTAACTCATTCTTGCATTTTTCGGCTCACATATCCACAATAAAGTAGACATATACAAAATCAATACTTACATGGAACATAAATTCAAAGAACAAAAGTAGCAGAAAGGAAAAATGGTGCCACCTTAAGTATGGGAGGTATATGCTTGCACTAAAACATATAAAGTGTAACATAGCACAAGACTTCACTCTTGCAATGGTATAGTGTATATTTACTTTAAAGTTCTAACATGATTCATACATTTAGAAGTATCGTGTTGCCAACTTAGAAAGGAAGAACAATGATACACTATACACAATGCCATTTCCAAGGAGGCTGCTCAGTAAACATCTCACTGTGCGGTCGCACTGGAATGGTATTATGCATAGTGTATCATTGTTTTACCAATTACCAGGGCTCGAGTCGGGGTACCACGCGGGTAGACGCCGTCCCCCCTGCCAAACAGCTGGATTTTCACTCTGTGCTCTCTGGGACGAGGAGCTCGGAGCTCTTAGCACACTGCTCACATGCTGACTTATCAGATGCAATCGCATCTAAGGGGTGAGCGAGGGGAAGCAATGAGCCCGATGGTGCAAGCCACCTTTCGTGACATCACTTCCTGTCGTGAAGTCACTTCCGTTGACCGTCTCCCCCCACTTCTTTTTTTAAGACTCGTGCCCTGCCAATTACCGATATTTGACATGTTGCTTGTAAACATGCCTGCCATCTTTGAATGGTAATACACTATGGACAATACCATTCCAACAGGACCCTCCAGTTTAGAAGAACTGGCTATGTGACATGCAGCACACTGCAGACGTAGTGAGCAGAAAACAAGTGTGACCAGGTGGCACCTTTTGGGGAGCCAATAGAGGAGCCACAAATCTAAATAAAACAGCAAAAATAAATGAAATGGAAAACTAAAGAACTTTCCCACTAGCCTGGGCACTAAAGCACACTCATGTTCAGGCAGATGTGCACATGTGATCAAAGGAAATCCTGTCACACAAATGGCAACAGAATTAATTGATCATGTGGGTTGACACAATGTACCATGCACAATATTTTTTTACACTCAGAGTTTGTCAGAGGGGTAACCAACACCGGAAAGCTGGTCTACTGTGGTAATTTGTGAGCTTCACTGTATCAAAATACTCCTCTTTATGCTTTAACATAGCATGACAACAAACCATCCTTAAAAGTCTAGTGGCTTTAATGTATGCTTTTCATAATAAAGTAGTCTGGTATAACACATTTGGCATACGTTGTGTAATGTGACACCTTTTCCAAGCAGGCCTACAATCCATCATTGCCTTGCCACCATACCCAACTGAAGCCTACTATACTGTGCATTAGCTTTCTCACATGGCGACATCACGAATACAGATATAAAATTACAATCATGTACAAAATTACAGCTGGCATGACGATACACAGCCCCTCCTAAGAGGATCTTTGTTAAACTGTTTGTCACATGGGGTAAACTACAGCAAAACACAGTGTAAAAACAATCCACCCGTAAAGGCCAATTGGTTGTGGTATATATAGGCTGTGGGGTTTTAGGTTTAAACCTATAATAACTGATAAAACCCCACTGAAAGAAAAATAGCCCTCACTGGTGAAAACATATAAACACTGAAAAAACACCTGCACAACCATAAACTAAATGCCATTCAAAGAAAGGAAAAAGAAAGTGAAAGAGTAATTTTGTTCTTACTGAAGGGGTCAATAAAATGTAACTTTGTTATACAAGCTAGCAGTAAGAAAGACTGGCTAACATTATTCTGCTTGAGTTTTGTTCTTTAGGGATGCCACTAAAATATTGTTTCTTCTTCCTTTTACTTTTTTCAGTGTTATGGCCTTTGGTCTAAAGATGCAGGCTTTAGTTTCACGTTTTAGGTTTAGTTTAATTATTTTATAAACTGTAGAGAATCAGGACATATCAAACTCACATTTGATATTTTGGCTACATTTGATTCTTTCACTGATAGGTAAAATGGCTAGTTTCATAAACATCTTTCCTAATATGTGTCATCACATTTACCCACAGAGAATGGGTAAAAAAAAACATTAATACATCAGACCATAGTTTCTGATGGGTCAGTATTGATAGTAGGTGAATTGCCAACACCTCAGGCTTTAAATATTAAATGCAAGGTATAGTGACAAGTATATATATCATCAAGCATCTGGGATAGTGGTGAAAACGTTACACCAGACTTTTGGAAAACATGGAACGCAGTGTCACTTGTTATGCTCTGCAAAAAAGGTTCTTTCCAAGTTCAACAAAGATTGGAGTGATATTGTTTGTATTTGTAGTGATTCAGCTACGTATATAAAACATTTGTGTGATGAGTTGTCAAAATTGATACCCAAGCTGAAGTAATTCCCTGTAGGAGATCCTTGCCACTTGTTAGATGGTATGCTGAAAGCATCTTTACAATCTTCAGAGTTAATGAGGGATGCTATGGACTTTTTAGTTCATCTGGTGCACTGTTTTCTTATGCTCAGGAACTAAAACGCAAATATTTATCATTTCGTGCTTTATGTGACATCAAAGAAAGATTCATCCCAACTGTGTCCCTTAGCTGACGATTCTCAGCCCAAGGGGATATGAATGCTGAGAGGGCCTTTTCACAGAAGTTTACATGGGAAGGAAAGCGCACATGACCAAAGACTCACTGAAGAAGAATTTTATTTTTATGGTGTACTACAATAAGATTAATTTGCAAAAATCTCTTTGAACCTCATATACACTATACGTACACTGTCTATATACCATGTTCTTTCAGTGCAGAAAGCAAGCACTGACGTTCCATAAACACCGGAAAAACACTTTTTCTGTTGTTTTTAGTGGCGTGAAAATGTGTAACCACTGATAACTGTTTTTTATGATATTGAAAACACTGAAAAAACCCCACCAGAATTTACCAAAAATAGAAACTGAAAACAGGACAGCCTAGGTATATATCTTTCACATTAAATCTGTCAGCCCTGCTGCCTTTGTCGTAAATTTTCATGTTAAATATATCTGGCCTATGGGCCACTGGGAAAAGTAATGTTAAATGACAATAAGTGACCCAATCAGTCCTGCAGTCTTTACCATTCACCTCTCACCAACTTAAGCCTCCTGTCCTGAGCATATTATTTAAAAAGCCAAAACAAGCACTAATTTTTTCAGTACATGCAAACACATTCTGCCAAATTAAATGCTTGTGGAGAGGAAAATCAACATATGGATTGTATTGTATTGTAATTGCATTTATATTGCGCTTACTACCTCTGACGAGGCGTCGAAGCGCTTTTTCGGCGGGTAGCACGCTACTCCGGGACCCACAGAGGATTAGTGTTGAATTAGTATAGTGAAACATGCAAGTACATTTTTAAGTGGTGGATAGGTTAGTCAGTTATTTGGATTGATAGCAGAAGGATAGAGTAGGACAAAGGTTTGTATTTATTTATCGCTCGCTTGTTGACGCATGCTATTCAGGGAGCCTTTAAAGGATTAGTGGTGAATTAATATGGTGAAATATGAGGTAATTTCAGTGGTGGATATTAGTCTGTTACTTGGAGTGGGAAGGATAGCGGATGGATAAAAGGGGAAGAAAGATTTGCATTCATATAGCACTTGTTAGCCCTGATGGGTGTTGAAGCGCATTTAAAACACAACACAGGTGATAAAATATGCAATTACAGGCAGGCTAAAACTACAATTTTTAACTGTAACAACCACAGGCATAGACAGTAAACACAGAAAGTGAAAATCGTTTTTTAAACAACTTTTTGTCTTGGGAAGAGACAGCACTAGTCTGTCTCCTTACCACTTCCTGGACTCTTCTCACTGCAATCTGGGGCACATGTAGGCTGCAGCTCACAAGATGGAGGAGAATGATTTGGGGTGCAGCCAGCAAGGCCTTAAGGGGCCTGGGCAGGTGTGAGAGGAGGGCTCAGACTTGCCTGGTAGCTGAATAGCCAATGGTCTGCTGGCCTGGGGGTGGGGTCTGGGCAGCTGCTTGCTCCTGTTCACAATCTCCTAGGAGACAGACAGGCTCAATCCACAACTTTGGACTTCAGCAGGTAAAGGTTTCACTACCTCGAAATCTAACAATACTGTTTGAATAAAGCTTTACTCCCCCTGTTGGCCAAAAAACGAAGTGCACAGGCCCCAGTAAATGCAGTTTAAACAGCTCACAGAAGCACCCTCTGATGTAGAAAATCCCTGTTGCTGGGGGGGGGGGGGGGGGGAAGGGGGTTGGGGGGGGTAAGGGGGGCTGGCCTCACTGGCTTGTGAACAAAATGGAGGCTGGGGGTGCACTGTTTGAGCACACAGGCCTAAGCACAGAGCAAAGGAGAAATTTTTAACTGTAACAACCACAGGCATAGACAGTAAACACAGAAAGTGAAAATCGCTTTTTAAACAACTTTTTGTCTTGGGAAGAGACAGCACTAGTCTGTTGATCACATAAGATATACTACAGTTGTGCTCTCAGACCAGACCTAAAAAGCATCTCTTTTCAAGAAGCCGTGTTGCACCTTTTCTGGTGACGCAATGAACCAAACAGTGCTCAAGTCCCTAACAAAAGTATCCAGCAAGGAAGTTGTGGGATTGAATTAGGCCAAAAACCCTGCATCATTGATCTCAGTTATCTAATGCTGGATGCAGAACACCCAAAGATGCATGGCACGTCAGGGAACTAAAAAAAGAACTATGTAATTCCAATTAAGTCATAGTTTATCTATTTTTGCATTGGGCTTCCTAGAATAATTGTAAAACAGGGAACTCAATATCAGATAAAAGCAACTTCATTCAGGGTAGCCTTTAAAAATCCATGCCCGACAAAGGGTTGTGTTTACAGTTTTGGAATTAAGCAAATGCAGGTGCTATTTTAAGCCTATATGTAAAACACTTCAAGGCTGTAAAAAGTACCATACGGGCAACTCTGAAAAGAAACTAAATTAATCATGTATGTTGTCCCCAAAGGCAGCTGAGGTACCAGTATTTGCCCGTCGTGTTATGACAACCCCTCTTCAAACAAGGTCTAAACACCAAATACAAGTTAGGAAAGCAGCAGGCGATCCAGGCAGGGGCAGTCCTCTTTCCATATCTAACGTCTAAGGCAGAGCACGCGGCTTGACTGCTCACTGACAATTGTTCACGGGCGTTGAACAAACACGCTCGGTTGTGCATATTCCGCAGCTGTTCCACCACAATCAAACAATAACACAGGGAAAGCGGTGTCAAAGCATCCGGCATGGCCTACCCTTCGCTGGATTGTGTTCCACTCGAGGCGCTGTAGCTCTTGCTTGAGACGGACTTGGTGACAGAAGTGACGGAAGAATTTTTTTCTGCAAAAAATAAATAAACACAAAGTAAATAAATAAAAAAGGTGTCTCTCACACTTCATTCACCGCAAAGAGCTTGTTACAACGCGGTAGTCATCACGCGCGACATGGAAATACTCCCCACATAGGATAAAAACAAAGAGAATAAATACACTTCAAGTGGCACATCCCAGCGGAGTAACATGTTACTCCTGCAGACAGACAAGCGCTTCGGCGCCCGTATTAAGCACTAAACAAATATACAGTTTAAAATTATAGTCATTTTCTTTCGTTCCAACCCGTCACACAGCTAGTACTTGTGGTTTAGAACAGCAGGCATCAACTTCGATTATTCCAAAAGCCAATTTCCAACATGAAAATATTACCTTGTCTGACACCGACTCTTCTCACTGTGGAGAGGGCACATAGCTAACTGGCTCTCGGAGTGTCCGCTAGTCTTGGATATTTTAACCGAATGGGTAAAGTTACACCACAAGTCCCAACGTGCTAATTATAGACTTAAAAGTCCCAAATTGATATGCATGGTTTTAGAAGCTGCAGCTCAGTGTCAGGGGATGCCGCCCAGACCAGTGGTGGCCAACCTCCGTCCACAAGAGGCAAATTCTTATGTGTTCAAGTTTTCCACATTGGGTACATTTGCGTACCATGAATTTGAATGGGATAACTCGCATTATACCACGGGTGTTCCGACATCCGGGTGGTTACTCCGAATTGACGCTGCTTCACGAGCCGGTTTCTCGGCTCCATGTGAATGGTAAAGGATTGGAGTCTTGCAGAATACAGTAACTAGTAAACCAAGCACTGGAGTCTGACAGGTTCCTTTGAAAATAGTAAAATAAGTGCTGGAGACAGATTTCAGTGTAAGTGATAAGCTAAGTGTTGCAATGTGAACATTTTCCATAAGTGACGTGTAAAAAGCACAGCTCCAAAAACAGACACAACAGTTTATAGGATTGTAGGAGCTAGGGTTACAGCAAAAGGTTAGAAGTGGGGTAAGAAAGGGCTGGAGAAAGTGGAGGATGGTGTGAGGGTGAGTGAAAACAAGGGTGCGAGCCAGGGTACGTTTATGAAAAGGGTGGCATGTTACAGGGCAGTTCAAGATTTTCTCTGGGATCCTGAAATAAAAATTGTCTAGGTCAGAGTTTCTTAACCTTTTGACATCTCTGGATCCCCACTGAATAATTATTGGAACCTGGGGACCCCACTGCGTTATTGCTGGACGCGAGGGACTGAAGACTTAGCAATTTCGATGATTTGAAGAACAAAACAATACACAAATGACGATTAATTCACAAACATCATTAAACAAACCTCATAATTTTATTGGGAAGGAAGGAGCTTCTCTAAATTCAATTAAAGCATTTCATCATCCAAATTATATTTTGTTTGATGCACTTGAACTGTCCCACCAATCAAATCTGAGGATTCCAGCTAAATTGAGCCTACAATTTCAAATTCCTTCACAGTTACAGAACGTTTTAAAATTTTCAATTTTGGTTATTTATTTATATACACTTTATTAATCTGTTATTATTTAATTTTCTAAACAGTGACAGACCCGTTGAGTAGGATTTGCAGACCCTCAGGACCACAAGTTAATGATTGCTGCTCTAGGTTTATGCTAAAAAAGATAAGAGACTACGAATTTTGACTCCGGGATTATTCAAAAATATTCCTCCTCCCCCCCAAAAAAACATGGACCTACGGAGATCGGTACTAAAGATGCCTCTATTGCATGATGTTCTCTCACCAGCACGCCTTCTGTATCCTCCCCTCATTCAAAGTATCTGCCAGCGACAGAGCTTATTGTTTCTCGGTCCTGAGATGGAAAATGTGCCCATAATGCATTGAACACATCAACTCGGTCCATAGGGTTGGGTTTTGGTGCCTTTCCTGGGGGCATCGGATTTATACTCATGCAGATTATCCCTGTGGTGCACATAACATAATAAAGACTGGAACTGGAGATGCCTCAAGGATTGCTTTTCCTAGAATAGTTGCAGAACGCCAAAGCTCGAGAAGGGTGAAGAAGTCCCCTCCCAACAGTTTCCGTTCCTCACCCTCAAGCGAGTCTCCCTTGGCATTGCATACAGAGGCCAGGTATCGAAGCTTTGACAGGAGATGCATGTCTGCACGACTGGTCTACGTGGCGAAATGCCCTGTAAATCAGAGCTTCCTCTGTAGATGATGGGAGATTCGCCGACACCGGAGCATGGTTCCTCCACCAATCAATGGACCTCATAAAATATATTCACCTTTTCCTTGTGACATGACTCTGTATAGGTCTTGTATGTCAGCAGTTGCATTTGGATTGGCACTGTTCTGTTCTCAACTGCTCGGAGTGGTATCCTCAGGAAGTCAGCAACTGCCTACACTCTGCTTCAACCTACAGTTAATGCTTTGTTTTGGGGGATGGAGGCGGGGTGGAGAGAAGTACTACTGACCAGGGTTGAATGGATTGGCCTAGGACAGTGATACTCAAAGTACGGCCCGGGGGCCGCATGCGGCCTTCCTGACCTTGACCTGTGGCCCCTTCATCAACAGCAGCATTGGGCTGATGTTCACTTGATTCAGGACTAAGGTTAAAAAGATGCTAAATATACAGGCAAGCCTTTAATGAAAGGTTAATTGAAATGAAAGATAGGAAGTAACTAGGTTTTCCAGCACCACTTAACTTTAAGAACACTTTTACTTTCAAAGCCATCTTGCACCCAATCGTCACCCTGCTGGCATTGTTTCGGCCCTCGGTCACATTACAGACCAAACTTTGTGACCCTTGGGCAAATGTTTGCGAATATCCATGGCCTAGGAGGTTGTACCTCCAGCAGATCTACACAGAAGCATGTCTGCACTGGATTCCAGTTTTACTTCAGCTTTATGTATCAATGTAGCCAGAAAAGCTAGTTTTATTTAGATTTCAGCCGGATGCTCCTGATTCTTATCAGCATGGATTCTAGTCACAACATATTGTTGACAAACCGTGGTGCGAAGGTTAAAGTGGATGTGCCAAGCCAAAGAGGTTGGAGAGCCTTTGTCTGATGTTCTACGTGTCTGTTTACTTTTGATTGGTCTTTGGTTGGTCTAGACTTTCGAACTAGTGACATTTCTTTACCTTGCATGAAGGAGAAGGGAAAATGCCATTGTTTGTGGATGGATATAGCTGATGGAGTGAATGGAACAGGACAGGTTCATTCAAATTTAGCAATCACCCAGCCTTGCATAGTTAAGTTCTAAATGTGTGAATGAGCTCGTTATTCAGAAGCAATAAATGATTTGATAGGATACATCTTGACCATGAAAACAACGCAATATTAGGTAGAAAACAGTTTTTCTGAGAGTTGTCTGATGAATCTACCATCACCTTCAGTCGCTGCCATCCTGCACGTGTAATGATGGAATTCAATAGTAAGCGGAGAGCACAGGGGACAGGAAAACGAACGACAGTTCACTGCTCACTGGAAACACCTGGCACCCCACTGTAAATGCATCTTTTTATTGGATCAGAGACCAAAGGAAAATGTACCATATGTCTCCAATAATGAGGGAACAACTCTGGCACACACTTTTCATGTTCATCCTACTGCAAGCTTAGTGGATCATTTCTAAGACCATCCACTCTAAGACCGTGACCAGTTCTAAACACTTCTGTAGCACAGACAATCACATCCTTAAAGGGAAGAAGTCCAAAATGTATAAACGATATAGAAACAAGCGGCCTGTGTCTTCACTCTGACTCTGGAGTGAGTTTCCCCATCCATTTAGATCGCTTCGCCTTCATCCAACAGACTAAGAAGGCAACCCAAGCCCTCCTCTTCCGACAGGAGAAATCCTCTGTAACTCTACAGTGCTAACCTGGCCGCTATGATGATTCTAACCTGGGCTATGCATTCAAATAAATTCCATTTAATTATCCATCACTGAGCTCCACCTTACTCACAGTATTCAGCCATGTTTTTTCCTTGCCATGGTGCATTCATAGTGTTTTACCAAAGCTACTTTTGGGGCAAATAAAACCGGTAGAGCAGATGAGATTCAGAGTATGAGTTTCATTGGATTTTATAGTACAAAATAATTTGACAAAATCCATACAACTTCTCTCAGGTTCTTTGCTAAACTATAGTCTTCTGGTTCAACATTCTCAGAACACCTCACACGTTGTTTCACTACATCTGTCCGCTCATTGCAGGTGTGGAATTAAGTATGGGCGTACCAAAGTTCTGTGTACATAATTTATTGAGTAGCTTTGTAATGCCATTCCCCTTTGATTAGTTCATGGCCTGACGGTTTTGTCCATACTTTGTTTGGATCTTAGGGCAAGAGCGGCAGGTGGGCACTCACTGACCACTTCTTTTGGGCGCCGTAATATTTTGGAACTGTGATGATATTGAAGAATGAATGTCCTGGTAAACAGATTGTAAAGGAAAGAGTACCTAATTTCTGACTTGCATGCAAAGAAACAAGTGTTGCTGGGAAAATATCATACTAATGTAACAGTTTGAGATGGCGGAGGAAGCAAACCCCACCCATCACCACCCAGCTGCCGGCACAGTTCATGCCACTGACATGGCTGAAAGCACGGCAAACCATGGCAAACTGAATAAATCAATAAAAACACTGTAAAATTTGAGACAACACTATTGACAATCGCATAAAACTATGTTCAAGCCGAGACGTTTCAATCATGACCATGCTCACCCGAGGTTACGGATACGCCCATTGTTCGCACGGATCCCGCACTCCAAGTCTTCACAGCACTCGCTGAAAAACAAAGTATAATATTTTGAAGATGATAAATTTTTTTTCTTTCTTTTTTTACGATTTCTTGACTGGGGGAAGGAGCGTCTAGAAATGGTGTTCTCATTAGCACTACAAACAGCCAAGATGATGACAAAGCCTTTCAGGTATTTAATTGACCATCTGTAGACCAAAATTCATTTAAAGCACTGGAAGTCCAATGTTGGTCCACCCAGACTGAAACAATGGGAGATTCTCTAAATCTTCACTGGCTAAGAAAATAAATTCCCTGTAAGTAAATGTAGCTTTCTTGGATATCCTGATAATCTGGCACAGATCCAGCCACCTAGGAGCAACAATGACCCCCTGATTTAGAGTATTTGAATTTAAGTATTAGCTCCTGAGGTCTGGTAATTCAGGACAGCAGGATTCAAAACAAACACACACACACACACACACACACCCCCAATCCACACCCATTCCTCGCCCCCAAAACAAGAAGGTACCAAAGGACGTAATCATTTTGTTTTTGGTATTTAGGCATTCCAGATCTACATAAATGTTAGGTACAATACCATGTTGTCCTAATGAATCGAAAGTGAATGAAAGAGACAACCACCAGGTTGTTAAATAGTAAAGTGATCAATGAACCTAAAACTTCTAGAATATTTGGCGTTATCAAAAGTGTGCACACTGTAGTTGGTTTTGACTCCATGTCTGCAATTAATTCAGTAGCCTTGTTCATGCAATTAAGTGTACTATGAGGTTATACGTTTCCTCTAAATCTTACAGACGTAATTACTGTCATTGGCAACTGCAAAAATTCACTCAACCAAGAACACTGAGAAAATATCAGATTATAATTTAATATGTTAATAAATTAATAATTTGTATTTGTCTGACTAATAAAAATCGTTACAAAATGTTTCAAACTACAAGACGTATCTGCAAACATAATCACATGGTACTGTGTACTAAAATAAGCTAGAATAATTACATTAGTCATTCAAGCGTCAAGATAAAAATTCTGCAAAGAACATTGATTTTTTATCAGTTTTAAGCAAAGATAAAAAGTAAATATGCATTAGAATCACAATAATCAATGTAAAACTTGTTAGTCAAGCTACATTACAGGATAATATAGATAAATTATCGAGCAGCAGTCACTAGCAAGAGTTATCTCTGAACTTTATTAATTTCAGAAAGTGCCCTGTCCAGCGTGAGTCTGCCCAGGTCAGACTTTCTGTGACCGCATTGTCCAGTTCTGTGGCGTTTAGGGATAAACCGGGCTTACAAGTAACACAGCTCAAAGGGGCTGCTCTTTTAAACTAGAACCTCAAAAGAGCAAAGTAGTGTTTTATAGAATAGGGTATTGCAGATGAGAGGCTGTAATACCACGTTTGCTTTTATCCTTACTCGCTGGTTGGCACTAATCTCACCAAAATCAGTTTAATGGGAAAGGTTTTCATTTTCACAGTCACCAGTTAATTGAATAAATTCTATTGAATGTTTGATTCCCACTCTGTTATTTTCCCTTGGTTTCATAGTCTAGAATTAAAGCCTGTGGCACGAGGTTTCTGCAGCTCTAGTAAAACCAATGATTTTAGCGTTCCCCCGGCACTACTTTAAAATCATAGCAAGCTTTAAGAACATTTTCTTTATGTATCAGTACCTGGGGTTTCAGCTAAAATTCTTCTTGATAAATTTGAGACTGAGGTGTGGAGTAAGGGAGTCCGAATAGCAACCCGAAGATGCGGCACTGTGCTACGTTAGTCTATTGAACAATGCCCTAAGAAAAGCCACATTTATGATGGGCAGAAGTGCCATGGAGTAGAGGTACCATGGCCAAGCCGGATAGGTTCTTTGCCAGACCTATAATTGCCTCTATTAAGGTCATGGTTTTCAGCCACAGCAAGGCAAAGAAAGGAAATTAGTGCTTCCCATGTCTGCTGCTTAAGTGGTTCAGTGTTCAATGGATTGGCAAAGAGATACCCAAGCCATGCAAGAAACTGATCTTTGGCGGACTGCGACAATTTCAATGAATTTATTCTACTAGAGGTGGCTTATAATTTCCAAAGCGGTTAGTTGTGGAAATCTCAAAATAAACCAAAAGATTATGCTGTGAGATCGCTTTCTAGGCGGGTTGAAATCTCAATGTTTTCAATTTTCTCGAAAAAGATCCATGAAAATAAATGCAGGTTTTTATGCTATTCTGAAAATATGAGAACCAGTATAATGAGCTGGAGTGCTACAAAGAGAGCAGATGTTCAAGATATACAGTCCCAAGCAATACCAACATCACCAACTTTATCTCGTCTTAGAGGGGGGGTAGATGTGGGTCTGGATCGGCCATCTGGTAGAGCGCCAGAAAGACAGCAAGATATGCAGTCCTGAGCAAAACCAATATCACCAGCTTTATCTCGCCTAAGAGAGGGATAGACGGGGGGCCTTGATCGGCCATCTGTGATTCTCCGCCACATACATTTTAATTGTAGTCCCTTATTATTAATAGTACCTTTTATTGGTCTTGTAGCCCATCTAAGAAGCCAGGGAGCTGGTTTAGAATCTCCTATTTCTGGCTTGTGGCAGGATTAACATATGTTCCATGAAAGTAGACTATTGTGACAATTGTTAGCTAGATTATAATTGTTGCAAAAGACGGGAGTGAAAATACAAAGACATTAGGGAATTCCAGATCTATTTTTTGGTGCTTGGCTGAAAGAGGAGCGCTGATAAATACTAATAAGCCCCCTGTGGTGTGCCCTGTAGCACAGCCTATGTTGCAGGTGTACAACACACTTTCCTAACGTGTTTTCCACTGCTCAGGTTTCTAGTAAATAAACAATATAAAAACTGGATAGTTTTTTAAATCATATCTTCTCTGTGCCCCCTATATCCCATGAGAAGATCTTTAAATCATTGGTTTCTTGAGTATCTCCAGGTCTACCTCCATGGGCTGCTCAATGATTGGATGGCCTAACAGCTAGGGTGATTGACCTCGAACCTGGGGAATCAGGTTTGAGTCTCAGCAGGGACGCTCAATATCCTGTGATTTTAGGCAAACACTCAATTTCCCCGCACCTAACAAAAAAAAAATGAATGTGTCCATCTGTAATACAACTGGTGCTCCTGTAAAGCACTGTGATACCTTCGGGTCTAGTTCGAGCAATAAAAAACTCAAACAAAAAATAAGGAATTTTCGTTTACATCATGAAACAAGGAATCTACATGTTTAAGGTCAAGCTGCTAGCCAACTCCAAACACAACACAGTGATAGATGGGATGCCCGAATTGATTTCAACCACTGGCAATCTCTCGGGGCGCATCCCAATCCATTGATTTCTTTTGCCGACCATGTCACCTCGGTTTATACCCAGTCATACCTGGCTGATAAGCCCATTCCTGGGTTTCATGTGTTCCAGTTCAGGGACGAACTGGCTTGACAGTTCGGGCTGGACTGTTCCCACTGGAGAAGGGCCAAGACTAATTTGCATATAGCTGGGTCCAAACTGAGGTGGCATGGTATCACAGTATAGTGAGAACCTTCCAGCTGTACACAAGATACGCAGATACACCACTTGAGTTCAAGCGTTAATGTGAGGCTATGGTGTTCATGAGAGGCTATGCACTGCCTGTTTAATGCATCAATTAGGTCTCCTGTAGCATATTCAAGGTAAAACAATAACTTATGATTATTCACCTTTTGTGCAGCCGCTTTTGGAAATAGGGCTATTGATACTTTAGAAGTTGACTTTTTAATCAGCAGTGCCTCAGTTGCTGGGTCTACCCTACTTAGCAAGTTCTCAGAGGAGGGATCATTCCAAGGGTTCTTGTAGAGTGTGACTTGTCACCCCTGGGCGTCTGCAGTCGCCAAGTCCTGGCGTCCTTGGTCGAACGGACATGTCTCGAGCATCCTTCAGAATTCTTGCAGTGAAGGACATATACGTAGGTGAAGGGGGACGTAATTCCAGGACTTGGTGGCAAGGTAGGAGAAGGAACGACCTCCGCAGTGCTTCGCCGGATGTGGGGGTGTGGGCCAGGGTCAGTGAGGTGGAGCGGAGTTCCTAGTGGATCAATGGAACGTCAGGCGGTGGTTCATGTAGGTGGGCCCAGAGTCATTGAGTGCCTTGTAGGCTTGAGTCAGGAGCTTGAAGATGCCTCTCTTCTGTACGGGGAGCCAGTGGAAGGCTACGAGGTAGAGGGCGGTGCTCGTTCTCCTGGGGAGATTGAGGACGAGTCTCGCCCCCGTGTTCTGGATGGCATGGAGGCGGATGAGTAGTTGTTGGGTAGTTCCAACGTGGAGTGCGTTACCATTCCGGTCTCTAGGGGCATCAGGAATGGCATCACCGCCCCCCTAACTAAGAATAAATATACGTACAGCAATTAATTAACCCCATCTGGTTTGGATATTTTTTAAACATTTATCAGAACGTACAGAAAGTTCACAACATTCGAACACTAATATTCTAAGTTTCAGAAACGTCCAGTGGATGGGTGTCAAACTAGCAAATGAAAATTGCGAAAAAGCAGAAAGGGATGTATTGTGTCCAGCAATCAGGTTGTGATTTGTTCGCTTTGACTTTCCATCGCCCCCTTTTTAGCTCTTGCTGGACACCCTTTGACTTCATCCCAATTGGGGACACACCTCTACCACAGGGGGTGGCACAAGAGATGATTTGTTTCCAAGATATTCACAAGAGACATTTGGATAACATTAACTTGGTGGGGGTCAATACATAGACTGTGGTTGTCCTTAAACCCAGGCCTGGCTCGGTCCCTGTGGATCTACAGTGGACCACCCTGTGCGACCTGCATCGGAACTGAAATGTTGCCTGGAAACACAGTCTCTCTAGTTTCACAAAAAAAATCTAAAGACAATGTGGTAGACCACGGAGTCCTTGATATATGCTGTCAGAGTCATACCTCACTACCATTATTACTAGCAACATGTTTTTATTGTAGCACAACATGGTTTGCCATTTCCAATAGGCGTTCATAATCTATTTAATGGGATTGGCTTTTTGAACCACAGATCACACTATAATTATTAAGGAAGTTATTTAAAATACTTATAAAGTGCTCCATCACCAAAATGGTGTCCTGGCACTAAATGATAGTGGCCATATGCCGCTTATTTATACGGTCGCTCATTTAGACTGCAAATTATAGGTTTTCCGATTACTGTACAGTGGAATCTTCTGAAAAAATACTTAATGTCTATGAGCTCTTCATACATGCCTTACCTTTGAGAGGTACAATGAAAGTGGTTTCATATTAAAAAATATTGGGTTTCTGAGAGGCAGACACTAAAACCAAATGCCAGCAATTTCTGGCTGATGGTTGGAGATCAGCTATATGAGATCGTTGCTGATTTCAATAAATGCAGATAAATAAGGAAATAAACTCAGCAGTGACCATTATGGTTTTGAGATATTCACAAACTGAATTGGCCTTCGAGGAGGTGAAGAAACGGATCCCGTTGGATTGTCGCTCTCCTTTGCCCTGGTCAGCGATGCTCCTGCAGAGCCCAGATTGTCATTTGTAATTGTTTTTTAAAGTTATGATAACCAGTTGGAGGCATTCAGTATTTCTGAGGATGCTGATAAGGTGTTTTAGACCTCAGTATACACTTTTTTATTTTTTTTACAGAGTTTTATATAGCGCGTACTTGACCCGAATCGGGTATCAGAGCGCTTAACATAGCACCAGTTGCATAACATGAGGACACACTTTTTTTTTTAGGCACGGGGAGATTAAATGATTTGCCCAGAATCACAGGATGTTAAGCGCCATTGCCGAGACTCGAACCCAGATCCCCAGATTCGAGGTCGACCTCCATAGCCGTTAGGCCACATCCTCTCCCTTACACACTTCTACATTGGACCAAGGATGTGCACCTTCTCATGTGGCCCCCCTTATGTCCATTGACCTTCGTATATGCTTCAATGATGGAGGTCAGTGATTAGAATGTGTAATGTGTGTGGAATGTAATGTGTGTGGAATGTAATGTGTGTGGAATGTAATGTGTGTGGAATGTAATGTGTGTAGAATGTAATGTGTGTGGAATGTAATGTGTGTAGAATGTAATGTGTGTGGAATGTAATGTGTGTGGAATGTAATGTGTGTGGAAAGGATTGTGTCTTTGTTCCACCGGTCTGCTGAGAAAGTTAATTCTAGGATGTCTTAGCAAGAGTCGTCCTGTTTCTGCTGTGAATAACCTGGAACGAGGCCTGGGCCTACTAGTGAACTACCCGTACCCGGATGTAGAATTGACATTAATAAAATTCTCTGTTATCCTACAGCAGGTGGGACATTAGCATCAAAACAGCAGCTTCAAAACCAGCTATGACATCTGAGGGCGTGAAGGTGGATTTCATGCGCTAGAGAAACCAGGGCAACATTCAGGCAGTCAATATCACTGTAGAAAAACAATCTGTTCCTCAAGGCTGTTGGCCTTGAGTAAAAAATAAGTAGATTGAAGTGTCCTGGATAGAAAAACATCTTTTATGGTAGTGTCTGAAGATGCTTAAAACATAATACACCTAGAGACCTTTACATACACTCATCAGCTCAGATTAAGAAAGGGCTTTAATGACGCTGCTGTTCTATATAGAACACTCAAGAAAAAACCCCAGCAGGAGGCGCCCTCCAAGTGGCTCCCATCCAACTACATCAAGAGCTGGAGTGGGAGAGAGGATCTCGCTGGAGGGATTTGCTTTCTTAACCTACCGGACTGGTTTGAAGTCTTGGTAGCAGCCTCGTTGTGGTTCTTGTTGCTGTGTCCTAAGTGGCTGCTGGACGAGTTGGTGCTGAACGAGGTGGACGACTCCGCAGAAAACTTTTCAGATACTCGTGTGACTGCGGTTACGGGAAGGTGGGGCATGCGCAGGGCGGTGGTAGGCGAATGATCCTGGGAGGACAGACTCCCGGTCTGGCCGTGTGAGGCAACTTCATTGGACATTTTCAGTTGACCTATAAAAACAAAGAAAATACTTTGAAAACCTCCAGTGGACTATTCCTATTCCAATACTGGGTGTAAATAGGACCATCATCAGTACTTTTGCTTGCTACAGATGTACACTTATATCCTGTCTGTTGTACCTTGGATCATATCCTTGTTAGCTGCTCAGCCAGAGTGAATGTGAAGTCTGCGTGGAATGTTGGAGTGTTTGATGACAGAGCGAGTAGAATGTGAGTGTGCTGGTTGTGTGTGGTGGGGCACTTTTATGGATCAGTACATCTTCCTGTAACCTAGAACCTGTGACGTAACATGAAGAATAAATCTACTACCTGTAACTACAAGACATGACTGCGCATCATTCTTCGTTTTAACACGGTCCAGTGGCAAACCCAGAGTAGATGTTGACAAGAGTTCCACTGATAGTAGGAGAATAGTTGTAAGCATAGGGATGTATAAAGCATGAGCCTAGTTACATGACAAGTGACCAGTTGTGGTCCGTCCATATTGGTGGAGGGGCCACACCCGCTCACCTTTTTCCGCGGAAGAAGAGTGTCGATCAGGGTGAGCAAAGGTCATCCGGATGTACACTCTTCTTCTTCAGGTCAAGCATCCAG
Source organism: Lissotriton helveticus (assembly GCF_964261635.1). NCBI lineage: Eukaryota > Metazoa > Chordata > Amphibia > Caudata > Salamandridae > Lissotriton > Lissotriton helveticus. The sequence goes on from NC_136061.1 coordinate 118,308,872, forward strand.
GAGCTAGACATGCACAGGGTCCTGGCTGCCTGAGCTGAACTTTGCCAAGCTAAGAATTTTACAGCTCTTTGGGCGTGACCTTCATCACTTGGTAAAAGTGCCTCGAGGCCCACGTGAGTGATAGCCTCGTACCTGGGTACTTCAGTTCTAAACCCTGACCTGTCTATGGTCGAGTCTAAGTGGCACTTTGTCACAGAGTGGGAGGAGTGAGGAACTGCTGCTTCCCCTCATTGGCTGACCTAAATTCAGCCAATGAGAGAAGCTCGAAGGCTTTACTCTCCGGGAACTGCAGGCAAGGTAAGTTTTAGGTTTTTGAATGTTTGGTGCCTGTATGTGTAAATGTATGAATTTATTGCGAGTGAGTGTTGTGAATGTGTCTGTATGAGTGTGCATGTTTGTGAATGCACGGGTGTGAGTTAGTGCATATGCGTGCATGTGTGACCGACCCGACCCACTCCCTGCCATAATTACCAGCCAACACTGCAAGTTACCACTGTGCAGTTTAATGACAGACATTAATGCATTACTACTGATGCAAGCATTGCGGATGTACTGGCACACCTGATCTAATGAGCGTGATGTAAACACACATGAAGAAACAACTGACAATTCCCCAGAACGCAAAGGAGTCTACATCCTTGGTACCAAGCAAAGGCAGATTTTTTTCTCCTCCATCCTAGAGTCTTTTAGATTAAAGAAAGGGCATCAGCAGAATTATGCGCATGTTCCATTTCCTTCCTCTGTGATGGCACACTGTAAAAAAAGATAAACTGATTCGGTCTCAACCCGTTTGCTGCTACGAACGATAAGCGCCAGTGCTGAACGTTCGAAGAAACGGGTGCTGCCGCGTCGGCCGTTGGACGTGCGCAGCATCAGGGAGGTAGCTCGCACGACGGCAGCAGCGAACGGGTTAAATGGCTAGCGGCCTGCACAAACCTGCTAAAATCAGTGGGGTACCCAGAGGCTCTCTTTGCTCCATTTAAATGGTTGATCTGTCGATTCAATCCAAACCCCAACTTGGCGCAACGGCCTGTGCAGGGAAGGTCAACATGAAGGCCTGAGGGGGAAGAGTGGGTGGGGGGGGAGGGCAGAGGCGTAGGAAGGGAGGTGCGGTTGGTGCGGGCCGCCCCGGGTGTCATCACTGAAGTGGGTGACAAAATGCAAAAATATGTGTTTTAAACACATGTTTTCCATTTTGTTAAGCCGGGGGTGACAAGAAATTTTCTGCACCAGGTACCACCTGACCTTGCTACGTCATTGGGAGGGGGGGGGAGGTGCAACAGCTGCTAGTACTAGCTAAAGCTGTATTAATGGCAACCCAACCCCCTAGGACGAGTACTCCTTATGTGCACAAATAAGTCACAAATGAGCCTGTGGCCCTCAAGAGGAAATGAGGGGCAGGGCCGGACCGGCCATAGCGGGCACCGGGCAATCTCCCGTTGCGCCGCACGGGTGGGGGCCGGTTCTGGGCCCCGTTTTTGTTAAAGGGCCGTTTTTGTTACAGGGCCGTTTTTGCGGCCCTGTAACGAAATCGGCCAAAAACCGGCCCTGGCAAAGAGCTCGGCGGCACCTCCAACCCCCCCCACCACCCTCACCCCGAGTGGGGAGGGTGGGGCCAGGCGAGCACTCTGCAGGCCAGTTTTGGTTCCCAGTCCGGCCCTGACGAGGGGGCTCAGTTTGGAGTGAGTCAACGCACTCAAAGCCGGTGGGCAGCTTCCACAACCTAAGGTGCAGTTAACCATTCATATGCAACTGAAGTCAACAGCATAAATCAGAATCACTAATGAGAAAAAAGTTCACCTTAGATGACTCCTGCTAAATATTCAGACTACATGTGATTCAGCAGTATGATAGTGTTTGGAAAGTGGCAGCCTTAAGGCCACAAGCGTGGCTTGGAGAGAGCCATGGGCCCAGGTTGCTGTCGTAAATACTTGAGGTATTTGCATAGGTGAGTCAACACATTGGGTGTCGATTTGAATGGAATACCTGTCGTGGATCACCCACTACTAAGGCTCATTGAGAGTCTATGACCATCTCAAACCACAGGCCGTGAGGGTCTTCCAAGTACGGCACTCAAATCCGTCCCCAGGGTGGGGGGTAGGGATCGATACTGCAAGCCGTATTAAGTAAATTATAATACATGGGGTTCTGCAATCCCTGTATATAAAACAGTCTATAATTTCTTTACAATCAGCAACTTGTGACGCATGCAGTCACCTACTATAAAGAAATGACATCAGAACTCAACTGTAGTAAGTAATCACAAGTGAGTGCGGATGTCACAATGCCTGGTGGCAGAACCAGCAGCCAAGTGGAAAGGCAGGTCAGGTCAGAGCATAATTAATGCATTCGTTTAAAGAAGTAAAAAAACTTTTCTTTTCTTTGGTCTGCTCGGTTTTTCTAGCTGTACGGTCAAAATGTATAATCTAGATATTTATGGCAACATGTTAATTTTTTAAATTTCTTAGGAAATTGTAGAAGAGTTATACTATTTCTGCATTTTGCTCCTACGCTTTTTTTTTTAATTTATATTATTTTTGGAGGGAAACGGACTTCTCTTGTCAAATATCTAGCTGCCTTTTTGAGGTCTTTAATTTTGCACTAGGGTTTCTATGTTTATTCTTCATGTTTGCAAACACGATCCTGCTTTTATATGAGAGAACTGTGCACCTAGGAGTGAAGTCGTTTTGGGGAAAAATGTGATGTGTTACCATGTGTTATAAGGAATAAAGTACCCTCTGTTGTATATGTTAAGGATATTGCAAGTCACCTCTGAGATCCATAACCTTATAAAGAAACTCTACCTTCTGCCTCGTTCTTCTATATCGTCATGGAACCACTCAATGACTTGCAATATCCTTATAATATAAAGTAGGGTGTACTTTATTCCATATAAAAGCAGATACATTGGTACGCAAGTGGAAGGAGTGATAATGATGCATGAGAAAAGGCCTGATGTTGGGAAAATTAGGCTGAACTTCATTGCCGAGCCCAGAAACAAAGCTGTTTGATGAAGGCATACTTGAGCACCTACTGAAATGGGTCTTCAAATCCAGCATACAGTCACATTCTAAAACCGGTTTTGCCTGTGGAGGACTATTCTGCAAAATGCTGCAGCGCTGTCCACCCTGACCAAAGATGTTTCGAGAGTGAGCATGGGTGGGTGAACCGCTGGATGGTGGATTTATGGGTCCAACAGCAGCCGTTGTTAAGGCTGACCATGCCCACTTGTGGTATTAGCTTGACTGGATGCGGATTTCTTCCCCAATTTTGAAGTTTATAACTGACAGAGTGATGGGCAGTGCTGCAGTGGACTGACTGTGGGGATATTGGAGGAAGAGTTCGTTGCAATATGACGTGATGCAGAATTGCAAACTGGCCCTTCATCTTCAGGCTACGTTTTTCTAATTTGGTGAACACTTCTGGATGTTTTTACACAGAAGCTATAAGGATACCATATTTAACCTTATACTGTGACAATATTACCATATATTTCCATACAACTGATAGGTTACAGAAGCACTGTGACCTGCCTGTAGCAAAAAACATTAAAGTCAAGCAAAAACAAAAGTTAAATCATTCAGAAGTGGATCAGGCTGTAGAGCTTGGTACCTAAAGAGGGACTAGTCAGCGGTGATCCACAGCTACAGGCAATAGCGGATGGCAAGCTGACATAAACAACCCTGGATAACTGACAATACCTCAAGTAAAACTAGTCATGAATGTCAAAATTTGCTTAAAGAACAACTGAAGATTACTAATGGAGCCCATGGAAAAGCTCCTATTCTGGAATTCTACCTGAAAGGCCTGGTTCTTGCATAACCTGAAGTCAATCTTTGGAGTAGACTCCTAAAATTAAGGCAATTTGTGCTAATGAGACTTGGAATTGGATAGAATACAGCTGCAGAGGCGGGTCTGTGTGCTAGAATTGGTTTGCAACATAGCTTGAGGAACACCAGGCCTGGTACTTTGCTTAAACGAGTAGCAAAAGAGATCTTGTTTACTTTCAAGCGCCTCAAGACCAAATGGTTGAAGCAGGAAACTAGATCTCTGTAGTCCTTAAGCGTTGGAGAGAATCATGGCAACACAGGTAAGGGGAACTGAGCGGCTAATCAAGATATACTAGGGAATGGATTTATTCAGATAAAAGAAAGGTGTTCAAGAGGACCACCACAGTACTGGTCCTCCTCCAAATATAGTCGACTACAACCTCAGTTAAGGGACGTTTGTCGTCCTAGAGTCAGTTCAACAATTCTGAACTTCTGGTTATGTAAAATGGCATTGTTGGCGATTAATAGAACATGGTGGAGGCTCACACTTGCTGATTGTAACTGTGTAGTATGCATGGGATGGTCAAACGTAGAAGTATATGACACATGCTCGCCCTTCATTGGAGTTTCTTCAGGCGTATTAGAATTGGATCACATGCACCATAGAAGAAGAAACGTTAATACTTGTGAGATTAACTTCCATAGTCTAAGTCAAATACGTTTTAGAAGCTCTGTAATTAGTGACCTTTTTCTATAGAATTGTGTTAATCAGTTATGTTTTTGAAATCTCAGTATCATTGTAGCACGAGTGTCAATAATGTGGAATTATACATACTTTGACCTTTTAACCAAACACATTTATTAGCTATATGTGACTGGGGACCATCACAAAATTCAGTTTTGATGGCTTTAATAATTAGAAAATAATCATTCAACTATGCAATTATATTAAAATTACTGGTATTATTAATGAGGTCACTTGACACACGCAACCTTGATAGAGTGCCACCTTTTCATTGCAGTCAGATAACAATTCATCACGATTTTCAAATATTCTTGTATCCTAAAGGAGCAATGCTAATAAGGCAAGCTCTATCAGGGCAATTCTACAGGTGTGGTCAGGTGAGAGTCTGAAATAATCCAGACCAGCTATTACAACACGTTCATCTATCATTGCAGACGAACGCTGAGCTGCGAGTGGTGTAGGTGGTTGTAGATGCAACAAATACAGAAATCTGTATTGTGACTACTTGATGATCTGAAATGCCACAGACACAAGGGAAGAGGTTGATATCCTGAAGCCTCATTCTGGTCAAAAGAAGTAGGAGTACTTTCAGAAGAGAAGAATCATCAGATTACTATAAATTGCATTAAGAAACTGATTTTTTAAGTAATCAGAAGAAGTTGGGAAAGCTTCACAGTTTCCCAAATGTATTCCATCCCTGTAAAAGGCCAGTACTAGGTCATGAAATGCAAACCTTAGACGTTCAGCACATCAGCAGCTTACAAAGGACCCTTAAGCGCTTCACACACCTTATAGCACAAATAGTGTGTTGTAGCCTAAAAGCTGCCTTTAAGTGACTGCATAGCCAGGTGAAGCAGAAAAGGGGAGCAACAATATCAGCTGCTAAATATGATGTCTTTCTAAACAGATGTCCTATAATTTTCCGAAAACTAGGCTTGCTTAAGATAAAATCCATATACTCCAAATGGTTGGAAAGGCTTTGTCTGCAGTGGTAACATTAGTATTCCTACTGAATAATTTGTGATAGAACTTTTAGTTAACAAAACATATCTGAGTGGAACATGTTGAGTAATCAACCACAGCTTCAGGCATGAGCAGTCAAAATCCATAGGTCATCTGTTAATAATGAAACAGGTCTGCAGTTTAAATATAAGAAATGATCTTCATGTGGTTTGTCAACTAATATGATCACTGTTTTCTACACAGTGTCTGGTAGCACACAATGGTTAATACAACTATTACAATCATCATACGGTGGTAACACCTTCCATGATTGCTTTGGAAAATCCAATACGGAAAGATACTAGAGTTGGCTTTAAAAAGCTGGTAGTTTACCACCTTAACCTCGTCAATTTGCGTTTCTGCATCCAGATAATCTCCTACACTATTTTATTTAATAAACCTAGGTCGTTTTAAAAAAAGATTTACATACTATTGTGTTAATGATGCTATCCTTAATAGGTGTATGCTAGCCTCTCAACACATTTGGTTAATAATCACACCTTCACTAACAATAGCGTAGCCCTCATATGTAGCAATGGCCTTTTATCTGCTACGGATTCTTTTAATCTAGCCGACAGTAGCTTCCCAGAATAGTTATCTGGTATTAAAGATGTTTCTACTACAGTATTAACTACCAGCTTCATTCTTCCAAGGCTGCTCTCTACTTTAATCCATTTATTCCTCATCTGACCTTGCTAGGCTACCATTTCCATGGGCTCCTTAACTGTTCTTACCTTTTACATACACTGCACCCTGCCCACAGGGCTACCTTGGGTCTACCTGAGGGGTGGCTTACATGTAAGAAAAGGGAAGGCTAGGGCCTGGCAAGTGGTTGCAATTGGCAGGCCTACATGGCAGTTAAGAACCACACACAGACACTACAGTGGCAGGTCTGAGACACCTTTGAAAGGCTTCTTGTGTGGGTGGCACAATCAGTACTGCAGCCCCACTTGTGGCATTTGATTTACAGGCACTCACCAAAGATGACATGCTTCATCATTTGGGATTCTCCTCCCAAAGGAAAAACCTAGTTCCTCTGGGGGCTACAACCCCCTCTCTGAGAGGGAGGAGCTCAGGGATGTTTTGAATATAATATTGGAAACACCTTTGGTGAGAGGGATTTCGTCCGGTAAAGGGATATGCCCTATTTACTTGTTTGTTTTACATTGGTTTTGTTTCAGTCAGTTTCACACTTTTGAATATTTCTATAGACCTCAGAATTTCATGCAGTGGTTTGTTCTGATTTTGGTGAATAAATCCTGTGTGGTCTCAAAATTTTCCTAGGACCTTCCGGCTTTGAACCTTACATTTTTACAGTTTAATTTACAGGCCCTGGGCACACCTATACACATTAATAGGGACTTATTAATAAATCAAATTGCCAATCATTAATATATCAATCAGTAAAACAATTTACCCGGAGAGCATTTGCTCTTCAGCACTAAATAGTAGGGGTAAAGTACTCTGAGTCCTATAACCAACAAAAACAAGGTCAAAAACAGGAGGCCAAAAAGCAAAAGGTCTTGGGGTAGACCTGCTGTAAAAGCCAACACTAACATTGTTGAACTAAACGAATCCTCATTGCAGAAGGTGATTCTATCACTTGATTACCCATCAAAAGTACTGGTTGGCTTTTCACCATTTCTCAGGATATCGAAATTGAACTCCCTCTACAATGTATATTTGGCATATGCCTATAACAGGTACAAAGATGCATTCTAAGTAACTCTACACTCTAAAGATATCATTTAGGGAAAACTTCTCATTTTAATTTTAGTTGAGCCTCATTTAACTCATTCTAAGAAATAATAAGCATGATGTCATCCCAAATGGTTAATTTCATCCTTATCGTAACTCATCTAACTTTACACGATTTACCTGCAGGGCTACGTACAGCGATTATACTGCCTATTAGCATTATTGCTTTTAGTAACTGAGTTATGGTGGTTTACCCCAGTAGAGCATGATCTTATTATGGAGAAACATGGTGCCTGCAATAAGATGCACTAAACTGCCCTATGCATGCTGTGCTCCAAATAAAGCAAAGAACTGAAAGCATTTGAGTTTTTAGAAAAGTCACAGTGCAGAAGTGTGCCATACTCACAGGAGCGGAGCGTGCACTGGTCTAGCGGCTATGGGTTATAACAGTTTATGAATCCATAAAAGATTGGATCTTACCACTAACCATTGGTTGCGGGACATCTTCGGGTACACAGAGTTAGAGGCTCCTCAACTCACCCTGATATTCAAGCCCCTACACTTGACATTATTCAAAATAGTTATCCCTGACTATAAATAAAATCCCTGGATAACCCTTCAACATGCCAACTACCTCTGCATAACAATATCTGTAACAAGATTGAAAACATTCTAACAAAATCAAGCTTTGATTCCAAATCCGCAAATTGCAACTCAAATACTTTTTATTGAATTGAAATTGATCAAATTGTAAAAACTTTCAACACAAAAAAACATTGAACTACATTCACATTATCAGCCAGCCAACAGTATTTTGTCCTTAAAGAGTTTAAGACTTTAAGCACATGTTTAACGTAGAAGTAACCTATTATGGGTCGATTTTAGTAAGTTCCATTAAATAAAAATAGATTTAAGATACCATTTTCCCAATCAAATCTTGTTAAATGAACCTCTCAAGAAACTTCTCCAAGGTTTAGCAATCAAGTGTGATTAGCCAGCAAAACGTCAGAGTTGGCTTCGGTAAGCTGTTCTTATGCTTACATTTTAGATAAGAGACGGCATCTATATGACAACCTAACCAATTTTGTAAGGTGACACATTAACCTGGAGGTATTGACATTTTCAAAAAATTCCCAGCTCACACATCTGAAACATGCTCTATTGACTAACTGTAGTCTCTACCTGTCAATGATTGCAGCTAAGTACCAGGTTAGACATACAGGGTAAGTCCTGCTTCTACCTCGTGCACTGCTGGGGGTGTCGTAACCAGGATGAGGATGTTTGTACATGCGCACTCACTCACTCCGTTGGTCTTTTTTTCGACCACTCAACCTATATTGAGCTGAATGTGGACTATAGACCAATGTCATGAGAAACTCATTGCACAGTTACAAAAACACCTTCCGGCACTTTGCCAATTAAATAAATTTACTGTAATAGCCAGAAGTGATTTGCGTATTTTGCTGGATCTAAGTGCCCTTTTCGAGGCATGCCTAGGATGGTCTAGTGGCTGGAAAGAGGACCTTTGACAAAACGGTTTTAAGGAGGAGGCTGAGCCCAAGGTGCTTAAACATTGGTGCTTAATCATTGGTGCTTGGTAAACAAGGCACTGTGTGCGTTTGCAATGCATACATCTCATGTTCATTTCAGGTACGAATTAAATACATTTTACATTTTCCGGGTTCTGCAGCTACTTACTCGTTAAAGGCTGATGGCCATTTGCAATTACAGAGGAATTTGAAATTCTCTTACTTTCCATTTCATTCTGTACGTCCTGTTCCAAACTCTGTCAAAGGAATTAGAGAAAAGAATTAAGAACAGCCACACTTCATCTAAACCATTAATAATCACATTTACTACATGAATGAGCCGATTATGTCAACTTTAATTGCTGCTGCGTTTCTGCTTAGTTGGCAGAAAACTCTGAATTCTTCACCTATGGTCTGGACACAGATTGAAATGCACATTCAAATAATGGGAATCCGCTTAGAAACGAAAAGTGTTCTCCATGGGCAAGAACTAGGAAGGTTTTGTTTTAGAGACGTGGGGCCGTTGAAGACAAGGCAGGAGGATGAAAATATAAAATGCAAATATATTTAAGGTTTGTACAATGCAGGTCTGTCTTTTCTGTGGTGAAGATTTTTACAATTTTTTTTAAAGTATCCTATACCCAAGTCCACAAAGCCCAGGTTGCTACAGTCTGAAATCTTCTCCCAGAAGTCCTTTTTCTCCTTCGTTTGGAATATATTTGCAACTTTTTAGATCCATAAAAACTAGTGAGTACTACTTGAAACCTATGACATTAGTACATTTCCAAGAATACCCAAGACGTCGCAATTCCCATGTGAGATGTTAATTCAGTGTAAAACCCTCACGAGTAAATAATGCAAAAATGTTTGCAATGTAATTTTTTTTCCTCTCACAGGGAAACTATTTTCATATAATGAATCCTAATAAATAGTAAATTAGGAACTAAATATACATACAATGAATGTATGTATGAATGTATGTCTTGTAAAGCGCACTGCTGCCCTGAGGCGTCGTGGCGCTGTAGACCGTTGGGGAACCCGTCCAGGCTATCCCTGTGAGATGGTCCCTTCTGGGTATATCCAAGGTGAAACCAGGCATCCCCGGCGAATGTGGGGGTCCGTTGTAGAGATGAGGCAAGCTAATGCCCAGAGTTGCCGAGTGTGATCCCTGGTTAGAGTAGGCACCGAGGCGAGAATTATCGAGTCTGCTGACTCTGGTCCACGACCCTGCCGCGTCGGGAATTGAACCCTGGTCCTGGGCCGTTCTCTGCTTCGGGGTCTGCCGCCTCTAACCAGTGAGCCACTCCACTCCACACAATGGTACTCTTTAGGCAACAGTGCACCTTTTATGGAAGCAGAGCTCAAGTAACTGTAGAACTAGTATTTCTTCAGTTTCCATCTAAGCCAACAGTTCATAAACGTTTGACTCCTGCGGACCCCCACTCAATCACACCTGGAAGCCAGATACCCCGCCTACGCAATCTCAAGGATTTGTAACTCAAAACAATGCGGAAAAATATTAAACCAAATGTACACCTAACCATTGCTTAAATTATGAAATCTATTTAGATTACACAAAAAAATCTGAAGTTTAATTTTATTTGGAATGTTGGTCTTTTACAAATAAAACTAAATATTGAAAAGCTCAAAGCCATATGCTGGACTATAGCATGTCCGTTTGTCTTTTCTGCTCTTAATGGATGTCTCTACCTGTCCCTGCAAACCAGCGCATCATTTGAGGCCACCAATCGTCCATGCTGGATTGTGTTGGCTTGATTCATGGGTGCAGTGAATCAAGCCAAGGATAGCAACTTGATGTTTAGCCACCATCTTTTAACTTCTTAACAATAACTTATTGGTTTAAAATGTTCATTTTTAAATTTGTATTTTTAATGTATACATAATTTAATAATTATGCATATTCTGACAGGTTTCACGTCACAAAAAGTGACACCGAATAATCCACTGTGCTAGTCACTACACCTGCAATTTAGGATCATAGACTTTCATAAATACTTATTCTTTGAAACAGGACGTGGAATTTACTGCTGCAAATTTCATTTTTATCCAGTACTGCATTAATGTCTGGCCGAAATGTAATCTCTTCTCAAACACACAGTTGTCCATGAAGGGGATTTCGGTATTCAGGTAGCTCCACGCGAGTCTAATAACTTCTTCTAGGCACTCGCATGTCCACCTGGAGCTGCACAGCTGTACAATTTAATTAATAAAGGAATATTAGTTAATTAATAAAGGAATATTCAATTATAGCCAAATCGAGACCTGATGCACATATTAAAGCAGCCGGTTTTCAAGATTTTAGTTTATCATTTCTTTTTTTAAGTAGGTTCAAAATTTCACTGAAGTGCCCCACCGCCTGAGGGCGTGGGGTAATTTAATATGGAGAACCGCTGCGTAGGTATCCAGGTCTTCATGCCTGATACACAGGGTGCCTCGATAAGGCGAGCTGGTGCTAAATTACAATAAAAGGTTTAAAATTGCAGCCTTTTCATAAGTGGCTTGAAGGTACTCCAGTAGCAAAATGTTATTTTGTTTGACGTGTTAAAAATCCTTGCACCGTTTCTGATACAGTACCAAAGGTAAGCCACACAACTTCAGATGGTATGTCCTATTATGTGAAATTATGCAGCATCCCAGAGGAAACCCTAAGAACTTTTGCTAACTCAGGGGTACTAAATTTGTTTCGATTAATGGGGTAAAGAAAGGGGTGTCTAATGTTGGTGCACAAGGGAAAGAGCATTGCTAAATTTTCAGGCCATCCTTAAGAGATGCATCAGCCTTAATTTTGCTCTTGAAATAGCACAATAGTGTTTAATTAACATTCACTTTAAATTCTGCTAGTCTTATTTGAGCCTTCACAATCATTGCCGTTAGTATTCAGATATTTCGCACAAAGAATACCACTAGTCTTCAAACAGTGGTCACAATCAATGAGACTAGCCTTTTTGTTCTTGAAATCGCACAAGAGCTGCAAATAAACCCTAACAGAATACTACTAAGCTTCAAATACTATTTGTAGGAAGGTGGATATCTGACTATGGTTACCCCCAAACTTTTTGCCTGGTGTTTAGCTGGTTTTTGACATAATTGGCCTGGGATCCTGCTATTCAGGGCCCCAGGCTAATTGCTCTCTCCTTAAAATGGACTCCATGTACCTTAGGTACATACACAATTGGAATTGGTTCACCTTATTGGCCCCTGTAACAGTGTACCCAGGTACCCAGGGCATAGGTGCTTCCAAGGCCTACCAGGGGCTGCAGCATGTATTGTGCCACCCCTGGCCTGGCCTCCATATTTGACACAACTGGCTGATCACTCAGCTGGGGTAAGTCGGTGTAACCACCCCTTACTTAGGTGTAGTATGCCTATACCTAACCTAAAATGGACACATATGTTCCTATCAGTCACTCCTATGGAAGGCCTCATCAATCCTGGAGGCAGAGTGCTTGGAAATATGTGAGATGGTGCTCTGGCATGAGCTGAGCCTGTCTGCAGCTTTCGGAACCATGTCCTTTAGCTGTTCCATGATATTGCCATACCATATACTCTTAAGTGCATTATAATCCTCGCGGTTAAATGCTATCTTAGGTTTGGCTTTATCAAAACATGTCGAGTAAGGTGTCATACGAATTGGAATACTACCCCCTCACCAGTTCTGGTGACGGGGGTAGCATTCCACCCTTCTAGAGGGAAACGACATGTACCTAGCCTGAACCCCGGGTAAAGTTAAACAGAGCCTTAGCATGTCAAAATGGATGCTGCCACCACAGACACAAGTCTGACCTCCTGCTGCTGGGAGTCCTTCCAGCGAGGGCAGCTTGGACAAAGGGTTTCCTGCCTGGGGAGGTGCTAGCACCACTCCAGACAGGATTTTGTGTATTGGGTAGGACAGGGCTGAAAAGAAACAGACATGCCTGGGGCACACAAGGTGTCCCTGTGCATAGGCCAGTTCAAACCGGTGCTGGGGCTTTCCAGCCCCAGTCCTGGCACGAAACTGGACAAAGGAAAGGGGGTGTAACCACCCCCCTTCCTGGTTCCACCCAGAGGAGGGACCTAGTAGGTGATCCGGCCCCCCAGATTCGAATAAGAGTGGGAGCTGTGTCCTGAGACATCAGATCATCCTGAATCAACTTGAAATACAGAAGAAGACTGGACTTCGACATTCTGCTGCACAGAAGAAGGAAGAGAATCTCCCTTGTGGCCAAGGAGTGACCACCCTGTGAACACAGGCACCAACCAGCAACTCGACGTCTGCTTTGCCGCCGCCTCCCGCCGGAGCCCGAGCCCAGAGTCTGACAAGACCCAGACTCCCAGACTTCTCACCGCCCGATCCACAGTCCCTGCAAAGAAGGGACCCGTGGAGGTACCGAGAGACGTGGGACCGGACGTCTTGGAAGACCCCCGAGACGCTGACTGCACAGCATCAGAGGCACCCTCGATGCTGTGCTTTGGGGTTTGAGAAGCCCCAACCTCGAGCAGCCCTTGCACCGAAGATCAGCCCCCCAGCATCTCCACGATCTGCGTGGGGCCCTTTTGCATCGTGCCACTCGACGCGCCATCCCGGCCACTTGCCACGTGGCTAGCGGCCATCTTGGCAACGAAACCTACAACTTTCACTGCGGGTCTGGTTGCTCCAGACTTGCCCTTGCTCCTGTAAAAAGGAGCCCCTGCTCAGACCTTGCTGGTCCGAGTAACAAGCCTTTTTCGATTCCTGCATGGCTTGCATTAGCCAAGGCCTGTTTGCTTCTATCAAGTCGCCGACACCGCCAACAGCGAGAAGCCTGCGTGGGACAGCTCGTGACCGACTCCTGGATGTCTTCGACCCCTCGTGTCCACGTGGCTGCAGAGAGAAGCTACACCTCGACGCCTGTTTGCACCCGACATCGCCTGGTTCCACGGTAGTCACTGGCTAGTGACTTTGAACATTGTCCCCTCTGCTTTCAGGTCTTCACCTCTTCAGATCCACCCTTGGATCCACCGGAACTCTTCACATCGAGCCGCCTGCAGCATCTCCAGCTCCAAGCACCATCGACCTGCGTGACGAAACCCGACACTACTTCGACCCTATGCACCCGCTTCCTGTGGGTGAGGTAACTCAGCTCCGCCGGTGTTCCCACACTGGTACACACCTCTAGTGTTTGTGTCTCAAGTTTCAGCTTTCTAGGTCACTCGGAAGGTTCCTTTCTAACTAACTTTGTACTTTTTACGCACCATTGACATTGCATTGGTAAAGCGTGCACTTTCCGCACTGCTCCCGAGTCCCGCGGGCCTTTCCCGACTTCTTCACTGTTAGTCCCGAACAGCTCCAGCGATTCCCCAGGCCCTAGGCCTCTTCACTTTCCCCATAGTGGTTCTTATACCACTATTTTAGTATATGGTTTAGGTGGCCCCTAGGGCTCATCCATATTGTGCAACTTTTGTGTATTTAAACTATGTTTTGTTTTAACGCATTTGCTTCTGTGCTCATAAAGAGTATCAGGGATATTTGTAGTAATAAATCTATATATATTTTCAATATATATCTGTGTGGTGTCCTTTCATTTGGTATTCAAGGGATTGTGTATGGTAAAACAGCTTGCTTCACATGCCTTTACAGAGTTTAGCCTAAGACTACTTAGTCCATGCTACCCCTAGGATAGCTTGTCTATAAGGTTGACTTTACAACCTGCACCATAAGGGTTGCTTGGCATGATACAAGGTGATCACTAGAACTAGTGAGCATCATATCAGGCCAACTTCTCACACTATTCTTCTAGAATACTACTAGTCTTCTTTTAGCAATCAATTGAAGTGTTCATCATGTATTTGAAGGGTAGTTGAGTAGAACTAGTATTCCCTCATTTGCATATTTCGGCTTGTGGACATACTACTTAGTCTTCATGCGTACTAAATGAATGCTAAATTTTAATAGTAAATGAATACCACTGTAAACACTGAAATCACACTTAATGAGGAGCTTCCATTTTGGTGAGGGAAATCCAATGGACAGAGGATCTTGAAAGTCTGGCATAGCTCCTGCCCTGTATAACCAATGCCAAACACCCCTCTACCAGAGGCAGGAGTCCATGTGAGCAAGGGATTGCAGGTGGGGAGCACCAGTAGTTATTTTTGGGGACCAGCACTTATTTTTTCCTCAACAAACTGAGTCCGAGCATGAGAGAGAGAGAAACACAAAAGGGCTTAAGCATAGGAAGAGAAAGGCGCAAAAAAAACCATGACAAAGGGAGAAACAGGAACCTGCAGGAGTGAAATAAAGGGGCGGCGGAGTCTCGTGGTGGATTAAAGAGGCAAGAGGTGGAATTAAGACTGCTTGCTTGATTGGCATTCGGCCCCTAACCTTTGATAGCACCAGCTGCGGGCTTATGAACAAAACCTTTGGGCCCAGCACTTACTCTTTTCCAAATTAAGTACTGAAGTTTCACTGGCAGGGAAGACGCTTCGGGTGTGTGGTACAAAGAGTTTTTTGCATCAAGGAGCGCAAGTGCAATCGTGTATTATTATTGTCCAAATTCCAGTTCGTGATTTATTAGCTTCCACCAGTAAAACTTTATAGGTGCAGCACCGCGACGTCCTTCTATAGACTCAAACTGAAATAATTTGGGAGGCTTGTGAAATAGCCAATTCGCCAAAAAAACATAAGAAAATGCCAACCATGACGGTTTTTGGTTGAAGAGCTGTCAAAGCTGAACTTTTATCAGATGTACACAATAAAGAAGCAACATTGATGCAAAGCCCTCAGCGTAGCGTCACCTTTTCTGACCGCCTAGTACTGTCCACATTTACTGCTGCCCACGATGCATTTCAAAATGAAGCCCATCAGCCTCAACCAGCACCCTCTTCTGGATAGGTGGTAGGCGGTGCGCCATTCGTTCTACTAGATGCTATGCTGCCTTCGATCCGGTGGACCACACGAGCCTGGTCACCAATCCTTCTCTTCCATCTATTTTCTCCCTCTCTTTCGCTCACACTGATCACTTTATTTTACCCTATCCTGCCTTCCCTCTTTGTCTCTCGCGTGAAGCCACCCTGGACTGTACATGGGGAGAGTAATAGAGGTACCTGGAGCAGCCCACGGCTTTCAGAACCATTCTCCAAAGGCACCAGCCCGGTGGGGAAAAGCCCAGTGGGCTGGAGCACTGTCTGGCCCAGTCTCATTGCCACCGCAAGGCTCTGCCATAGTCCTGTCTGTTTAATTTTAGCCCCCCATGCTACCCTGATTCATTTGTTTGGAAATACCTTTATTGCTATGCAGACAGTAAACAAATCTTTGCCTACATATCAATGCGGATGATGCTAGTGGCCACTTCCACACTTGCTGATGCTGTGGCTCCTGGAGTGTGAGGTAGGGTGCCTAAACCAATTGAGGCTAAGCTCTAGGTGAGATACGGGAGGGGGGGGGGGGGGGGGGGCTCAAGCCCATCTGGGCTCATATGTTGGTCGTGTTGAAGCAGGGTGTAAACTTGTTTTTGGAAGAATGGGGAATTGTTCCTTGCACAGCAGATTAACTGAACTACATCTAACTGTTTTTGTTGTTCCCCTAGAGCAGATGTTTCTTGTGGGAAGATGGCTGGGGGCAGCCTATGCATTACAAAGCTCCTAGAACAGGAGTGTGAACTGGACCATGGGAATACTCATCAGGACCGCAGAAACCTCATTAAAATATAATAATACAGCGTACTCCACGAGACTGGATTCTTTTTCTGCCACCCCTGGAATATTCTTTTTTCTTTTCTTCTCTATCTCACTTTTTCCCCAACAACCACCTGTTGCCTTGGCTGACGGCACCACTACTGGTGTAGATGAGTGACCCAGATGCTGAAGTTGGGCAAAGACAAAATGACCTGAGATCTGAGGATTTGAGACGTAAAGGACCACTTGAGGACACAAAAATTAGGGGGCGTATTCGAAGATATTACAAATCTGCACATTGGATGAATGTTGCAATGTTCAATTGTATCAGCCAGGGTGACTGCCTCCTTCAATTCCATCTGCTTGACATGGTCTTAGATATTACCGGTGGGGTGGTGGGTGGAGGAGCTCAGTGCAGCATTGGGAGGGGCAGACACTGGAACGTCAAAATTACTATTCTAACTCCAGTCCTAGAATATTTGGGGAAAGGGCAATTAACCCAAATATTCCAGGAGGCTTGTTTACTATTCCAACTCCAGTCTTGGAATATCTGGGGAAATATATAAATTTCTCAATTATTTTGTAGAAAAGGTTGAAAAGTAATAATTTTGAATGGGAGAAAGGGCTGTCCTGAGGCCGTAGCTCAGGGCAGAAAACTAGAGCACTGCCACATCAGCACACCATTCACCTAGAGGCATTATGGTAAAGGCAGTGCATAAAAAAAAACTTACTTTAGTTGAAAGTATTTAGTATTCACCATTGTTACTGCAACCAGTCTGTGTCTTGAGATAAACAGTACTGGCTGCACCAACAATGGTGAATACTAAACCTTTCAGATAAAGTTAGTGTTATTATTCATTGCATTTGCCACAATGCATCTGGGGAAATGTCTATCGATCTGCCAGGAACTGTGCTCCTTTTCTTTTTTGTGATTGGCTCCTCGTTGAGTTAGTCTAACGCGCTCCGAGATGCACCTGCTCTATGGGAGTGGGACAGAAACCTGAGAAGACTGAGCAGCACTGCAAGCACATCCAAATTTAAACTTGCTACTCTCTACAGGAGAAGGACAAATATCCTGACACACCCGTCTAGAGATACACAGCACTGGCTGCACCAGCAATGGTGAATACTAAAGATATTCAAATAAAATGAGTTTTAGTTATGTACTGCATTTATTACAATGCATCTGGGCAAACTGTGTGCTGGTATGCCTGGCAGCGGTCTTTGTACACTCATAAGGTCATGCAACCCCTAAAAGCTCAACTTGACTCATGAAGGTTCTCATTTGGTTACAAGGCCATTTAATAGGCAATCCAAGAGGAAGAGTCACTAGGAGAGTCAGGAAACAGTTAAGAGACTCTTAACCTCTTCTTCATTTGCAAGATCTAAAATCACTGCACAGTAAAAGAGGGAGTGGACCTTGGGAAGCATAGCTTCAAAAAACAACTACAAATCTACAATCTCCTAGCGGAAAATAAGCTGCAGCCCTGACACCTGGTTACATACACAAACAAAGCTCTAGTACTGCAAGAACATTCTCCCCTCTCAACTCTAGTGATATCGCAAGTATGCTTACTATCTAGAAGGGCGGGGGTAACGAGAGATGGCTCCAGTCCACAGCGACATGTCTTGATTAGCAAAGAGCGGACACTGCCAAACTATGAACTTTAGGCTACTTGGCAGAAAATATAGCAGGGTCTTTGTCTTCTTCTACAACTGTACTGGACTCTACACCACCTGCTAAACAACAGTCAGACTCTTCTTACTAATCTCTGTAATGTTGATATGTTGTCAACCTTCTCTTTAAGGCCTGCACCTCCTGTGCTAATATTAGATCATTGCGAGTTAGGCCCTAACCTTCCTAAATATCTCTCAAACTCTGCCCAAACACCAGTATAATTAGCTAAGGTGGGAGTTACAAAGGCCAAGTTACCCTTTCTAAGTTTTCAAACAAATTCAGATTAATTTATCACTTTACTTAAAGTTGTCCGAAGCTTAAGTTAATAGATCTTGAACAATTGGGTCATGGAAATGAATATAGCAATAACCAGATTTTTATTTGGAAGGAGGAAGTGGTGGGAGAGTCTCAGGATACATTGACAATCACTCCCATTCAGTACTTTTTGAAAAACATTCAAGACAGGATGGAGAAGGCAGCTCAAAGTGAAACAAGCAGTGGCATAGCCAATAGGTCTAGCTTTTGGGACCTTACATCACATCATCCATGGTGCAACAACAAACTTTTGCATGGGTAAACACTTATAAGGTTGCAATTGCGAGACCTATTGGCTATACCAATGCTTGTTTTGTAGTGCGTGGGGTGGACTTGTTTATGGCTCATATGCGGCTGGGTAACATAGCAATGTTGCCCCTTCCGGTGTAGCAGGGGTAGAACGACGAAGTAGGAGGAAATAAAGGCAAGTGCCCTGAACCTCCCACCCGATTCTGGAGGGTTGGCATGTAGGATCCCTGCTTTACTGGTAGGTGCCCTCAGTCAATTTCTTACGGAAAAGTAATTGTGCAATTGAGGTGTTTCTTTTTAATTTAATAAAATGATTACAACAATGTTGTGCACAGGTTTAAAGAGGCTCCTCCCTAGTTCCACTAAATGAACTAATTTGCTTTCTTTGCAGTATACACGGAGGGGTTGAGTGCAGAACGGGTGGATGTGCCGATGGAATTTACTTAATTATCAGCACTAAAACTCGACATTCAAAAAACGACATTTAAAAATGCAATAAGAAAGCAACAATTAAAAAGCAGACGGGGTGAAAGTGCCGATGGAGGTGCACGAGGGGCGGAAAACAATTTTTAAAAAGGAGTTCTCCTAAAGGACAGAGAAGGAACGTGAGCGCAAGTACAGTATATTGGTCCGGCTGAGCAAACGAGTTTGGAGGCTGTCAAATGAGTTTGGAGGCCGTCAAGAAGAGGGGCATTGAAGTGAACAGATGGCAGGCAAGGGGGCGGGGGGGGGGGATTAATGCAACAGGTCTTGCAGACAAATAGGCGCTGGAGCTCGACTTAAAAACACGTGCGAGGTGGCACCAGACACGAAAACCGCACCTCACACAAGAACTCGTTTGCATAGTATTCAACTTTGGCTGTCCTTTATGAGTGACAGTTTTCTTTGGCAGGGAACTAAATTAGGCCGTCAGCTTAAAGACTAAAATACCTTAAAAGACCGAACAGCATCACTGCTACAAGATGGCTACCACTTACAAGTGCTCAGAAGAGGAACTTGAGCCGACAGTCCCTTTTCACTGTTTTGTGCTTTGATCGGGCGGTGATGCCTGCCTAAGAAATTGTGAACAGCCGCGTTGATCATGGACTGAAGCAGCAAGATAGTAGGACGGTCGATACAGCTGCTTCAGAACCCTGATTCCAGCGTCGGACCGAACAGTCACGCCGCCTGGCAGCAGGTAAATGGTTTCCCATTGTTAAAACAGATGC
The DNA here is from genome assembly GCF_964261635.1 of Lissotriton helveticus. Taxonomy (NCBI): domain Eukaryota; kingdom Metazoa; phylum Chordata; class Amphibia; order Caudata; family Salamandridae; genus Lissotriton; species Lissotriton helveticus. The sequence goes on from NC_136061.1 coordinate 118,328,716, forward strand.
ACTAATAACAAGCAATGGCCGCACAGCTTGAAAGGGAAATGAAGAGCGGACGAGGAGAGAGAGGGGGAGGGGGTAGTGGATGGGAATCACACATGCGCTTGTGCGTGTAACAGCAAGCTGGTGGCCAGCAAAAGGTAGCACTTTTAAAACCCAGCTACTAAATATCTCACCACACCGCGCATGCGCTGGCTCAACCAAGACCTAAAAGGTCTGTAAATTGCCAGGCTGAGCTCATACTTTCAAGAACAGGAGTTACAGCTGGAAGATATGATGCAAATCACTGCACAGGGGAAAAAAACCCTACAGGTGACTAGACATAATAAGATACAGAAATGTATTACAAAATTTCTAGAACAATTTTCTAACTGAAACATTAGGATTTCGGAAGAGCCACAAATTCCCTTAAAATGTTATGTGATAAATCGACTGCAAGAGCATGTTTAAAGTATAACTAAAAATATACATTTGGATAAAGTACTACAGCAACTCCACAGAGAACTGTCTTTTGAAATGTGTAAAGGTCCAATTAAAATAAGCCTATGTAATCACTTACACCAGTGTGGAGTAGATTGTTTACACTTTGCAGGAAGCCTTCCAGCACAATCATCATAACATTGGCCTGATATCTTTAATACAGCCAACCAGTGATGCACCAGCACATTTTAAACTTGAAAGCACTGTAGTACAAAGCATGTCTGCATCATGCATCAAGATGGGAAGTCATAGATGGAAAAAGAAAGAGGAGGCATAGAAATTACTTAACACTCTTGCTAACAAGATGAGAGAATCCTCCTTGCTACAGCAATTGACAAAATGGCAAGATTTTATAGTGAACTGGATAATCTCCGGACTTGAATATGATGCTCTTTTGGTGCCTTTTATATAGTCACAAGGTCCACTAAGTAGCTCATGGCTAATAGATTTATAGGGGTTCCCACCCGGGAGGGACAAGTCTCAGATTTGAGAGAAAGTCGGGTCTTTATTTGGCTACAGATTAATTAATAAAACAGAGATATTGACATGAAATATTAACAGTTCAGAAAAAATGCCAATATTAAATTTGCAAAAAGGTGAATACTTAGTAGTTATCATTCCTAAGAATGTACAAGACTCTTTCCCTGAACTACCACTCGATATGAGCGGAGATTAAATATTTATTGGAGCCATATTAGAAACTGCCGATATCACTAGTTGGCCGAGTCAATTACATTAAAATGTTAGTTCTTCCCAAAATAAGATCTCTTTTTCAACAGCTTCCCATGTGCATACCCAAGCCCTTTTTTGATACGTTAGAATCCTATATTAATAGATATTTATTTGATGTAATAAAAATGTCAAATTGCCTACAGGAAACTAACATGCATATCTGAGGAGCCTGGCATGCCACATTAAAAAACACATAAGAATGTGCAGCTAAAATGCACACCTTTCAATGTCCATTTGTTCCTCTGCCATGTGATATTACAAAGTGTCACTATTTATCCAAAATAATACAGCAAAATATCCAAACAGGCTAGTTAAAAATTATATATCAAGCCCCAAACTTTTAAATTAAAGGAAAAAATAACTAAAAATCCATCTGCGATACAATCCATTTAGTGGGATATAAGGCACAGGCGTAAACATATGGTATGCAAGAAGCCCTGCAGTACTGGAAAATTAGATTTTCCACTTTTTGAGAAGTCTTTGAATTCTATTCTAAGAGATACATTGTTGCTTATCAGAAATGATGTTAATTGTAGTTCCCCAACATATTTTTCCCCAACTAAAACAAGTACATAATAAAATGATGCATTTACAATATTTACAAATGAAGAATACAAAATATGTATAAACAAAAAAAAAATTCTGTACGTCATTTTTCAATCCCGATTTGTGATACAGAATATGCAAATATTATGAGAAGCTAAGTGACGACTGGAATAAACCCTGATGTCATAATAGTAGACCATGAGGTAGAAGTAGATTATGTTTGGAGCCCCACCTTGGCGAGGACTAAAACCACTTTTACTAAATTGCCGATGCTTTCCCCCGCATGCTGCCACCAAGACAAGATTCTGACCTCCTGCCAGGTAGTGTGATCACTCCCAGGAGTTGGACACAAAAGGCTGGGCAGAAAGAGAGGGAACCTTGTGGAAGCCAGAAGCCTCAGTCTCTCCTGGACTAGTGGCAAACTGCAGGTCAAAATGCACATTGGATCTAAAAACAAGTCGCTGCCCGTCGGGCCCTTCGAGTGATTGCCTCAAATCCAGGTAGTAGAGTGCATTGAGGGAGCTGTAGTATCATCTGCCCTGAAGTCTCAGGCCCCTACGTTGCTCCCCCCGGGCACAGTGAAGTTTCCAAAGCTTTTCATTGCGCTTACCGCTGCCAAGACTTGTTGGTCACCAGTCCGGTAACCGATCCCCACACTCGACGCAGCAGCAAAAAGGGCGCATCAAGCAAGCATGCTCTGACATCAGAAGTTGTGTACCTGTTGTGTTTTTGCATTTTGTTTCGTGCAGCACCGTGTAAGCGGTAGAAACACTTATCGCAGCACCCATTCAGCACAAAGGATAACCAGAACAACTCAGCACCCCACAAGCTAGATATAATTGATCTGACTGTTGTGAACTGGTCCTGGGTTCCGCATGACCGTACCCCTATCACGGTTTCAAGTAACTCGACCTACAAGTGACCGAGCGTCACTACTGGATTTTTGCCATTGACCACAATGCTATTTTGTGTATACATACTGCTCTGATTTAACATTGCTTCAACTCCAGTTATATTTGATATCCCGTTTGTTTTGGTGTCAAATTAAGATAAAAATACACTATTTTTATTAATTGCTGTCGGATTTCTCCCTAGTCGTGTTAATTACTTATCCCCAACGTTGTTACTCTGCTTAACACATGTTCCTTTAGTAAATCTGACTGCTCTTTTCCAATGTACCAGGACAGATTTAAGGATTTATTAGTGTGAATCCAAGGACCATCTTTGGGGTATTGTGATATTACATGGTAAAGCTACCCAGCTATGCCACAGAATATTCCTCTTTCCTACACCAACTATTAATAACAATTCTATATACAGCTCCCTTTCTGAAAGAACTATTAAAAAAGTATCCAAAATACGTTTTAATGGCCCATGCAGAGAAATTAGTTCAGACCATGCATATATGTTTTTATATGCTTCGCTTTGGAAGGATTTTGGAAACATGGTTTCACTTTTTGTGTGGCTTCAATACAATCCCCTACTATTAGTGGGACAAAGTCCTAGGCTCTTGATTTACCCAATTATGACCATCTCTTTTACACAGGGTAAATACCTTCAAAACAGACTCCAACTTCTGCAAAATGTGGTTGCCAGACGCTCCCAGTATCGAAGAGATCGGGTAACCACTAACTTTTAAACACATTTTTAAATTGCCTGTATAAAGGTGAGCTATGTTTCAAGTTCTGTGTATATGTCATTGCATGTCATGTCCTATATACTTGTTACCATGAGGCACAGGGTCAGACTGATTTGCATATGGCCATGTCTGAACTGGGTTGATGGAGTGAGCTAAAGAAGGATGATGGATTAAACCCAGATCAGTTGACTGGGGGGTGAGTGCTTGCAATGTTCATCACTCCGTCCATCATCCCCTTTGGTTTTGCTTTGTTCGCCCTAAGTTAGCAGGGTATGCCCAGACGTGGGTCACTTGCTCACTTTGCCACTGGATTCAAGCTATCCTGGCTGTTGATGACGACTGATTTGCCAGAAACCGGTCCCAGGATGCTTGTGTTCGGTCGAGAGAAGACATGGCTTGGCAGTTCGGGCTGGACTGTTCCCATGAGGCACAGGGTTAGACTGATTTGCATATGGTCATGTCTGAACTGGGGTGGCAGAGTGGGCTAAAGAATGATGATGGATTAAACCCAGATCAGTTGACTAGGGGTGAGTGCTTGCAATGTTCAACACTCCGTCCATCATCCCCTTTGGTTTTGTTCTATTTTTACTTTAAACCTTAAAATTTCATAACTTCCATTCTACTGATTGGATACCTGCCATTTTGGTGTCAAATAATTTATTAAAATCTAGTCTATTTTACCTTTATTGGTGTGGAATTTTTGTTGTGTTTTCATTTTATTACTGTTAAGGTGCTGAATAATTCTTCACACATTTTTAAGAGTCATCGGGAGTAATATACGGCCATAGGTGGCTATATGACAGTTTGCAAAGTTCTGAAGCGCCAGAGCACCATTGTTATCTGCAGGTCTAATGAAGGCTTTGGAATGATTTGGAAAATGCTGTTAAATGCCATTGTATGCCATTGTCCACATTCATATTGGATTTCGTGTATGCTTAGACCTTGTTAAAAGCGTAAATGTAGGTTTTGTACTAGCCTGCTGGATGAGAATATGGATGCCTTGGGAGCTGGTGTCCCGTGAGGGTCTCTTTATGAATTCCATTACTTCCCGACTGAAAAATGCTGTAACCAACAGGTTCTATAAAGACTCACAAACTCTAATTCCCTTCTGAGTGGAGCCAAACCAAACATCCGCAGGGAAGCCTTATTGCTGAAGTAGAAAGTGCATTTATATAACACTGTGCAATCAGTGCGCCGGTTTCCTTTATCTCAGCCGTGAGTGGTTAACTCACTGAGCTATCTTACTGAAGAAAACGACATCATGAGAGAGGAATGCATAACAGCTAAACCACATTAAGTAATGTTTCGCTGCACAGACGCAAGCTTGTAAAATGTTAGCAACAAAAAATAACTGGGCTGAAAATAAGAAAATTACGAACTGGCGGCCGCAGAGTCTGGGACGGTTTCTCAGGTTTCAGATCGGCCCAGCTATCAGCGCAGAGGAAACACGTCTGCCTCATTCTTTTTGGATGATGGTGACGGAAAATTATATTTTAGTAGATTTTCATCGGAAAATAACTGCCAAATGAGGAGCCTGGTTCAGCTCTCATATCAAAGTGAATGCACTTTGACGGAGTAATGGCAACGCGATTTAGCAACATTTCCATGGACAACTAAAATGTGCAATATACAGACAACGAGACGCATGTCGAGCACTTGAATTTAGCAAGATTTCATCCCACTCTCGTCTTTCATTGCACCGTTATTAATTGGGCTACACGTGTGCACCACAAACATACAATCCCCCCTTCTGCATCCTACAGACGTGACCGCGATAACATAGCTTAAATGCCACTTAGTGCAGAAAAGCATCATGTATGCGTCACATTCGCGCAATAATCAGGCCACACTGTTAAGCGTAAAAGGCCATTTATTAGGATCAGGCTGCACAACATAAATCACAACAATAATCAACAACAAGTAAATCACCCCCCCAACGCCAAAACTCCATCCTCATACTCTTCCCTTCATTCCACCTTCCGTTCTTCAACCTTACCTCCAATCTCTCTTCGCATCCTGGCACTACTCTCCTGCCACCAGTCGCCCCCCCCATCATTCACTCCCCCCCCCCCCCCCACGAGAGGTGGGTGCGCCCGCTAGTGACTCCCCCACCCCTCCCAAATACCGCCAACCCCGCAGCCCATCCTAAACTGGCACGCTTTGCCAACCCTACCCCCAAACCCTAAAAACTGTAGGGTGGGTGGCCACAGAAAACTACTCCCACCCAGCAATGCCAGAATGCAGGAAGAGGAAGTCGCCTTCCTCTCCTGCATTCTTATACCCACCCCCCAACCACGCCCCCAACCCCAGCCTGGCCCTTCCCTGCGCGAAAGACCCCAGGGGAAGACTAGACTGCGTCTTCGCTTCGCCCGGGGCCCTCCAGTGGGCTTCGGGTGAAAGACCTTGCGTGACGCCAGCATTCTCTTTAGTAGATACAACATACATTATGGTCCCAATTAACCCCAGGTGTTGTCAGCTGAGGGGTGGGCAGATCTATTTTTTATTTTTATCTGTGGAAGCTGGATGTGACCCTTGGGGCAAGTTTGCTTTTCAGGCCCGCATCTGCAGGCTACATCTTCAAAGAAGCACGCCGCGGGTCACTGCACAGGCTTCTGTTCTCGCAGTGCGTGTGAACCGCAAACCCTGCGTGCGGTTCCTAGTTCTCACTGCGAGAACCGACTGCGGTGATTGGATGAAGGTAATTGCCCCTGAAAGGAAGTCTCCTGTGGGGCGTGTGTGAGCTGTGCCTGCCAGCCACACTGCCACGAGGACCCAGTCTCCAAAGCAGGAGGCAGCATGGCCACGAGGACACCCGACCCAGTCAACAGGCAAGTCCGCTAAGCTGTCCATGGAAAGTAGAACCAGGAAGTGATCAACAGTGGGGCCTATGAAATCAGCGCCGCAGGTGGCGTGACCTACTGGCCAAGGTCCCAATCTATGGTGAAGATTGTAAAGAAAGGTTCCATATGCAAAGACCAGAACAATGTTGTCTTAACAGCTTGTCTTCAATCACTATAATATACTCTGTATTGGAGTAAACCACTTCTAGAGCACCTGCAATAGAAGTAAAGCATGGACCAAACAAACTTCAATATCTCGGTGTATGGATGTTTGAGACATCATGCAAAATGTAATTTTGCAGTTTGGGTGCTCCCTTTTTTTTGGCAACATCAATTTTTTTGGGTGGTTTATTGCAATCTGGCAGACTCTTGAGGCCATTTATTGTGACACACAAGAGAGTTGTCGCCAGTTGCCTTAATGTAGTAGCTGTTCTGACCAGAGCGTTGAAGGCCACTCAGATAGGCTGCGTATACTCCCAGTGCGCCCCCAAACCAGTTTCACACTTCCTAAAATGCACACGGCCCGTAATAGAAGGGATCAGGTAAGAAGTCCATTCTATCACCAACAGAAGTTTTTCAAACTACCAGATGTATGCATCCAAGGTACCAACCAAACTTTGAATACAATTGACTCCACCCAGACTCATATTGGAGCACACTCCACACCGCCCCAAGAACCAAAATATGTCAATAGGGAAAAGAAAACATGCCTGTTTAGCTCCTAAGGCCTAAATGAGGGCAAACCACATCTTGAGTTAGTAATTAAACCTCTGAGGTTCATAGCACTTAATTAAAAACTGATGCAGAGCCTTTTGTCCTCATCTTCTTCACAATGGCTGGGCAAGTCTTCCCAAATTAAGGAGCCCAGATACCAAGGTTATCAGGGGAGCCGGGCTGGCCATATAACAATACAATCTATTTTGGTCGTTGTGGTCCAGATGAACTCTGATTAAGCCAGCTGGAATATACTGGTTGTAGAAGGAAACAGTGTACTAGAATCTGGCATCTCTGGCGACATGGATTCATCTCATAATCCATATACATCACAGCCTGGATGAGCAGCAGGTGTTTGAAACTCAACTCTGAGAAGACCGAAGTCCTAGTCCTCGGACCCTCCCCCTCTGCGTGGGACAATTCCTGGTGGCCCTCCTCCCTCGGCACCCCTCACCCCATGGACCACACCCAGAAACTCAGCATCACACTCGACTCCTCCCTCACCATGACCTGACAGTTCAACGCTGTCATCTCCACCGGCTCCAACACCCTCCGCAAGAACTTCAAGTGGATCCCCCCCGAAGCCAGAAAGACCGTCGGCCGCTCACTCATAACAAGCAGACTGGACTACGGAAACTCCCTCTACGCCGGAATCAATAAATCCCTGCTACGCAAACTCCAGACCATTCAGAACACCGCGGCCAGGCTCGTCCTCGGCATCCCACGGCATGAGTACATCACCAAACACCTGCAAGACCTCCACTGGCTCCCAGTCGAGAAGAGCGTAACCTTCAAGCTACTCACCCATGCGTACAAATCCCTCCACAACATCTGACCTAAATACTTAAATGAAAGTCTCCTTCCACATACCCAAAAGTAACCTCTGCTCCGTCGACCTCACCATGGCAGGAACCCTGCGCATCCGCAGAACCTCAGCGGGTGGAAGAGCCTTCTCCTACATAGCAGCCAAAGACTGGAACGAGCTCCCAATCAGCATCAGATGCTCCCCTACCCTGCACACCTACAGGAAGCACCTCAGACCTGGCTCTACGACTGAACCGGAGCTGCACCCCCCCCACCCGACAGCGCCTTGAGACCCTCACTGGTGAGTAGCACGCTCTAAACCCCCCGATTGATAACCCAGCCCAAATGGAACCTACTCCAGAGGAGATAATGTGCAGCACATGATGCTCTCAGATGGAGCTGCACCTGTCAGTTCTTAAACTGGTCAATTGCATCCTACAATGGGCATTAGAGGATTTACAATGTAATGTTTAGAGCCAGACAAAGGCTCGGGCATGTTTACATAGTAGAAACCCTGAGCTCCAGCTGACAATCCTTAAATTAAATCAAGAACAAGCATCTCACACGTGGCTGGGAGAGTCAAACTGATGCTGAATTATCCAGAAGAGCAGCTGGTGCAGGCCCACCAGTGCAGAACCACAGTCTAAAATGGAAACAAATCATGCACTCAACAGTTTGTTAAACACAGAAATGTTAATGAACTATTTTCTACCACTTTGACATTTTTTAACATTTGAAAGGAAAGCCTCTGCATATTTTTTATTAAGTAGCATAGATCTCGTTATTGACAAACCATCGGCCAAAATGTTTGATTTCACCTATCCTTACAATGATCCTGTTTCTTTGAGTCACTGAATAGTAGCTTTGAGCAAAAATATAGTGCGCCAACGGACAGTTATGGATATATGCGAAGTAATTTACTCTTCGAATCATGTGTTAAAATAGGGATCTTGTGATCACGAAGTCCCACTATACATGCAGAGAGCCCCCCTCGCATGTGCACAATACCCCTGGGATAATTATGGGCCTGATTACGATGGCGAGGAGACCGCCACCATAAGCAAGTGTACTGCCTGCCATAGAACAATGGCGGGCGCATGCTTGGCGGTCGGAATGACCAACCGCCACGGGTCCGACAGTCAGAATGATTCTGATTGCGTGTCGGACCGCCAGCTATTCTAGTATGGCAGCGGAGCCTGCCAGGCACCGCTGTAGGGATTATGATTTCCCTGTCCACATGTCTGTCAGCAGCAGTTAGCCCGCCATGATCAGGCAGGCGGAAAGGGACTTTGGGGGCCCATAGCAGGCTCCCTTACATCCTGGCCAGAGCAGTGGTTTTGGGGGGGCATCTATGGTGCCACCCTACATATTCCTGCACCATGTGGCAGGCACCGCATGTTGCCTGCCACGTTGTGCAGGGATATGTCCAGTTTCCCCTTTTTGTCTTGCGGCGTGTGTTGCAGCAAGCAGCAACCGCCGCAATACAAAATATAGGCATTACGACTGCCGTGGTGGCTGTCACATCGTAATGCCTATGTCGGGTCCGCTGACATCCTGTCTGGCGGTCCCTTTTCCGTTAGGGTGACGGTCGGACTAAAGTCTTCCTGCCATCCTCATCAGGCCCTATGGGTTTAACCGGTGCTACACGAGAAGGGCAAACTGCATGAAAACTGGTCCTCCTCTAATTTGTACATGGTTCTACAACTTTTTGCACTGGTTCAGAAAAAGTCAGAAGAAGACTTCTTTGCCAGACATTACAGAGAGAGACTGAGGCTTTAGACATAAAAATGGACAAAGAGGTGAACTCAATTGATTTACTAGGTCATGCCTACAAAGGCCTGGGCCTATCACAGGTACACTTAAAAAACACTCTAGGCCTCAATTAAAGAGCCACAGATTAAGGGAGTCTTGCTAATCCTAACTGGATTTAAAGAATTTGGGCATAAAACAGATCTACTGTGGAAGCCCACGAAAGCTCGGGCAACTCTTACAATTTATTTAGGAAAATACTGCAGGACCTAAAGGCAATGGTCTCTGTCCTCAGGACTTTTTTTTCTCTAGTTGAAGTTGCAGTTCAGACATTGAGGGTGACCGTTCTCTCTATGGGGTTTGCAAGGGTCCCATCAGGCCCTAAAAACTTAAGCGAAGTTGATCACTCACAGGACTTGCTGGAAGGAAGAAGGCGAAGCTGAGGAACTACTACAAGAAGCGCTACTAGAAACACGGCTCTGCTATTCTAAGATACAGCACACCCCAACCTTTAGCCTAGTTATTAACAGAGACGGACCCAGGGAATGGCTGCTTGTGCAGTTTAGTTATTATATTATTTACACTTGTGAAATGTCCTTATGTCGTGCAAGTCTAGGAACACACCTTTATGGAAAAAATTAATTTGATATAAATGTTAAGGTTGTGAACACAGACAGCTGCCTTTGCTAATAAGTTCTATGCTAGCAGAGCCATGATGTATCGCGGACGTGCACATAAGGCAATAGGTGAAGCGGATACAGTTTCCTTTTGCTTCACATTTCCAAATGTATAGCTTAGTTGCACCACCCTGTATCCATTTTGTGTTTTACTGATAAGCCGGACACGGTGGCGTTTCCAAATGCCTGTGTGTGTTTCAGTTTTTGTAAAGCACCATACACAGGGGTTCCGGGAGGATGACTTCCCCGTCTGCAGGGGGATCCCTGGGGATGACTGCCCCTGCAGGTGACTGCAGTCATTCACTGTTTCCGCCTGCAGGGGGATCACTGGGAAAGACTGCCCCTGCAGGTGACTGCAGTCATTCACTGTTTCCGCCTGCAGGGGGATCCCTGGGAAAGACTGCCCCTGCAGGTGACTGCAGTCATTCACTGTTTCCGCCTGCAGGGGGATCCCTGGGAAAGACTGCCCCTGCAGGTGACTGCAGTCATTCACTGTTTCCGTCTGCAGGGGGATCCCTGGGAAAGACTGCCCCTGCAGGTGACTGCAGTCATTCACTGTTTCCGCCTGCAGGGGGATCCCTGGGAAAGACTGCCCCTGCAGATGACTGCAGTCATTCACTGTTTCCGCCTGCAGGGGGATCCCTGGGAAAGACTGCCCCTGCAGGTGACTGCAGTCATTCACTGTTTCCGCCTGCAGGGGGATCCCTGGGAAAGACTGCCCCTGCAGGTGACTGCAGTCATTCACTGTTTCCGCCTGCAGGGGCATCCCTGGGAAAGACTCCCCCTGCAGGTGACTGCAGTCATTCACTGTTTCCGCCTGCAGGGGGATCCCTGGGGAAGACTCCCCCTGCAGGTGGCTGCAGTCATTCACTGCTCCTGCCAGTAGGGGGATCCCTGGGAAAGACTCCCCCTGCAGGTGACTGCAGTCATTCACTGTTTCCGCCTGCAGGGGGATCCCTGGGGAAGACTCCCCCTGCAAGTGGCTGCAGTCATTCACTGCTCCTGCCAGTAGGGGGATCCCTGGGAAAGACTCCCCCTGCAGGTGACTGCAGTCATTCACTGTTTCCGCCTGCAGGGGGATCCCTGGGGAAGACTGCCCCTGCAGGTGACTGCAGTCATTCACTGCTCCTGCCAGTAGGGGGATCCCTGACTCTAGTGGCGCTGGTCTACTGTGCACTCTAATCGCCTCTATGGAGCCCTCCAGCTCCATCCTCTTCCTTCACCTCTTCACATTATTTATTACTTCTTCATCCTTTACGCTTCTCAACTGTCAATCTGGTGTTCCATCTTTTGTTGCCTCCTCCAACCAGCAATTATTTTCCTTTCTTCATCACTTCCTTTATTGTTGTGTAAACTTTTTTTCTCGTCATTCATTCTTTTTTCTCTTCTTTACTCTTTCTTGTTTTCTATTGCCCTCCTCTCCTCAGTCCTTCACGTTTCACTCTGTACTTCTCTTCTTTTCCATTTGTTCTATAAAGTGCCTTCTCTTCTTTTTCACCCTCTGCCATTCCTACTCTTTTCCCTTAATGTTCCACCTGAGTTTTAAACCCAAGTTCTCAATATATATATATATATATTTTTGTCAATACAGTTGGTTGTTTTCGTGCACGTTAGACCTGCTACAACTAGTTATGAAGGGCCTTGTGTGCTACTCGCTGAAAAGTGCTTCAACACCTCATCAGGGATAGAAAGTGATTTATACATGCAAGCCCTTCCCTCTTCAATCTTCCCACTATCCTTTTCAATCCAACTAACAGACTAACATGTCCACCGGTCAAATTAATTATCAAAGTAAGCACTCTATAAATGCAATTACAATACAATTCAGAATTTAAAGAGGAAGAAATGCTACAGATCATCTATATTATTCCCTCGCTATTTCCTTTTTAAAGTTAATAGAATACGATACTGGCTTCTGGGAACGCTTTGGGCGAGTATGTTTCCGTTCCCAGAGATATTCAGACTATAACCAATAGAGGTACATTTTCTTTCAATCTAAACAGGTGTATTCTCTTATTGTCCAGGGACCTTCCATGTAATGAAATTCTGACTGCTGTTCAGTGGACTTCAACCGCCCAAAGATATGGATACTTGGTCAATCCATTGATTCTCACATCTGGAGGATGAAAGATGAAGTAATGAATTAATGTTGTTTTGGAGAATCTACAAAAGGATGATAATTATGATACCACTGATTCAGAAAATGATGATTATTCCTGTACTTACAGTAAGTATTGAGATTAGCGGTTCTTAACCAACGAAAGATAATGGCTCCTATTTTATCCTTTGTACCTCAAATCTGGGGGTATAATGCAAGAAGAAGTAATAAACAAATGTTTTGGAGAATACACAAAAGCAGGATTATGAAAATGATACCACCACCACCGAGTCAGACGATTATATTGGAATGAGTTCATTGATTTCTGCTTTGGTCCTGAACCCTCCAAAAAGACAAAAGATGATCACTGCCCCATCCCAAAAGAATAAAGTATTCAATAACTAGTATCTTGTTCTGAATGCCAATGTTAACCCTGTGTTTGAACTTTACAAGTATACCTACATTTACATTTACTTATTCAGCACCCCAGTTCCACAGCTGCCCTGGTTTTAGTTCCTGGCATGGTTACCTTTTTCTCCAAAAGTGGGAGGGTCACTTCTAGCCTAAAGGTTAAGGGGTCAATAAAACAAGTAAAATGGGATTTGTTTCTGTGATACAAAGAATGGTATTGAGAGGGCCTGGGTCTCCTGCCAGGACAAACTTTTACATATGGTGGTTCCTGTTAAAAATTGGGTTTCTGGGTTGAGTGGTGCTTAAGCAGCAACCACAATCCTAGTCACAAGAAGGTGCAACAAGCAAATCCTAAACTAACCTGTGCTCAACCCTCTTGTAGCTTAGAACAGAGCAGTCAGGCTTAAATGCGAGGCATTGCATAAAGTATTTATGCATCACTTCAAACAGTAATAAAGTATAAACCTATCAAAAATCCAACTCTAATTTAGAAAAATGGAGTACAATTTAATTATTCAAGATCAAAAACGACAAAAATTCAATCAGTAGAAATATAAATTGTTCAAGACATAGCTGAAAATAGTTCCTTAAAGCACAAAACACCAACTTATCTGGTGGCGAGATCGGGACAAAGTCACAGGTTCAGGCCGACCCCGTTGAAGTATGGCCCGGATACAGGGACTCAGTTAGGCTGCTGAACAAAGTACCTTAAATCAAAGTTTGCAGAGCGTTGCGATATCAGACGCTGAGAATGTGTCGCACAGTGGCGGGTCTGTAGAAGCTGCAGGACTGCGATGTGGCATCCTGAATCATTATTGAGGATGGTGATGGATGAGGGGCTTGTGATGCAAGATCTGGCGTCAAGGGTCATGCAGCGGGGGTTCCGAGGAAGAGGCAGGGCTGCAATACGAAGTCCTGCATCGCCGTTGAGGATACCACCACCGAGGGGCTTGTGATGCGAAGCCCTATGTTGTAGATGCATCGCACAGCAGCATTCCTGAGGAAGCTGCGGACTGCAATGCTATGTCCTGCGGCACAGATGAGTCGTGCTGCGGCACTTCCGAAGTGGTTAAGAGGAGATGCTTTGCCCTGTGCCAGTTCTGCTCACAGAACCACAGCTGGGCTGGTAGAGCAGCTTCTTCAGACCAACTTGCAAGGGTCCAGGACTGGGATGGCACTACTTGGGGGCAAGACTCACAGCAGACAGAGTCCAGGTGCGGTGTTGTAGATGGTTGAAGACTTCTCTGTCCTAGAGGCTCGGATCAGGAGGCCAGCCCACTAGCCCGTGGGGTCACTGACGGTCCTGGGTCCACAATGCATGTCCAGTCTTTCTCTCAGGAAGTAGGGCAGCAGTCCTACTTGCAGAGCAGCACAGAACTCCTGAGTCTTTTACAGCTCCAGGGGTGTACTGAAGAGTTTGGTCTGAGGACCCAATATTTATACCTGGTGCCCACTTTGAAGTAGGAGTAGGTTCTGGAGGTTGAAACCCCCATAGGTGTTTGGAATTTCCCGACTCCCTGCCCTAGCCCCAGCTTTTCTAGAGTCACAAAAGACGAATTTCAAAACCCTTTAAGAGGCTGGGCAGAGCCTTTGTGACGCACACATGTGGTGAGTGACCGCTCCTCCCCCCCTCCTCATGTCAAAGATGGCCAATCCAACCAGCCACTATTCCCCCTGGTCTCACTGACCGAGAGCAATACACAAAGGTCAATAGTCATCTAGATCATGGCTTTTTATGTGACCCAGGTTACAGACGGCACACACAATATTGGTAAAACTAGCCCTGGGCGGAGAGTGACAAAAAAAAACTACGCCACGCTACGCAGAGTTCCATAAGCGGAGGAGTGCGTTACATCACGCAATTCGCGCAGACGTTTAGCGGCTGGTGTTTGTCCCACACTGTAAAATCAGCGTGCACTGCACCATGTGCAGTGCAAGAGGACGCTGCTTCTTTCTGCAGCTCGGGTAGAAGTGCTACTCGAGCGGCAGCTTCCTCAACACGAATGGATGTTTCTCAACGAGAACGGTTGCAACCATCCGGACTGCACCCATTGAGAAATCTCGCTGAGAGGTGGTCTGGTGTTGAATTTTGCTCACTCGTGCTTGCCAACTTAACGCTGGTGAGAGCGAGTGAGGAACAAACTTTGCGTGCTCTGCAGAGTGTGCAAAACTCCGCAAACAGGACAGAGTTTATCGCCAAGCCCTAGCTGGAACAAGAAAAGGCCAGCTTTATAAAAGTGCTCATAAGGGATATATTTGCACAAAAACACTTATCTGGTTTTTATAAATCAAATATTTCAAATGAGGACTTCAAGAAATTAAATTCAAAATTATTTGAAAGTCAATAAAAAAAATATTACTTGAATTTTTTTTTTTCAGAAGCAATTTGTCTCGATCCTTTGATTCTGCCTTCTGCTTTGTGTTTTACCAAGCTTCTCTGCAGAATTTAAATTCAAAATGTTATATCGTCTAGAGTCCAATAAAACGAAAGAAGGAAGATTTGACACTGTCACACATCTCTCAAATAATTAGCAAGAATAGTTGGGCTTTTAGCCTTGTCTATTTACCATGTACTTCGTTGACTCATTCAATACCATGCACGCGGATGTCTCAAAATCAGACATTCAAGGTAGGGCCTTTCTTTAGAGATAAAGTATACTTAAACGAAGTTACTCGAGAAGAGAGGACAGTGGTGATATTTGTTTGCTTGGAATAGTAGTACCATCTTAGCCAGATCCCCAATTCTAGCCTTAATTACTTTTGGGATGATGTCCTTGGGGTGTTCATTAGTCAATGGGAGAAGCTTGATTTGTAAAGAAATGGTCAATGCATGAGAATTGTTCAGGTTTTTTTTGCACTTTCAATTTCACTAAAGACATGGGACATTTCATCATACTTTTGTGGATGGACAACACTTGAGGTCTAATATTTAAATTAAAAGTATGAATCCCCGGTGAGGTTGGCAAAGGCATTATGTAGCTCTGCCCCCATCAAAAACTCCAGTTCCTTCAGAATTGTTCGTGGCATTCTCATGGTAGCAGGTTTGCACTCCAGTTGCCTGCAGGTCAGGGGATTTTATCCAGTAGTTTTCCAAACACTGAATCACCACTTGAGTCTTTTGCCAAATGATCTGTGTCTCACGTTAAAACTCCCAATTGCCCCACTTTCACAGTATCCCCTTGCCATAGGACTTTTCTTGCACAACTGGTCACCATTACACTCTCTCTTCCTTTTGTAAGGATTTTCATGTGCCAGATTAAGACTCTTAGACCGAAGCACATGGTGGTTCTAATTTTCCCACTCTAAATAGCTCGGGCCTGGTTCCAATCTCTCCTCAAGAATGGCCATAGATATTGCTGTGTTTCTTCCATTTCATCCTCACATCCTCTAAGAGCCCCACAGCAAGAGTCACTTTCTGATCCTACCCGCTAACCTATAGCTAATAGCTTCAAAGGTTTCTGTTCTTCTTGGCCACTGATGGCCTCTTCTTTTCAGCTGCTAGCTTTAAAAAAATCCTCCCGTGCTCTAGATACCATCAAGATTCACAAGAAAGCTTGACTAGCTTGGAATTAGCAGGTGTGTGGGAAATCATCACTAACTTATTTTTGACAATGTACCTTTAACTCTGAATTTCATTGTGTCTAAAAGACTTGTCTCAAGAAATGTATTTCAGGGCTAATAATGGCTTCAGATCAGCTATACTACTGGTTCTGAACTTTTTGAGGACAAAACGCATAGGAGAAATTACTTTAGTCTGTAAATTGCTGTTTGAATGTTAAATATTCCACCATCTAAACTCTACTATTGCTCAGCATGGAATGTGAAACCAACTCTGCAATTTCTCCAAACATGGCCTGACATAACCCCCATCACTGCAAAGCTTATCAGCTTGGTTTCCTTTTGCAACAGCCTCCAATGATGGGGCTCAGGGTGTTTCCACAAGACAATGTCCTTTATGGTTGTTCTGGTCTATTACCAGATGCATGATAAACACCTCCACTCGTATTGAACATCTTTATTTTCCTTCCTATACAAAGTGGTTTACAGTGGACTTAAAGAATATGAAATAAAGACTACCAATTTAAGAACATTCTCTCATTTGTTAATCTTTCTTAAAACCCATGATCCTGAACCTACAACTTTAGTCATATGGGCAAAGGCGGTGTCTTAGGCGGATATAAAACCTTTGGGGCTCATCCACCAGGGTAGCTATGGCCTCCAGAGCCTTTTTGGCTAAAACAAGGCTTGAGAACACTCTTAGATCTGCTGCTTGGTCCAGAGCATCAACATTCAGGGTGTTTTATTGCAAACCGCTGGCTCATGCCTACTGGGTAGTACTAAAAAGGCTTCAAACAAGCATAATAGGAGTCTCAGATTGCAGATTTTCCTAGCTAGAATACTGAAGGAAAAGTTCTTATTTAATTAACGATACAAAGTTGACTATATCCCTCTGCTGTCTGTATCTTGTCAGATATGGTGTTTCTCTCCTAATAAATTTTCTATACTACAAATATTCTGGATTATTTCTTTCCGCTCCTATTGCTAAAACTCTTGGATTTTCCAAAGGCTTTATCTCAACAGGACACATATGAAGCTCAGGGGTCCAGGCTTCTGGATAAACAGTCATCTGGGGATTCAAAAGAAGTTGTGCTACTGTTTCGGTCAGGTTTCTTCTGATTATATTCTGTTTTATTTACTGAGTTTAATTTGTCTTCACATCAAGAAAAGAGGACGCTACATCCCACTGCTGTGTGTGGACTTGGCTCATGATTGGCGATTTTCACTCCACGTCAATCTGTAGCTTCTGCCTCCGGGTTTGCTGGGAAGTGTAGTCTTTTGTGATTTGCCACTGACAAAATAAATATAAAACTCACAAAAGTAACAAGTTGAGAAAGCATAATAAGTGGCTCAGTGTTTTCAATAAAATCAATGCTTACCTTCACTATTCTTACTAGAAAAACCAGCACTGAGATCAGGACTACTTCCATAGAGGAGTCAGGAGGGGGGCGGAGGATGACATGAAGAGATACGGATACCTTGAAACAAGTGCTGGTGATGCCTACCTATTGCACAAATTAAGCATTTGCCCCTGCATTTGTTCCTCACAGCCACAAGCTCTCCAGATCTCAGAGTCTGTGCCTGTGTCCATCTCTCACTGCCCTTGCATTCCTCTCAGCCCTGTGCCTACTTGCGCTAGGGCTTAAGCAGTTCTTTTTTGGCTCAGTTTCTCCCTTTCGTTAAAGCAATGCCGCAAATTGATTACCTCATTCCCTGGAAGGGTTGCTAATTTTTCATTTCATGACCCAACCAATTAAAAGTGTCATTGGTTAGGAAGATAGAACCAGGACCGTGTAGCAGTGGTGGACTATTTTCTGCCAGCGGTGGAACGCAATCCTTAGATTATAACTCCTGTTATCGCTATGACATCACTCCGCCTACAAAAAGTTGCTGGTGAACGAATGTTACATTATGTGCCAAAAACGACAAAAACACTTGTATCGAGATCTAAAGGAGCTTGCATGGTGGCTTTCTTTGGCGGACAGTTGTTTAATGCAACACTACATTTGGACTGCTTTTAATCCAAAAGTTTCCTGGAAATATTACACAAGAAATTATATGGGAGTTCTTCAATAAAACCATGAGCACGCAGGCCGCTTTGGAGGGTGTCTTTATCATGAAGTTCAAACTAACATCTGGGATAATTGCGCACAGCTATCCCAAACAGCTTTCCATAGGATTGCGTTGACCTCGGTTAGAAATGGGGTCTCTAGTTGGCAGTGGTTTGCACCCTGTCCAAGAAGTACCCGCACTCTAATCAGGGTAAGTGTAGTACACTAACTTTACCGGTACTCACCCTCTGGTATCTTGGCTCAGAGAAGTCAGGCTAAACTAAAGAGGCAATGTGTAAATTATTTGTATACACACACACACACACACACCACAAAATTACTCCACACCAGTTTAGATAAATAGCCATTATTTCTCTGAGTAAATCAAGACCAAAATGACAAAAATACAACATACATAAGTCAAGATATTAATTTTTCAAGATTAAATGCAGTTACAGCACTTATAAATACAATATTTCCAGTCAGGGCTATCTCGACGTGTCCGACTGAGAATAATCCACAAGTTCCAGGATGGAGTGTGGGTCAGCAATGGAGTCGCACAGACCCCAGTACAGTACCTTGGTGACGTTGGGAATCAGACTATGCAAGGCGCCGGGGAGGTGAGGCCTGGTGAGGTAGTTGGGCGTCGGCTCTTTACTGCTATGCAGGTTGTTGCCGCTTGTGGACGGTGTCGATGAAGTATCGAGTGTCAAGCCACAGGGTGTTGACTTTGCGGCTTCAATGTCACACAACAGGACCACAGATGCAGCGGCGGAGTGGGACATCACAGACTTTAGTGGTACGGTACTCAAGACTTACTGTGGCGGTTCTTTGGAGGTACTGCAAGGGCTGTGGAGTTTGCTTTGTAAGTCGCAGCCGCTGCGTTGAGCAGCAACCACGGCTTTGGTGCAGGCAGCAGCACTGTTTCCGAAGTGGTGCTCAAAGTCAATGTGCTGATTTTCTTCTTTGTAGTATAGAAAAATCACTTTCAAGGGCCCATGAACTGGATTTGGCCCCACTTGGCAGAGTAGGGATCTCAGCAGAGGAGCCCAGGTTTTGCAGGTGAAGTCTTTGTTGGCCCTGAGACTCCCAACAGGAAGCAAGCTCAACTCAAGCTCTTGTAGAAACTTTAGAAAGCAGGGTGCAGAGAGCAAAGTCCAGTGCTCTCACTCCCAGGACAGAAGCAGCAGGCCAACACAGAATAGCAAAGAGCAAAGTGGCAGTACTTCCTTGCAGCACAACTGCTCTTCTTCCTGGTAGAATGTCCTCAGTCCAGAAGTGTTCAGAGTATATGATGTCAGAGGTGCAGTAATTATACCCATTTTAGCCTTTGATTAGGGAGACTTCAAAGAAAGGACTTTGTAGTGCACAAGACCCTGCCCTTCACGGCCCTGGCCGGGTATGCAACTCTTTGTGTTGCATACCCAGCAACACAAAGGCTCTAGTCAGGTGAAAGTGTCAACTCCTCCCAGCACTCTAGCTCAGGAAGACATCAGCCTGGTGATGAGCCATCAGGATATGCAGGGCACACCTCAACTTCCTTTGCGTGCAACGGTCTAGAGTGAATTCATAAAGCCCAACTGTCATCCAACCCAGACGTGTATTCTAAGGACAGGCAGAGGTCTAGAATGGTTAGTAAGAAAATGCCATATTTCTAATGCTAATCTATGGGAGTAATATGCCTTGATGTAGAGACCAAACAGTTTTTCACTTCCAGGACATGTAAAACTTAAAAGTACATTTCCTACCCTTTAAATATATTTCACCCTGCCCATGAGGCTACCTACGGCCTTTCTTAGGGTGCATTACATGTAATAAAAAGGAAGGGTTGGGCCTGGCAAGTAGGTGTACCTGCCAGATCGACTTGGCAGTTTAAAAATGCCCACACAGGCTCTGCAGGGGCAGACCTGAGACATTATTGTAGCACTACTGATGTGGGTGGCACAATCAGTGCAATCGGCCCAGTAGTAGCATTTGATTTACAGGCCATGGGCACATGTAGTGCATACTAGGAACTTGTTATTAAATCCAAAATGCCAATCATGGAGAAACCAGTGATACCATGTTTTAGAGGAGAAATCCTATGCGCTTTAGCACTCATTAGCAGTGGTACAGTGCACTGTTGAAAATGTGTGGACAATCGACCATGTCTCATAGAAATGAATGGAATAATTTGATGTTAGAGGGATTATGAATAAGAGGGCCACAGTGTAAAATCTTATGAGTTTACAACACTGCTTGTGCTCACTGTGACTCAAAACATAATATGATGAAGGTAACCTGTGGTCATCTTCAACAAGACATGAACGTGCTAGTATCAGGAATTTCAGTGCTTGCAAATATGCTTGCCTTCTAAGCCCTTTGCCTCTCAGGTTAGGATTGGAGTTTTCACAGTACTTTTAAAGTTGGATATTTTGAGATCTGAAGGCAGTACTGGCTTCTGGCCAAGCAGGAAAGATCTTGCAAATGAAGGGCTCAGCAGGACTAGATTTTGACTCTTTGCAGACTCCAAAGACACAGGGCACACGCGAGGAACCTTCCTCTGGATTCAACTCGGAACTACGACAAAAAGGTGCTGGACCTTTCCACGGTTAGGGGGGCATAAGAGGGGAGGGCCCATCTGCTCTCGTCAGGGTGAGCCTGTGCTTAACATCATGCTGGATGGAAGGCTGTGGGTACCAGAAAAGGGTTAGATGGTTGGGCTGCAGGGTTGAGCCCCAGAAGCAGTCAGGCTAGTTCAAACACACTAAGCCATCAAATACCCACAGTTCGACATCAGTACCATGTGTTGTACATGCACATTAGCATGTTTCATAGTGCAGGGGCCATATTACAGAACCTTTGTACAGGTGCAAAAAAACACGTGAACTTCATTGCTTACTTATTAGACAGATAGTTGAGTGGTGGCAAAAACCAAGAAAACGAATGAAGAGTTCTTTACTACATAAAACAATTATGAGTAAATCTTTTAAAATACACAGTAGAGACTAAGAAAAAGATACTAGTCCAAAAATATTGAATCAAAACAGATCAGGACGTTGTGCACCATTTTACCAGTTCTGCAAGATCCCTAATTCAATCTTTCTCATCGAAAAAGTGGAGAAAGTGATTTTTCTCTATTTCTTACTATGCAAGTAAGCAAAAAATAACATGATGTGATGTGAAAATGCACTTATATAGCGCACTACCACTCCAAGGAGTATCTTGGCGCTTCAAAAACCTATTACAGTACGCAGCAGATTATCCATGGCAAAACTAACAGTCTGCGGGGGGGATCAGATTAACGCTAAGCATCCAGAATCTGATAAGGAATATATCCATGTTTTTAATAGTTTTCTGAAGATTTGCTCTGTTGCAGATTGACGCAGGGATGGAGGCAATTTGTTCCATGCCTTGGCGCCAATGACTGCTATGGATTTTCCTCCTCTGGTCATCATCCTAAACTTGGGAACATGAATCAGATTTGCAGTGGATGACCTGAGTGCCCTTGACGGATGGTATGGTCTAAAGTACTTACGCAGATACAGTGGGCCTTGAAGGTGGAAAGCTCTGTATGTAATGGTGAGAACCTTAAACAGGATGCGCTTATGTACTGGGAGCCAGTGTAAGGCATCCAAGGCTGCCGAGGCCGAGGACTTTCTAGGCAGTCTAAGGACTAGCCTGGCAGCTGCGTGCTGGACCATTTGAAGTCTGTGCAGGGCTGATTTATTTAGCCCTGCATACAGACTGTTGCAGTAGTCCAGCCAGGATGTTATTAATGCTACAGCAACCGTGCGTCTGGCACTCCGAGGAAGAAGGTCAAAAAACTTTCTGAGACCTCTAATGATATTAAAGCAGACCCCTGCTACTTCTTTGGCTTGTTGGTTAAAAGACAAGGTACTGTCGAATTTAATGCCCAGGTTTCGTGCTGCATTAATAGTTTCTGGGGGGGCTTCTACTTTTTCGGGCCACCACTCTTGTGGAGAAAAACAGTTGTTAGGACCAAAAGGCACGATCTCTGTTTTAGCAGAATTACATTTTAAGTGGTTGTGTGTCATCCACTCAAAAGTTGCTGCCAAGCATTCTCTTAATGTCATTTCCGCATTAGATTGATTTTTGTCCAGTATCAGGACCAACTGAGTGTCATCCGCATAGGCAATTGTGCTGATGTTAAATGAAGAAATTAGTTTTAACAGGGGGACCATATATACGTTTAAAAAGTAGGGCTCAGGCTTGAGCCCTGTGGACCCCTGTTATCATAGTTTTTTCTTCAGAGAAAAATGTACCCAGCATAACGATCTGACGCCTGTGCGCCAGGTAGTTTTTAAACCATTCGAGCACGGTTCCTGCTATGCCTGCCGTAGCAAGGCGATGTAAAAGGATAGCATGGGAAACCGTGTCGAATGCTGCAGAGAGATCTAATAGGATCAGGACAGCCATCTATCCCTGATCCAGTGCAGCACGAATGGTTTCGGTGGATGACAAAAGTGCAGATTCGGTGGAGTGGTGGGTCCTGAAACCTGCTTGACATGGGTGCAAGATGTCATTTTCGTCCAGAAATGCTGTCAGTTGTTTATTGACAAATGTTTGTGATTTTACAAATGGCGGGAAGAAGAGAAATGGGGCGTAAATTGGACAGGGTTGTAGGGTCCTGTATAGCCTTTTTTTTTGCAGGGGTCTCACTGCTGCCACCTTCCATTGTAGGGGAATCTCCCCTGATTGGAGGGACGAGTTAATGATGGAGTTTATGCAGGGATTGACCTCATAGATTATAGATTTAAGCAGTACAGGGGGGCAGGGGTCGAAAGGCGATCCTGATTTAAGGGCAGATATTCCCTGAAGGGAATCTTCTAAGCTAATGTAACTAAAGCTTTCCCATCTGGGTTGATGCAGGTTCGAGTCCATTTCATCCTCAAGCTCTACTTTCTCAAATTGGGGAAAGTCTTTAGTGAGGATGTCTATTTTTTGGGTAAAATAGTTGGCTAGGTCATTACACAGGGTCTGGGAGGGAGGGATCTTTTGGGTTAGAATTTTGGGCTTAGTGAAGCGGTTAACGATTTAAAAAAATTCTTTTTGTTTGTTTGATGCTTCAATGCGGGCGGTAAAGTATTTAATTTTTGCAGTTTTAACAGAGGCATGATATGATCTCCTAGCACTCTTATATATCTCTTTTGCTTTATGAATTATGTCCGGGTGCACACCTTGTTTGTACTAAATTCCATGTGTCCCTTTCACCATCACAAAAGCAACAAAAGCAGTGCAAATGGAGTTAACTTGGAGGTAAGGCTAGTAGATAGTTCCACATCACCTGGACACCATATTCCAGACAATCTACAAGCCACTGATAGCTACAAATTAGGTCCACTGTGTTCAAATTTCCTAAAGCAAGACTACAAATCCCAGAATGCATTAGGATTCTAGATTAATACTTGTGACTGGAACAAAGTGTTCCTGGTGGTATGAGGCCTTCTGATAACCTTATTCCTGGTGCAGAAGGGATGAGGTCACCTCACTGGAATGCAAACCTGTGAACTGCAGGTCACATGCATTTTACAGGCAGCCGACACTGCCAAGACTCACTCATCAAAACATTCCATTCACTCTTAACTGCGTGTTAAAAAGCAAAGGCGTGATCTGGTAGTCATGAAACCACCTGCACGTGTGCAGTCTCCGCGTCGGGTTTTTGACAGCAATAAGACCTGCTCCCGGGGCCCAGAGGCGGGCGGTGGAGCCCCCACACGGATCTGCAACCCTCAGATTCCCAGAGCGCTCTTTCTGTCTCGGTTACTTTCACTTGCTGAGAGCTTCTGCTGAGAGCAGCGACAGACAGGTGATGCTGACTCCATCCCGCAGGAATGCGGTGCCGGGGGGAGGCCTGTGGGATGAAGCTGCCAGAGACCCAACATCTGCCAAGAATACCAGGGAGACAGTTAATGATGTGCTGTCAAAGTGCCGAGTGTAGAGGCTCGGCCTCGGCATGCGTGGGAGACTGCATTTTATTTAAACGGAAGAGAGGTTAGCATTTGCAAAATGGCGATTACATCGAATAGTGCTGGTGGGTTTTGCTGTGGTTGCATTTAAGAATACGGAGTCAATATTTCCGAAGAAAGGAAGGAAAAAATAAACACCAGCCATCACAGGAGTATAGTGTTCGGTTACAGGTAAAGGGACCTCAAAGCGCAAAGCTGCAGACAGGACAGTTTCCATCCATGCCCCATCGGCTTCTGACAGTGCGTGATAAGAGGCCCGGGTCAAGTGGGTGACATCATGTGGCACTTGCTTTGTGGTCGGCGGACAAGGGCCACACGCCGCCTGTGGTCCACGTGCTGTGTTAGGCCAGGTTTAAGGAGATCTCCATGGCTACGCAACGCTTGAGGTCCTTGTAGTGAGAGGCGAGTTGTAAGCAGGTCTTCATCGCTAAGCATCGCTTGGGGGCACTGAAGCATCGCTTGGGGGCACTGAAGCATCGCTTGAGGTCATTGAAGCATCGCTTGGGGAGTGGGGTCATTGAAGCATCGCTTGGGGTCATTGAAGCATCGCTTGGGGTCATTGAAGCATCGCTTGGGGAGTGGGGTCATTGAAGCATCGCTTGGGGTCATTGAAGCATCGCTTGGGGAGTGGGGTCATTGAAGCATCGCTTGGGGTCATTGAAGCATCGCTTGGGGTCATTGAAGCATCGCTTGGGGTCATTGAAGCATCGCTTGGGGTCATTGAAGCATCGCTTGGGGTCATTGAAGCATCGCTTGGGGTCATTGAAGCATCGCTTGGGGTCATTGAAGCATCGCTTGGGGTCATTGAAGCATCGCTTGGGGTCATTGAAGCAGCGCATGGGGTCATTGAAGCAGCGCATGGGGTCATTGAAGCAGCGCATGGGGTCATTGAAGCAGCGCATGGGGTCATTGAAGCAGCGCATGGGGTCATTGAAGCAGCGCATGGGGTCATTGAAGCAGCGCATGGGGTCATTGAAGCAGCGCATGGGGTCATTGAAGCAGCGCATGGGGTCATTGAAGCAGCGCATGGGGTCAATGAAGCAGCGCATGGGGTCATTGAAGCAGCGCATGGGGTCATTGAAGCAGCGCATGGGGTCAATGAAGCAGCGCATGGGGTCAATGAAGCAGCGCTTGGGGTCAATGAAGCAGCGCTTGGGGTCAATGAGCCATGCCCAACAGCATGATACCCCTGCTCAATGCCTCTCTCACTTCAGGGATAGTGCCTAGTAGCTTCAAGCAGGCCTTACTGATCCCCCTCACCAAGAAACCTGGTATTGACCCGCTGGACCTCACGAATTACCGGCCCATATCCTTGCTGCCCTTTCTATCCAAAATGTTGGAGGCGCATGTCACCAACTGTCTCTCTAATTTCGTGGAGGAATCGGACTATCTCCAACCAAACCAAGCAGGATTTCGGCCTGGTCACTCCACTGAGGCAGTAATATTGGCCGTTCAGAACACCTTGAGGTCCAACGCTGATAAAAATCTTCACCAAGCCCTGGTACTTCTTGACTTGTCCGCCGCATTCGACACGGTTGACTATTCTATCCTGGTCAACCGTGTCGAACAGGCGGGCCTTAGAGACTCTGCCCTAGCCTGGTTGAAATCGTTCATTTCTGAACGTACTCAGTCTGTCCGTTTAGGCTCTTTTTCTGCTCCCAAGGTCAAGTCTTTCTGCGGGGTGCCCCAAGGCTCTTCGTTATCTCCCCTATTGTTCAATCTGTACTTGCGGCCCCTTCTTTTTGCCCTGAGAAAGCATAAAGTCACTGTATACAATTATGCAGATGACTTGCAGCTAGTTTTCGTTCTTAATTCCCCAAATGCTGTGGAGGACTTCCAAGCCACTATGACCTTAATCCAGAGTTGGATGTCCTCAAATCATCTTAGATTGAACCCAGGGAAAACTGAGCTGATCCTGCCCGGCAAGAGCGAAATCAGTTGGAGCCCTAATTTTTGGCCTGCCGATATGGGCCTTCCCCCTAAGAAATCTCTGACTGTAAAGAGTCTGGGGATAACCATCAACGAGGACCTCTCCCTAAAATCCCAAATTGGAACCGTGGTTTCATCTGGATTTTTCCAGTTGAGGAAAATTAGGAAGATCGCCCATTTCCTTACTCCTTCCGCCTTAATCCAGGTGGTCATTGCCCTAGTCCTCTCCCATATCGACTTCTCAAACAGCCTATACCTTGGCCTTCCTGTAGGACAACTTAGAAGATTGCAGTACTTGCAGAATCAGGCCGCCAGGCTGATCTACAACGTACCCAAATGGGAATCGATTAAATCAGGCCTAGAGTCCCTGCACTGGCTACCAGTGGCTCAAAGAGCCGAATTTAAAGCCGGGTGCATCATCTTTAAGGCTTTGCAAGGCAAGGGACCTCTATTCATCAGGCAGCTGATTGGAAGATATGTTCCCTCACGTAACCTGAGATCAGCCTACAAAGACCTACTTGAAGTACCCCGCTTCAAGAAAAAACGACAAGGCGGCAGCAGCTTCCACTTCTTAGCAGCTACCCTATGGAATTCTTTGCCACCAGCCCTTAGACAGAGTAAGGACCTCCTTGCCTTTAGGAAGGCTTTCAAGACTCATCTCTTCACACAGGCTTACTTGAAATAAAGATCCTTGCAGACTCACCCCGTGTTATGTTTTTTATTTTTCTTTCCAGCGCCAAGAAGCCTTCGGGCGTATGCGCGCTTTATACATTTTTAATAACATAACATAACATAACATAATAACAATGAAGCATCGCTTGGGGTCAATGAAGCAGCGCATGGGGTCAATGAAGCAGCGCATGGGGTCAATGAAGCATCGCTTGGGGTCAATGAAGCATCGCTTGGGGTCAATGAAGCATCGCTTGGGGTCAATGAAGCATCGCTTGGGGTCAATGAAGCATCGATTGGGGTCAATGAAGCATCGCTTGGGGTCAATGAAGCATCGCTTGGGGTCAATGAAGCATCGCTTGGGGTCAATGAAGCATCGCTTGGGGTCAATGAAGCATCGCTTGGGGTCAATGAAGCATCGCTTGGGGTCAATGAAGCATCGCTTGGGGTCAATGAAGCATCGCTTGGGGTCAATGAAGCATCGCTTGGGGTCATTGAAGCATCGCTTGGGGTCAATGAAGCATCGCTTGGGGTCATTGAAGCATCGCTTGGGGTCAATGAAGCATCGCTTGGGGTCAATGAAGCATCGCTTGGGGTCAATGAAGCATCGCTTGGGGTCAATGAAGCATCGCTTGGGGTCAATGAAGCATCGCTTGGGGTCAATGAAGCATCGCTTGGGGTCTTCCTTACAGTGAGAGGTGAATGGAGGTCTCCATGGCCGAACAACGCTTGGTGTCTTTGGAGTGAGAGAAGAGCTGTAAACAAGTCTCCATAGCTTAGCTCTGCTTGTAGTGGGAGACGAGGTCTAGGCACATCTCCACGGCGAAGCATCGCTTGGTGTCTTTGGAGTAAGAGGTAAGGTGCAAGAAGGTTTCCATGGCTAAGCATCGCTTGGGGTCAATGAAGCATCGCTTGGGGTCAATGAAGCATCGCTTGGGGTCAATGAAGCATCGCTTGGGGTCAATGAAGCATCGCTTGGGGTCAATGAAGCATATTTTGTGTTGTGTATTACATTATGCACTGGGGTTTCTAGCAGCTGCGCACCTCCAAGGTGATGTGAGGAGTCTTCCATATGGTGGTAATGTTGGGTGTAAAGGTTGGTTACAGAGACACAGACTGAGAGGATCTCCTGGTGGAGCATCTGCATGCCCTTTACCTGAACTAGAACAAAGATACTGTGGTGTGGAAAGAAGATCGGGACACAGGTATGCATAAAGCTGTAGCGTCCATTAAGAAATGGG
Source organism: Lissotriton helveticus (assembly GCF_964261635.1). Taxonomy (NCBI): domain Eukaryota; kingdom Metazoa; phylum Chordata; class Amphibia; order Caudata; family Salamandridae; genus Lissotriton; species Lissotriton helveticus. The sequence continues at coordinate 118,356,817 of NC_136061.1, forward strand.
CAACAGGGAGCTGCAAAAGAGGCCCAAAGAAAAAACCACATCCAACCCTCCGATCTTCTTTTCAATCGTCCACCACAATTCCGAAACATTCCGCACGCCCTCCCACACTAACATCCCACTCATACCTTCATAACCCTGAATAAGAGCAGACAACACATACCTACATGGAATGAAGACCCTGGTGCTGGGTCTGGTTGAAGGAAAGAATGCCCTTTAGCAGCTGTGTTGTTCTTATTTGCATGAGTCGGTGGTGGATGGTTGAAGTTTGCTGTGGTGTTTGACCGCAAACGTTATGTTAGTATGTTTGTTATGTGAACGGCATTTGAAAAAAAGTGTGGTCGGTAGTGATGGGCAGTGAGGTGGTGGAGAGTGCTTATTAAGTTGTAATTTCTGTTGGGAAGGAAGTGTGTGGTAACTGAGCGGCTCTTTCTGTGGGTGAATGAGGTTCTTCCTGTGGGCGAATGAGTACCTAGCGGGTTTCCCGTGAAGAGGTGAACCCTAGTGTTCTAGAGTCAGGACCTCCGAAATCTTTTAGCTCTAGAATGGCGGTGCACTAAATATCCTGCATAAGCATACAATAATGCTCGTATCAAGATTTTGTAACAACCAAAAATCAATCGCAGTCAGAACCAGTACAGGCCCTTTCACACGAAACAGGACCTCCTTGTTAAACCATGTGGTGGACGGATCCAGAACTCTGTACCTAGCCAAGGTGTGTATACTTTTCAACACAAAAAGATGATGGACGGAGTGCTGAACAGAGTGGCAATGGCTGCAGCACTATTTTGCACGGATATTTTCTTACTTCCACTTTAAAAAAAAATCAGAATATAGTGTATGCATCGGTCTTAAAATTGTCCTTCTCAGCGCTGGAGAGCTTTTCCTTCAAACATTCAATAACGTGTGCATGTCTCGTCTCATGACAAATGACGCCTTTCTTGACTTGCCTTTGGCTCCCCTCGGAGCCTGAATATTGCCAATCAACCCAGGGCGGCTCCTGCTGGGTGTGGACGGCTCAGGCGCTGGTTGTACCGCGCCACGGAGACCGCCCCAGGGCTCAGGCATTCACCAGGCTTTCCCGGGTGTAACGTCCCTGCAGGAATGCGTGCAGATAAAGACAGTGCAGGGCACAGAGGAAACCTCATAACTTACTCGGTCGTCCACATTTGCGGCTGATAACATCTGATAGAGCAGTTCAGCATGTGGCGGAGGGAGGTTAAAACACCTGCTGATGATGATTGGATGAAGCAGGAAAAGGGCAGGTACACTATCTGGAGAAAAGAGCAGCAAAGGAGGAGGGGAAGGGGACAGAGTGGAGAGATGGGGTGCGGGTGAGGGGTAGGGTGCAGGGGCAAAAAGCAAAGAAAAAGGACGAAACAAAACAGAAGATGCAAGTGCTCTGTGCTCCAGAGGACTCTCAAAAAGGTATGAACCTTCCCCTCTCCTCCTCAGCCAGCAAGAACCTGGTGGCATTATTGGAGAGTTTGCTTAAATCAGCACTCCTGGCTGTTAAGAGGTCTTATGTCATGTGTGAACATTAGCCAGCAGGTCCTGTGCTTGGTGGGAGTTTGAACCCAGACTTAGAATGTTTAAACAAAACTAACAACCTCAGGATAGAAGAGCGAACACGCCAGCGCTGGCTGGTGTCACACATGGGATGGGGCCAACACTTGGCAGATAAGAACGCTGCTTGAAGGCAATGACACACAGGGCTCCACCATCACTCAAGAACACATCAACCGAGCTTAGAAGCTCAACACGAAATGCACACCGACTCTGCTGTGAGCTAGTAACGATGGTTCATTGGAATCACCCCAACAATGCCCATCAAGCAGACCTAGGATGACAAACCGACCAGAGAATTCCAGGAACATCTTAGCAAGACCAACAATTACCCCAGCTCCGAAGTGTGCAAAACTTAATAAAAGGCAGCAAATCCCCTGGTAGCTGAAGATGCCGTTCACAAAGCAGAGGCCAAGAACCACGCTTCGTAGACGGGCATGGGGACAAAGAACCAATCTCCAAGGATATCGAAATGAAATAAGTTTAACAACCTAGTGGGAAAACCAAATAAAAAACAAAGTAAAATGAGACGTTAAGCACCACTAGACAGAAACAAGACTACCAGATTCCAACCCCCCAGCAACTAGCATCCAAGTTCAGGGGAGGCAAACAGAGTGGAGATTGAAAGGAGCGCAGAGACAGGCAAGGCAATCAAAACAAGATCAGATCTGTCAACAGTGTGGAATGGAGCATGGAGAGAACCCGCTGCACTCACTCAGGAACTCCCTCAAATAGAAGCAAAGACCCTACTCCAACTGCAGATGATCTAGGTGCAGGATCACAAACAATCACAGGCTGAAGATGAACACAAGATTGGATTCCGCAGGAGAAAACCACGAGGTGGCAAAAAAGCCTGGAATACATTGTTGCCCCGAGTAATAAAGCCATATGTTAAACTCCTGCAATACTTGTGAATTCATGCACAGCTTGCACAAGACTTATAAAGCCACACACTTTTCCAATTAAGCACGATTACATTGTATCTGTAGAGTGAGAGACAAGTGGACAGAGTAGAATGAAGAGAGGGGTTCCTCTAGATTAACATCGCTCAAGAGAACCCATAAGGACCACTGGGCAAGCAGGGTTTTTGGGCCTACACCAAGGTGCCTATGTACCTATGTCCCTGAACCTAAACCTACAATGCACAGCAAACGGGTGCCAGGTACACCCGTTCCACGTATCACCCACGGGTCACACGCTTCTGAGGGGCAGAGACTACAAACTAAGCAGTTATGCAACAGACGATAGAGTGCGGTCCAGTCCTTTTCTTTTGATAAAAAGAGAAGTACTTTCATTACACATCAAAATCAGATACCACAAAATAAGACACCAGGCGCAGGGTCCTAAAACAGATATTATCTGGTTATATTCAGTAGAATGGATCAAGTCTAAGATTAATACACAGATTCAAGCAGACCTTCACTCAAGTGGAGGCTGTAAGCACCAGACTTCTACCTAAACAGAAATAAGGTCTGTTTAGTGCCATCACTCAGAAACAATGGGACACGGTCAGCCATAGCTTGATTTACACTTCTAATAGAAGGACAATAGTCCCATGTCAACTGGAGAGTGCTCATGGTCTGCCTCTTCAGCCCTCAGAGCCCCAGACTCTGGACCTCATGGGTAGTTACAAGGCCTGGGCTTCAGCGTGCATGGGGGCTTACAAAATGTTTCGGGCTGAACATGTCCAGATACTAGTCAGCATATAGCAGGGTGCACCCAAGGCAGGGTTGCAAGAAGGTTTAACCATGCAGGCCACATTCTTGTCCCAACATTCTGGTTTCAACATTCCCATTGAAATCAAAATCCATTTACCAAATTTCATAAGTAAGATTAAGTAGATAATATGAGCTTCCACAATAATGTAGAGAAAAACAACTGAGGGAGAGATGGAGGGAGTGCGGTATGTGCAGAGGACATAGCCGGATCTAGTTGAGCGTCCGGAACGGAATCTTCCATTCAGTCCGCTGCCTTTTTGTACTCTAGTTGTGTTGGTGTCAGGGCTGGACTGGCCATATCCGGCACCGGCAGGGAAGGGTGGGATGACCTGTTTTTGACCTGTGGGGGGTGGTTTCGTTACTGGGGGCCAGTTTTGCAGTAGTGTTGCAATATCGGCCCCCTATAACAAAAGCGGCAGCAGTGCTGATTCTCACAACAACCCCCCCCCCCCCCAAGACCTGGGGCCAGTCCGGCAGAATTGCCAGGGCTGGTTGGTGTTTTCTGTCTGGCTCTGGTTGCTTTATCAGAGTGAGGATGAGGTGAGTGAGCAGAAGTGCTTTGCACCGATGCACCTGTCCCGTATCGGTTCTCTGTGTTGCGGATCAGAGCACTGCTGCTGTTGTGTTAGGGAATCTTGCATTGCTTTACCTTTGTTGCATGTTAGTGAAGCTTGCACAAACCTTTTCACAGTACGAAGTCACTATGATTGCCTTGGCCAATGTTCATTCAACGACGGTGGACGAATCTGCCTGAAATTTTCCTCAACTTTGCCTCGCGGCGCTCCGCTCCTTCCCTGAAAGTTTGGGGGGCATTTGTCAAGTGGGGGCCGAGTTAAAAGGGGGTCCCAAAACGTGTTTTCCCCATGTTAATTTCCATAGGGCGGTCGAACTCACTTTCAGCTCGAACGGCAGAATGGATTTTCACCAAACTTGGCAAAATTGTAGGGACTGGTAGCCCGATGTGCCTTTGCTATGTCTCAAGATATGTGCTCCAGAGTATTTTGAGTAATTTAGGTTCAAAAAAATATATATATCTATAAGCGCGCCCCGGTACGCGTACCGGGGAGCGCACCGGGCGCGCTACGTGACTTGCGCACGGAAAGCTAATTGGCTCTCGGGTGTCTGTAAACATTCCAAACAGTCCGGAGCGGCCGCCATCTTGTGTCTCGGTAGGATCGAGACACAAGAGGTGGCAAAAACAAAGGGGGAAATAACCAAAAGGGGGCAGGGTAGACCCCCCCTGATCCCCAAGGGCAGATGTGGGGGCCATAAAAGGGCCCCGCGGGGCAAAAATTATTTTTTTTTTTTCGATTTACGCGGGGGGAGCGTCCGGTACGCGCACCAGGGAGCGTACCGGGGAGCATACCATGGAGAAAAAAAGAATGACAGAGTTTCCCAAAAATGTAGCATTTTTTTATAAATTGGAGGTAGTTCTAAAAAGAACTTTTTTTCAATTCTTTTTGTTGTTTAATATTTTTTGTGAACATTTTTTACTTTTTTTGACTTTTCTGAACAGTTTTATATTTTTTTGTATTTTTTAAGGAGAGGAACAAAAAACAGGGAATTCTAAAGGGCTCAACAGGAGCAAAAAAAAAAAGGGGAAAAAATTAATGTTTTCTTGGGCACTTGTGGTTATCCCAAGCACGGTTAATAAGTGTGATGCTTTGCTCTCCATAGCATATCGTTTGTCCACAAAAAATACAAACCATTTTAAAATTGGAAAATTTTGGTTGTATGGTGGAGCATATCTCCCTAACTTCCGGTCCCGATGGGGTGGGAACATTAGTTTGGGAGGTGCTGGCAGAAGATTGGACAGGGTTTCTGGCCAGTTCCCTGAGCTCTGCCCTTGCATAGTTATTTGGATGCCTGCGTCGCATATGCCTGATCATCGTGTGGTTGCCAAAGGAGTATTTTTTGTTGGGATTCCCCCTTGACAGCTCCTGATGACTTATTAAGCAGGTTGCCTTAGGCGCATTTACTTTTTTCTTGTCCTTGGGGATTGAAAAAAACTGCCAGATGATGTGCTCTTTAGGTTTGTATATAATATTGTCCTCTCGGACGAATCTCCTCTCCTCCTCATCCTCATCTTCCTCCTCTTCTTCATCTCCACCACTGTGAAGTTGGGGTGGCCCTTGTGGTGGTGGTGGTGGTGGTGGTCCAGAAGCTCCAGCAGCTGCAGCTAATGTCGCCATTTTCTACTGAAATAACTGCAGGTCTACCTCTCTCAAAGCACAAAAGTAGAATGAGGAAAAAAGGTGGGGTCTTTCATCATTTAGAAAAGAAAATTGTTCTGAACCAATGAAAAGTGTTATTTTTAGGTCACATGACCTGGCCTTACATCATTAGGAAACCGAAAGTAAAATGAACCAATAAAAAGTTTTATTTTCAGGTCACATGACCCGACGCGCTTACGCTACGCGCCCCGGGGCGCGCCCGTAGTCGCGTAGCGTAAGCGTGTCAGGACGTTGCGCGATCGTATGCGCTCGCGTGCTTCCGGGTGTGCTTACGCAGTGCGTCATATGACGCATCACGCGTTTACGCGAAACGTCACGATGTTGTTTTCGTTCGCGAGAATAGCGCTAACGGGACGCTCACCGGTACGCGCCCCGGGGCGCGCCGCAACATTGCGCTTACCCGTGCGTTCACCGGTACGCGCCCCGTGAGCGCTCCAGGGAAAAAAAAAAAAAAAAAAAACAATTACATAATTATACGATATAAAATTCATTATATAATTTTTTACTTTTTATACCTATCGAGATTTGCTATTAAAAAACATATGAAATTCACTGAAAAAACCATAGGTTTCACACCAGTTATAGTTCGGAATTAGCATTGAAAAAAACCTATGAAATTCACTGAAAAAACCATAGGTTTCACACCAGTTATAGTTAGGAATTAGCATTTAAAAAACCTATTAAATTCACTGAAAAAACCATAGGTTTCACACCAGTTATAGTTAGCTGGAAGTTTTACTTGCATAAAACCATTGAAATTCCCACGTTATAGTTAGTTGGACTCACTATAACTTGCGCGTGCAATGCACTGCTGATGATGTCACATATTACATCACTCATGACATGGTCAGTGACATCACTCATGACATCACTGATGACACCATCCTTGTGACAAAGTGACAGACCTCCTTTCACTTTAATGTAAACTTTGAAACACATTCAAAAATAGAAACTAAAATTTTAAAAAACCAATTCAGTAATTCCACCATCTATATACACATCCACTCATTCACCAACAGTTCTATGTAGTCACTCATACATATACTCACTCATCATATATAGTGATACACCTATATATCCTGTTACACAACGACAGTCATCCAAAAGATACTCTCACACATATTCACGCATGCAAATAAACTATCAAACATCCATTTATTTACATATACAACTATACACACACTACCACTTTACTTCTAAGGAAACTTACACATACTTACTCTCTTAAACAATCACTTATAGAAACACATACTTATTTAAACAGGAACTCTTACAATCCCTCACTCTCACATATACTCACTTATATACATCAATATTCACATATACTAGATTAAAACATATGTAGTTACTGATAAAGACACTAGTGAGACAGTCATTCACTCACTAACACACATATACACACTCATCCACCCATACAGTCCTGCACATATGCTGTATTCAAAACACATACAAACAGCGAGTCAGTCATTCATGCATCTATGTGCTAAGTAACACCCCCACCAAACATATAGACACTCATATTGATATAAAAAAAACATCTAATAACCCATATACCTACACATGTAGCTACTCACCAACCCATGCAGTCACTTATACACAAAGTGAAACATTAATACAGATATTTAAATATTTAAACATTACTCACTAATATTTATTTTTCAGAAAGACACACATTCACTGGATGGTGTCATCAGTGATGTCATGAGTGATGTCACTGACCATGTCATGAGAGATGTAATATGTGACGTCATCAGCAGTGCATTGCACGCGCAAGTTATAGTGAGTCCAACTAACTATAACGTGGGAATTTCAATGGTTTTATGCGAGTAAAACTTCCAGCTAACTATAACTGGTGTGAAACCTATGGTTTTTTCAGTGAATATATATATATATATATATATATATATATATATATATATACATACATATACACACATATACATATATATTCATATGATAGATATCTATATCTCTCTCCCTATACATACAGACATACACACACACACACACACACACACACACATATACATATATATCAACCGAGTACTGATAGAGAACTCAAATGTACAGTTACTGCTGCGAACTGAATAGATGATCTTTTAAAAAATGTATCACTGGGTTATTTTGTATCTGTTCCAACTTAGAGGGCCCCTCATACCCCAATAGTTGATTTTCAGAATACCTATTTTGAATTCAGGAATCTTTTTTTATTCACTAATAACACTAACTGTATGGACAATTGGAGGTCTACGATTTTGGAACTGGTAAAACCAAAGGATAATAGTTCAATAATCTGTAAATGTAGCTGATTTTATTCTGTTCATTATGATAAACTAGGGAATTAACTTTCATTCTAATGCACTTTTGAGGGGGAAGGAAATTCATGAAACTGTGTTTACATTTATGCGTTTATTTGCACCATTGTCAGAACAAGAATTGCGTATCTGACAATAAGGTTATTTGCACATTGTATTTGCAGTAGCACTTTAGCACTTTAAGATCGAGATTATGAAGTACTCCTTGCCCTACCAATTTGTGATATATGTACAGTTATTCATATATATAATCATGTTTATTTTTATATATACAGTCGAGTTACTTATGTAACAATAACGTTTCTCTAGTTTGAAATAATGAAATGTACAAGAAACAGATTTTAACTTTATACAACAACGGGTATTTAACCGTGATTGTTTGATCAGCCACGTAGGAAATGCGGTAATAATGATGAACTATACCTTGGGGGAATTTCAGTGATAGTATTTTTACTATGTCCGTACATAGCCCTAACATGTGACCCAACTTACATCAGACACAGGCACTTTAAAAGAACCATTCAGTGATGTGAACACTGTCATGTGAACAAGGCTCCACGGAGCCGAAACGTCATGCGGCTATCTTGCACTCAATAAAGAAACTGCACCCTAATTTGGTCCGTGTCTGCGTGGTCTGTGGCGTGGAGGATTCCTGGCTCACGGAAAAGAAAACGCTGTTTGTGGGATATATATATACATATAGATATAGACATATATATATATCTATATCTATATCTATCTATATCTATATCTATATACACACACATATATACATATATATATATATACATATACACACACAAATATACACATACAAATATACACATACATACACACAAAAACATATTGAAAGCAAACGAGGCTTTAGGATTAAACGTATCATGCCCTGGAAAATTTTGAAGGGGGGAAAGAGGTAATATTCAGAATGGGGGTTAAAGACTGAGGGATGACTTCTCACTCTGCTTTACTTTAATAATCTCACAATCTCTGACGAAGTACAACACAAACAGACGGGACGTACAAACGCACAGCAAATGGGAACAAACTGCTCAGCCAGAATACACGTTTGATAGGGACCCAGAGAAAACATTCGCCCTGAAGCATTACCATAAAAAGCAGTGTAACTTTATACAGAAAGCTCCATGGACTGCCACTAGACATCACAAGCGTGCAGAGCAGATGCAGGCACGCTTAAGAAAACAATTCACCATGAAAAACCGACTGCACGAGGTGAAAACACTTGCGGAAAGAGGTAGGAATGTTTGCAGAATTCACCTAGGTAACTGCTTCTGCTTTACCTGAAAGAATGTCCTGCTGAATCACAACATAGGATGTATGCCCTATCATTAACCCATAGTGTGTCCAACTACTGACATTAACAGATGGTTCAGAACGGAACAAATATGATCTACAGACACACGCTAAAACTGTCTAGCCTGAGTACAGCACACAACATAACAGTTAAGTCAGCCTGTGGCCTGTGCACCCCCTCCAGGTTTTTGCTGCCTGATACTAGTGTATCTGACTCTGCCTGACCCTGGGCTCTGCCTAACCAGGCCCAGTGCTATGCTGAATGACACTTAGAATACAGTGAAAACACCTACATACACTAGGGTACACTATGGGTTAGGGTACCCCTATGATTGGCATTAACTCCCCAATAAGACCATAGTACATAACAGGGTAGGGGTATTGAAACTACCTTTAAGTCCCTAGTATATAATAGGGCATGGCAGTTTAGAGGCCAGTAGCCATTTCTGCACTTGCACATGTGCACGGCTGGGAGCCTAAGGCAAGTTTAAAAGCAGTCCTGTGGGGGGCGTGGCTTGCGCGCCGCTGGAATATGGCGTGTCGCGCTTGAGCTCTTCAGCGAGCGGGGGCTGTCGGAGTTTCCCAGCCGCTTCTTCAATGCCCCTCTTCATTTAAATGACATCTCCTGGTGCCGGAAGGTGACGACAGCTGACTGATACCATTTTCGGCGATTTCTGCCGGCCGGCTGCATGTTTTTCCCCGGTCAGCTGCCCTGACGCTGGATCTCCTCACGGCTGGCCGCCATCTTACCGCTTGTGACGGAGCCGGCGCCCTGACATCAAATGGCCTGTTTGGATACAATATTGCCGGTGTGGGGTAATTCTGGCAACTATTCCTCACGGTGCCGATTTGGTAACGTCTTTTTTTTCCTTTTTTATGCTTTTTGTGCTCAGTGGCTAGATACTGTGTTGCAGGCTCTCTCTTACTTCACCACTGCTCTCGGTGGCTGGACCTGCTTTTTTCTCACAATGTTCTTGCTGTGTCCTCTCGATTTATAAGAGGCTCTGCCATTCATTTTGATGCCTGCTCGCCATATAAGTCCGCCATTGTCATTGATTTAGCGCTCCTTAAGTCTGGCGTGTTGTATTTCTTTTTTGGGGGTGCAACTACGCAGTTTTTTTTTTCTCAAGTGGCTGTGTATTTTTTTGTTCATAGGGTCTGTCTCTCATGGCTGCAAGTATGGGTCGGTCCACTACTCATAAAGACCCAAAGGATGCTGGCGCTTCGCTTAAACGCCTTAAGTCATTGTCTCCTACACCTGAGACTGTTCAGTCAGACACCACAACTCTTGAAGCGATATTAGCGCGCCTTAATGAGGTGCATGATATTGCCCAATCTACAAAGACTAATACGGACTTACTGCAAGTAGAGGTGTCCGCCATTAGGAATGACTTCAAAGCCCTTTCGCTTCGGGTATCGGCCACTGAGTCACGTATAAGTTCCTCTGAGGATACTATACAGAAGCAAACCAGGTCTCTCAGCCACTTGGAGCGTTCAATGGCAGCTTTGCGTAAAGATCTCACTGAGCAGGAGGACCGTAATCGTAGATCTAACCTACGCATTTTTGGCCTGCCGGAAGATGCAGAGAAATCATCTTCCTCTATGATTGAGTTTTTGTACCATTGGCTTCCTGATACTTTACAAATCTCATTTCAGAGAGACTTTGAGATAGAAAGAGCACATCGTGTTCCAACTTTTCGTTCTAAGTCTGCCACCCAGCCGAGAGCAATCATTTTTAAGCCACTGCGTCACCAGCATACGGAACAAATTCTTTCTCACATGCGCAAGATTAAAACTGTCGTTTGGGAAGGTCATCGGATTTCAATCTCTCAAGACTTTGCCAGGGACACAGTCATACGGAGGAAGGGCTTCCTTAATCTGAGAAAACGTCTCTCTGAGATGAACATTCCCTTTTCCTTTGCTGGTCCCTCCAAATTCCGCATCTCCTACAAGGGACGTTCCAGAATCTTCGATGAGCCGACGGACTTAGCTACCTTCCTGGATAATCAGATGGAGATACAGATGTAGATTCAGAGGGCGACTTCACAGGATCCTGGTGCCTCGGGCACTTGAACTGTCTTCTTCGGTTTCCTTTAGGGTGGTTTTCTGCATTCTTATGTTTTTCTCTTTCTGTTCTTGCGGATAGTCTCATGCTACATTGACTTTTATCTTCAGTATTGGAGTTTATCTGTTTTGTTTCGTACTTTTTCCTTTCCTCATAGACATGTCGTATACTCCGTGATGTTTCTCTCACTTCTCTTTCTTGCTTTCTTTTATCACTATATATTCATTGTTTGCTTCTCAGTCAATCATTATTTTTCATCTCTCTTTCTCAGATTCCCCCTTGGGGTGTATATTTCATGCTACTTTCTTTTCAGGACAGCTTTCTTTGGTTGCTTGTTTTTTACTATAGTTGTCTTTTTATATTCTACCCTTCTCCTGCGTATTCTTATCTCTGTACTCTCTCCTTCTTTCTGAGTCTTGTTGGTTACGCTTTTGATTTTATCTCTCTTCTTCGTATGTTTTTCTTTTTCTGTGTGAACGCTTTTTGTCTCTCCACTGTTTTCTTCTTTTGTATTATACTCATTTCCACATCCTCACTTTGTTAGTCCTTAGCTGTTGTCCTTTTCTGTCCCTCCTAATCACTTTTCTAACATTTCATTCCTTTTTCTAGTCCGGGTCTTTTTCTCTTTTTTATCTATCTACCATTTCTCCTCTTTTTCTCCATATCTGCTCCCCTACATTCCTACTTTCTTCCTTATTTATTCTGACTTGCTTATTCTTATCCTCTACAGTTATGCCTTTTCCTCATTTATGATGTCATCTTTTACAATGAGTATATTATATGCCTTGCATTTATCTACGGTTTAGGATGTACATTATATATTTACTGTGTTATTACTTATTTTACTAATCTTATTCATTATACATATATCTACTGCTAAGATATTGGTATATTATATTTGGTGTAGTTCTCTGCAATATTAGGTTTGATTTCTATTTCTCTTGTTCCTTTACTTCTCTTCTCGCTCTCTTTTATTCATTTACGGTGCTGTTTTTTGACCGTTCCTTTCTCATGCATCTCTATTCTCTTACTTCTATAATTCAACTTCATAGTACTGACATATGCTGTTAGAGTTTGTTCTTTAAATATGTGGTTAGCTTTACATGGTAATGATGTCTTCCGATAGCACTTGTTCCTTGTTACCAGTTCTGTTTTTCCTGCTATCAGCTGTTATATTTTAGAATTGGGCTAGTGTTTTTACCCACTGTTGCTCCTTGTACGGGTCCCTTGCTCGCTTTTTCCACGTTCTCCCTTGCATTATGTGGGTCTTTTTTAGACCTTCCCTCCTACTTCTTTTCTCTCTCCTTTCTATTCTCTTGTCCTCTCTTTCTCTTTTTTTCTCCTGGTTCTCCCACAGGCACGCTCCCACTGTATTTCTTTTGTTCCATGGTTGGTCCTTTGTCTTTATGACGTATTTTCTATTTCTACTATCAGTGTCGTCTTCTGTTTACCCCTCTCCTTCTACATGCCAGGCTTAAATGTGTTATCCCTCAATGTTAAGGGGTTGAATCATCCGGTGAAGAGGTCGAAAATTTTGGATTATTGTAAGTCTCTCTCTGCAGATTTGGTTCTTTTTCAAGAGTCCAAGATCACTAATAGAGAAGCCTTGTTTTTGAAGAAGGATTGGGTTTCGGATGTTTCTTGTTCTGATGCCTCTGGCAAACGGAATGGGGTTGTTACTTTAATCTCGAGAAACTCTGGTTTATCAATAACTTCTTCTAATCACGATTCTGAGGGTCGGTGGCTGTTATCTAAATTGTCGGATGGTCAGCACGATCTATATGTTATGAATATCTATGCTCCGAACGCTGATGATCCCACTTTTTGGAAATCCATTACCAACACATTGAATAACACCCCACATGCTGGTAGTCTCATTGTTGGTGGCGACTTTAATTTACCGATGGACCCTCTCTTAGATAGGAATTCTTCATTTCAGTTTCGTCCTCCAAAATCCCACAAACAAATGCTTAACATGTGTTCCATCTCTCATCTTCAGGATATCTGGCGTCTTCATAATCCCACTGGTAGTGATTTTTCTTTCTTCTCTTCGCCTCACTCTTCCTTCTCTCGTATTGACTATCTCCTAGTTCACTCTTCTCTTGTCTCATCTTCTTCCGCTCATACACCCTATTGTGGTCTCTGATCATGCTGCGGTCAGTTTCACGCTATCATCCTTTGCCCCTAAACCACGTTCTCGTTCATGGAGATTAAATACTGAAGTGCTACATGACTCTTCCCAGGTTGCTGAATTTTCTACAGCTATAGATACTTTTTTCCGTGAAAATGAGGGTTCTGTTTCTTCCCCGATCGTTTTATGGGACTCTTTTAAATGCACGTTCCGGGGTCAGATTATCAAATGTATGTCCAAGCGTAACTCATCGATTAAAAAAGAACTTACAGATTTATCTTCTGAAATCAAAGCTCTTGAAGTCTCCTTCCGGCATACTAAGGATCCGTCTTGCTTACAACGATTAAAATTCCTAAAGTACAAATATAATACAATTGTTACTAAAAGGGCTCATATTGGTGTCCAAGCACAAAAGTCCAAGAAGCTACTATTAAAGAATAGGGCTGGGAAACTTCTGGCTGCTACCTTAAAATTTCAAGATTGTTCTTTTTAAGTCCTCGCAAATCTCTTCTATTACGGATCACACCGGATCTAAAAAATTCCAAACAGAAGAAATCCTTGAAGTTTTTCGGGATTTCTATAATAAATTATATACTCCTTCTAACCAATCCTCTTTTGACCAATGTCAAGATTTTTTAAAATCAATTCCGATTCAGTCCGTCTCTGAGGAAGATCGCTCTATTCTAAATGACCCTATCTCTTCTGAAGAAATAGTGACTGCGATTAAGGCCACCCGTTCTGGTAAAGCCCCTGGCCCTGATGGCTATCCAATATTATTTTATAAAACATTTCTTCCTTCGATTGTCCCTAAGTTACAATCGGTCTTTAATTCTTCTGTTCAGGATGGATCTGTTTCTGGTTCGGCTGCTGAAGCCACCATTGTTGTGATTCCGAAGGAGGGGAAAGATCATTCGGATCCTAAAAACTTCCGTCCTATTTCCCTCCTAAACATGGAAGCAAAGATTTTTGCTAAAATCCTAGCTAAACGGTTAGAATCTTTTATTCCCCATCTGGTGCATCCTTCCCAAACTGGTTTTGTAAAAGGTCGTCTTGCAAGGGATAATATACGCACTTTCTGTCATATTATCGGGGCTGCCAAGCGATCGCATCTCCCTGCTGCGGCCTTGGCCCTTGATGCGGAAAAGGCCTTCGACAAGGTTTCTTGGCCATTCCTTCGAGCTGTCTTATGCGCGCATAACCTCGGAGACTCTTTCATTAATATGGTAATGTCCCTATATTCCCAACCTAAAGCTAATATTAGAGTTAATGGTGCTACGTCTTCGTTTTTTAATCTTCGTCAGGGCACGAGACAGGGATGTCCCTTGTCCCCTCTCTTATTTTTATTATCTATTGATCCTCTTCTTCGCATGATTGACTTACACCCAGATATAAAAGGTTTTTCTTTTGGCCCTCATTGTCTTAAAACTGCCGCTTACGCGGACGATGTTCTTATTTTCTCGGACAATATCGCCTTGGCCATCCCTGCTATCTCTGACACCATCTCCTTGTTTTCAACGGTCTCGGGTTACACCCTAAATAAGGATAAGACGGAGATGTTCCCTTTAAATGCCTATTGTTTTCCTGCTCATATGGGTTTGGCTGGTTATAAGTGGCAATCTACACATCTCAAGTATCTGGGAATTTATTTCTGTTCTACTCTTCATGCCACTGTGGCTTATAATGAATCTCATACTCTCCTCAAACTGTGTAGTCTTTTGGATACATGGTCTCCAAAACATATCTCATGGTGGGGTCGCCTACAAACTCTAAAAATGATGATCACGCCGATTATTAATTTTGTTTCCTCCATGCTCCCGCTTAAATTGTCTGATTCCTTCTTTCGAGAAATTGATGCTCTAACATCTAAATTCCTATGGAATGGCAAACGAGCTCGTATAGCATACAAATATTTGCGTCGACCCTGTGATATGGGAGGTTGTAACTTTCCTGATTGGGAGAAGTACCAAACTGCTTTCTTGGCCTCTCAGGGTGCGTTGTGGTTCGCTCCTCCAACTCGTCATGTTCCCTCTTGGCTGCTCATAGAACAAGATTTGGCATCACCTTTACCTATTGCCTCTTTTTGTACTACATCGTCCTTGCATATTCTGTTTTCCCGTTCTATTATTATTGATACAATTGCTGCGGTCAAGAAATTAGATAGGAGGGCGGCCATTCCTCTGCATAAAACTAGATGGTCTTCTATTTGGAGAAACTCCAAAATCAAGCTTAATATTTCTCCCACCCTCATGGCATATTGGGCAGCAAAGGGTATCTCTCTTGTTCAGCATCTGTATAGTGATTCTGGGGACCCCTTACCGTTCTCTTCCTTGGCTCACAAACATTCTTTGACAAATCTCGACTTTTATACCTTTCTTAAAATCAAGGTTGCCGTCTCTAAAGTCCGTCTTCACCCCTCCTCCTCCACCGTTTCGCTTTTCCACATCTGGATCAAATCTGGTCATGTTGCCTCTAAAATATATAAATTGCTGTCCTCTACTTCGCTTCCTGATCAGACGGTTGTACAACAAAAATGGTCACGTCATTTTGATCATAACATCACGGACCATATCTCATCCGAAGCTTGGCAATCCATTGGTAAATTAGCTCTCCGTAATAAAATAGCTCCCTCCCTTATGCAATCCAAGTTTTTCTCGATTAATCTCCTCCATTGGACGCCTGTACGTCTTCATTCGCTCAACCTTAAAGACGATGATCTCTGCTGGAGTTGCGGTTTAGAAGCTGGTGATTTTCCCCATATGTTTTTTCATTGCTCCTTACTTAAACCTTTTTGGGACCTCATTCAGAAACATTTCTCTTATTTTTCACATTGAGCTCCATCTCTCCTTTCCCTTAGTTTTATTAGGTCCCTTGGCTGCTCCTACCCCTCTCCCTTTGGACCCTTTGGAATTACAGTTACTAGATCTTCTCTTGACTGTGGCGGTTAAAATCATTCTTATGGAATGGAAATCCTTTTCGTCTGTCTCTTACCATACGTGGTGGGCGTGGATATCCTTTTTACGCAGTGCCCACACCTCGGTCGATCTAGCACACCTTACGCCTTCCATTTCTAAAGGGGTTTGGTCAGCCTTGGATGATTATATGGAACTCTCCTCGAAAGGGTTAGTCCCTCAGTTCCCTGTTGATTTGTCTGTCTAATTATTATCTGTTCTTTGTTCTAGATTGGGTTAGTCCTGTGGGACTCCTTTTTCTTATTTCTGCTTTCCTGTCCTCTCTCCCCTTTCATCTTTTCTGCTACTATCTTCTTTGCTTTTCTACTTATCTTTCTCTTCTTCTGTTTCCTCCCTTGTCCCCATTCCCAAATCAGAAAGTGATACGGTTTGCCTTCGCTTGCGGAAGGCCTATATTGGATCAGATCCTCTATTTCTCATCGATTTCTTTTTAATCTTATTCACGGATATTTTACTAACTTCCCAAGTTGAGCTCATGTTTGTATTTTTTCAGCTTATGGCCGAATGTATCACTTATATTGTATTTGGTTTTACTATTTGCATAATTTTCTTTCTCAATAAAATCTTCTTGAAATCAAAAAAAAAAAGCAGTCCTGTGTTGCAGGACTGCTTTTAAAATGCAAATGGTGCCCTAAACTCGACTTTGTAGTTTATAGATTTCTAAGTGCGCCAATGTAGGAAGCTGGCTCTGTATATACTATACCAAAGTGAGGTCTAGTGTGCACATAGTCCAGTGGAACCCAAAAGGTAGGCAGAGGTCAAGTATATAGCACCTCACTCTCTATTTGTGGTAGTGTGGTCGAGCAGTAAGGCTTTATCAGAGGACAGTGTTAAGCATTTGTTGTACACACTCAATCAGCAAATGATTTCAAATACTCAAAGACAACTTCAGACCAATTGTTTTTGTATAAAACTATTCTTTTAGTTATTTTATTTTATTTCCTAGAACCAAGCACACCTGGTACAGGTAAGTGATAAATACTTTGCAATAAATATACAGTTGTAAGACAGTTTGGATTGTCATTGTATATGCACTTTGTTTTGATATACAGTACTGATACGGAGAAATGCAAGGTCTAGAAAATACAGTAGATATACTTTGTATAGGCTTTTGAGTACAGGTAAGTTACTCTTTAGATTACTTTTCTTACAGAGTGCAGTATACCTGGATACTGCACTGGGACATTTCCTGAAAACATTTCAGTAAAAGTTTGTTATTCGGTACAAATTTAAAAGGATTTCTTAGGTTTTCCAACTCCAAACTTTTCACAGAAAAACAGTTAATGTTATCCTATGGAGGAAAATAGTGTTATCGGTTTTTTGTGGGAGTTGGTATTTAGGGGCTAGACTCAGGGGTTCTGCAGGGTCAAAGATGCACTAGTTACGCCCTCAGTGGCACTAGGGCAGCCGGGAGCAGAGTGCTGAGGCCCAATGTTATCCAACAGGAAACAGGGGGCCTCCGGTTGATGGCTGGAGACGAGCAGGCCACTGGGTTGTGGGAGCAAAGCTCCTGGACTTAAGCTCAGGGAAAATGGGGGTTTAGGCCGGCACAAAAGATGCATCCTCAGCGGCACTGAGGCAGCCAGGTGCAGAGTGCTGTTTAAGCGTCGGAAGCCCAATAGCTTTCGATGGGGGGTCTCCGGTTTGCAAAAGCACTGCAGGCTCGGGACGATGGTCTTCTGGGTGCGACCACCACTTGGAGAGGTAAGTTGGGATGCTTGGGTTTTGTTAGGCACTGTCGGTTGGGCCACCCAAGGTCGTGGGGCGTCGGGTGCAGGGGTGCCTTTTAGGGTCGGATCTTCTTACCAGCTCCTTGTCGCGGTTGGGAGGACCTTCCGGTTTGAGGCTGGAGGCGTCGGCTGGAGGCTTGAGGCAGGTCAGGGGTCGCCAGATCTTGGGTCAGGATCTCCGGGGAGACCTCCTCTTCGTGTTGGGCCACTCAAACTTGGGCCGTGGGTATCGGGTGCAGAGTGGCATAAACTCGTGGATCCTTGGGGAGCTGGAGTCTGTTGTTTAACAAATCCACTGTTCATGGGAGCCTGTCTTTGGGGGTCGAAAGCAGGTCCTACGGGTTTCTCAAGGTTGCTGGCTGCAGGACACACTGGGATTTTGCGGTAGCAGGTTCGAGGTGGGGCAGGCCGAGAGGGCTGGGGCCAAGTCAGTGGGTGTTCTCCTCTTGTTAGCTTCGGCACAGCTGTTCAGTCCTTTTCTTGTAGTTGGTTTCTTGTAGTTGGTTCTTGTTTGAGGAAGCAAGGTTCAGGGGTGCCCCTAAATACTAGATTTAGGGGTGTTCTAGGTAGATAAAAGGTTTGGACCAATGGGGCCCTTCCCGGGGTGGGTACACCCCCTATTATGCCACCCTCCTGTGGGAGGGAGGCATATGCCTTTCCCTGGTTGGCCAGGTCCCCCCCATCTGCAAGATGACGGGGACTGGGAGTTGGGCTTCACCTCACCTCCCCCACCTGAGGGGTGGAGTTGGCAGAGGCGGTCACACCTCTCTTCCTCTCTTGTTTTTCCTGCCGGTTCTCCCACCCAAAGTGGGGGTCAGAACCAGTGGGGACCAGTTGCTGAAAGCAGCAAGTAGCCTGGGGAAGCTCACTAAGGCGGCAAGCCTTTGTAGCTTCCACATCGTGGACACTGCCCATCCTTAGGGAGGAGGCTTGGCACCTCGTCCCATGCATTGTTTCAGGCCCAGAGAGCAGCAGGCTCTTGACCCAGGGGTCCAGAAACGTGTCTGGTGGTGGCAGCTGAAAGCAGCCACTCAGCCAGGACACTAGTGGTAGGTTCGTTTTCAGGAGTCATCTCTAAGATGCCCTCTGTGTGCATTTTTCATTAAATCCCACACTGGCATCAGTGTGGGTTTAATGTGCGGAGAAGTTTTATACCAAACTTCTCACTTTTCAGTGTAGCCTATGGTGCTGTGGAGTTCGTAATGACAAACTCCCAGCACCATATACTCTTAATGGCAGCAGTGCACTTAAAATATCTAAGAATGGACACATACACTGTAGGGGTACAGGGTTCATGCACCTGTACCCTCACCACTGGTATAGTGCACCCAGCTAGAGGGATGACTGATCTATGCCAGGGCAGTGGGTTGTAGGCATGGCACACAGGGATTTGTGCCATGTCGACTCTTCACTAAGTTCTGCACCAAGACATGCAGCCTGCAAAGGAAGTGTGTGTGTAAAGGTACAGGGCCTCCAAGGGTGGCACATTAAGTGCTGCAGCCCTTAGAGGTCTTCCCTGATCACAGTGCCCTGGGTACCTGTGGCACCATTTACCAGGGGCTGACCAGTGGCCAGGGTGCCAATTGGGGGTACAAGGTACAGTTTTGGGGAAAGAAGACAGGCCCAGGGAACCTGATTGGCAGCGACCCAAGGCACATCAAGTCAAAGTGCATCAGTGGTCTGGCAAAGAGTAGAGGTGTTACTCCAACAGAAACCAAGCTTCCTATACCCAAACACCAATGTTTGGTCATATTAGGAGGGTCATCATAAAATTAGTTTCCCTGGGTTTATTGAAATTGGACATTTCACTCCCCACATTGTTGTAAAGTGCTGCCCAAAAACTATGTTTGCATTAGAAGCACTTTAGAGCGAGGATCTGCAACATTTTTACATATTCAAAACCCCTAAAGTCTCCCCTAGTTGTCCAGGGGTGGGGGGTCCTTTAGATATAGGCATGGTCCTTATATGTTTTTATAAGCTCTGGTGATGGAAAAATGGCCTACGTCATTTTTCCCATTGCAAAACCCCTGCCACATAGGTTAACATAGCAAACACAAGTAGATGATGGACGGAGCGCTGAAACTTTTCAGACACTCACCCCCAGTCACAGGTCTGGGTAGAATCCATAATCGTTCTTTAGCTAGCTTCACCACCCCGGTTCAGACCCAGCCATATGCAAATCAGTTTTGCCCATGTGCCTCATGGGAACAGTCCAGACCGAACTGCCAAGCCAGGTCCTCGCTGGACCGGAAACAAGCATCCTGGGACCGGTTTCGAGGTAACACCCCTCATCAGCCAGGCTAGCTTGAATCCAGTGGCAACGTGAGCAAAGGACACACGTCTAGGCATACCCTCCCAACTTAGGGTGAACAATCCTATCTGGCCGCACGCAAAGATTTAAAAACAGCTATCCGTTCTGCCAAAATTGAACACTTTGCCAACAGGATCTTCCAGGCAACCAACTGATAAATCTAAGGAGGTGTTCAGAGGTCTGAATGAGTTAACCACAGGTGACAGAACTCTCCCAGCCCAGACCCCCAACTCAGGAGGCCTGTGATACTCTGAACTCCTTCGTAGAAAAAATCTCAAAAATCAAAAAATCTATCCCTCCACCTTCCCAATCGCCACTGCCGGATAATTCTTCTAACAACCCTTCGATCCTTGCTTCCTTCCCTGCTCTAGATTCCACTTCCCTGTCAGAACTAGCCATTCGTGTGAAATCTGGTTCTCCGAATGACTGCTGCCCACCTTCTGTCCTGCGGAGCATCTGCCTCAATCTACCAGATAGTTTTTTACACCTAATGAACAGATCTCTCTGCAGTGGCATCTGTCCTACCGCCTTTAAGGATACCATCCTGGTACCTCTTCTAAAAAAAACAGGTGCGGACATGTCGGAGCCGTCGAATTACCGCCCCATCTCCCTTCTCCCTTATTTCTCCAAACTTATGGAGGCCCATGTTACCCGCTGCCTGTCCAGCTTCATAGAATCCTCCTGTTATTTCGAGCCGAATCAGGCCGGCTTCAGACCTGCCCACTCCACTGAAGCCGTTATTTTGGCAGTCCTTGACACACTCAGGAGCGGCGCGGACGCGGGAATCCCCCAAGCCCTCGTCCTACTCGATCTGTCGGCCGCGTTCGACGCGGTGGATCACAACATCCTTCTCCACCGTGTCGAGCAGGCAGGCATCCAGGGCGTTGCTCTTGAGTGGATCAAATCCTTCCTTACGGGAAGAACACAGGCGGTCCGCCTAGGCCCCTACACTGCCAAACCAACCCCCACGTCCTGCGGTGTCCCCCCAGGGATCTTGCCTTTCCCCACTCCTTTTCAATATTTACCTCCGGCCACTCATTCAGTCACTCTCGAAATGGGATATCGTCACCTATAATTATGCTGACGACCTACAAATCATCTTCTCCCTCAACTCACCACACGCTGTCAAAACCTTTCACGGAGCCATGATTCACATCCAACTCTGGATGAACCAGAACCAATTGAAGTTGAACCCCGGTAAAACGGAGCTCCTTCTCCCAGGGCTCAGTCACGCTTACTGGGGTCCACAGTTCTGGCCGCCAGAGTTCGGACCCCCCCTACCCCTTTAAAAACAGTAAAGAGTCTGGGTGTCATCATTGACACCGAGCTCTCCCTCAGGGCTCAAGTTGGAGCGGTGGTTTCCTCTTGTATGTTCCAACTCCGGAGGATTCGCAAAGTCCGTTACCTTCTTCCCCCGGCGGCACTCACCCAAACCGGTATCTCATTGGTACTCTCCCCCCTGGACTTTTCTAATGCCATCTACCACGGCTTACCGCAATTTCTTATACAACGCCTTCAAGTTGTCCAGAACCAGGCAGCCCGCCTGATTCATGGAACCCCTAGATGGCAATCAGCTAAGCCTCTGCTTATGTGCCTTCACTGGCTCCCAGTCGATCGAAGGGTCGCCTTCAAGGTGGCTTGCCTCACCTTTAAGGCACTTCACTGCCCTAGTCCCGCTTTCTTAAAATCCCTCATTCACCCTCACTGTCCCACACGCAATCTTTGATCAGCTCACCGCGATCTGCTGATCACCCCCAAGAGCAAAACTAAGAGATTCGGCGGCCGCCGCTTCTCTCACCTGGCCCCCGTGCTTTGGAACCTCCTCCCTCTCCCCATCAAATCCTCCCCTTCCCTCCTGAACTTTAGGAAAATGTTGAAAACCCACCTTTTCCCCACCTCTGGTTAGATCTCGCCATCTCTGTTCCCCCCCTCATCTATTCTGTCTATCAGCGCCAGGAAGCTTCGGTGTCAGCGCGCTTTATAAAACGCACTTAACATAACATAACATAACAAAGCAAACCGAAGGAGATGACACTCACTCCAAGTCACAGATCTGGCTTGGATCAATCATCGTTCTTTGCCCAGACGTGGGTCCCGTGCTCTCCATGCTACTGGAGTCAAGATATCCTGGCTGATGAGAAGTGAAACCCCGAAACTGGTCTTAGGATGCTTGTTTTCAGTCCAGGGAGGACATGGCCTGGCAGTTCGGGCTTGACTGTTCCCATTGGGCACAGGGTCAAGACTGATTTGGATATGGCTGGGTACAAACTGGAATGGCATGGCGAGTAAAAAAGACTATGTATTTAGGCCCAGGTCTCTGTACTGGGGTGAATGTAAGCCATTGCTCTGCATTCTGTCCATCAATTGTTCTTTTTACATAGGTTACCATGTCAGGAAGTTATTAACTAATAATCCCAGTTAGGAGAATCATAAAAGTGCCATACAAGGACTTTCTAGAATGGTATTGATTAATCCAACAATATGGTATTGTTGAATTTCTCCTAAATTGTACAGACAAGAAGTTATAAAACTATGTCTGTAAGCCAAAATTCAGTCTGTCCGGATTGTCAGAGTTAAGTGGATTAGCCAGGCTCCTTTAATGAGGTGATATATAGCACCGGAGCTTAGCCAGTTCTTCTGGGAGGGCAAGAGGCTGCTACAGAGCAGGGGGAGGGGGTCGTAAATACTGTTCTTCAAAGAAAGCGGGAACAAGCTGGAGAAACCAGTTTCATTTACACCTCTACCCTCTGCCCCAGAAAGATGGCAGGATTAAGAAAGGATTAGGTAGATACAAGGGTGAGGGACAGTATGGAAGGAGGGCTAACCAGCTCTGATCTCTCTGCTGGAAATCAACCATGATGACTTTTGGAGAAATGGTGCTCTCTCTCTCTTTTGGAGAAAATAGTGCCACGTTTTGGAGGGTGTGGTCATACTCTCTGGTGTTGTCTTGCATCTCATTGAACAGGAGTGCCCACCTGCTTGACCCAGAGAACTTGGGATAAGTATCCGAGAGGGGCAGAGCCCCTCAGATCCTGCTGCTTGAAACTCTAGAAATAAGGGTCCATGCTGAGAAGTTGGATTTGAACCAACCAGGCCCTGTACTCTGAAGACTGCACCTGCTGTGCACACCAGAACTACATCCCTGTGTACTACCTTGCTTCAGAAAGACTAAAGAGTGGACTCCCTGCAAGTTACAGGCTAACAGAGCTCACCTGGAACATCACCACCAAGAAACTTCAGCCTGGAGTACTACCAGTGGATTTGTAAGGGATTTTGCCAAGTGGATTGTGGGAACTGAAGTCCTAAACTTTCAAAGACCATTTTGGAGCCTCCAGACCCTTGGAGTAAGTTTTGGACACTTTGAGACCATTTGGGGAACTTCAGGAAGAAGTTTGGAGCAACTTTGGAAAAAAGGTCCTTAAGTCGACAGACTCAACCTGGCCGCAAGCCGGCCTGCCATCCAGGTACGTCCCGCTTCAGAGTTTGAGTAAGTGGATACCCAAACCGGCAAACCCACACTAAAGCAGGCCTTGTGAAGAGCATCGTGGGACCCCGCAAGAAAAAGCTCTGTAAAAGTTTCTAAGTCAGAATGTAGAAAAGGTGACCAGGACCAAAAGGTGACCGGGTCCAAACGCGAGAGCCAAGCCACCTACCTTCAACCGCGAGCTGGCCTGGATCCCTCGTTTGTCCCGCTGGGAAGTTATGGAGGTCTGACTTCCATAAGTTTGACCTGCAGTTTGTCACAAGGTAAGCCAGTGAATCCTCACCGAATCTGGACTGGCTGAGAACTTAGAGGGACCCCGGGAAGAAAAGCACCAGAAAAGTTTCTATGTTAGAAGGTAAACACTTTGACCGAGGCCTACCACGAGGTCGGCCTTAACTTTAGACTTTGTCCCTGTCTAGCGTGATCAGATGTCCCAATAGGAGCTAAAGATTTAGGTTTCTCTGTGCTAAATCTTTAAAAATTCATATCTACGGTTCCCTAAATTCGATTTCTTTCCGATTTGGTGTCATTTTAAAGATACACATATTTTTATAAATTGTTGTTGGATTTTTATGGTTTGTTTTGTCTTAATTTTTTACTGAATTGGTGTTTTTAAATGCTTAGCATACCTGTCTTTGAAGTTAAGCCTGCCCGCTCGCAGCCCAGCAACCAAAGGATGAGCATGGGAATAATTTTCTAAGACCTTCCCTGAGCCCTATATTGTGTTAGTGGCCTTCTTGCCACTGGTAGATGTATATTTACCGCTGCTAATAACCCACTTTCCAACAAGAACATAACAAAACACAGCATAACGTATTTGTAAAGCGCATGTTCACCCAAGGGTATCTTGCAGCTGAATAAAAGATGTTTTAAAGGCTCGAAATATTCATGTGTGCTAAATGTTGATATTCAAACAATCAACATGGAGGCACGAGAGCTAGTTTTTGGTAAAGCCTGTTTCTCCCAGCTTGCTCTGGCAGCTTTACAATTGTTAGAAGTGTCCTCTCTTACAGGTGTCAACTTCAGTGGCTCTGGGTACCAAGGAGAGTTCCATCTGGCATCTCAATTCTGTGGCTCAGGGTTCCATGTCAGCTCCAATGCAAGAACTACCCCCGAGCACCGTATCATGCTAGGGCTGCACACACTCCTGCTGTCTGCGTCTAGAGCATGAGAATCGATGACTTAGCAAGCTTATCACTCACGCTAGGGCATTCTGTAAATGGGATCACCTCTAGGCACTCCAGATGTCAGGAGATGTGCAACACAAGAAATCTCAAGTTTCCCACGATCACTCTAGCTTTCGAGCTGAAAGCCAGTATTCTCACCCAAGTCTCCTAGGTGTGAGGCCTAAATCCCAGCCAAGTCTGATGGGCATGCAACTACTTTACTTTTATATTTTTTATTTTACAGAGTTTTATATAGCGCGAACTTGACCCGAATTGGGTATCAGAGCGCTTTACCTAGCACCAGTTGCGTTACATGAGGACACATTCATTTTTGTTAGGCACGGGGAGATTAAGTGATTTGCCCAGAATCACAGGATGTTCAACGTCACAGCCAAGACTCAAACCCAGTTCCCCAGATTCGAGGTCGACCGCCCTAGCCGTTAGGCCAACTCCTCTCCCCTATCTACCTTCAGTTTTTGATCACAAAAAGATAACCCCAAATCCAGTGTATGCTGTATATGGATTAAAACCATTCTCCCCCTGGGTCAGACATCCAACTTGGATTTCTCTGTGTTGCCACTCCCCACATATACATTTGGTACTCATATCTAAGGCCTGGCAAGGTGCCTGAGGTGTGAATACTATCTTGCAAAGTGGGCCTTCCTACTCCCTGGTCGTGCAGTGGAATATAGCGATCATTGGGATGCAATGGGCCCCTCGAAGCCTAGGTCCTGGTTCCACTGCACCTAGTGATAGCCTCTGCACCATATGCTCAAAATAATGAACTTTAAACCACCTATGATGTGTAAGTTGCTCCGATTAACATATGCCTAGTAGGTTTGTTCATCACTATAATGTTTGTTCACTACATTATTGTTTTAGGGGATTAGTTCGGTTTACCTGTAAACATTCTGAATTAAGGGATCATCGCACTTGTAAGACTCTATTACTCTATTGCAAATGCTGATCTGAATCAACTGATGTAGTTTGTAGAAGTTGTTTTTATGGAGGTATTTATAAAGGTACACTCTAAAGTGGTTTAGCTGGTACAGTCCCTCAGGACAGCGCATTTGTTTACAAATCTTACAATTCTTCCAATATACATAAAGTGGATTGAGGTTCAGCCGCCTTATCAATTGTCTATTTGAGTCACCCTTTTCATCTCATAAAGTTGTTTTATAACTCCACAGAATTCCGCAAAGTCAATTCCGCGAGTTCAGCCCACCATTAATTGATACATTCCAATGCCTAGAGAGTGCTTGTATTCCAATACATTAGATACTATTTCAAATGTGAACAACTACTGCAAATGTGTTATCATTTCAGTTGGTAGAGACTTATCTGTTGGATTTAGATGCCCAGATGACTAAGACTTTTAGCTGATTGGTAGGGGCAGTTATGATACAGAGGAGGGCAGACCATTTGTTTAATGGTTAATGTAAGACAACTCCATAACTATATGGAAACGCATTAGAAATACTATTACAGGCCACTTACTTGGATAGGATAAACTAAGTTTCTTTTTTAAAATATTTTTTTATATTTTATATCGCATTTGATTAGGAACACGCATTAATACTCATACACGCAAGACCCTCACCACAGCAGTATTGTTACTTGTTCCATACACCTAATTATTGGGTAAATTACCTCTAATTTAATTCAAAGAAATGTCATGTAAAGTGGCGATCAAGAACAGCAAAGCTAAAATCAGTTTTTGGCCCGCAGCCGTGGTACAAAAGGCTTGCATTTTTGTAAAATACAAACATTTGTGTACATAGCACCATGTGTTTCGCTGCCTGGCTAAGGAATGACCTTCAGTACAGAGCTTAAAATGCTAAAATTATTTAAACACAAATGCCAATACTACAGATGTTTGCACTTCCCTTATGCAGCTCGGGGGGGGGGGGGCTTCAAATGACAGATGTTCTCATAAATAAAGCCAGGAATGTAACTAGTGTCTTTTCGTCGACACACAAAACTCTGCAGAGGGTGAAGGAATTAAGTCTTAGCCACTACTGCACCAATGGCCTTGGCTTCAATAGTTGCAGCGTACCTGTGCCCCGGATTGCAGTGAGCAGAGTCCAGAAAGGGGTACGGAGGTAGACTAGTGCAGTCTCTACCCCAAACAAGAGTTTTTTTAAAACGATTTTCCCTTTCTGCGATTACTGCCTTTGCCTGTGGTTGTTACAGTTTAAAATTGTAGTTTTAACCTGCCTGTGATTGCATATTTTATCACCTGTTTTCAGTTTTAAACTTGGTGTTTTTTCCTGCCCATGATTGCTTCCATTTAACATGTTGAATTGTGGGATTTGCAGTCTAAACTCAGTAGCTTTCCCTCTCATTCCTGGTGACTATTCAGTTCTCTCCAAATTTCTCCTTTGCTCTGTGCTAACAGGGATATTCTACATCAGAGGGTGCTTCTGTGAGCTGTTTAAACTGTGTTTACTAGGGTCTGTGCACTTTGTTGTTTGGCCAGGAGAGGGAATAATGTTTTATTCAAACAGTATTGTTAGATTTCAAGTTAGTGAGGCCTTTACCTGCAGAAGTCCAAAGTGTGCATGGAGTCTGTCTCCTAGGAGATTCTGAACAGGAGAAGCAGCTTCCAACTCCCTGGCCAGCAAACCATGTCTGAGGTCACTGGGACCTTATATGGTCTGCTAGTGGTTGGTACATGTATACACTGATTGGTGGTTGTATCTGATGTTTCTATTGGATTAGGGTTAGTGTCCTCATTGGTTGGGTATTTGAGTGTTTTGATTGGTTTCTGGGTCTGTGATTCAATCAATGTAGGGTTGGGACTAGGGTCAGGATTTCTATTAGAAGTAGGGACTAGGGTTTCCTGTGTTATTGGTTATTGGGATTAGGGTGGGACTAGAGCTAGGGTTAGACCTTTAATGGGAAGTAGCGATTAGGGCTTCTGGTGTGATTGGTTGCTGGACTAGTTGTGGGACTAAGAGTAGGGTTAAGCTTTCTATTGGAAGTAGGGACAAGTGCTTCCTGTGCCATTGGTTGCTTGGATTTGGGTTGGGACTACTGGTAGGGCTAGGACCTCTATTGGACGTAGTGATCAGGGTGTTTGAACTGATTGGGTGCTTGGACTAGGGCTAAGATTGGCTGTAGGGTGCTGGTCTCCGATTGGTTCTAGATTTTTAGGGCTAGTGATGTGATTGAATAGTGTTAGGGCTAGGGTTCCCATTGGCTGACGGGGTCACTTGATTACTAGGGCTATAAAAGGCCAGGGTTAGGGCATCTCAGCTAAGGTCGGAGAGGACAAGGGCAGTTGCCTGTTTGAGACTGACCATGGCCAGGGCCAGAAATGCTGCCCATTTTCCCATTTAGCAATACCCAGCCCACACCATCCACATCCACAAACAGAGCAACACACTCCTACCAAATGTACACCACGCAAAACCCTACGCACAGATTAATGTACCAGCATGCACTACAAACCCAACCAAACCACATCTATACACCCTACTATCCCAACTACCACACTTCTCCACCATCACCTACAAAAAGTACACAACTCTATCCTATACCACTAACCAATCCACACATCCCTAACACAACCCCAATCAACACCATACATAACTACATCCCATCCAGATACACACTCCCTGCTGTAATTACACCTAACAGACCACCTATTATCACTAACAAACAAATAATCATCCTTCCATCATTTGGCTAACAAACACCCTCCTCTCCCTTCTACCATAATAACACTAACGCACAACACACACACTGCACACCACCACACTTTTTAACTCTGGCAACAAACCAGTCTAAGACAAACACTCTTACCTCTACTTCATTCCCTCCTACACACAACATACTCTGCTCATCCAAAAGCCTCCTCCTACTGCTAAGACCTAAAAAAAACAAAAAAAAACATTCCTTCACTTTTATCCCTCAACTATCCTTTTCATTCAAAAATTAACAGACTATCATGTTCACTTCTCAAATTCTATATTCAAATGTACTTATTCACCACTAATCCTTTATGGGTTCCAGAGTAGCGTGCTACTCGCCAATAAAGCGTCTCAACACACCATCAGGGTTACAAGCGCTATTTAAATCTTATTTTAATAGGAATTTATAATGCGCACGGTCACCCAGAGGTTTCATGGCGCTGATCAGGCAGGAGTCACACGGAGGGAAGTTACCCGAGAGCTTGCTCGTATAGCCAAGTTTTGAGCGTTCTTCTGAAAGCCAGGAGATTATTGCTCATCCGAATTGGTAGTGGCAGGGAATTCCAGAATATTGGGGCGAGAAGAAAACCTACACCCACCCTGGCGTTTAAGCTTAAAGGTAGGGATGGACAGAAGCTGAAGATGAGCAGATCGAAGGTTGCAGGGGGGTACTTGCCTAACTATTCAACAGCTGATGAATTTTGGACTGTTGCCATGCAGAGCTCTAAAAATAATACACCCGCTCTTAAAGGCGATACGTTGATCCATAGGAAGCCAATGAAGCTTATCAAACATAGGTCTGGCGGATAGCCATCTAGGTTGCTTATGAATTAGCCTAGCGGCCTGATTTTGTACCAGTTGGAGACGCTTAAGTAGGCCCAGGGGGAGGCAGAGGTAAATGGAGTTTGAAAAGTCTAGGCGTTACAAGACCAGAGCAATCACGACCTGTATCAGAGCAGAGTGGGTGAGTAAGTGGGCAATTTTCCTAATCCCGCGTAGCTGAAATAAGCAGGATGAGACCACTGCACCCACTTGGCCAATAAGGGAGAGTTCGGCGTTGATGATGACCCCTAGGCTTTTTACCGATGACGAAGGGGGAGGGGGGCCCCAGTTCCGCCGGCCAATAATGAGGGCCCCAGGCAAGTACACTCTTCCCGGGTAGGATTAATTCAGTCTTGCCTGGGTTGAGTTTCAGAGGGTTTCGGTCCATCCAGCTCTGAATATGGAGCATAGTGGTTTTGAAATTGAAGAATGGAGTCAGTGGTACTGTCCAGGGTAAAGACCAACTGAAGGTCATCCGCATAACTAAAAGTGGTAACCATCCTGTCTTTTAAAGAGTGAATCAGAGGCCGG
This sequence comes from Lissotriton helveticus, assembly GCF_964261635.1. Lineage (NCBI taxonomy): Eukaryota > Metazoa > Chordata > Amphibia > Caudata > Salamandridae > Lissotriton > Lissotriton helveticus. The sequence continues at coordinate 118,386,862 of NC_136061.1, forward strand.
AGATACAGGTTGAACAGGAGAGGCGAGACGGAAGAGCCCTGTGGAACTCCACATGAGGTTGCCTGTTTAGGAGCCGCAAAAGAGGTAAGGCGGACGGCTTGAGTTCTGCCCTTGAGAAAAGATCTGACCCAGTTATAGGCAGCGCCCAGGGTGCCGGCCTGTCTGACACGGTCCAACAAGGTTTCTAAAACCTGCCTGATGCGGCGCTAGGTATTCTGTCTGTTCTATAAAGTTGGATAGGCACTTAGTCACATGGGCCTCTAAGACCTTGGATAGAAAATGGAGAAGAGAAATGGGCCGATAATTGGAGAGGTTTGCAGGGTCGGCCCCAGGTTTTTTGAATAGGGGACGATTATGGTGTTCTTAAAAGCGGAGGGGACCTTGCCCTACGTCAGTGACTCGTTGAGAAAAGGTAACACACTGTGGTGGAGGACGTCTCTCATAATGTGGTGGGGGGGGGGCAACAGTCATTAGGGGAACCGGATTTGACACGAGTCAATAGGTCTGAGAGCATCAGAGGGCTGATGAGAGGAAAGTTTTCCAGAGTGGAGGCATTGATTACCAAATTGTCTGGAGATTCTCTAAACAGTGTAGTTGGAATACTAGATTTGATGGTCAAGATCTTTTCCAGGAAAAAAATATTTAGGGAATCACATAGGTCTTGAGTGGGAATTTGTTTGGTAAGGATCCTTTCGGGGTTACAGAGGTCATTAACGATCAAAGAAATTTCCTTCGACATATTCTGAGAGTCTAATACTCTTCATGAAAAATAGGCTGCTTTGGCTCCCAAAATGGCAATTTTATATTCTTTACGAGCTAAGGAAAACTGGAGTTTATCTTCCAGAGAGTAACATGATTTCCATTTTCTTTCCTTTTGGCGAAGCTCGAGTTTCTGTTTTTTTTAATTCAACAGAGAACCATTTTTGAGAGTCAGAGTGACGGTTGCGGGGGAACTTGGCAAGCGGAGCATGAATATTACAAGCCGACTGCAACCAGGAGAAGATGTTAGCTTCCATAAAGAACACATCTGAGTTGAAGGGGGGTACTGAGCTAGCCAGTGTACCCGAAAAGGCTTGTGTATCAAAGGCCCTCCACTTTCTAGTGACTCCTCCCCCTGAGGGGGTGTTCTTAAACATAGGGGGAATGACAATGTTAAATTGTATTAAGTAATTGTCCGACCATATGCAAGGAGAGATGGTCAGTTCGGTCAATGAGAGATTGATAGACCAGACTTGGTCCAATGCGTGACCTTTAATATGAGTGGCAGAATGAATGTGTTGTGTTTTAAATTTAAGTTTAAAAGCATATCGAGGAGTTCTGTGGCATGGGGTCCTCCTAAAATGTCATTAAGCCAATAATTCAGATCACCTATAAATAAGATATTAGTGACGTTCATGGCCAAATTGGCCAACTGTTCACATAGGGAAATAGGAAAATTAGGCTTGGGCTGGGGGGGCCCAATAGAGCAGAACAAAAATAAGGGCACCAGAACTAGAGTCTAGTTTAATAACTAGATTGTCTACCGCCGGCAGAACCGAAGGGGATATACAGGAAAATGTATGTTGTTTCAATATGATAGCGGCCACTCCACCACCGGATCTGCCTGGAGATCGATTAGCCTGTAGGATGTAGTAGTCCTGGGGTAGGGCAGCCAAAATATCAGGAGTAGAGTCCTGGGACAACCAAGTTTCAGTGAGTAAGAGTATGTCTGGTTTGGCTGCTGAGAGCAGCAAAAAAATATCGAGCTGATGTTTAACGAGAGACCGTGTATTAAGGTACAGGACACGGAGAGCAGAGTCTTTCGAAGTAATAGAGACAGGGGTGAAAGAGTAATGGGGAGTACAGGTAGGGACAGGGAGGGAGCTGTGTATATGAAAGATACCATTGGCCTTTAGGCGGTTACCAGAGGCCGCCTTAAGAGGAGAATGTCATTTAGAAAGGACCCAAGTTCTTCTGAAGAATATTTAAGAAAGAGTCCAGGGAACCTGGTCCCTGGGCCCGTCAGGGTGCGGACGGGCACAAACCTTTTCCCTTTTCTACGCTTCCCCAACCCTTCTCAATCCAAATAACTGACTTACATATCCATCACTAAAATTACTTTCATGTTTCGCCATACTAATTCAACACTAATCCTCTTTGGGTCCCGGAGTAGCGTGCTACTCGATGAAAAAGCACTTCGACGCCTCGTCAGGGGTAGTAAGCGCTATATAAATGCAATTACAATACATTGCAGAGACAAAAATTCTGGCTTTAATGTACAAGCACATGCAAACATAAGCATTCAATAATGCTATTTTCATGTGCAGTATGCATTATTGTGGTTTATCCCAAAGCCATCCTATTGTGTTTCACAGGCTAATAAAAAGAAGCAGGAAATGGACTTTTGTATAGGATGCATAAAGACGATTCAGAACTAGGTGTGACACATACTGTGCCCAATGACTGCATTTTTCAGCTGTAAAATAGACCCTCATGCATTCCAATTTAATCACACGCTGGAAAGCAGAAGGATACACTAATTAGCCAATAGCTCGAGGTGAGAATGTAAAATCTCCTCTGGGTGGAGTCAAAGCAGCATGTATATTTTAAATAGTTAGTATCAATATTTCTTGCGGATAGCTGTGCTGTCAAATCAAACCCGCAAAAGGAGCTGGGCAGAGGGGAGCAGAGGGGAGCAGAGGGGAGCGGAGGGAAGCAGAGCGGAGGGGAGGGGAGCAGAGCGGAGCGGAGCAGAGCGGAGGGGAGCAGAGCGGAGGGGAGCAGAGCGGAGGGGAGCAGAGGGGAGGGGAGCAGAGCGGAGGGGAGCAGAGCGGAGGGGAGCAGAGCGGAGGGGAGCAGAGCGGAGGGGAGCTGAGCGGAGGGGAGCTGAGCGGAGGGGAGCTGAGCGGAGGGGAGCTGAGCGGAGGGGAGCTGAGCGGAGGGGAGCTGAGCGGAGGGGAGCTGAGCGGAGGGGAGCTGAGCGGAGGGGAGCTGAGCGGAGGGGAGCTGAGCGGAGGGGAGCTGAGCGGAGGGGAGCTGAGCGGAGGGGAGCTGAGCGGAGGGGAGCTGAGGGGAGGGGAGCTGAGGGGAGGGGAGCTGAGCGGAGGGGAGCTGAGGGGAGGGGAGCTGAGGGGAGCTGAGCGGAGAGGTGACTGTTGAGGAGTGTTATGAAGTGGACTGAAGTGAAGTGGAGTGCCATGGATGGGAGTGTCGTGGAGTAGAGTGGAGTGGAGTGGAGCAGAGCAGAGCAGAGGTGACCGTCGAGGAGTGTTCTGAAGTGGACTCCTGTTAAGTGGAGTACCACAGATGGGCTTGTTGTGAAACGCCGTGGATTAGAGTGGAATGTCGTGGATTAGAGACTAGTGTAGTGGATTACATTGTAGGGTCATGAAGTGGAGTGTTGTGAAGTAGAGAAAGGTGAAGCGTTGTAGTGTAGAACAGATTGCCGTAGAGTGTGGTAGCGTAGAGCATTGTAGTGTAGAACAGATTGCCGTAGAGTGTGGTAGCGTAGAGCATTGTAGTGTAGAATAGATTGCGGTCGAGTGTGGTAGCTTTAGTGTGGGGTCGAGTGGCGTAGGGTCGAGTGGCGTACAGCATTGTAGTGTGGAGCAGAGTGTCGTGGAGCAGAGGGTCGTGGAGCAGAGTGTCGTGGAGCAGAGGGTCGTGGAGCAGAGGGTCGTGGAGCAGAGGGTCGTGGAGCAGAGGGTCGTGGAGCAGAGGGTCGTGGAGCAGAGGGTCGTGGAGCAGAGGGTCGTGGAGCAGAGGGTCGTGGAGCAGAGGGTCGTGGAGCAGAGGGTCGTGGAGCAGAGGGTCGTGGAGCAGAGGGTCGTGGAGCAGAGGGTCGTGGAGCAGAGGGTCGTGGAGCAGAGGGTCGTGGAGCAGAGGGTCGTGGAGCAGAGGGTCGTGGAGCAGAGGGTCGTGGAGCAGAGGGTCGTGGAGCAGAGGGTCGATGAACAGAGTGAAGATGAACAGAGTGAAGATGAACAGAGTGAAGATGAACAGAGTGAAGATGAACAGAGTGAAGATGAACAGAGTGAAGATGAACAGAGTGAAGATGAACAGAGTGAAGATGAACAGAGTGAAGTGGCGCACAATGGAGGGGCATGGCGTGAGAGTGGATCATGGAGAGGAGGGGCGCAGAGAAAAAGGGCATAGAGTGGAGGGGCGTAAAGTGGATTAATGTGGCATGGTGTACAGTACCCTGTTGTGGAGTGTCACAGAGTAGAATAGATAGAAGAAGAATAGTAGAGAGGATTGGAGTAAAGTGAAGTGGTGAAGTTTGGAGGAGAGTATACTAGAGTTAAGGGAATGTTTGCACAGTGCATTTACAGACATTTAAATGTTGTAGTGTGCTAGAAAAAAACCTTTCCATTCCCACCCCCAGAATCCAGCAAAATTGTCACATATGTCCCCCTCACTTTGAAGTCAGAGAAAAAAAAGTAAACAGCAATCTCCCTTAGAAGACAGAGCCTGTCAATTGAGCCGGTCTTTGAATGCACAGCAAACTTGACAAGATCAGAACAAAATATAAAGGCCTGATCATGGAAAGTGCACCTTTGTGGAATAGAAGGAACGAGTCAGAAGGGGGCAAAAACATGCTGGACAGCTCTAAACAAATAAAGCCAGCAAATAGAAAGAAAGCAAGTCTCAGTAACAAACCACAATACAAAGCCAATGGGTGAAATGGGTTCCCAATTAAGTTATCAGAATACCCCCAAGATGCCTTTTTTCAACTGTGCAGGCTTGTAGGCTTTGACCTTAAAGTCTCTCTCTGCTCAGAGGTTTATTAACGGCCAACCTACCAAGTGTATTCTGCCAGCGCACGTGCTTAGCATCACCCTCTGTAAAGCGACATTACAGAGGGTGGTGGTGGCTGGATTATTTGTAGAACAGCATCTGAAAATTGTGAAAAATTATTTCACACCAGCTGGTTCAGTTCAAATGATGGGGTGTGATCTTGAAAAGTGTTTTCCTCCCTAAAATGTACACCCTTTACAAATTTTCTGGATTTCCTTGTTCGACTTCACCTGAGCAGAAGAAAAAATTGCTAGAAAAATGTCCAAAAACTTTTCACTTTCAATTTTAATATTGCAACCAACTAAGTTGGTGAATGTATGCAGAATTTTACTTTGCGTGTTTCCCTAAGTACAATGGAAAATGTTTGCAGAATTTGTCTTTGCAAGTAGACGTTTTTGAAGGTTTTCTGTACACAATGGCATAGCAGAGAAACTGAACGTTTCGGTGCAAAACAGATCGTAAAATTAGAACTATTTTGCTATTGTTAAATGAATATATGGCTACGCATTGCACAAATAGCTTAATTTTGTGCGAAAGCGTCAAAAATAAAGCTTCACAAACTGCGAAAAAGCAAACATTTTCACAGATCTTGTAAAGGAATGCTTGAAAAATAAATTCAGAATTTTGCGCACCTCTACAGCTGCACAAGTAAAGTCTATACAACCTTGAAATGTCGATGCAAAAACTACAGTGGCACTAGTGCATTGTATACAAAATATTGATGTGTGATTCTTTGGCACACCAGTCTTTTAAAGACATGCCTACGGTACAGACTTCCGCATAAATAACCTCAAGTGAAGGTCAGAAAGGGTGCAAATAGTCAAAAGAGCCCGCCCATTTCACTCAATTCGCTGTGCTCAGCAGCTCCATGTATGCCAGTGCTCGCGAGAGCATTCCATCCCTCCTCCCCGCAGCCTGGATACCAGCTGTCCACCCACCCATGAGCCTTCCGAGGTCACAGTTGAGTTATAAAGCAACCTCAATCGCGTGGTCCCCGGCCCTAGGAGCCGAGGCATCAAAGCAGAGGGGCGGCAGCACTTCGGCCCCTCGCTAGGCGGCTCCACGCACTGCACGTGCCCCATGGAGGGATCCCATGTTTATTGAGCTGTCAGTGACAGATATATAGTACCCCGGGGGGGCCGTTATGGTGCCCCGGGAGGCTGAGGTTAGATTTAAGCAATGGACGGTCTATGCCTCCAATGTGAAGTGCACCCAGGCACTCTTGTAGGAGCTGGTTTGCATTTTAAGTCCTGACCATTACAAATATTGGGGGAAAAACGTAAAATATTCTTTTTTTCCTTTCTAAAACACAAACTCAAAACAACCAACACAAAATTACTCGCAAACCCTTCCATAGCAGTGGCAAATTGCTCCTGCTTGAAAACCATGTATTGCCTCAATCAGCGCCATTCCCATCTTTGAGGTGAAGTTGCAGTCCCTGCCCGTCTTACCTGAAGTACACATAATGCCCCAATACAACTTAGGTTACTATTTATCAACCTTGAAAGGATGAACATGTTGGCCTAATGGCTAAGGCGCTCGACCTCGGACCTGTGGATCTGGGTTCGAGTCTCGGTAACGACGCCAAAACCTCCTGTGATTCTGGGCAAATCACTTAATCTCCCCGTGCCTAAAATGAAAGTGTGTGTTCTCATGTAAAAACGTAACTTGTGCTCAGTGGCGTCACTGGGGTTGGTGTCCCCCGGTGCGGGTAACTCATGGTGTCACCCCCTCACGACTTACCGCATGGACCACCTGTCGGAAATGTACGGTGCTAGGTACTGTCTTACTCCCTCACTCTGTCTTACTCCCTCTAGCTCCCTCTGTCTCCCTCTCTGCCTTATTCCCTCTAGCTCCCTCTCTCTCTGCCTTACTCCCTCTAGCTCCCTCTCTCTCTGTCTTGCTCCCTCTAGCTCCCTCTCTCCCTCCTTCTAGCTCCCTCTCTCTCTGTCTTACTCCCTCTAGCTCCCTCTCTGTCTTACTCTCTCTAGCTCCCACTCTCTCTTATTCCCTCTAGCTCCCACTCTCTCTTACTCCCTCTAGCTCCCTCTCTGTCTTACTCCCTCTAGCTCCCTCTAGCTCCCTCTCTCTCCGGCTTGGTCCCTCTAGCTCCCTCTCTCTGTCTTGCTCCCTCTAGCTCCCTCTCTCTCTCTATTACTCCCTCTAGCTCCCTCTCTCTCTGTCTTGCTCGCTCTAGCTCCCTGTAGCTCCCTCTCTCTCTATCTTACTCCCTCTAGCTCCCTCTCTCTAGCTCCCTCTCTCGCTGTCTTACTCTCTCTAGCTCCCTCTCTCTCTGTCTTACTCCCTCTAGCTCCCTCTCTCTCTGTCTTACTCCCTCTAGCTCCCTCTCTCTCTGTCTTACTCCCTTTAGCTCCCTCTCTATCTTACTCCCTCTAGCTCGCTCTCTCTGTCTAGCTCCCTCTCTCTCTGTCTTGCTCCCTCTAGCTCCCTCTGACTCCCTCTCTGTCTTACTCCCTCTAGCTCCCTCTCTCTGTCTAGCTCTGTCTAGCTCCCTCTGTCTTACTCCCTCTAGCTCCCTCTGTCTCTGTCTAGCTCCCTCTCTCTCTCTGTCTTACTCCCTCTAGCTCACTCTGTCTCCCTCTCTCTCTGTCTTACTCCCTCTAGCTCCCTCTCTCTCTGTCTTACTCCCTTCAGCGCCTCTCTCTCTGTCTTGCTCCCTCTAGCTCCCTCTCTCTTATTCCCTCTAGCTCCCTCTCTCTCTGTCTTGCTCCCTCTCTCTCTGCCTTTCTCCCTCTAGCTCCCTCTCTCTCTATCGTACTCCCCCTAGCTCCCTCTCTCTGTCTAGCTCCCTCTCTCTCTGTCTTACTTCCTCTAGCTACCTCTGTCTCCCTCTCTCTGTCTTACTCCCTCTAGCTCCCTCTCTCTCTGTCTTTCTCACTCTAGCTCCCTCTCTCTCTGTCTTTCTCACTCTAACTCTCTCTCTCTCTCTCTGTCTTCTTACTCCCTCCAGCTCCCTCTCTCTCGCACATTAAACCCGGGGGGGGGGGGGGCAGGACCCCCCCCCCTTTTACACTCTCTGCCGCTTTCATGAGGTTTCTCTTTTAAAGCTTTTCAAAATGCAAAAAGAAATCAGTGTACCAGGCACCAGTGAGTTTGTAGACGTGAGAATTTTACGATATGAAACAGCTAACGTAAAAGCTAATTTCCAAGCGGTTAATACCCCCCCCCTCCCCGGCCCCCCCTCTTTAGCACCGTGTCTTTTTCCATATAAATGGCGGGGGCCCCTCATTACTACACTTTTAAAACTTTAACTAATGAGAACATTTTAATTCGAATAGGTGAGAAAATATCTCTGTTCGCTTTTGTTTTTAAAGCGGATCGAGTCTCTCCGAGGCCTTCGGGTGCGGTGCAGGGGGTGCCATGTACAGAGGCCTGCTGGGGGGGGTGGGGGGGGGCGCAACCAGATGGTGTCACCCCCATGTGAGGGTGTCACCTGGTGCGGTCCGCACCCCCTGCACCCCCCCTAGTGACGCCACTGCTTGTGCTAGGTAAAGCGCTCTGATACCGGAGTTTAGTTCGCGCTATATAAAACTCTACAAAAAAAAATATATGAACTGTTGGGATGCGAAACTCAAAGCTTGCAGGTCTAGTGCTATGACACTCAAAGTATGACTTAGTTGCCACTTGCAGCCCTCATGACCTTGTCACGGCCCCCTGGGCAACAGTAGCACTGGGCAGGTGTTTTCTTGACTCCACACAAACATTCCGAAAGGTGTTAAATAAATGGGCAAGCATTTATTTAAAGTTATGGTAAGGAAGTTACTAAATCGTCAAGTACTACTTATCTTTAGGAACACCTTCATTGTTAAAGACATCTTGCAACAGACGCGTGAACATAGGATAGTCTCTCCAAAATGTACAAAGTGTATTTTATTACTATGCAGACGCGTTTCTCGTTAGTATATCTTTTCAGTGCCTGGAGTAGTTTTTTTTTTTAAATGATAGTGGACAAATATGAATTTAGAAACATGCAAGCTTCCTCCCAGGTCCCCCACACACTGAACAATGCAAATATTGAACCAAAATCAGTTATGTGCATCATTTAAGTGGCATGGGTTGCTATTATCCATGGACAACATTATAGTTTATTAAATCAAACACTAGTGAAATGTACGTACAATGCAAATCCTGAAGTTATGTATTTTTTTAGATCCCCTTACGTGTGATAATGAAGAATAAGGACACATAGTGCAATGAAGCAATTGCCTAGTATCACACAATGGGATAAAGTGGGGAAGCCAACAATGATCCCATGTTTTCTGTCTCTTATTGTGCAATGTGCCTTTAGATGTACATGCTTTGCTTCCTCCCGTGCCCACTTTACAACCCTCTCCCTACCACCCGGACTCCACCATGCTGACATCAATGCGGCCCTCAGTCACACCACAGACCAAACCTTATGGGCCCTGTGAAAATATTTGCCAGTACCCATGGTCTATTACATCTAAATGCGATTGTAGTGGGAATCATTTGTAGCACATTGCTCATTACTTGCCAACTTCTTGCCTCAAAAATGTGGGTGAAGTCCATCACTTAAGAGGGCGATTCCATTAAGATCAATAGGAAATGAACACTTTTTTGAAGGGTAATATAGGTTTGAAAAACGAGTGACCATTACATTCTAGGAAGGTTTTTCTTTGTCAGGCGCTTGGAATAGCAGTAAATTCTGGTGACATTCAACAAACTGTAGATGAGTTGACAGCTATGCTTACTAGAAGGATTTAGTCCCACTATAGAAATTCCAGTTGAGCAGTTAGAAATTGCATCTTCAGGGGTGAATTGGGAGTTTATCGCTTTTTTTGTATTTGGAATGTACTGCTAAAAAATATTCAAGTTATTTCCAGATAGATCTCGGAAAAGGGTGTTGGTATCCACTGGCATAAATGTACTTTATTTTTCAAGTTGCGCCTACAGACAGCTGAGCCCTTGAAAACCTATAGTGTACAATATCAATTCTTGGTTTTGGTCAGGTCATCATTTGTTGGCTTTCCTGCCAGCATTGTTTGCTTGCTTCTTATTCAATGGCTTTCCTTACTCTTCTTTTATTTGTCACGCCCCTGTAAAACTTCTTTACCAGCCTTTTGATTGAATGGCTGGTCTTCCCACAGCTGACACCAGGTAACTACATTTTCTTTCTGCTCCTCATGGGAGTGCTTGTGTTTTCTTTCCTGCCTCCCACGTGTTTCTTCCCCGCCTCAAATCCCTATCCCTCTGTTCTCTACGTTTTCCTTCTCAGTAAAAACACTGCAACTGGCATATTTTTTGTCAGATTCGACTAAATAGCAGAATTTATTATGTTGGTTTTCTATTATTACTTACTTTCTACATGTTGCATATAAGCCCATCCATTGCACACTCAGGTTGCATATGTGTTACCGGGAGTGGGTGCATGGGCTGGCCTACGCACTCAATCAGCATATGTTGGAAAATTGACATTTTCCCAGTCAATTTCGTTCATTCAAGTGCCCATGAATCTGCTCACTGAACTACTGTTCAACACCAAATTGCTGGAGCATTTCTTTTACTTTCTAGTTGTGGTAGAAAGTAAATCAAACATTTCCCTGTAAATTCTGAAACTTTATTAGAAACCTGTTCTGTTCTTAAGTATATGGAACTTGCCCTCTGTTATTTTTAAGCTTGATCACGTGCAATGTGCTTTTTAGATTATTTGCAGAGCTTCGTCAGAAAAAAATGTAACAAATGTTGTGTAAAGATTGAAAATATTTGGCCCAGTATACACGGTTAAGATACTTTAAGATAATGGTTTGCATTTCCTCCAGTATTTCGACTTTTTTTTCTTTTACCATTTTAAACCACACTTTGCAAACTGGCATGAGACTTATGGGCTTTGCTTTTGACTTATTGGCTTTGCCAAAGATTGTTAAACAAGTACACATTTTGGGCCTGGCTTTAGAACGCAGATATCTGGAAAGCTATCGCTACCACTACTTTATACATAGAATGGACTTGGGCTCCAACCGAAGTATTACTGTCGCACAGCATAGTATTGGCTGTTCTGTGTATCCTTCCACCCTCTAGGAAGTGCCTCCATTGGATTACTGAGAAGTACCCTGTAAAGTAGACCTGCATCACCACACCACACAAATTCAGTTTTTTATCTCTTGCATACATTCTAAGCAGGGAGGAAACCCCTTTTCTGCGAGCTTCCTTTACAAGTCAATGGGTCTCTGTTTAATATACTAATTAGTATTTGTGCATGCACCCACTTAAGAACACCTATGTTTGCAAGCGTTGGCACTTTAAAGCCATATCTAATGGCTTTTCCATTCCTGCTCCTGTTTTTTTTTTTATCATACAGTCCAAAGTTCAAAAACGAATCTGCCACACCAAATACATAAGAAGCTATTTAACCTGCTTAATTGGAGTAAGGATAGGCTAAGGTTTTGTTGAGCCCAGGTCAGTCCAGTTCAGGTGCTGCAATGCTGTGCAGTAGTTATATCTTGAAACCTAAAATTCCACTATAGGTTCTGTAAGTGGGCAGAATGACCACATTCAAACTTGCAATAAAGTCTTGGCCCTTCCCTAAGAAGGATACAAGTGCAGAACTGAGTGCAATGTATACCTTAGGATCTGGCTGCCCTGAACGTTGTGCAAGGCTACATCAAGTGAACTAGTGAGCACGAAAGCTAATCTTGACGAATTCAACATTAGTTTAGAGAAAGTTGTACAGGTCTACATTGAGACAGCATGCATAATGGGGCGCATCTGAAAATGAAGGATTATGAAGAAATACACCAATAAATAGAAAAGGAAAATTTAGTAATTACAGTTTTTTAATTCCTCCTTAAGGTGACAATGACGAACCCATAATATACAAGCATTGGCAATGCCAATAGGTCTGGCTTTAAAGTAATATTGTATGGTAATATGTACCTTTACAAGTAAATATCAAGGGTATAGATATGTATTTGTGTGAAAGCAAAGACATTTAGAATAATATTGGTGAATGTTAAAAGGGCAAGTGACAGATGCTCGGTCAAGCGAGGCCTAAAAAATCAAGCAGGGTAATGACTGCCCTTCGTCATCTGTGCTGCTGCCAGAGGAAAAACAAACTATCTAGTTATCAAAGACACTTTAATAGCATTACAAGTGCGCCTATGAAAGCTCAAGCTTAGGCAGGTGGATAAATAAACAAAATGATCAATGCTGCAAGGAGGGCTAGTACTTTTTTAGTAGAAGCACCAAAACGTCTGCCCAATCAAAACATGTACTCCTGGCTCCCAACATATTGGCGGAGCTAAAGCCCTTCTCTAGTGATGCTCAGATAATGGTCAAGCAAAAGCTGCGCTGTCAAGCCAGATCATAAAAATGGCATATCAAAAATATTGACAACATTACTCCAGTCTTTACTAAATTATGAACTATCTGATGCGATTAATGCAACTGACGAGTACACTACCAATAGCCGAACAAGGACTGAGAAAGCTGTGACCTGCAAAATAATGGGAACCCATCGGGCATTAGTATTGCCCGTCTTCAGAAAAGAAATACAACTAACATTGATGGGTGGATACCCCAACCCTTGTAAGACACTTAGTGCCTTTAAGTGGAATGACAAAGGTGGGGGTCGTCAAAGGGCGTGCAAAAGAAGCACAAGTCGAAGAGGCATGACTTATGTAAAACTAAAGGTGCAGCTTAACCCCTTCTGAGAGTCCTCCACCACTTTTTTCCCTAATGTCCTGGGGATTCCAAAGGTATCCAGGGTGTGTGGATTCTCCTGAAGGGGACCGAGAAAATAGCCAGAATATAAACAACATTTTGAGTTCTGGAGAAATAATAGAAAAAAGGAGCTCTGGATAAAAGTTTGATTTTATTCCTAAAAATGGCATCAACAAACAGTTTGTGGTGCTAAAGTAAGCATCTTCCCAGCTATCAGCAACATGCAGACCTGTAAAGAAAAATCTTCTTTTTACCACAATTTTGGCATTTTTTCAAATTGAGAGACCATTTTTCTTATTTGTTGTGTGTTCAACCTACTTCTAGTTCGTGGTGAGACAAGTGTGAAACCCAGAAGTGATCCAGGAAAGCTTTTAGAATTCTAAAAAGTACACAACATTCTGAATTCAACAAGGGATCTTGGGTGTAGATCCCTCATGGTTTTCCATCCCTCATGGTTTTCCTAAAGCAACTAACTGTTGAAATAAAGACATATTGAATGAGTAGTAAAAAACAGCCATTTGTGAAAACCTTTTCATACGTAAGTTTTTGTCACAATTGACGATTTACAAAACCAATACACCATTATGTCCGCTAGACCCTTCTAGTTGTAGGGATATATAGGATTTGTAGATTTTTCAAAAACTCAAGGTACGCAGAGAAAAAAAACTGAGCTGTACTGTACAATCGCTTATCAATATGTATCGAGAATAGACCAATTCATATGGCGATATAGGTAGAGGGAAAAATGGGTATCAAGTAAACCTATATATTTCTAACTGGGTACAATATATGGAGTGTAGAAGCTGTGGTTCCTTGTACATCTCTGAATTAGTGGGTATATGTACTAGCATATGATTTAGTGGGTATTTTCAAAAGATCTTTCTTACACCCTGGCTTACATTTGAAAGACAGCAAAATCCAATTGGTAATAACACATGTTCTACTATTCTATTCTCCCAGAGGTCTTCTGTTAAAATGGGTACTTCACATGTGTGGATAGGCCTAGTGCCCACGACAGGAAATGTCCAAAACGCAACCTGGATACATAACATTTTCCCATTAAAAACTGACCTTTTTTTGCCAAGCAGTTAGCTGTAGATGTTGTGCCCTAGCTCAGTCAGCACCTAGAAAAACCTAGCAAACTTGCACATTTTTCAAAACCAGACACCTGGAGTAATCCAAGGTGGGGTGACTTGTGTGACGGTCTTCATTTTGTTATACTGATAATCCCTTGCAAACCTTAAACCTGTACTAAAATAAAAACCAATATTTTAAAATCCTCTCATTTCTGTGATGGAAAGTGCTGACAACCTCTGGGAGCCACAAACCTGCTCCCCCCCCAGCATTCCTCTAAATCTCCTGATAAAAATGGTACTTCATTTGTGTGCGTAGATCTAGTGTCCGTGACAAGAAACAGCACAAAACGCAACATGGATACATCAAATTTTTCCACACAAAACTAACCCTCATTTTGCAAAGTGGTTAGCTGTGGATTTTGGGCCAAAGCTCAGCCGGCACCTAGGGAAACCTACCAACCTTACACATTTTTTTTAAACTAGACACCAGGGGGAATCCAGGGTGGGATAAGCTGGATGGATCTAACCAGGTTTGTTTACTCAGGAGCCCTTGATAATGTCAAACTTTGTTTAAAAAAAAAAAAAATAATCCTCACATTTCTGTGTTGGAAAGTTCAGGATCTGCGGGGAGCCAGGAACTTCTTATCACCCTAAGTTCTCACATGTCCCCTGATAACAGTACCCGAATTTTGTGGGTGGCCCACAAAACCATGACATAAAAGGCCCTACAGCGCTATGTTGATAGATAAGCAGCAGGGGTAGCTGCGGAATTGGATCCGTACTGTGGCGCCACTCGTGCAAGCCTATGAACCAAAGACATTTTTGAATACTAAACAACCAGGGGATAGTAGGGTGGTGTGTCGTGCATGGACGCCTAAGGCTTTCTTATTCACCACCATGCCCTTCAAACCTCAAATTTTACCTGAAATCATGCATTTTCCTAACATTTTTGCGATGGAAACTTCCAGAATCCGAAAGAATCCGCAAAATTCCTGAGTTGCTCCCAACTTTGCCCCACTTATGCCAATAAAAAGGCTGTACTACTTGTGTGGATGGGCCTAGTGCCCGTAACAGGAATAGTCTCAAACCAAGGTCAATATGAGCCATCGCAAGGGGACTCCCATTGACCCGGTATGATCCCCTCCTCAGTGTTGGTCAATGGCCAACAGAGGTACTGGGGAGGTAGTGCGCCCGACGGACACAGTTATGGGGTTGAAGCATGTAAACTAAAGACCTGTGTGTCACACAACGCATCAGTGAAACAATATTTGAAGATCTCGAGGCATATCGCACAACAATAAACATATGCCTAAAACAAAACAGACCTATTCGCTTTGCCAGTGCTTGTTAGCAGAAACGAATAAATGATCAACAACAATGATTTTGTTGTGAATGATTAGAATTGAAAAGGCTTCAATTCAGAAAATAGGAGACAGTGAATTAAACATTCCTGGGGTCCGTGGAATGGGTAGTGGTGGTCTGAGTGCCTTTTAGTCCTCAACTCCCTCTCTCACTCACTCCACTGTCCTCTGCAGTCTCATTTTGTCAGAGACACGCATCCTTTTCTCCGGCATATTTTTAAAATCCTTGATCGTCACATCTCACACCCCTTTCCTCTTCAGCAAGTCTTTTCCCATTCTCCATCTATACATACATACTTTAATCTCTTCCGCTTCACCAACCCAACAAACACACAAAACCCACCCACTCACCTGTAAACATTGTATTTTCTTTTCCTTTGCTGCTTTTTAGTTTTTGATGATCTCGGTCACACTGTCCCATAATTACAGCTGACCATTGCTCTGTGTATTCCGCAGAGAGGCCAAGTATTGGATGTGCTTGTAGTCTGTCCACCCATATAACCTGTGCCAGGCACTGTGAAACATGTGTGCTGTCTCAGCCTGAAATCCAAAGCTTTCAATTGTGCCCAGTCATAAATACCCACCCACAAACTGGGCGCACCCAGACACCGGGGGTGATACATTTCATAGTAAGCAGTAAACCGGCTACGTTGCTTTGAAAAAGCTAGAGAATCCCAACACCTGGAAAAAACAAATAATCTTAGGTAATGCAGGATGGAGTAAAATATGTCAAATATAAACAGGGACTGCACTGCTGACGTGGTTTACCTCAAGGATATTTTCAGTCACTGTTGAGAAATCGATTAGTATCTGCCTGTAAAATAAAGGGCATGAATATAGGTCCAGATAAAGAACCATTTTAAAGTGAGTTTTTAATTACGGACTGGTCTGAGCCCCGACAGGACCCAGCCCAGATAAAGCCCTTACACGGAGGGGGTCTCACAGGTGTCTACCCAGGCAGAGCTACGTCTCGTAAACTACCAAAGTCTATTTGGGTTTACTTTTTAGCTGCAGTTTTTAGGTTAACCCCTCCACTGCGCCGCCGATTTGGCACTTCCGCAAAACGGGCGGGGCCGTGTCGGCCATTGGCCGACAGCAGCACCAGCGAGGTAGCGTTGCCGTCAGCCAATGGCCGACAGCAGCATGGAAGGGGTTAAGCCTGGTCAGTGCATGCACTGCTCTACGATGCATGCTATATTGGAGTGTGGACCTGAAGCCCCGCCCACTCTCCACCCATATTTGTCATTGGCTTGTGTCATTGTCCTTCATAAATGCTGGCTTCTGATTCATTAATAGGCTTGTTAATCCCTCCTTAGTACCGCCTTGTCTTCATTTGTAGCCTCACAGGAGGACTGACCCTTTCACTTCTGTTGCAACACAGTATTCTTATTTAGACTGTAAGAACTATTTTCTTTAATAAGTTTCTCCTACTGCAGGCATGACATGCTTTCCTGCAACATTCAGAGCGCCATGCAAGCTTTCACTGTCCAAGCAGGCCACGACAATGGCGGCCACATTGTTGAAATTAAATAGGTCTCGCATTTATAAGAGTTTGAGCTAGTGGCTTTGTAAATGACAAGGCCTTTTATGTGTTAATTATCAAAACAGATAAATAAAAGGCATTGTCATCTGCAAAGCCAATAGCTTAAACTCTCGCAAATGCGAGACCTATTGCATTAGAAATGCTGGTTTGAAAATCTACACGAGTGAAGGAAGGCACTCCCACCTGCCCAAAAAAAGACCAATTTGTGTTTCCCACTAAACCGCCCCCTAGTGTAGCTGAACAAACACTGCAGAGAAAACCCAGATTTACAAAAACAGGAGTATGGAGTAGAAAGATAATCGGCATAGGAAGTTTTTCCGATAAAACGCCCTCCTCCTCAGACTCCAGTCTGGACAACCCGAGGATTCCCACGCAGGGGCGAGAAAGGGGGGCTGGGGCAGCTCGGGCAACGCAGCCTCCTGCCCTGAGAAACGTTTGCTTCGGCTAAAGTTAACTGCTGCTTTAATTAAAACTGGCATACTGCAGAGTTAAAGGGCAACCGCCTTCCTTCTCTTGGTGATGTACGTCTAGCGTCTAACTTTTCATTTCAATTCAAAGCGCTGCAAGAGAGAGCTGCCCCCTCCCTCCCCCCCTTAGACTTCTTCCAGGACCCCCGCAGGGCTGCGTGAAAAGTAAATGAAAGGGGGTAGAGTTCAGAGCAGAGGCCGCCACCGGAGCTTCGGTTCCAATAAAGTTGGACGTAAAACAAGCCGGAGTGACAGGCGCCCCCGAGCCCGAGCGCGGCGCGGTGAATGCAGCCCGGGCAGGGGGCCCGCGCCGCCGCTGCGCGCCTTTGTCAGCGGCTTCGAGGCGCTTCACCTCACGGCCCGGCGGCTCCAGCACGCGCACCCTCCTCCGCCATTCACGACGGGGCTCGGGTTAATGAATAACGCGCAGGCCAAGGCCTCCGATGCCGGAGGGAAGCGCGCAGCTCCTTGAATTTTATCTAAACACTTTAACGGGCAGAAGTTAAACCAGCAGCTGCGAAGCAAAGCAACCGCAAAACCAAAGCGAGCCCCGGCGCATAAATGAACAAATATGCTAAATACAGCCGTGGAATGGGTGTCACGGACTAGGTGAAATGGCTAACCTATCACCACCAAAAAAGCGTTCAAAAACATTCTGTCGACAGCCATGCGTTAGGCCGGACCTATCGGCAAACAGGTCTTTTGGTCTTAATTATGTGAAAAATACATTTTCAGTGGAATAGAATGTGAGAATGATCGTTTCTTCAGTCTAAAGTTTTTTTTCTGCTGAAAACTAAGAGCTTTCCCGATGCACCCCATGTTGACCTTCAAATATTACTTTGGTCCCATTCCTTGGCCGGGTCACCCTGGAATCACCCTGCAAGGACCCACGTGATGGAGACGAGTGTGACCAAGTCAACAGGTGGTGGGAGTAGGTGGTGGTGGGAGTAGGTGGTGGTGGGAGTAGGGCGGCAGGTGGACGTGGCAAGTACACGGGTTGGAAGTTCATAAACAGCAGAAGGCAACACGCACAGTGGGTCTGACTACTACTGCTCAAGCCCCCGCGCACCACCCTGAATCCCAGTGGTTTCTCACAACCAGAGCAGCAGCACACTGAGACCATGGAATAAGAACACACTCCACCCCTCATAACAAGAAACAAGAAGAATGTATGGCACACAAAAACAGACAATGCAGTGACATCCTACAGTGAAAGACGCGTCATAATAACTGCAAACGATTGCAGGTATAGTGCTTTCGGTGATGAACAAACACCACCAAACAGGACAAGCCCACACACTGCCATTGTATGGGTAAAATCTAGTCTTAACCGCATGCGTGCGGGCGGAATTCCGCCCGTACGCTGGGTTTTGCGGAATCGCACTTTACGTGACGAGCTGGGCTCGTCATGAGCGTGCGAGGAGGCTACGCCATGACGAGCCCAGCTCGTCATGAGCGTCGAAGGGGTTAAGATGGTTTTGAGGTGCCTACACAAACACAAGGCCCCCAGTCCAATGGGTGTGGTTTGTACCTCCTCTCCACCACTGCTCATCCACCCTCTCCGCTCTAACGCGTTGCGTTCCGCCACCCTCCTCACATTCCATTTCTTGCCATCCTTAAAAACTACAGAACGACTCTTCATCCCGATCACTCGCCCTGGAGCAGACCATTGGGACAACCCTTCCCAACGCCAAGGCCCATCTCCACTCAAACAAAACCCCCCACCACGCAACTTCTGTTGAGTATAAACAAAAATAAAAGACTACAAATAAAAGGGCTCGGAGCTTGGTTTCCTGCATTATAAGTTTGTACCCATGGCTGCCCAGAGTGGAGCCACATGCTTGAAGATGCTTCTGGCCAACATTTGAGGCATGGATGCGTGCAGGTGGCAGCTTCAATGCGTGCACATGCGCAGCCCACCCCTGCTCTGGCATCGCCGCGGGGAAACCATGGGCCAGCACCACAGTTGGTACATCTTGGTACATGTACGTCTCGCTTCCAGTCCTGGTGGATACAGGCAGCTGCCCGCGCTCACATCTCACCTTCAGTCCTGGTGGGCATAACCATTGGTGAATGGATGGGGTACTCACTCATTCTGCCTCAGTCTGTAGAATATCCCTGTCCCCATCAATGAACCCAAACGCAAGATTTTGCAGAGCTCCACCAATCCCATTTCTCTCATGAATGATGGCGGCTTCCATTACTTTTAAATGGAAAGTGTCCTGGAAGAGTTATTTGTTCTATTCGAAACCCTGGAAGTAGAAGTCAGATTTGTAGGTTATACAAGTCAGCTGAGACCGAGTGCTCTGAGAAGCAAAAAGCGGTGCCCAGTTTCCATGTGGAAAACTAGATCAGACAGTTCCTCGGGTCACCGGGTCCTGGAAACAACAGTTAGCGAAGAAGAGATCCCCTAGAGCCTTCTGGGAGGAACTGATGAGAAATAAACCAATGTCAGGCAACCAAAAGTAAACAATAAAAGGCGCAAGCGACAAACCAACGCAGCAGGAAAGAGAAATACTTTTTATAATACATGGAATTCTGCAATCCCTATTTAAAAATGCACCTCTAATTTCTTTAGAACAGACGACTTGTGACGCACCTATCTATTTAAAAACTAATACCAGAACTCAACTGTAATAACTTATTACAGTTGAGTTCTGTCATCACAATGCCTGCTGCCAGAGCACATAGGGATATTGCAAGACACCACAGGATTCCATAACCTTATAAAATAAAAGGAACTAGGCCTCAGGCCTCATTCCTCTATGTGGTCCTGGAACTCGTCTGTCACTGGAATATCCTTATGATGTACAACAGGGGTACTTTATCCCATGTGTATATGGTTTACAGATTTTCCAAAAATGGCCCAGGAAGCCGTGATCCGTGCCTTATTATCCAGGTATCAAACGCAAAGTAAAGGACTCCACTCTGGATGCATCGAGTAAGATTCACAAATAGTTGTTCCTTCCAGATCTGCACAGATGAGTTCAAGTGTTTAGGATAGTAGTACCAGTGTGTAATCGGTGCATTAACTGCAGGCGCCCTCAGTGCACAATATCACTCTTAGGGAGCGAGATCATTATGCGGTCAGGGGGAGGGGAGGCGCAGATCCCTGTCCAATGCATATTCACAACGAAGTGCGGTGAGACCTGCCTTATAACCCCCCCCCCCCTCCGGCAAACTTCCTTTAGTGAACGACTGGTGAAACAGAAGGTGCAAAGGTGTCAGAACACTATTGTCCATTGCAAACCTCCTGTACTGACAATGTCTGTCCGAGGGGGTCAGTAGAAGTCATACCAACATTTGGTGGCTTCCTTCCCTCCAACCCGTCTCATGGGAGACAGTGGATAGAGGGGAGTGACAGGAACTCTAGGGTAGCATTCAAGGAGGGTAGTCAAAGAATAGTGAGCACAGGAGGAGTGCACTCAGCCAAACTCCCCTTCACTCTCCCCCTCTGTCGGTCCCAATAGTGACTCCAAACCTGTGACAGTGAACAACATTCTTGCAACAGGGAAACGTGATTCTTGAAAGCGTGCACTAGTATTATTGAGACTCTGACCCATTGCACCTCGTGAAACCTCTGAAGAGCCAACATAGACCAACCAAGCAAGCGTCCTTGGCCCACCCGAGCAAGCGTCCTCCTTGGCCCACCCGAGCAAGCGTCCTCCTTGGCCCACCCGAGCAAGCGTCCTCCTTGGCCCACCCGAGCAAGCGTCCTCCTTGGCCCACCCGAGCAAGCGTCCTCCTTGGCCCACCCGAGCAAGCGTCCTCCTTGGCCCACCCGAGCAAGCGTCCTCCTTGGCCCACCCGAGCAAGCGTCCTCCTTGGACCACCCGAGCAAGCGTCCTCCTTGGACCACCCGAGCAAGCGTCCTCCTTGGACCACCCGAGCAAGCATCCTTGGACCAACCAAACAAGCGTCCTTGGACCAACCAAACAAGCGTCCTTGGACCAACCAAACAAGCGTCCTTGGACCAACCAAACAAGCGTCCTTGGACCAACCAAACAAGCATCCTCGACCAAACCAAACAAGCGTCCTCGACCAAACCAAACAAGCGTCCTCGACCAAACCAAACAAGCGTCCTCGACCCAACCAAACAAGCGTCCTCGGCCCAACCAAACAAGCGTCCTCGACCAAACCAAACAAGCGTCCTCGGCCCAACCAAACAAGCATCCTCGACCAAACCAAACAAGCATCCTCGGCCCAACCAAGCAAGCAGTTGGTGCAGACAACAACAATCAGTGTCTTACAATGTCCTCAGAATCCAGTGTGGTGTTTTATACTAATTGGGTGTTATTAGCCAAGATGGGCTTCTCCCAAAGATGTGCACCACGCAAAAAGAGCAGACACAGAACAGTACTTTCAGTATATTGGCCATACCTCGCCAACATCATATTAATGCAAAAGAATGGGACCAAAAGGACTTGTTTGCAAACCGGGCCTGCTCGCATTTCAGAATCCTTCACCTAGTACAAATCAAGTTAAGAGTTTATTGGGTCATGGTTCAGTGCCCAGCAAACACCTTCAAAATGAAATAAACATTTATAAGAGATTTTTATCAGCGCACAATCTCAACCCCATCAAGATCCAGCAATTGCACTCTAGTGCCTCATTTTTTTCCTCCCAAAAAGGATCCGTGTTTGATAAGAGACTTATGTCCAGCGGAAGAACTTGCGGTGGCCCAGAAGCACAAACCCAGAGACGTAGACTACAAAAGTCCGATTATAATGTCATGTAAAGTATAAAAAAGAAAGAGACATGGTCTCCAGTATCATGGAATCATCCAGTAAACTAGGGAAGGGTCTGGATGCAAATACAAACCCACACTGAGCTGCAGCATTCAGAACACCGGTGATGACCGCCCCCTTGGTTTCGGATTCCTCTATCAGGTCATACTCCAGTGACCCTCAAACTAGTGCCATCACAGCCAAAGAACTACAATATTTGGAATTTAGGAAAACTGGATAGCTCTTTTTTTGAACACTAATAATCACATGCCATCTTTATTGTATGCACAAAAATTACAATTTACCAAAAATTAAACATTTATAGTACATTTATTGATTTGTATTTGAGAGTTACAAACTGCTGGTAAGAAACACTTTAGTTAGAAACCAAGCAACAGGAAAGAAACGCTTCATTTAGCAACAAGGCTACAGTTAAAAAAACGTTGCAGCAAGGTAAGAGTAAAGGCACGCTGAAGTGAGCAACAAGAGAACAGTAAAGAAACACTGCAGCGAGCAGCAAGGTAAGAGTAAAGGCACGCTGAAGTGAGCAACAAGAGAACAGTAAAGAAACACTGCAGCGAGCAGCAAGGTAAGAGAAAAGGTACGCTGAAGTGAGCAACAAGAGAACAGCAAAGAAACACTGCAGCGAGCAGCAAGGTAAGAGTAAAGGCACGCTGAAGTGAGCAACAAGAGAACAGCAAAGAAACACTACAGCGAGCAGCAAGGTAAGAGTAAAGGCACGCTGAAGTGAGCAACAAGAGAACAGTAAAGAAACACTGCAGCGAGCAGCAAGGTAAGAGTAAAGGTACGCTGCAGTGAGCAACAAGAGAACAGTAAAGAAACTGCAGCGAGCAGCAAGGTAAGAGTAAAGGCACGCTGAAGTGAGCAACAGGAGAACAGTAAAGAAACGCTTCAGTTAGCAACAAGGCAACAGTAAAGAAGCGTTGCAGCTAGCAACAACGAAATAAAGACATTTTGCAGAGAGCAAGAAGAGAACAGTAAAGACATGTTGCAGCAAGTAACAAGTTAACAGGAAAGAAACGTTGCAGTGAGCAACCAGGTAAACGTGCACAGGCCAATATCAGATTGGGTGGATAACAAAGACTGTGGTGGTAAGATGGATGGTACACCCCGATGCCTAGGTTTATCCAATGGGACATCCTTGAGGGTTCGGATTACCTCATCTTGGGGCCTCAATTGAAAAGGATAGAGCATGAGCACAAGGATAGAGCATGAGCTGGTAAGAAGTGCAAGGGTTTACTTCTCGACATAAACCGAATATTTCTCTCCCTACACTGCTTTGTTCGGGTCAAGCAATTTGTTCCGTTTCCACTACTTCCACTCAAGCAAGGGTCCCTTGATCAGTCCCCCTGCCACAGCCTTCACCACAACCAATGACTGTCCCTTTAGCATTAAGGAAGCCGAATGGGCGATTAAGTGTATTGTTACCAATAAGGCTGCAGGCCCAGATGGAATCCCGGGCGATTTGTTGAAGTTATACCCACTTTTGTGGAGTAGACTTATCTCATCACTTTTGAATGCAGCTGTCCTGGGAGCCCCTCTCCCTGACTCTTGGCGGGGCGCAGAGGTCGTCCCTATCTTTAAGAAAGGCTGTCGGGACGACCCAGCTAATTACCGCCCAATTAGCCTGCTTGACTCAACCCAAAAAGTTGCGGGCAAAGTGGTACTGTGTAGGATTTTGCAGTGGGTGGAGGAAAATCAGGTTTTGTCAGATTTCCAGGCGGGTTTTAGATCAGGGACAGGCACAATTGAGCAGACATTCCGCTTTTTAATGTTATACTGGAAAGTGGTGGTACTGGGAGGAGGCAGCTTGTATTTAGTCTTTATAGACCTGCGAACTGCTTTCGACCTGGTACCGCGGGCCCAATTGTGGAAAGTCCTAGACGGGTTGGGTATACCATCTTATCTATTGGCCCTGCTTATCAAGTTCCACGAAAGCAACTTTGCCCAGATCAGATGGGGTCTCCAGGGGGAAAAAACATCTTGTATCCCTGTAGATAGGGGCGTCCGCCAGGGTTGTGTGCTGGCCCCCACCCTGTTCTCGCTTTATGTGAACGGAGTGGTGGAGCATCTTCTTCAGGAACCATCTGATGCACCCTCCCTGGCTGGTAGGAAGATACCAACGCTCCTATTTGCTGATGATACCCTTTTGATCTCAAAATCTCCATCGGGCATTCAAAAGTTGCTTTCTCGATTCAAGGGCTTCTGTGATAACAGGGGCCTCTCTATAAATATAAGCAAGACCAAATTCCTTGTCATTAACCCCCCCAGGAAATCTGTCTTCCCCCCTGTCTTGGACTCCGTTCCACTCGAAAGAGTCAAAGAGTTCGATTATTTGGGTATACGACTCTGCGACACTATGAGTTGGAAGGCACACCACCATAAGGTATTCCTGACCCATAAGAGGGTTGCAGGGGCTCTGCTCAAAGAACAACGTGCCTCATCTCTTAAACCTATTGGGGCCCTTCTGGATATCTACAGGGCAAGGGTGGTGAGTGCAGCCTTGTATGGCGCGGAACTGTGGGGTGTCCAGAGAGCTGACTGTTTAACCTGCCTCGAAAATAACTTCCACAAAGATCTTATGAAGTTACCCCACAGTACCCCGACCCTCCCCCTCCTGCTTGATGCAGGCACATACCCTATAGGTGACCAAGCCAGGCTCCGCCCCCTCTTATTGTGGGCAAGGATTTGGAATGTTCCAGAACTGTCCAGTTATGCCGACGCCTTACGAGAACTCCTATCCTCTCCAAGCTGGCATAAAGTAATTTGGCTCAAGGAGGTTAAGCGGCTCCTTTTTGATCTGGGTCTAGGCGATGCTTGGGTTAACAAAACAGCTCCTCCTAAGCAATCGTTGAAGAAGGTTTATTGGTTGTGGGTGGCTAATGGGAGAAGGTGCAACCCAAACCTTTGTAAATCTGCTGCTCAGTTCCTCTTAATTAAGGAGCTCCCACTTAGAGAATCTTACCTGGACCTGATCCATAACCCTGGAGACAGATCACTGTATTTCAAATTCAGGGTGGGAGTCCTACCTGTGGGGCTGTTTACCTCCACCTGGAAACCACCATTTCAAACCATACCATACTGCCCCTTCTGTGTCTCAAAGGTAGAGTCCATCGCCCATCTGCTGTTCGAGTGTCAGGCGTATGCGGCACCCAGGTCGAGATGGCTCAAACCACTTTGTAGGAGCATGGGTACCAGATCACACTTGGAAGCGCTACGCATTCTATGTTCTGATGCCCGACCCTTTTTTGCCTGTTGTATGGCAAAATTCCTGGGTTGGGTCTGGCGAATAAGGTCTGCAAGGAAGCTACTAATTCATTAGAGTCCTTTTGTACTTGCATGAGTTCTATGATCTGGCTAATAACCTATTTTTGCAAAGCTATGCTGATCTGTAGGTTTTCTATTTTTGTATTGCTAAATTGATTCTGATGTTCCCTTTTTATATATTAAATGTCAAATGTTTTTATCAATTTGTATACTGTAATGCAATGCTTTTATGATATGTTTTTATATCGAAATAAAGCAATACAACAACAACTACTTCCAGGAAGGAGAAGCATTATCTCCCCAGAAAAGAGAGTGCCCCTGCACGCTCTCTTCACAGATCATCTTCAGAATTGCATGCATTTTGGAGATATTAATGCAAGTACTCCTAGATCAGTATATTCTTTCTTATGCCTTCTAGTGCCGCGATACAGAATATTTGCAGCATGCAGAAAATGGTGCAAACCCATTCTTCACGATTTTGATGCTTGTGAAACACTCTACGTGGAACCAACACATTTTTGTCTAGCCCTCAGAGCACAATGTTGATGCACACTGGGGAAAACAGACCTTGAAAACATGGACACATCTATTCAGTGTCTGCACAAAAAGCAGGCCAGCGCATTTCATATGTGTGCCCATTCATTCAATTCACTAGTGAAAAAGTGACCGTGGGCTGCGAAGAGCACTTCTGCATTTGTATTAGTGATTCTCTGCTCTCAGGGGGGTCTCGAATTTAAATTTGAATAAATAGCCGGAGAAGTCAACATAGGGTTAAAATCATGAATACGTCACGCACAATGTTTTATTCCTTAAGTGAACACTGCTCAGTTCTTCCTGCAGTAATAAAAACACAGCTGCTGCTTTTACTGTATCCACACTGTATTTACAGTCGCCACTGCTGGAATCACGCTGCAGCACCTGGGCTGCGTCATTGCATTGACCTTTGACCTATTGAGGTATGATGGGGGTGGCTCAAACCTCTGTCTCCATCCTGCAGACGCTGCACAGGCCACAACAAAGGAAATGTGCCAACAAGAGAAGCCACGGCTTCAGAAACCGACTCAGCAACAACTTACAAACTGTGGACCCGCGAGCTCTCTGAAGGGATGGCCAGGGCGCAGGTGTGAAGCGAAGCGCCACGAATCTGGTCAGGGGTATGAAGTGCTATATAAATACCGCAAAGCGCAATACTTAAAGAACACCTTTGAACCTCATGCCTCTCACCCAACACCTACACCTCACAGCCAACCCACCACACACTCCAAAAGGGGTCGACAATCCCACCCTACCCAGAGCTTTTTATGGCCTGCAAGGGCTCCTGAAGCGCTAGATACAGAAAGGGGCAATGAAATACAGTCCTCTGGGCATGGCTAACGTTTGTCCTTTGTAACATCAGGAAGATTTTTCTAAAACTTTTCAAACTCCAAAAAACAGGAAATAGAACATAAATAGTAAACAAGTAGTTATTCTTATTAGACCAAAAAATAAGAACGTCCAGTGCTTTATTTGGGCCGAAGGCTTCAGATGGGCCCACTGGCATTCACTTTAGAGGGCCAACATTTACTTTTCCAGACTTTCACCCAGGACAAGACCGAGAAAAACACAAAAGTGGGAAAGGAGGAGGAAGAGAAATACAGGAAAAGAGTGACAAAAGGAGACAACAGGGATGAAAAAGAACATGAAAGAATGAAATAAAGGGAAGTGTCTGGTGGTTGAACAAAGTAGTATGATGTGGAATCAAGACTACGCGGCTTGTGAACCCTCCATATTCTTCAGCACAGGCTCAGGGAAACTGAGAAGAACTTGAGGTTACAACAAGCACTGTTTATTCAGTATCATATTTAGGATATTGGGCTATATAGAGCCAGAAAATATACGAAGGAAGTTCTACTTATTTTAAAATGCATATTTAAATCAAAATATGCCAACTGACAGCTTTAGGATTCAAAACGAAACTAGTCTTTCGTTCACTGCAAGTCATTATGTGCTAAATTCATAAACCGTTTCTAGCTGTAAATTACAGATATCACAAACTTCGAATTCAGGTCAAAACCTCAAATAATAATTTACAGCATCAGGACTGGAGCAATTTCCAAATCATACATTTCGATTAAGAGCACAGAGAACATTCTAAGAAGTTATGAGTGAAGAAAAGGAACATGGAGAGGTATGTGTGACCCCCTTTGCTTTATTTGAGCCAGTGGTTTTTGGTGCTCGGTACCGTGACTCTTATGTCAGTCTGCACATGGTGGCGCTGTTTGTTTAATTTAGAGATGAGCACAATAACAGTTGTTAAAAAAATTAATATAGAAGAAAAATGACTGGTGTCTGCCACTCAGGTCATTCTTGTAGGTTTAGTGACCTGGAATAGTCTGAATTGTCACACTTGTTGATGTACGATAATTAGTATTTGTGATGGGACGGCCAATGGCAGGGGCAATGTGTGGTGCAAGCTGCAGGGCCCCCCTGACAGGGCTCTGGCTCTTCTTTTTTTTTAACAAATTCTGCACCGGGGTGCCTCTCCTCCCCCGCATCCCCGTGCAGACAGACACCGCACCAGCATTATGAAAGTGAGTTAAAAGTGGAGGTTGGTGTTGTAAGTAGTGAATTAAAAAGTCATGCACTGCAATATATTGAATGAACACTTTTGATAAAGATGCAGTGTTGCCATTGTACCTGTAATAATGCAGATGAGAGTTCACTTCTTTACTCTTTGAACAAAAATGATCATAATCCCAACAATGTTATCATTAGGGCTAAGTAAAACACACAAGTGGACAAAAGTGATTACTGAACTGTCTCTTTATGGCAGGCTAAGTCATCCATACATAATCACTACCTAATCAAAAACATCCAGAAACTAGCAAATTAATAGGCATCATGTCAACAAAGCAAACACAAAGGCCACACACTGTCCCTAGTCTAATAAAGGGACCATTTAATGCCCCATAACCAAAACCTAACGACAACACAAATGGGATAATGTAATCATTCCCAAAAATGCAGACATCCCATGAAAGCAACTAAAAGCCCTGAAAAGCTCATGAAAACCAGTGTCTGCAGGGTGGTGACCCAAAGTCCGCTCTCTCTCTATAATTATTGTATTTTAAAAAATTTGGGGCCCGATGACGGTGGGACCGACAGCCCGTCAGTGGCAGTCCCACCAACATCGTAATGTTGATTCCCAGCCGACGCATTAGGATGGTGGGCGGATGGCTGGTGGTCAAAGAGACTAACCGCCACGGATCCGACAGGCTCAAAGAGCCCGTCCGTCCACCGGAGGTATTCCCTACAATAGTGCTGCTCCACCATTAGCAGGAGAATGAAGAATCCCCATCAGTTCTTCCACTGCTGAAAACTCAGTGATAAATGTTCAATGCAACCAACATTAAAAACTGGGTTCCTCTCCTTCCCTACTCCATGGCAGAAAGGGATCGACTGAAGGGTCAGATACCTTCAATACCACACAGGTCCTTATAAATTCGAACCAACAGCCCATGTGATGTGTCTGAGAAGGGCTCTTTCGATTATAACAAAAAGTTCTGGATTTTCTTTATAATTTAGAGCCAATCTTGATTAATTCAAGATGTTGTTACTGAAGTCTGAGCCGGGCTTACGTCGATTATTATTTTTGGATTCCATCTACGCCTTCACGTGTAAGGAGAACTGCCTTTCTGTTATGAATCAGTCACAATATGTCCATTAAAAAGCAGTCTGTGGTCTCAGCGAAGGGAGCTCCTATTTGCAATGACTACAGGTGGATGATTTATAGTGGAATTTAAAGGCCTTCTATTGGGTCTGTGCTCATCATAACTATTTCGCAGACATCTTTCCAGAGAGGCAGCTCAATTCAGGATTACAATCTGGAATTCAAACGCTTTCGATCCTTCTGCGGTGGTTGATATGAACACCGGTACCAGGAAGTGTCTGACAGCAAGACCAACTAAAAGCAATCAATTATATATCTAGGTCTGAGCTTATATTCAAATCTTTCATGTTGCTGTGGAGATTCACTTTAGGGCCCACCTTAGACAGTGCATGCACTGTCGCTTGGAATATATTTTGTTACCTATAAAGGAGCTTGGAGCCTATCCATTGATCACCATTCATTGGCTACAATGTCATTCGTATTTGCTGACGCCTCTTTGGTCATGCCATTTTCTCTCTCTTTATTTGTTTCTCCTTTCAATGGAGCACGGACCAAGTGCCGATTGCAGATTTTGATTTGTGTCCTTCGCTGCTCACACTGGGATTATTTTCTCCCAGATTGTCCTTATGGCTTGTTTCTTGTTACTTGCCCCTTATCCCTCTTCTGAGTAGTTGCTTTCTTTGTTGGTCTTTCTTCCCCACAGCCGCCTCATTGGTTGCCTATTGATTCTCAATCGTTGTTGCTTGCCCGTTATTGCTTACACAATTTTTGTTCTTTCTCCAGTCCACCCTGACCCCTCCCCCCGGTTGTTGCGGGTCCCATGGCACCCACCACCGCCCTCCCACTAGGTTTTGCACTGAAATTCATCAGTTTTAATTTACTAAGCTAACTAGAACTTGTGCCCATGCCATGCACAGCTTATGACCTCACATGTTAAATCAATCCAACCAGGTCCTGCACCCAATCGCGCCATGGGTGACCAACCTCCTGAGAGCAGGCAACCTGCAATTTTTCCACCCCCCCCTTTTTTTTCTTTTTTCAGGTACTGTGATACTTCTGTAGTATGAGCCACGAAACCTGCATGGTATCGCAACACTGCAATTTTCCTCACCAAAGACTGCCCAGTACTAGCGTACCATGGGTGACACTGGAGTGGTGGCTAATGCAGGAGTATTGTACTAGCGAGGTTTGCACCTGGTCCCGCAGCCCAAAATGTTTTTCTTTCTCAAACCATAGTCCTGGGGGTCCCTCTGGGTTCTCCCCACCAGAAGTACAAGGGTGTCAGACTGTCCACCCAGGAACCTTATACTCCATTTGTAAACATTGCTTGGACATGGGGAGTCCCTCAACGATAGCCACACCAATTTTTTCTCTGGGTTGTGGCCAGCCAATCAGACCATTCAGTACCGCAAGACTGGTCACAGGGTACCCAAATGGCCAACAGGAGAAAAAGCTCCTTCGCCATTTAGAGCGCCTTATTGTTTCTTTAAATTTTGGTACCGGGGAAGCAACCGTCTAGCTATACCTATACTTTTAGCCCCTTCACAACCACTCATTTTTGAGAAATTTGCATTTAAAAATATGCTTAACAGATTTACACCAGATCACAAAAAATATTCTTTAAGTAAAGTTCTAACTTTTTGCCAAATCTAGTGTAATTCTATTTAGCTGTTTTTTGTGTCCTGCATCGGAGATTAAAGTTTTCTGATGATTCATAAAATATAATTAAAGTATTTAGAAAAAGAAAAACGCTCTTCCTCTGAATACTCTGACAAAACTAGCATAATATAGTAATTACCAATGTCTCATAAATGCATCTCTCTCACATGCTCTGTGTATAGACAATGATAATCAATTGGAACCAATACAGAATCTATATGTATATTAACAGCGGGGTATCAAAAAGACGAAGCAGAAACTATTCAAAAACATATTATGTACATAAGGATTGAAACATCTTCTACAGGGCATATGTGGTGCGGAGTGCCCAGTGCCAGGTGAACAAAACAATATAGTTGACATATATATGGAAAGTTTATTAGAACAAGCACTGGCAATCTAATATGTCTTGCCTTACAAATATGAGGGCATGTCATCTGTGAATGTTTGTTCTTTAAAAGAAAAGCATGTTCAAAGACAGCGGATGATACGTCATGACATAGGCTATTTTAAGCAGGTTTTTAAAAGAAATAAAATTATTCCAAGATGGCCACTTCTTCGCGTTCATGTGTCAGGTCATGCCACATGTGTATGTGTCAATATGCAGATGCTCATTTTGGCCTTTTCTTTGTAAGTGTAATTTACCATTCAAAGAGGCCATTTTTAAAGTAAATTACATTACTAAAAAAGTAAGCCTAGGAGCGCAAGAATAACGGGGGAGAGACCTGGTAGCAGAGTCTATCAGGCCCTCACAAAAAAAGAAAAGAAAAAGAAATTAAGAATATAACCAGGGCGGGAAAGCGGAGGTATGAGTACCAGACAGCAGTGGACAACTGTGTGCCCTCGAATTTTTTTTTTTTTAAAAGCATGTAGTGAGGGGGTGAGTGTGAGGGGGGTGAAGTCAGGAACAACAGCGAGAAGAAGGTAGGCCAGCAGTAGTGTTCAGCCGAAGGGCCCTCGCATAAGATTTTTTAAATGTCAAAATAAAAATACAACAGGACGGTGTACAATGGATGAATGTATGATTGGTGTAGTAGAAAGGCAGCATGGGCGACCGTACCTCCAGGAGTGCATGACTTTGCTTGCGCTCTCCCCCATCCTAAAGAGAAAAAAAAGTGGTTCCCTAATGTTAGTACAGGACACAAGTCATCCAATCAAAAGGATGTTAAAGACACTTTGTTTCAACGTGTGTGACAAAAATAAGAATAGGGAGGAAAGCCACTGAATTAGAAGCAGGGAACAGGGAGATAGAAATGGTAACAAAGGGGCTGGCCTAAAGTCTACTGCAAAAGTTAGTATAGTACAGCATAGGTGTATCGACAGCAAACCCTTCTGTAGCAAGACCTACAAAGGGGGTGGAGGATAATCAAAAATGGCAAAGTTAAAAGCTTGTGTAGCAAGTGTCCAAGAGTGCCCAAAGAAGTGGTTTTAGTGATTTACTATCAAGGTCTCTCTAGTTTTGGTCTTGTTGCCGTAACAAAGGGTGTCTCCGTAGAGTAGCCACAATGCCGCTCTGCCCTCAAGATTCATGTGAAAGTGCTAAGTGTCTCCATAGGAGGGTCCCAGTTGGGAGGAAAATAAACCACAAAGGTTCTAAAAAATACCTCCTTGGCAATATTTGTAGTGCTTGATTAAAAATGATGGATAACAGGAGTTGATCATCACATAACCACTCTAGATTTGGCTGAAAAAGAGCCCAGCACAAGCCTTCCAGAAGCAAGGAGATCAGACACTGAATCCGCGATCTGTGATGAAATGAGCCTGGAAAAGACTGGATATCACCCTTGTGAGTTATTACGACAGCCCAAGGATAAAATGGTCAACAATGATTATCTTGTTTTTGTTAATACATCTACTCTAACCATTGCACCTCAGCCTTCATCAGAGCTGCATCCAGATTGGCTCCAGGCCTCTCCCCGGCACCACCCAATGCCACATCCCAGCACCCCTTGGTGACCAGCTGGAGGGCTGCAGGATACTGCGCCTTCCTGCGAAAGGATGACCCTACATTTACCTTAGGATGCGAGCTGGGGGAGGTGAATGCAGCTACCTCCTCTTCCTGCACCAAGAGTTAAGATTCCTGACTTTGCCCACCTACACAAGCAAAGTAAAACAACATTCCCACTTCGAATTTTGGGTGGTACTAAAAAAATTGATCAGTTCCAATCCAGAGCCACTTTTAAATCCAATATTTTTTATATCAAGTGTACTTAAATGTGCTGCAACAAACTATTGGACCCATTTTTGCACCATTTTCTTGTTTGATTATAGAAATAACCTTAAATCTGCTTTAGAAAGAGGGGTCGCCCGCTGCGGTCACTCACACTGTAATATGTGGCTGGTTTGAGATTATTTTGCCTGGGGTCTTTTTGTTTTCCAGGCCACCATTCTTGCTGCTGGAAAAGTAATAAGAGGTTAAGAGACAAACTGGGTGACCCAGACTAAGGCCACACTACTCTACCCCATAGAAAGAAGAGCTCTGGCCGGACTTCCTTTGAAAGCAGGGAGGGCTTGCACTGAGATTACTAAATAATCTGTTAGCAGCTTTCCAGAAACAATGCTGCATGTTTATATTCAGTGGTTTAACACAAAATACCGCCTGCCCCTCTGCAAAGCACTCGGACACCATTCTCCATGGGCTGGCCAGTTCACACATATACAGAGTGTTGTAGGGCGCCTCCTGCACCTCATGATCTGATGTTGTCTCCTTCATTTCCATGCGCTTTACAACAGAGCCAGACATGACACGTTTTTCATCAGAGGCAGATCAGGCCAATCGCCCGGAAGCACAGGCTGTTGAGCCGAGGCCGGGATTCGAACATGGTTCCCCAGGGGGCAGCTCTAGCCTCTATGCCACATCTCCTCCCCGCTTCTTAAACCTTCAGAATTGCTATTAGTTATGTTCCCTCGTGCAGTTCAGATGTTCTTTATACGGGACCTCGTGACTATTAAACACCTGTTTTTTTCCTCTATATGTTATAAACTGTCAAGCACTAAGTCTTGCACGCCTGCCTTATGTCACCAGCTGATACATCTGTGGGTACCTGCGTCGCCATTGCAGGTTTCTACTTTGATTGCACAGTGTTCGGAAGCCCGCTTCGGGTGAAGTTTGCGCATTATAAAACAAAACTAAAATAAACAAACATATTGTTTGCAAATTGTCTTTCGCCTAAGTGCTGGCAGACACTGTTGCTGGTAGCTCACAGGCTGGTTGCATCCTATTTCTGTCCTGCTGTCTCCTCTCCGACCCCCCCTCACCCTCCTAAAGGTTGTTTATGCTGCAAGTTCCCAGGCCAAGAGAACAGCAGCTGGCGGACAGAAGTGGGCATTGGCTACAGAGTGAGGCTTTATATAGCCAGGCCTGAGACTCGCAGGTTGCTGTTCTAGGAGTCTGACATTCAGAACACTCACGTTACAAGGCTATTTATGACCAATTTGGCTAGATTTTAGATCTCGCCAAACTACCCGACTAGCCAGTTTTGAAGCGCAATTGCAAGAATTAAATAAAACGTGTTCTGTGATCTTGTAGAGCGCTTAATGCAGCCATTCCTGTATTACAAATATATTGCAAGTCACTGAGAAGTTCTGTGACCATATAGAGGAATGAAGCGGATGAAGCAAAGCTTCGCATATTTTGCGGACTTGCTGTACTCATGAACCTCGGCTGTGTGTAGCAAAGTAATAATTGTGCGTCTTACTAATGTTTATTTTATGTTTAAACGAGGTTTCCAGACGCTTGCCTATGTGTTTTACTAAAATAATTTACTCGAGTCACTTAAAATGTCTGCCGCTTGTATTTAGTTACTGCGCATGCGTCAGCCACACTCACGTGTCCTGACGCGTCTGCAGAGTTGGAGGGAAAATTATGCGCATGCGTAATACATAGCTTGGCCCATAATGTGGTACTGCTCGTACCACTGCTCTTGTCACCGTTTCTATGTAGCTAACATTTAGACTGCATAAGTATATTTTTATGATGATAAGTTGAAAGTACAACCCTGTGATGTGATCTCATAATGTTATTTCTATGTATTAATTTGTTCTCGCTTACTTTTCATGTACCGCGGGGAATGGGGGTCCAAACTGATTGGGAGCCATATTGAAGGTCTCTTCTGCGCATGATCCTGGAGCACTGAAAGGTGGCAACTTTGGACAGCGGAACTCAGCCAGCTGGCAGCCACAGTCATGATGCTCCTGGGAAAGCCACCTCTGCGCTATGAGAACGGAGAATGTTGCTCCTCATATGATACATTGTTAAATTGCCATTGTATTTCTGCACAGTTTCTCATGGGAACCCCAATCTTGCTAGGCGGTACCCAAATATGCTAATGAAGCATCTAAATGGCATGTTATGATTGGTGTGTTACCCAAATCCTACCTTAGGACCAATCCAAATTGAGGGATTCTGACACTTTGCAACATTGGGGGGTGGTACACCATCCCAAAAGAGTATATCTACCCTGGGTTCACCTAGGGAATTTGTCCGACTTGTCTGGTTTAGCTGACCTGTCACTGACCCATTGTACTCAATAGGTGACTGAAGATACAGAGCGCTGCGGAGCACTCTGTCCGAATTTGACCATAGACTAAGGTTTTACTGAACCTTAAAGTGCTGGCGAAGCACTTTACTGGGAGTTCGCTGACCCAATCGGGGTCTTGATCGATAGCTGCAGGGAGGGTGGAGCGCAGGCGTTGCTTCCAAACTGCGGGTGCGGTCCTGTCCTGAGCGGTCCTGTCCTGAGGGTTTGCTGTCCTGTCCTGAGGGTCCTGTCCTGATTTCCTATTCCGAGGGTATCCTGTCCTGGGTGTCCATTCTGCACCTGCTGTCCTTTGAGGGGTATCCTTCCTTGAGGGTTTCCTGTCCTTAACTGACCCGTGGCCAGGGTTTGGTTTCCACACCAGTCTAGGTAAATACTGCTCTAAATTCTTTAAACTTGCACCTTTCTATTTTTCTGACTTTTGCTTTAATAAAGATACACCTTGCATATGGTGATTTTTCCATGCTTTTTGCCGCAAACTATTGAAACGTAAAGTCATTTGCATATTTTCTTGATATGTTCCCATGTTACCCTACCTTTTAGAAATCATAATTTGCATTGCATTTTGTCATTTTCTGATTTGGTCTAGAACGGCATTACTTAGGTTTTCTAAAGATTTCTTGCCTTGAATGCATAGCATATTTCCTTTGCATCACATAATTGCATTTAAATGATTACCCTGTCTTTATTTCTCTATAGTTACATAATTTACATTATCTTGGTTATTGATTGCCTTATTCTTGTGTATCTTATGCATGAAGAAAACAAACTTTAGATAAAGCTTTTAAAACTTCCAGTTGTCCGTGGTCATTTACAACAGTATTGAATGTCATTTGAAATTGCATTTGCTGCCTTTCCTTTTACAGCTAGGCCCCTGATCCGTTGAGGTCATAGGTACCCGTGTCGGTGGATGGTAAGTCGGGTACTCTGAGTAATAACGGTAAGAAACACACACAATTGGTAGTAGCCCGTGAAGTCGCCCTGTCAATGAGTAGTGTGAATTAAAGTATATGGGCCCTGAAGCCGGAAACGGCGAAATCATTGGCCGGGTGACCTCGCGCGCGCTCTATCAGTTTTCTGGTAGATCAGAGGATGGTTAGGGACTAGCTAAAGGTTAGGTAGGACTAGTTAGGCTAGTTAAGTCGGTAGCTGCTAGTATATTGATGCTGCTAGAAGAACGGCTGTTCTGAGGGAACTGATCACTCTCTTGTGAATACGCTGCTGAAATTCATGAATTGTTGTATTGTTATTATTCTTGTTCTTATATTGTTATATGTATTAATCCATGCATTTGTAAACCGTCTCGTACTGTGTTGTCCGAACTCCCCGGGGAATTGAAAGGGCAAGTGGTGAATAGAATCCATTGTCCTGAGGTCACAGGCTTAAGGAAAGTTAGGTGCAGGTTAGGATAACCGGGAAGCACTAAATAGGGTTTTTCTGAATACATGTGTGAAAAAATGTCAGTAACGAGGTTCATTGGCAAAATTCCCATAGTGGCGTAACCTAGTAAGGGTCACATCGGAAGAGTAGCAGGTTCATCGGAGCTTGTGTGGAAGCAGAGGGGTCCGCTGGGAAACCTTAGACTCGGATATATCCCAGAGAAGTGGATGAGTTTAGGGGAATAACAGGTTCACCGATGCTAGAGTGAAGGGTAGGCGGAAGAGATCTACCCGCAGCGCGTGAAAAGTAAATGGAAGTAGTTTACTTGCAGTAAAAGAAATCTTTCTGTCTAGACACTTGAGCACTGTGGCGAATGTGTATTCGTTGTTAAATAACCAAACACTGAGCACTTTAGAAAGAAAGTTTCCGTTACCTTGTGAAGGGAGGGAGTCAGCCGCGAAGCGTCTCTGACGTCACTCCGTGCCGCGCTGGGATTGGTAGAAACAGCGGGCGGGTAGCGGGGCTGGAATTGTAAAGGAGGGGTGAAGCGCCGAGGAGTGAGGACAGTCTCACGAAGGGGCCGCGCACCCATTGGCCGAAATTATTGGAACGCGCGCACCTCATTGGTCGCACGGCGTTGCAAGGCGCATTCTGATTGGAGGTAACTTTGTAAACAGAATTAAGCGTAGAAATCGTATGTGGCACTCGTATTGTCCAGAGACTAGACCCGATCCAAGAAACCAAGGGTTCGAAAGGGATCAGTGGAAAGCTAATAGATACGATATCATGTACGGAGCTAAGAGAAAGATGTCCCTTGTAAGTAGGGTAAAGAATTATTTCAAAACGGACAAACCGATTAAGTC
Organism: Lissotriton helveticus; assembly: GCF_964261635.1. Classification (NCBI taxonomy): domain Eukaryota; kingdom Metazoa; phylum Chordata; class Amphibia; order Caudata; family Salamandridae; genus Lissotriton; species Lissotriton helveticus. Next base: position 118,423,890 of record NC_136061.1, read on the forward strand.
TAGGGAGGGCGTTACTATCCCGCCACCGAATACTCCTGCCTCATTCATGATGTTTGACCGAGGGTACAATACCTGTGTGTGGTTGGAGAATTGGGTGAAGTACACAAAAGATGACGGAGTATTGGCTTTTCCGTTAGATGGTACTTTCAATGGTAGAATTTTATTTAATTTGAGAACCCGAATGAATGAATTACATCCTAGACCGAGATTAACGCAGTATGAGGCATTAGAGGAATGGGAGATTGAGGCTTTTGAAAGAGAGAAACCCCGGATGGACAAAGGTCTGACCAAGTGGTACCCCAGGCTGAAACAAGAAACCAGGGATAAAAGGATGAAACAGTGGAGACAGAGTATGATTGTTGAGGGTCTGTTTCCCATAATGCCAGCAGGTAACCCTTCGGGGGAAGAGAAAAGGACAGAAAAGAGTAAGCATTGGGGAACCCTTGGGGAGCCAGACGATGAATTGTTAGATGACATTTTTACGAGAAGTCCGCCACCGTATAATGAGGGAGCCCGACCTTCCAGTACAGGAGAAATTGCCCAACGTCCATCTATTAAGGAGGAGGATAGATCCCTATGTAGGGGGGGAGGGGGCCAGGTATTGCCCTATTATGAGAAGCCCGAACCCCCAGAGGTGAGGACTATATATCCTAGAATGCCCGTGAGCCCGGAAGAAAAATATTCCCGTGAAAAGCTCTTTTACCCCAGACCTCTTTATGAAAACGAAGAGAAGCCATTAAGTTCAGGAGTGCCCTTTTTGCAGCCTCCATATAGGGAGGAGCGCAGGTCATTTGGGACAGGAACCTTGTTCCCGAAACCAAATTATGGTGGGGGACCGAGTGAAACGCATCCTACTGCCCCGAGTTTTACGCCTCAACTGACCCCACAGATAGTGCCTGAACGGACATTAGGAAGAATACTGGAAGAGAGGGAGCAAGAAGTCCTAGCTAGACAGAGAACAGAAATAATTCAGAAAATCTCCCAGTTAAATACCAGTCCTGAAGCCTTGACTATTCCGGTAACGATCGGACCCGTAGTTCCGTTGTACGGGAATAGTCAAGGAGGTCTGAACCCTCCAATTATGAACCCAGTGATGGCCCCGCCGAGGCAAGAGCCCCTACTGATAGACGATCAGTCCAGTGAGTGTGAGTCTGAAGTTGCGTTCTTGGACCTGCCAAACAAACAGACCGGAAAAGGAGTGCCGAAGCGGCATAACCCTTTTGATGCGAAAGAAATTAAATTAGAATCAGCAACAGGTACCAGGAGTGTGTCCCTAGTAACTCCAGAAGAAATTGAAAATTGGAGTCGTGACTTAGAAAAACAGGTTCCGCAAACAAAACCTTTAGACCTCTACAAGCTGAGGGTAGAAATAGAGGAATTAATGGCAGGGAATGTGGGATTAGACAGATTGAATACTTATTCGGAAGAAGAATTGCTGTTTATGTGTAAAAGCCTTACCCGGAGTACTAGAGTGCTCCACGAGAAACTGACAGACACCGCAGCCAGTATGGGAATAGATATTTCTAGATGTAAGCCCTTGCAGAAACCATACCGAGCTGAGTTCTCAGACAAAGATTTAGAGAACTTGAATGTGTCAGGGAGGAAGTTACAGATTAAAGAATTGCTTGCAGTTTTGCAAAAATGGGGAGACGTGGAAAGATGGAAAACGAGGTGGGCGCGAAAGAAAGATGAGGCCCGATCCAGACAAGCAACCCCTGAGTTCCCTTTGAGAGAAGTAGACAAGCCCGAAACGTTATGTCCAATGCGTGAAGTACCGGGTGGGAGGTATGTGCACGTTCCATGGTCCAGACAGGATATTGTGTCCTTTATTAACGATTTTCCGAAACTGCGCGAGAAACCGGTCGAATGGTACCGGCAAGTGGAAAGGTTCGTAAAGGTGCAAAAATGCCTGTGGAAAGACCTGGATGGGTTTTTCGACATTGTGGTCCCGGTCGATCTATGGACCGAGTGTAAAATAGCCATAGCCTGGCCTAGTGAGGAGTACACAAGAGATAAAGAAACAGGGGAGCCTTCGAAGGAAGTGATGAAAAAATATGAACAAGTGATTCAGCATTTGAAAAATAAGGTGCCAGCTAAGGAAACTGATTGGACCAGGATAGATAGAACAACGCAGGAAAGAGAGGAGACAGTGCACTCCTATTACGAAAGGCTGTTGCAGGTGTTCAAAACCTACAGTGGTATAGATAACATCGAGATGAAGGATATGACGCACTTTATTTACAGGTTTGTAAACGGTTTAAGACCTGAAATTTGTCAGTGGATAAAGGATAACAAAATCTGTTGGCACTCCAAAAAGGTAGATGAGGTCCTGCGGTACGCAAAGTACTGCGAGGACGAAATGGCAGAAAAGAAAAAGGCTCTCAAGGAAAAAGTGATGTGGGCTCAGGTGAAGCTCGCAGAACAGCAGGAAAAGCAGTTGAGTAACATGGTCAAAAATGCTAAGAACGAAGGTCCTGGGGGAGGGGGAGGAGGCAAGCCGCGGCCCAAAATGAGCAGGGAAGAGGCTATGAAGAAATTTCCTTGCCATCAGTGCGGCGAAATTGGACACTGGCGTAACGAGTGTCCTTACTTGCCCGAAGATAACCCCAAAACACCTGATTTAACTCCACAGACGCAGAAAGAAAGACCAAGAAAGACTCAACCACAGGTAAAAACAGTTCAGGTGCCCCGAGCACCAAAGCAAGTATACAGGGGAAAACAGGCAGAGGGTGATGAGATAGAAGTTTGGGAAAGCGGTGAGAACAGAAATGCAGCAACTTCACAGTATTTGCTGAACGATACCTTCCTTTGTGATGACCAGTACTGACGGGGCCCGAGAGGGGAGGACGAGGAGTGCGTACTTGGCGCCTCCTTGCCGGTAGACCAGTCCGGACCATACATTGAAGGAAAGGTTGACGGAAATGATGTCACCTTTCTGTTGGACACTGGCGCTACCCGTTCTACTGTGAGAACAGTGGACGTTCCAAACCTACCCCTCTCGGGAGAAGCAATCCAAGTAGTGGGTGTATCTAATCAATTGATTAGTACTCCTGTTACCAAGCCCATGGAGATCTCAATTGGAAACTTTAAGGAAATGCATAGATTTGTCGTTTGTGACACCAGTCCGATAAACTTACTGGGACGTGATTTGCTGTGCAAAATGAATTGTACCATCTTTTGCACACCAAAGGGTGTTGAAATTCAGACCCCAGATGAAGACGGCATTTATAAATTAATGCTGGTCCGCCCTGATTCGGAAATTAAACGAATGACCATGCAGGATTTACCCCAAGAACTCCAGGAAGCAGTGAAGCCAGAGGTGTGGGACTTTACTGGGAAAGATGTAGGGTTAATGAAAAATGTGGACCCTATACAGATAGCAATAAAGGACAATGCTGTGTACCCCAATACTAAACCTTACAGAATGAATGCAGAAGTGAAAGCGGGTGTTACTGTGGAAATACAGAAATTGCTAGAAGGAAACATCATACAGGAGGTAATGAGTAGTCCATGTAACTCTCCGATTATGGGCATTAAGAAGCCTAGTGGCAAGTACAGAGTAGTGCAGGACCTACGAAAAGTTAACAAGATAGTAGTTCCCTGTTGCCCCATTGTCCCGAACCCAGCAGTGATGTTCGATAAACATTGTTAGGTGCAGTATTCTGAACCCAGCCACCTTACTCCCTGACCCAAAGGACATGGAAGGGGGGGTGGATGATGAACATGATTGTATTGATCTAACGGAATTCAACACCAAGCCACGCCCAGACATAAAAGGAGTGCCATTGCCTGAGCATGACAAAGAATTATTTGTAGATGGTTCCTGTTTAAGGCATGAACAAGGAGGCCTAAGTGCTGCCTATGCGGTAGTCTCCTTAGAGAAAATTGAAGAAGCAGGTTATTTATATCACATAAAGTCTGCACAAGTAGCCGAATTGATTGCTATGATAAAAGCCTGCCAAATTGGGAAAAACCAACGCATAACAGTGTATACTGACAGTCAGTACTGTTATGGGGTTGTGCATGACTTTGGCCAATTGTGGCTACAGAGGGAGTTCCTGACTTCATCAGGTACCCCTATTCGAAATGGAAAGGTGGTCCAAGACCTTTTAGAGGCAATCCAGTTACCAAAGGAACTGGCAGTGGTAAAATGTGTTGCTCATAAGAAGAGCATGGACAAAGTATCACTGGGAAACGATTATGCTGATCGAGTGGCCCAATGGTGCGCCAGAGATCGGTATATCGTAAATCCAAAACGAGGGGGGCCAGGAACCAGCTGCCAACTTCAAGTGTTTGAAGAGGTGCCTACATGGGATGAAGTGAAAGAGTGGCAGCAGGCGGCACCTTGGCAAGAAAGAGAGAAGTGGAAGGACGATGGGTGTCGACCAAGGCGTGTGGATGGTGTCATCCTAGGTCCCACTGGTATGCCTGTGTTACCTAGACACTTACTTAGCACAATGGCGAGGTTGATACATGAAGGGTCACACATTGGTAGGGATGCCATGATTCTAGTGTTCCAACAGACTTGGTACAGTAAAAAGTTCAGGAAAGTAGCGGAATCCCTCTGCCAGAGGTGCCTGTCATGTCAAAAGATGAACCCAGGGAAGAAAACTTTGGTGGAACTGGGAAAAATTGGGAGGTCCGGGGGTCCCTTTGTAAGAATACAGGTTGATTTCATCACCATGCCCCGTTGTGAAGGGAAGCGATATGTCCTTGTCATGGTCTGTTTGTTTTCCAAGTGGGTGGAAGCTTTCCCTACTCCCCAAAATGACGCAAAGACAGTAGCTAAGTGTTTACTAAAAGAACTGATACCTAGATTCGGGGTGCCAGTCACTATTGAATCAGATCAAGGCTCACATTTTCAGAATGCAGTGATCGACGAACTCTGTAAGGCCTTTGGAATTGCCCAAAAGCTTCACTGTGCCTACCGTCCAGAGGCTTCTGGAGTAGTGGAACAAATAAATGGAACTATCAAAAACAGACTAGCAAAACTGTGTGATGCATCTAAATTGACCTGGGTGAAGGCCCTGCCCCATGTCCTGATGGGACTGAGAAGTGTTCCTGATCGCAAAACAGGCCTAAGTCCTCATGAAATCATTATGGGAAGAGTGATGAGACAAGCATGGGTGCCAGGAAGCAAACTGTTGAGTATTACTGATGATTTAGTACTTGAATACTGCAAGAGATTGGGTGACCAAGTGCGTTCTATCTCTCGCCAGATCGGAGAAGACGCCATCCTCAATCCAACGACTCCTCTCCACAAACTGGTCCCGGGGGACTGGGTGAAGATAAAGAAGCATACTCGGAAGAGCTGCCTGGAGCCCAGGTGGGGAGAAAAACGTCAGGTGATCCTGGTAACTACTACAGCAGTAAAGTGTGCAGGAGTTCCACGCTGGGTACACGCCAGCCACACCCAGAAGGTATTGCCAGACGAGGAGCCTGAAGCAGAAGGGCGTCCAGCAGAGGACTCTACAGGAGCCTGACCGGAAGTAGCTAACGACGTACTGCCCAGTACCAGTCAAGCTGCAGAACCAGCAGACGTTGGCCCAAGAATAGTTGATGACGAACTACCAAGAGTCCAGCCTGCTGAAGGGGTCCAAGAAACAGATCCAGGAGTAGCTGAAGACGAGCTGCCAAGCATATGGCCAGAAGAGTGGATTCCTTTGATTGATCTCACTGAAGACCCTATTCGAACAAGTGAGAGACTATGGGAAGGTAGAGAGTGGACTAGTCAGGAAAAGCAAGGCACAGGCGAAGAACCTCAGAATCTTGAGATTCACATCAAAACTGAGGAAGGAGAAGGTCAGACAGGGACAGAGCACGTGATTGATACAGAACAAGTGAATGATACGGAGCCAGTGCCTGCTAAAATACACGTGAATAAGACTGAACAAGTGCCCGATACTGAACAAGTGCAGGATACAGAGCAAGTGTTTGATACTCCTCCACTGACTCCTGATATCGAAAAGGGACAGACTAAATATAGAGTAATAGTTCGAGCAGAAGAAAGTCCAGAGATCGAAGTGCTTGAACAGGATCAGATAGAATTAGAAGAACTTGTTCAGGAGCAAGAAACAGAGACATTCGAAAAACAAAAACAAGATTCACCTGAACAAGGCCAGATTAGTAACCAGGTAATAATGGGGTAAACCCTTTCCTTACCGACCTGGGTTAGCATATAGTTACAAAAAAGTGGTCGGTTTCCAGAAACCGACCACTTTTTTGTAACTAGATTAGTAACCAGGCAGAAGAAACAGATACGAGACCTGGAATTAGTCAGATAGAAGAATAAGAAACTGAAACAGAATTGCCAACAGTTAATGAGAACAAAAGGGCAAGAAAAGGAAACGAAGTCCAAGTCCCAACGAAAAGACTTCAGAAAAGAAAGCATCTTGAGCCCAGGTTCGTAAAGAAGTTAAGACTAAGGATAAAGACGGTAGAAGAAAAACGTGCAGAAGAAAGGAGAAGTGCACGCATAGCTAAACAACAAGGGGATACTTCCAACAGAAGGAGTGATCGAATAAAAAGGCAGAACAAAAAGTACAAGTCACCTGAATGGACACTTGTGTTGGAAGAACTAGAAGATCTTGATATAACTGACGTAAGCGACGGAGAGCCCGTCCCTGAGTACTCTGACGAAGAAGAAGACGAGCCACCGTGAATTTGCACAAAGTAAGATACTCGTGTAAAGTCACAAAGAGGGGTCGAGAAACTTCTTCTGAGCCAAAATGTCTGATTCAAACGTGAGTGGTAGACCTAGTCGCAGCTGTTGCAAAACATGCTGCAAGGTATGTGTCTGTAGTGTAGTTGTCCTGATATTACTTTGGATAGGACTAACAATTTTCATTCCCTTTGCTGTAAGTAAAGATACTAACATTGTCCCTACTGAAATTGTAAATACCAACAGTGAGGAGCTGACAACACAGAGTGTAGCAAGACATGAGAGAGCACTGAGACAAACAAAGAAAGACTTAGAAGCATCAGATGAGGGAGGACTACATTATCATGGAGTTAAGAACAAGACCCACTTAAATGTTTTCGCAAACTTGTTAATACACTATGTAGAGACTATGGAAATTGAAGATTGCTATGTCTGCATGAAGCTACCTACTTCTGTAGCTGAAGGCGTGACATACCATCACTTGCCGCTGACATATGGAATCTCCTGTAGCATTTTAGCTAGTTTATTTTACAAAAGAGGACCGTTACAGTACTATTACTCTAACAATGACGTGATCTTTTCTGAACTTCCTATACGTGGGAACTTGAATCCTGTACATACTAAAAGTGACGTAATACGATACATGGGAGACTACTTTCTGACTATAGGTAACATTGACATAGCGGATGCACACAGAGATAACTTGACTTGTTCTTTGCGTGAGCAGGAAAAGATGTTCCTGAACATGGCAGAGAAAAGGAGAATTAAAATCCAAAAGAAGGCTAATGACGAAAGTCAGAAAAGGCCAAGATGGGCAGAGAACATGGAAGGCACCTCATCTGGTGGGGCGGGTCCTGCTCTGTTGCTGGATTTTGAAAAGAAAGGCAAGCTATGTCTTCACCGCGAGAAGACTAGCTACTATAATAACATTTTCATTGGTTCCAGTGAATGCGAACATAATTACAAGGTAATTGGAGGTTGGGGTTTCAAAAATGGGTCAGAGCCTGTGTTTCCTGGAATTTATTATATTTGTGGGGACAAGGCTTATTTCAAATTGCCGGATCACTGGTATGGAAGCTGCTATTTTGGCATTGTCTTCCCGAAAATATACCATGTGAATGGAGTTGCTGGAAGCAATGAAAATACTAATGGCTTAATGCGTAGTAAAAGAGAAAGTATAGGTGAAATTATGGGTAGTATTTTCAGTGCACTGATACCTGGAGTGGGAGTGGTTCTGAACACTCACAGAATTTGTAAATTGTCTACTATAGTGGATGTATTGTCTACTGAGACAGCTCATGGATTTCTACTGGTCAATACCGAAATGGTTGCGATTAGATCAATGGTTTTGCAGAACAGACTTGCTCTTGATACCTTATTAGCGAAAGAGGGCGGAGTCTGCCGGATGTTGAGGGCGCAACATTGTTGCACTTATATTCCGGATAAAAGTGTACAGCTCAAAAGATACGTGAAAAACATTACTAATTTGGCAAAGGAACTCAAACCACTCGAGGTTGATAGTGCCTGGAAGAGACTGGTAGATGGTCTCTCAAATGTAGGTCATTGGTTTGCTAGCATAGGTAAAAACTTATTGTTTAAGGTACTGATGCCAATTGGAATTATAGGTCTTATCCTATTCTTCATCTTTGTCTGTTGCAAATGTCGCAAGCACACCAGAAAACATCAAGTGAATGCTAGAGGAGTGAAACGAAGTGTGGATGAGATCGAATTGGAGGAAGTGAATGATCAGATATACAAAAAGGTGAAGACTTCTCACCCTACCAAAACTGAAAGAGAAAAGTTGGAACGCTTGCTGGAAGAGATAGAATTATATAAAGTGTGAAAGAAAGTTGGCATCTGGTTCCATTTATATTTTGTGATGATAGTAAATATCATCAAAGAGGGGATTGATGAAGCAAAGCTTCGCATATTTTGCGGACTTGCTGTACTCATGAACCTCGGCTGTGTGTAACAAAGTAATAATTGTGCGTCTTACTAATGTTTATTTTATGTTTAAACGAGGTTTCCAGACGCTTGCCTATGTGTTTTACTAAAATAATTTACTCGAGTCACTTAAAATGTCTGCCGCTTGTATTTAGTTACTGCGCATGCGTCAGCCACACTCACGTGTCCTGACGCGTCTGCAGAGTTGGAGGGAAAATTATGCGCATGCGTAATACATAGCTTGGCCCATAATGTGGTACTGCTCGTACCACTGCTCTTGTCACGTTTCTATGTAGCTAACATTTAGACTGCATAAGTATATTTTTATGATAAGTTGAAAGTACAACCCTGTGATGTGATCTCATAATGTTATTTCTATGTATTAATTTGTTCTCGCTTACTTTTCATGTACCGCGGGGAATGGGGGTCCAAACTGATTGGGAGCCATATTGAAGGTCTCTTCTGCGCATGATCCTGGAGCACTGAAAGGTGGCAACTTTGGACAGCGGAACTCAGCCAGCTGGCAGCCACAGTCATGATGCTCCTGGGAAAGCCACCTCTGCGCTATGAGAACGGAGAATGTTGCTCCTCATATGATACATTGTTAAATTGCCATTGTATTTCTGCACAGTTTCTCATGGGAACCCCAATCTTGCTAGGCGGTACCCAAATATGCTAATGAAGCATCTAAATGGCATGTTATGATTGGTGTGTTACCCAAATCCTACCTTAGGACCAATCCAAATTGAGGGATTCTGACACTTTGCAACATTGGGGGGTGGTACACCGTCCCAAAAGAGTATATCTACCCTGGGTTCACCTAGGGAATTTGTCCGACTTGTCTGGTTTAGCTGACCTGTCACTGACCCATCGTACTCAATAGGTGACTGAAGGTACAGAGCGCTGCGGAGCACTCTGTCCGAATTTGACCATAGACTAAGGTTTTACTGAACCTTAAAGTGCTGGCGAAGCACTTTACTGGGAGTTCGCTGACCCAATCGGGGTCTTGATCGATAGCTGCAGAGAGGGTGGAGCGCAGGCGTTGCTTCCAAACTGCGGGTGCGGTCCTGTCCTGAGCGGTCCTGTCCTGAGGGTTTGCTGTCCTGTCCTGAGGGTCCTGTCCTGATTTCCTATTCCGAGGGTATCCTGTCCTGGGTGTCCATTCTGCACCTGCTGTCCTTTGAGGGGTATCCTTCCTTGAGGGTTTCCTGTCCTTAACTGACCCGTGGCCAGGGTTTGGTTTCCACACCAGTCTAGGTAAATACTGCTCTAAATTCTTTAAACTTGCACCTTTCTATTTTTCTGACTTTTGCTTTAATAAAGATACACCTTGCATATGGTGATTTTTCCATGCTTTTTGCCGCAAACTATTGAAACGTAAAGTCATTTGCATATTTTCTTGATATGTTCCCATGTTACCCTACCTTTTAGAAATCATAATTTGCATTGCATTTTGTCATTTTCTGATTTGGTCTAGAACGGCATTACCTAGGTTTTCTAAAGATTTCTTGCCTTGAATGCATAGCATATTTCCTTTGCATCACATAATTGCATTTAAATGATTACCCTGTCTTTATTTCTCTATAGTTACATAATTTACATTATCTTGGTTATTGATTGCCTTATTCTTGTGTATCTTATGCATGAAGAAAACGAACTTTAGATAAAGCTTTTAAAACTTCCAGTTGTCCGCGGTCATTTACAACAGTATTGAATGTCATTTGAAATTGCATTTGCTGCCTTTCCTTTTACAGCTAGGCCCCTGATCCGTTGAGGTCATAGGTACCCGTGTCGGTGGATGGTAAGTCGGGTACTCTGAGTAATAACGGTAAGAAACACACACAATTGGTAGTAGCCCGTGAAGTCGCCCTGTCAATGAGTAGTGTGAATTAAAGTATATGGGCCCTGAAGCCGGAAACGGCGAAATCATTGGCCGGGTGACCTCGCGCGCTCTATCAAAGGCAGAGTACCTTTATAAGGTTATAGAACTTCGAGATGATGCATAACATCCTTATGACACATGGCAGAGGGTACTTTATTCCTTATACTACACAGTCAGGAGACTATCCGTCACCCTTTTCACAAACTGCTTAGAATCGTTGACCTCTTGCACAAGGAAAATATCATGGTTGCAGACATGAAGTATAAAAGTGAAATCTGTAGTGTGATATTAATCGCACCTAAAAGCAGTTAATAATTTGTTGTAAAAAGATATTACCATCTGATACAAAAATGCTGTAGCTCAAAGTGTAGAAACATGCAATGATAATCTATCTCTTCACTAATGACCTGTTATGTGCAAACAACAAACATGTCATTGAAAGAAAGCGAATTATAAACTGGAGTGGATGTCAATTCTCTAGTAGTGATAAGGGCACTAACCTGCTAGTTCCATTTAAAGGTTTCAGTAATTAAATCGGAATTAAATCCCTAGTAATATGGAGCAGAGCAGACAGCATAAGTTAACTGAAAAAACGTAAAACAAAAAAAATAATAAAGCAGTTAAAACCTCAAAAAACAGAATACAATAAAATAAATACCAGGACGGTTTAGGAAAATAAAGTAAAAATTAAATTATTAAATTAATAAACAAATTGACATAAAAATGACAAAAATCCATTAAGGGTAACGAAAATATGAAGTTTTAAAAGATTTAGGGGGAAAAAAAAATCTAGAAAAAATAAAGCGCCAATGATAGTCTATGGCCGTGGTGGACCGGTGGCTAGGCATCATTTCAGACAAACGGCAAAAAAGCATGGGTTAGCCACACCAAGAACATTAGTCTTGGTCAGAGATTTTACCATGGGGCAGAATCTATGAAATGGAGCTGATATTCATTCAGTGGGTTGAGGTTACAGGCTGTATCGGACAATGAGATCCAAGGGCCCGGATACCTTCTCACTGAGGACCCATTGAACCCGTTTTGCTGCTACAGAGAGTCCAAGAGGGAAAACCCGGTTTCTTCAGCTAGCCAACTTTCACCTCGATTGGATCTGCACTGGTTGTTGGGTTCGGTTCTCTGGCGGCTGAAAGTTAGGATCTTTCTGTCCTACCGCTTTTCAGAGACTGCAGGAGACTTCCAGTTAGGCACAGGGCCCCAGGACCTCAGGCACAACACTTGGAGGTCACAACTCACACCAGCAGAGACCGCCAGCAGGGTTCTTCGTGGAAAGGCCTCTTGCACTTTATTGCATCCCCGAAGGCACAGAGGTGGTCAGTGAACGGACTCTTGGAGTCCATTACTTTGTACTGGGAGCAGTTCCAGCCTGTCTGATCAGAAGCTGCAGTCCTCCTCCTGTTCTTCCACATGTCCAGACGGATTTCTTACATGGGTGTTTGTGGTGCCATATTTATGGTCAGCACTATCTAGTGGGTGGATGAGTGACTCTTGGCTCCTTCCTACCTAACAAGGTAAAAGTTCCCAGGAGCAATTCTACTCACTTTTGCAGCAGTTCTGGTTTACTCTACTGTAAAAAAAAAATCTGGATTACATCTTAGAAGCCTTCCTGCCTTGTGCAGACCCAGAGATGTGCGGTACAAAAGGGGGTGGTGATGGACGGAGCATCTGAATCAATCAAACACTCACACCCAGTCAAAAGATCTGGGTTTAATCCATCACCGTTCTTTAGCCCACTCTACCACCCCAGTTCTGACATGGCTATATGCAAATCAGTCTGACCCTGTGCCTCATGGGAACAGTCCAGCCCGAACTGCCAAGCCATGTCTTCCCTGGACCGAAAACAAGCTTCCGAGGACCCAGAGATGTGGGCAGGTAAATGAGTGTGCCCCTCCTCTATAGGGGAAGTAATGATTTACTAGCAGGAATCAAATAAACTTGTGGGTCACAGATGCTTTACACAATGAGGCCTGCTGGGCGAAATGGCTGAGCATTGAACGTTAGCCACTCTCCTACTCATGTGAACGCCTCCGGTTCCACGTGCACAGATCTAACCCTTTCTTCTAACCGGTGTTGGCATGCTCTCTGTATTTGCCAACAGTTGCAGATCAGCACTGAAGTTACTTTCAATTGGACTAAAAAGGAGACACATAGAACAGTTGGGTAAAGTCGCCAACTCTGCCAATGACTGCCGTTCTCACTTCTCCAGGGCCAGGCACGGTCTCGCAATCATCTCAGATGCCAACAAGACTAACTCATGGGTGATGGGAGAGGCAAGCAAGATATAGCTGAGGTGAAAGAAGGCATCAGGAACAATACAGACCCTCCCCACCACGAGTACATTTAAGATTAAGACTGTCTTGTGCTCACCCCCCTGGATAGAGTTACTATAAGGTTGGAATCTGGTAACTGAGAACAGTATTTACTAGAGGGAGCCACTATCCCGACAAATCCACACAGTAGCATAAAATGCAGCAGAGAAAATGGCAGTCTATCCCACATCAAGTAACATAACAGAAAATGTCTTAGCATGATTTTTCAAATTGTCTTCAGACACTATCGCTTTTGAGGATGGTGCAACGCCTATGTCTACAGCCAGATAATGTTTCATGGCGAGACCACATTCCTTCCAACCACAACCACCTCCACCATCCTGAAAACACTACCCCTGCTCCGGGTTACGCCATCAATAACCCAGGAGGTACCAACTCCAGTGTCTGATTAAATAAAGTAGCATTGTGACAGAGGAGCCTAAAGCTGGAGATGCTTTACATTTCACACTTCCCAGGAGTTTATTCCATCAGGAATGCGCCTCGGAAGACATCTTGCTTCCATAAAGCGCTAAGCAACCAGAAATGAGCGGCACAAGTTGTGGCCATTTACTAGTGATCAGATAAGTCTTTCATTAAAAGGTTTTGGGGTCATTTGCGAAGATTGCTTCTTATAAAGTGCAGTTTGACATTTAAATGTCTCAAACACAAAATCCCCTATTTCATTAGCAAGGCTTCTGAGTAAGACATAATCCAGTTAAAAGGGGCTAGTAAGCGTCTGTATCATTAAGTCATTCAGAGTGCTTTTTGAACGTGAAGCAATAACCTCGGAGGTAACAGACACAGACTTGGAGGCACCGAAAAGCAATAAAGATCTCATATCGGGTTTGCACAGTGACGACCTCTCCTGAAGAATGGTTGTCATTTTTTCCTGAGTCTGTCCTGCCAACTTTCTCTCCACCTTTCTCCTCCACAAGCCGGGTCATGTTCAGAACTGCAATGCAACGGACATACTTTTTGTGCCTTTACTCTGATTTTTGGACTTTATAGGCCCCAAACAACATATCCTCACATCACCCTCAGGCTCCCAAACAAACAATTCATTTCCAGGTGCCTAGAAACCTTCCATCCCTGAATACTGAGCATGTCAAAGTCAACACACCACCAGCAGGGCACAGGCCATAAAAAAAAAAAAAGAAGAAGTGGGGGGACGCTGTCACCGGAAATGACGTCACGACAGGTGCCGAGCTCCTCGTCCCAGAGAGGCCAAAGAGTGAAGGTCAGCTGTTTGGCAGAGGGGGACAGCATTCCCCCGGTAAAATACCCCGACTCGAGCCCTGAACCAGGATGGAAATAAATTGAACAATGTTACTGGTCATGTACATCTCTTTCGGGATACTCCTAGAACAGCGGATCAAAGCAGAGCGTAATGTTTATTCCATAAGAATTTATAATATTTCAATAATTAAAAAAAGTAATGGGCTACATCGTCCATTTTTAATTTATCAATTAATTGTTTTATAAAATTAGTTATAAAGTATTTCCTATCCAAGTCCAACTCAAACTCAGAATGTGCCATTAAAACCATTGATTACTTTTTACTCGGATTACACCATATGAGTTTTAAAAAAGAAAAAAATGCATTCTATTGGGATCTCCTCTGCCTTTCTGAACACAGCACACCCCACCATGCACCAGAGGTCTTTAAACTGCACTCAAGGTTGAAGCACTTTTGAAAAAACCAACCTGGATGACTAATGTATCTAACTTCTGTCTGCCCCTTCCAGTGGACATGGATTGACAGAGCCGGATGCAGCAATTACAGCAGCATATTGATCAGCTGAACAAACAGCAGCCCTGCCCGCCTCTTGATGGCATGGAGACCACAGGCTTCTAGGCTGTTAATACTGTCCTTTGAATTCCGTGTGTGTTAAGTGTTTGCTTGCTAGCCCCGTTGCATCACTCAGTGGCCCATCACATGGTCAGCCCCGGGCCATTAATTCTCATCTTACTGCACAGGCCGCCATAAGATATATTGCCCTGGACTGGGCATTCATCCTTCCTGTCTGGACATTTACAAATCATAAACACTGATGCGCACTAGCTGTCTAAGTGATGACCCCTAATTTTCACTTCTGGGAGTTTGGGGGTGGGGGACAATTAGAGGTCATTGTGGAGCAGTGGCGGCTCCTCCGCTATTGCAGACAAGGGTCGACCCCTCTGCTTCACAGCAGTGCCAACTTTAGAAACATAAAATGAGAATAACTTATGGTTTGTGCCAGTCAGCATTGCGGGTGAGCTGGTGGGCGGTGCTGCTCTGGGAGCAGATGTGGAGTGGTTTGCCCACTCATAAGTGTGCAATGACTGTTTGGCTGGCCCTCTCGGGCCGCCCAATACTGCCTGCATGGAGAACATGCTCACCATAGTACACCCTTGCTCTCAGAGTTACGGTTACAGTGCTCTTTGAGAAGAGCACCAGTGCATGATAAATCTCAAATAACAAACGCACGATTACTGCAATCCGAATAATCAGGGTTTGGTTTTTTTCTTTGTGCGTTGGTCTTTGTCTGTCTTCTGTTACAGATATATTTTGGTTCTTCCAAATATGAGGAACTCTTAAGTACCAGTGTGTTACTATAATTTAAATTTTTCACATTTTTGACCTTGTGTTAGGGTGGGCATTAGCGCGCCCATACCGCCGAGGTTTACACTTTGGTCCTGAAGAATGCCTGGCTATTAGCATCATATAGGCAGAAACGTGTTGCACACGCACAGTGAGATATAGCTGATTAATCTTTCCAGCTCATACATCCCGTACTTTGTTTTTATTCGTGTCCGATTGGCCAACTAATAAAATTATTTTTGGACACAATCTAGACATTTTTAAACCACTACACAATCACTTTCACTTGTCACTCAAACAACACAAACCCGCTCCACAGTAATTCTGGCGTTGAAGCACATCAGGGGGGCATTCAGCCTTCCTGGTGGGGCCCGATGATGAAGCATGTCACCAACTAGGTTGGTGAGTGAGGGTTTTCTAAAGAATCAAGTTTGAATCTTCATGCTTGCCCTTCTCCTGAGAAGGCACACTTTCGTTGTTTTGACGAACATGCCCACCCCTCCAGCTCCTGGCTGAACGCCGGGTCAGGGTGCTCAGACCAATCACAATGAAGTGTTGTGATTGGCTTAGGGGCAGGAGCATGGCTGCCTGCTTCCTGTTCCTGTCGGAGGCAGGAGAGCTGGAGCAGAGAAGACACAGGACCCGACATCAAGGTAAGTTAAAGTTTTTTTTTTTTATTCTCCCCACTCCTCCTCCCCCCGCGAGCGACACCCCACAACGCCACCTCGTGATCCCCGCGCCCGCCCTCCCACCAGCGAGCCATGCCAGCTGCCCCTGTTGTGGCATGAAATATGGGTGTGCAAAGTGGTAATATATATTTATAAAGGAAAATTGCATGGAGTAATATTTTTGGTGTTGGTGCCTGATCCCTATCGAGGGAATTGGAATATATATATTCACTCTAATTCCAGTTCCCTCGATAAGGATCGGGCACCAACACCAGGAAAACAACTCTATGCAATTTTCTTTTTTACTCCTGCTTTATTTAATCCGCTGAACATTCTTGCCCCTTGAACGGGCCTCACAGGTGAGTCCATTTCCATGGCATGCTGGCACTTATTTTTCCTAAGCAATTCAGGCATGCAGTTAATGGCTCCTTCACATCTGCTACGTTTCCTCATAGCCTGTGAACAAGGACCGAGAGGCCCGAAACGCGTCTGGCAGGAGGATTTCCTCCGATTGTAAATGTCGGTTTTCCCAATAAAGAACTCGGGAGGGTTTGCCTGCCATCGAGTGCATCTTTGTTTGTGGGGGAAAACCTAGAGGAAAATATATATATATGCATACATACATACATACATACACATACATATCCATATATTTATGTCGTGAATTTCTATGAAAGTCACTTTCACTTGAAAACTGCAATTTTCGCAATGCTTTTGTATGCGCGTGTAAGTTGATGCACTCTTCCTTTGTAGGCACAACAACGTTTCACAGTCTGTCCTTGGTTTGTAATAGGATTAGTGCCAGGCCCCAAAGTTTTGCTTAAAAAGAAAAGTTCATGGCTAGCACTATCGAAGGTCGGTGTGTAGAATACCAAGGCTGCGTAGTCTTGATTACATCTCATGCATCTTCAATCCACCACCAAACACTCCCTGTCCCTTTTATTTCATTCTTGCATGTTTTTGCGGTCTCCAGTGGTCATGTTTTTACAGACTTGCTCTTCCTCCTTCTTTCCCCCTTAAGCGTTATCACTCTCTTGCTGAGGCAGAAAGTTTGATCAGGTAAAATAAGTGCTCGTACCCAAACATGAGTGCCAATGGGCCACAACTATAAACACCGGCTCAAATTAAGCACTGTTCACAGTACTCAGAAGATTAGACAAAAAAATCTAGTTTCTATAACTCACAGGAGTAAAATGACTTCCGAGCGTACCTGAAGCAGACAAGATGAAAACTCTACACTGTGTGAAGGCCAATAACTGGAACCAGTGGCGGCTCCTCCACTAGGGCGGAGGAGTGTCGTCTCGCTGCTTTCTCACAGTGGGAGAAGCAAAAACTTAAAATGGTATGAACTTTCAGTTATTACCATTTTCTGTTTGGTTGCGGGCGGGCGTGTCTGCCCTGCATGCAGGGCAGGAATGGTGTCCCCACTGCTGCCCCGAGTGTGCAAAGACTGTTTGGTCGGCCCTCTGGGGCCGCCCAAACCAGTCATTTGCACTCTGCCCTTCTCCATGCAGGCTGCAATGCAGCTTACATGGAGAATATGGCCTCCCCATAGGCGCATAGCTGGGCGCCGTCCCGACTAATCACAACACTGCTTGCAGTGTTGTGATTGGCTTAGGGGAGGGAGCCTGGCTGACTGCTTCCTGTTTCTGCCAGAGGCAGGAGGGCCGGAGCCGAGAAGACACTGGACCCAGCCGGCAGAAAGATAAGTCTAAATGATTTTATCTTTTTAATTATTGAATTAAGCACCCCCACTCCCCTTGCCCGCCACAGCCACTCACGAGCCATGCCGGATGTGACTGACAGCACTATACAAAACTTTGCTAGCATAATGAAAACTTAGCACCCATTACTTTGGAAGTACACTATGTAACTTGGATTTAATGCAATTATGCCCAATTTTATATTGGGTCTCTGTAGTTGCTAAGAAAAGAGATCTTCCCTTTAGGTCACAGTGGCCAAATTAAAATTTTTGCTAGACTTCAGTCACTTTGCTTATAGTAAGAAGGACTGAATTACCAAGAATCACACTGGAGGGAAAAAAAAACATTCCGTTAGCAGAGCTAACTATAACTTGTGCCGCTGCCATGCACTGCTTATGACCTCACATTACTTCACTCATGACATGTTCTGTGACATCGTTTAGGACTCACTGATGACATCTCAAATGACATCACTGATGACGTAATCCAAGTGCCATTTTTACACATTAATCTATAAACTAGAATGGAATTACAGGCCTGAAAGTAAACAAAATAGCTCAGCTTAATATAGAACATATGAGTAGATAGGTGGGTTCTGTAAATAGTGTTTACTCTATGGAGAGAGTTTACTCTATACCACACTGTTCGTAGACAGTGAAATTCATGAGAAATACACCAGAGAGCAATATAAAGTATCCATTAAGAACAGTGCACACTCTATGCAACACTTTCTGCAGAACCCAGAAACTTGTTTGAAACATACTGGACACAAGTAGTCAATTTATCTGCACTCTGAGCTACTCTTAACACAAAGGTTTATAGCTTGTTCAATAACTCTACACATCCATGATACATTAGAAGCACATGCGTTTTGTAAACCTTTATATCGATCAGCTGGACACATGCAGTACAAAATTAGGTAGAGAAGTAAAATGGTAGCATCCCCCCACTAAGTAAACTATGAAACAAACGTACATACTCAATAGATGATGTCATCAGTGATGTCATAAGTGATGTCATAGAACATTTCATGAGTGATGTAATATATGAGGCTATATTAATTGAGACGCCATTCGTCGGACTGCTCGTTTAAACTACTTCTAGGCCATGGCCCTCCCCACGGTGTGTGTGTGTGTGTGTGCGCGTGGGGGGGGGTGGGGGGGCATTTATATAAACCAGGAATAAGACACCAGGTGAAGTGGCACGTTCGAGGTAAAAAAATGAAATTAACAAATAAGCTAAAAATATTTGAAAGTGCCCCCATCATAGCCTATTTAAGGACCAGTTGCTCACAACTATTTTAGGGCCACTACGATTACCCTCACCCCCTGATTAACTCGCGAGGACATATAATTCCACTAACCTCAATTCCTCCCTGGCACTTTTTGGTACTCTGCAGAAAAATCGTTTGCAGCCCTTTGTCTACTTATTTTTAATGTTTTAAACACAGTCTTTTTATAGCAAAAGTTACGTAGCCGGACAGCCCAAAGCCCCATGCAGAAATCACGATCGGAATGCAACTTGCAGGTCAGAGGGCCAACTTAGTCTATGATCCTTCCCATGTCGATAAAACACATACTGGAGACTTGGATAATGCTGGACTTGGATAATGCTGGGTGTATAAGCAGGACTAAAAAGCCACAAGGCTATAATGGTAAGCAGTAATTAACAGGTTATAAAAATTAAATAAGCGGTCACCAAAAGTACAAAATTCTCTTTTACATCGTCATGAAATATATTAGCCTACGACCTTGACCTATTTTAAGGACTTGCCGTACACTGTCTGGACAAATTGTGCATCATTTTCGTGTCCAAAGGCCACAGTCTGTTTTCACCACGGCTGATCTGTGTGCAGATTCCTCCCCGCGATAATGCAAACAGTAGACCACAGGCACATCTGTAACGAGGAGCTGGCCCCCTGCTGTCCTAAACACTGAGCGCCCATCAGACACCGCGGAACCGCTCTGTGTATAAACCGCTGGACGTGTTTATAAACCCATGTCCTTCGCAGAGAAGAGCCGGGCCCATTAATCAGGCGCGTGCAGCGTCAGAGCTCGCGCCTCTTCCACGCACAGCTGTGAACGCTTATGGCCCAGGGGAATGTGAAAAGCAGCTGCTGCGATGACGTCACTGACTGCAGCAATGACGGCCCCTGCCAGAGCTGTCAGAAGCACAGGGCCGACACAGCCGGCATCTACTACAAGCATTGCCAAAGCCAATAGGTCTGGAGTCCTAGCAAAAGCAGTAAAAAAAAAAAAAAACAAGCATTTACAATGCAATGGTTTTGCCTTTGATAAAGTTAGAGCTATTGGCATTGTAAATGTCAAAATTTTCACCTATGTTTTTTTTTTGTAAAACATAAACAAATGGCTGTCGTTTACTAGTAAATAGCTTTATGGTTACGAAATGTGAGACCTATTGCATTTGCACTTATACACACATAGGTATATGTACACAGAGCTATACACACACACAGAGCTCCTCCTCTACACACATTGACAGGCTTTGTATACACAGCTACATACACACAGCTACAGACATGCACAGTTATACAGACAGACACAGTTACACAAACACACACAGAGTATTATACATACATAGCATCACACACACATAGCAGTACACACAGACAGCATCACCCAGCTCCTGGACACATATCTGTACACATACACAGCTACAGACACACACATACACATAGCATAATACACATATAGCATCACACACACATACACAGCATCACTTAGCTCTTGTACACATAGCTGCACACATACACAGGTACGCACAGTCAGCCTGCACTCACAGTCAGCCTGCACTCACAGTCAGCCTGCACTCACAGTCAGCCTGCACTCACAGTCAGCCTGCACTCACAGTCAGCCTGCACTCACAGTCAGCCTGCACTCACAGTCAGCCTGCACTCACAGTCAGCCTGCACTCACAGTCTGCCTGCACTCACAGTCAGCCTGCACTCACAGTCTGCACTCACAGTCTGCACTCACAGTCTGCACAGGCACGAAAACGGAGGCACAAGCAGGCAACAGGGGCACAAGCAGGCAACAGAGTAACGGCACGAAAACGGAGACACAAGCAGGCATTAATGGGCGAGAGCAGATATCAGAAGCTATGCAGCAAAGTCTGGGAGATGGCGTCGGCCAAAGGGCTGCATAGTGACCGTGCCAGCCACGGTCTGGATTTAGCACACCCTGGGCAGGATGACTGGTTACAAACTATGCTTTTCACGGAGGTGTGAGAATGAACAATTTACATTGGTTTGGCCCAAGATGAAGGGAGTTGTTTACACAGATTTTGTTAGCGTTACATCACAATGGCACTTTCCCAGAAGTGTGAAAGTGCCCCTGCTCTGCTGTTTCTGGTTGTATATGTGCTCCTTCCACGCGGCAGCTTTACAAACCCACCTTGGAAGACAGCACTTGACCTTTGATCTGCAGCAAATGTGATGAGCGAGCCACGATGCATGCACTCCCAGGGCCACTTTCTGACACTCCCCAAGATGTCTGCAGGAGCTGCGACCTAAAACAACCCCTGACAACTGCACCCCCCGGATCCATCCCCCTCTACGCCTGGATCCCACCCAGAGGGAAACATTACACTTACAGCACATTTGCTCACTGCGCGAGAGCCCACAATATCTCTGCCACGTGGGCGAACACACAACCGCAGACAAGCGAATACCAGAGCACGAAGACAACACAATTGTTAAGTGTGTTAAACAAGCATCACATCAAACTCGATGTAAGATGATATCACACCCAATACCTCATCATAGCAGCTACTAATATCCACTTTACAAGGATGAGAGGCTGAGACAGCCCTGCTGGGCTCTAAGGGTGATCACCAGTCAGTCCGATAGGGACCGAAGTGTATGAAGTACTAAAAGCCAAAGATAGGACAAACAAAGGGGAGGTGGAAGGAACAGAGACAGAGGAGGGAGAGGGAAGGGGCGGAGAGAGGGGAGGCGCACTATGGGGGTGAGATATAAGAGCTTGAGCACCGGCACACACAAGCAGAGTGGGCGCAGAGACCCCAGAACAAGCAGCGGGGATCCAGATACGGGTGGATGCAGCGTGTGGGGAGAATGTACCCGGGCGCGTGGCGTGCTCAGGAACTGGGCTACCCTGTGAGTAGAGGCAAGTAAAACGGTTTCAAATGCAACAATCAGCCATTGAGCTCCTAACGCCTGCCCTCGACATGTAAGATTACCAGGCGATTCCATAATAAAGTTTGCAACGCTACATGCTAATGCATTTTGGGAGTTGTGGTCCTGCCGGATCGAGCTTGATGTAATGTAACTAACATCAGAAAACACACATATGTAAAATTAAAAACAAAAGACCAGTAGCACAGCACTGCATCGTTTGTGTCATCGAGTCATCTGGAAACCTTATCCACTTGTGACCGCAGGCGACGAAGCACAGGTCAGGCGGTCCATTGAGGTGGATGCAGCAGGGTTTTCTCCGCACACTAGAGACGGCTCATTTTAAATGCACAAAAATAGCACTGAACAAATATATGCAGGAGTAAAGGCAGATTTGGAAACTAAAGTTTCTAAACTTCAACTGATGTCAAGACTCCATACTCCGTGATCGAGCCTGCTGTCAACACAGCAGCGCAACCCTGGCGGGCGGACTCTGCTGGGTCCCAGCGCCGGCGGCTCCCTGCCCAGACACAATGTTTTTTTAATAAAAATTTGTATATAGCGCCACTGAGCTCTTTGCCGCCTGCGTGATAAACCTCCAGCCTCAGTGCCAGAGTGCCAGGGAGTAGACAGAGGGGACAAGGGGAGCTTGAGAGCAGGCATTCCCTCCTGGAGCTCCTTAACACACTCTTTCTATGCAGGAAGCGGGAGGGGGGGTTGGGAAAGGAACGGCCAGCGGGAGGGGGGGAGCGGGAAAGGAACGGCCAGCGGGAGGGGGGGGGGCGGGAAACGAACCGACAGCGGGAGGGGGGAGAGGAAAGGAAAGGAAAGGAACCACTCACCTGGACTTCCTCGGCCGGCGGTCGGCCGCCAAATGGCCCAAACAAACCTCGACGAGCCCAAAAAAAAGCCCAGCCCACCGCTGCATGACGTGGCCAAAAGGGAAAAATTCTCGGGAACGCCCCCGAATCTGGTCCGGCCTTGACGGACAGATCCGGCTCCCAATGGCTAGCCTCCATTTATGGAGCTAGCCAATGGGAGGAGGGGGCGAGGAGGGGGCGGATACCCGACCCCACAGAGCAAAACATAAGATTTTGCTAGCGTATACGTACTTCGTACGCATTGCCGAGGCAAAACCTAAAAAACACATAAGCAGGTCCTAGTGTGAAATCAATACAAAAGCCATTGTTCTCCCTATACAATGCATCTCTGCAATAAAGATTAATGTGTAATTTAAGATGTCCCACCCCCTCCTTCCCACTCAAGCTAATACTTTGGAGAATATGGTCGCCACCCAACTTTCTTTCTTTCTTGATGGCCACACTCTTTTAGACAATTCCCAGGTGGACTTCAGGTCTAATCGCAGCACTGAAACAACTTTCTTTTGAGTGTTGGATCAGTGGTCCTTAACATTTTGACTTCAGTGGATCCCCATTTATTTATTACTCGAATCTGTGGATACACACTGAATAATTATTGGAATCTAGAGACCCCCACTGTGTTACTACTGGAGGCCAGGGACCGAGGCCCAAGCAATCACAAAACTAACCATACATGCTGGAATACTTTATTCAATTAACAAAGAAGTATAAAAATAAATCTAAATGTAAATGTAAAATTTTAATGGAAGGTTGGACTTTTCTATATCCAATTAGGGCAATTCATCGTCCAATCAATATTGTGTTTCATGCACTTGCACACTCATACAAATCATTTAGAGGATAAAAACGTTATTTTTAGCCTCCAATTTCAGATTCCTTCACATTTACAGGTTGTATTAAAACTTTCAGCTTTACATTTGGCTTCTTTATTTATATACAATTTATTAATCTGTTCATATGTACCCTCCAAGTAAGCGTTAACCCCTTCGGTGCTGATGACGGCTCCTAGCCGTCATGAGTCACGGTGGGCGTGTGCTGATGACGGCTCCCGGCCACCATGACCACGCCCACGATCGGAATATCCAGCACCGGCGCGGAATTCCAGCCACGGCCATGGTGTTAAGAACCCCCCAGCGGTCCCTGGACTGCAAGTTATGAACCGCTGCATCAGATGATCTTAACACGGCAACTGACAGAAGCTTCACTTTTGCTTTACTTTTACTGGCCCTCTCGGCTGCCTTTGACCCCGTAAAATCATAACCTCAGCTCAAGACTAAAATGATGTGGTGTACCAGATACTGTTCATTGGTTTGTGTCCTTTCTCGGTCAAAGATACCAAAAAAGGCCTCTAGTTTTCTTCAGCGTCTCTTATCAATATGGGTGCACCACAAGGTGCAAGTCTCCCTCCTGCCTTTAGAACATTTACGTGCTGCCATTGGCTCTTCTAATCAGGAAATCTGGATGTTCTTTGTATGCAGATGAGGCACAGCTGTTTTTTCACCTCAGTGTACCATGCGGTCAACTGGGTTCTTTAGCACCTTGGACGCTCATGACTAGCTCAGCTCGTCATGGCCCGTGGAACGCTCAGGTGCGGGGAGAACTCCCCCTCTGTGCTGAGCGTTCCATGGGAGGCAATACACCTGTGACGAGCTCAGCTCGTCATGAGCACAGGAGCGACTTAGTTCATGACGAGCTGAGCTCGTCATGAGCATGGGGGCGCTGTGCGCGCCTCCCTTTCCCCCAGCACAGCGGGGGAATAATCCCTGCAGCAAAGGGGGTAAATATCTGCTTCAGTACCTTCAAACTATGGTTGTGCGATGGAACACAACATGCCTCAACAACGCATGCCTGAACCACGCGGTCTCTTACCACGCATGCCTTTACCACACATGCCTTTACCAGGCAATTACGTGGTAAAGACATGATTTGTAAAGGGACATGTTTGGTAACGATCACACCCCTGCCCCGAGCCCTAATATTCCACCCTCCTACAGTGTATTCTACCCGTCAGAGGCCTATAAACTACACTGACCCCCTATCCTGAGCTATAAAAACGACCCCTTAGCCACAAAAAACTACTTTGACCCCAGCACCCATGCCCTGAGGTCTTAAAACTGCTCCCTCTGCCTGAAAACTGACCTTTCCTGCCTTGAGCCAAAAAACTCAGCCCCCAAAAAACTGCTCCTACCCCAGCCACCGTCCCCGAGCCCTAAAACCAGCTCCCACTCCCTAAAACCAACCCCCACCTCCCCCCAGCCACAGCCCAATTTACCCTGTCACGTCATGGTCGGTCCTCTTTCTGCATGCCTTCCGGTTCCTCTACCTTCACCTGAGACAGGTAGAACGCAGACTGCCTTAACCACGCATATGCGTGGTATTGGCGTGCGCATGCTGAAGGCCGCGCTGTGAAGGCCGTTTCCGTCAAAACATGGATGCATCACAGTGGACCAAAGATCAGTCCTGCTTGGGGTAGAAGTTCCATGACTTGGTATCCCTCCCTTTGGCTTGACTACCTCCGGCCTTTTCCCATCCACAAGACTGTGGTTAACCTCTTCCACGCTGATGACGGAACCGCTCCGTCATCAGCCGCAGTACCGCTGTGCTGATGACGGAGCGGTTCCGTCATGGCCGCTCGACACGCCTGCGCGGCGCGTTCTATTGAGCGGGCAGGGCCATGACGGAACCGCTCCGTCATGAGCACCGCTCAACCGAGGCTGGTGACGGAGCGGTTCAGTCACCAGCATGGGAGCGCAGCGCGGCCCCCCGCCCCCTTAGCGCTGCGGCGGAATAGCCGCCGCAGCGAAGGTGTTAAGTAACTAGGTGTGAAACTTTTAAGTCCATCTCAAACTTGATTCCCAAATTTCAGGAGTGGTCTCCGCTTGCACCCCTTACACCCGTAAGCAGAGGTCTAGTCTCTCAATCCTCACAGAAGAAGGCGGATAGACAGCCGTTTCAGCCATTATTGGTGCAAGGCTTGACGACTGTAACATAGCTGTTGGTGGTACTTCTAAGTGGCATATTCACAGGCTCCTGCTCATCCTGAACCAGGCCCAAGAGCAATTTCCCACGTCGACCAATTCACTTTCTGCATTTATTAGAGTGCTCTTCTGATTTTCAAGAAAAGACACAAAAATTGCTATTTCATTCTGTAATATTACTACTTCACACCTTACTCTGGCGCTGCACTCTATAAATTCAAATTAATATAACCTAAAACAGTTTCCCAAGCAATGCAATGCTAGTGCTCCACTGGAGGCAGAATGACACCCCATTGGAAGAGATGTAGTCCTCTGGGCGGAACCAAAGGCCAATCTATCCATATTGTAAAGCAATGGAAACAATAAGAACTGCAGACAGCTTCCCAGTGAAGCCAGACCTAAAAAAACACAGGGGTAACCTCAACCAATCAGTCTACACTAAAACATAGCTGAGGAAAATCACATTTGACACTCCCTGATGCCGATTTCACTCAATCATAGTTCAAAACTATTGTCGTAACATGCTGGCTTTGATTCAGTGCTTAATTTGAGCCGGTGTCAGCCGGGACTTGGCACTTAATTGTCAGAACCGGTACTTATGACAGTCCACCACATGATGGTGTAGTTGGTCTAATTTTTTTTACAGGAGTACAACAGTCGTTTAATAATTATTTATACATTAAAAATGACTGACACCAGCCGGCCGAGCCATTCTTGGAGATTTTGTGCGGCCCTAAGAAGTCCAAGTTGTCACCCTTGTAAAAGTGTCATGGTTAGTCATTGTTATTGACAGCACTGGTAAGGGCAGTGGGTGTTGCAAGATGCAGCCACCTCCTATCAATGGCGCGGACACTTTTTAATTCTTTTTTTTTTTACAAATTTAGCACTGCTTTGATTTAGTCTTCAAATACAGCTCTGGGGCTTAGTTACAGGAACTTAGCAGTGGTGCAAAAATAAACAAGGTAAACATTTTTTATACAGTCTGTTTTTTCTGCTTGCTTGATTAAAGAAAAATTGAGAAAACGGTTTCAGTGGATATTACATACTTTTTTTTTTACAACAGAACAAAATAAGGGGAAAATGTATTTTTCCTTTTAATGTGGAGGGTGCAAAAAGTTTGTTTCACTTATCTCAGAACAACGCAGTTTTTCGCAAAAGGCGATTTGTGTTTTTTTTATACAAAAACTTAATGTGTGGAATAATTTGCAAATAAAGCACAGATTGTGTAGTTTTTTTTTCAACAGTCCAATCTCTCCCAAACTATTTTTTAAATGTCCTGTTACACAACAGTAGAAATGGTGTAAAAGAGCATTTGAGCACCTGTCACCGATTATGCAAACTGACCTCCCGAATTCTTAGGGAAGAGGTTCTAACATTTGTCTAGTTTTGCATAGTGTACATTACTGTATATAATCCAGTAGTGCAGATCATTTTCTTTACCACCAGGTGGCACACTGAGCTGTAGGTGTTATTTAGCATGCAGCCTCCTGGTCATAGTGTAAAATTGCCAGCACGCATAAAGTGACTCCACCTAGTGGTAATAAGTAATTACTGTAAAAGGCCAGAAATTGTATTTTAAGTCATGGGGAACATTTCCTGGAGTGCTGAAACTCTTCCTGTCATGCCAAGCCACAGATACTGTGTCACTAGATTGTGAATGTACAGTTAGCATTAAAGATGCCGTCTCTGTTCAATAATATATACATTAAAAGCTAGGAAATGTTCAAGTCAATTGGGTGGAATAGAAGTGCTTCAGATTTCAAAACCTGGCAAGCCACCAGCAGAAAGGACTATTAAGATCTCCCCAGCAAGAAGATCTGATCTCGAATTTCAGAATGTGGACTAGGACATCTGCATAAGACCAGCAATGATGACAAAGTACAGCAACCAGTGCAGGATAGGGCCGATCGGCAAAGAGCTTGACCACAAACGGTGGAGAGTCCTTATATGAAAGGTCCATAGGAACAAGGACTCCTGAGAGATGCTTGGTGGAAACCAACACCAACCCACTTTCTAGTGCTAACCTGTGGCGGAACAGTAGCTTCAGAGCTCTCCGAGACACTGCGGGCATAGAGAGAAAAAGGGGTGTTTGTTCTGGACGAGTGACCAGAGAGGGTGGACATTGAGCATCAAAGACGTGTACTGTGAGGCACTGCTCCTTCTCTAGTTGTCTCTGAAACACTTGACTGACCATGCCCACCCTACAAATGGTAATCAACGACAAAATTCTACAGATAAGCCTCTCTGATGATCAGCAAAGAACTGTGAAACACGTGTCAGGACTTACTTATATAGTGCCCACAACAAGTGAAGTGAATGTTAATCTGAAGACTATATGGCCAAGGATGCAGTGACTTTGTCGCATTAAGTGCCGCCACTTGTGAGAACATTTGAACGCTGCCATGTGCTCGTCAACCGACCGCTTCAATGGGCACTCTAAGTAAGTGAAATGCACGGGGCTAGGGAGGCATTCAGGCTGGGCTGCAAAGCAAAATCTTACAAATAAGAAAAATATATTACATGAGCAAGACGAGGGTGTTCACAAAAAGTCATTGCACTTGCAGGGGTCTTCAGAGAGTGAAAGGACACTGAGGGAAGATGTGAATGAGGCTTTCTCCCAGTATTCAGTATATCAGGACAGGACTCCTGAGAGATGCTTGGTAGACCTCAGTGTGGGGAAGATTGTGGTACCCCACATGTTGGATGAAAGGAATCCCACCTTCAAATTTAGTGGTAGGTAACAGGGCAAAGGTGGAGTTCTACAGTTACAAAACCAAACTAATTGTTCTCTATTAGGATTATTAAAAATATGCTTTTAAATTTACATTTGTGCTGAGACACCACACCTGCACATTAATCACAATTAAGATGTCCAATTGAATGCAATAGATATCATAATTGCTATAATATGACAAAACTTTCCCCACTGTGCTTTCTTACCAGACCCAACACATGCAATAATAGTGTGTCTGGGAATTTACGAGGATAAAGATTTACATTCAATATTAGTCACATTTGGGCAGAAATATGAGAAGGTATAAAGTTTTGTTTTTTTGAAAAAACAAAAGGGTCAAACCTGTGGCTTTTTAGATGTTCTCGCTGCAAACATATGTATTAGACGTTCAAAGTGTTATAAATGTAAAGATATAGACATTTCAGTAGGTGTTAGTATCTCTGCAAAAAAATGTAAAAACATAAATGACCCTTTGCAAAAATACAATAAAAAATATATTCGCTGAAAGCCGATATTGACCTACGAGCCCTAGCACTGGTCTGCTTTTTAGCGGAATATGCACATGTGCAAGAGCAAAATGCCATCATTCTGTCAACAAATGCAATGACTGATGGGCCTGGTGCATTCTGTAGTTTGTGGTGGGTCGAAGCAAAATGTTAATTGTATTTTTCACTGCATTCTGGGGCCCGTGCCAATATCACAATAATGGCATGCCAGCATTTTGAAGGTTTTTATGTGTGTTATTTACTTATTGGTCATTTGAAAAGGGCTCAAGCAGTGAGAAAAGAAACACTTCAAACCGCGTGAAGTTGAGAGAAGTGGGCACCGAAAGGGACAAATGACCCAGTTGGAAGCAAGATATTACTGGATAGGTCGATATTGATTCGTTCAAGCTTTTGTTGTTATTTGTTTGCATTTGTAATTATAGGGAGGGTTCTCCCACTGGTGTATTTAATAATAAACTGTCAAAAAAATAATTTAAAAAAGGTGTTCTGTATGCTGCGGAAGGGAACCCTCTGCGACACAAATGCTGGTGACAACTGTTCCAGTGACAGGCCTGTGCCGAACTCTTGCTCATAGGTGTACACTGCTTAATATGAGCCGGTGGTTTCCAGAGCTCCGCACTGGCATTTAATTAGCAACCCAGGCACTTACAACAGTCTGCCACATGGTGGCGTAGTTTGTCTAATGTAGAGATGAGTGTGTATAGATTTAAAAAAAACTATGAACACCTGCCACCTAGGCCATTGTTATAACTTTCGGGGGCCTGGAATTGGGGGGGTGAGGGGAAGCGGGGGGGTCTGAATGGTCTGTCTTGTAGTTGTGTGGAGAAGTGTGGCTCACTGGTTAGAGGAGGCAGACCTGGAAGCAGACGTCAGCCAGGGACCAGGGTTCAATTCCCGGCTCGGCGGGGTCTTGAGTCCTAAAATGTCCATGGACTCGACAATTCTCGCTCCGGTGCCTACTCGATTCACGGGTTCACACTCTGCGACTCTGGGCAATAGCTTGCTTAATCTCCACAACGGCCCCTCGCGGCGGGATGCCTGGCTTTCACCTTGCGGATACCCTACCGGGGTTATCTCACAGGGGAATACCAGGACGGGTTCCCTAAGCAAGCGCTTAGAAACCGCTCGGTGATTTGCGCTATATAAATTCCTGTACATTTACATTTAGTTGTGCTGGCAGTGATGGCAGGGGCAATGAGTTGTTGTAATCCTCCTGAAGAGGGTCCTGGCACTTCTGTTTTAACAAATTAAGCACTGGCGTGTACACCTGGCAGTCCCTGAAATTATTATTCATTTTGCAGAGAGGGCTCATGGGAGAGCCATCTTCTCACGACAAAGGAAAAAGGTGAGGGGTATGCATTTTTTCCCGCCTAATAAAGGAAAAAAAGGAAAGCCTGGTCAGAAAAATACTTCTAACGAAAATTACACTATTGCCTCAGAAGACGTTAGTGACAGCACTGTAAATGGGGAGGCACTGAGCACCGGCACTGCTTTAACTATAAGAACATACCAGCTCTAATATTTCTAATGGGAGAGTAACAGTAACTTACGGATGGGGAGTACCTGCTGGTTAGCATTTCTGTTTCGACTGCTGGCTACAAAAGTATGCTTTGTGTCTTAGTGAAAAAACACACGTCCTTGTACACACTGATGTGCGCTGGCTGCAGGTACAAAGGAGTCCCCTGAATGATTATGTACAAGTTATAGTGAGTCGTTTGTGGACATCTCACCAGGAGCAGGAACATGCTCATTGTTCAGCCCAGCTCCCCTTCCATACCCTCACAAGGGAGGTACTCTGCCACAGAGCACATCTCACTCGTGTCACTTGACGAGACCCCCTGCCTCAGAGCACATCTCGCTACCTCATATCTCCAGAGGAGGTACTCTGGTACAGAGCACACATTGCTCTGCCTCCCATCACCAGAGGGTGTACTATGCCACAGAGCACATCTCACTCTACCTCCTGTCACCAGAGGAGGTACCCTGCCACAGGTCAACAGACAAAGCACCCGGCCACAGAGGGCATTTCACTCTACCTAGGTCACCGGACGAGGTACCCTGCCACAGAGGGCATCTCACTCTACCTCCTGTTGCAGAGGATGAATATCTACTTTATTTTAATACCTCTATGTTGGCAGTCTGATGGTGTCCTGGCTGCAGATGTGCAGAGAAGCTCCAGAGATGGTGAACTTGTGTTGGAATGTGGATTTGTACGACACAAACCTTGCTACATATTACTCACAGTAAATAAGTACACAGGTATATTGGACAAAGGTGTGCCGGAAATAGAAAGGATGAAGTGTAAGCAGGTTTCCAGAGTGGGCCTGTATTATTGGTAGGCCGCACTGGGCCAGTTTGTGCCAAGGTGCACCTTTCAAAAGGTGCTTCTAGGTCAGATCGCGATAGTGTGCGCTATCATGAATACAGTCCACCCAAAGCAGCCAAAAACGTGTACCTGCCCCAGGGACAACGCACAGAGAGGCTGCTTACAAGCCGCTGTTTGACAATGCAGACAGCAGCTGCCTGCACTTTAAAGAGGGGGCTTCGATCCCTCCGTAAACAGAAGCAGCCAGTGACTGCACAAGCCAGCAGGAGGGATGTCGGCACACCCATTGCACATGAGGGAACGCACCCTCAAAGTTAAGAGTGGAGCTCCATGTGCACTATTACAGAAGGGGCCGCACAATCGTCTGCGGCCAGCGTTGGATTGGTAATGCGGGCACTCGGGCAATATCGAAGGGGCCGGTATCCGAAATCCAGCTGTAGGCTGCTTTTTTGGGCAGCGTGGTGGGCTGATTTGGGCAGTTTGTGTTGTTCGATGCCGCCAGCGGCCCAGTGGGTGCCAGAGTGTCCTTTATGGAGGCAGATGGGCGTCCATTACCTCCCTTTTATCAACGGGCGGAGGTACTGCTCCCTTTCTCTTCCTGGGCATCACTGTATGCAGATTGAGCGGGGGCAGGCGGGTCTGAGCCGAAGTGGTCTCACTTGTTTTAAGGTGTGTTCACCAGTGCAAACTAATCAGTGCATTTTTTTTTAACGCCCCCCCCTCCCCCTTTTATAAAATTTTGCGAAGCTGTGTTTTGCAGAAAGGCAATATGCAAATGAGGGACACTTTTTCTTCAGCGTGCCCGGGTCGATTTTTAATCCCAATACAACCCTGTCTGTGGCACTGTCTGTAATACTAGATTGCCCCGGATTGTACAAATCAAAACCACCCCCCAGGGCACTATGCAATAATATGGCCCCTTGTTTTGTAATTTGGCCTCACCCCTCTCCCAGCCCCCCCACACCACACACTATTCGGATCTCGTTCAGCGCTTCATGCTCGTTGTGCAGCTTCTACACTAATGTTTCTGGTTAAAGTGCTACCCCACATCAAACGTCGAAAGAAGAACGCCTCCAAGAGTTTTAGGATCTGCATGGCCAGGCCCTCCTGCTCCTCGGACATCATTGCGGACGCAGGCGGCCCGGCCCGCGGTCTCTTATCTGCACGGATGATGTTTCTCACGGACGAGCCCCGCCAGGGTTGCTCAGTGTATGCGGAGTTATCAGCGCGCGCGCACAGACGAGGCCCGGGCGGCTCTCACGGCCTGTGAGAACGGGCGCCTCGCGCCTATCTATCCCTGCTGCTGGAGGCAGGCCTGCTGCCCGGCTCCTCAAGGTGCCACAGCACAAAGGAGCCAAAGGTTGCCATCACAGACGTCACCACGCAGAGGCGCGGGAACTAAAAACAGCCCAGGGGCTCCAGACCCGAGATAAACGGGCGCCTCTGCCCTGCAATCATCCCGCTTCTTGAACGCCAACCCACCCCGTCTTGCAGTTGGACTCAACCAACATAGCACTCCCCAGCCAACCCGACAAACCCATCTGTGATTGGAGGGGCGGAGAGCTCTTTAAATGAGGCAGGCTCTGGGCTGCTAGAAACTGCCATCAAGGCGCTCAGCTGGAAGAGTAAGGGGGTGTTGGATTAAGCATCCTTGCCTCTGCGGGCGAGCGAGCAGTCGGAGGCTTCACTAGACCCAGAATGTGTAGCTCGTTTGTAGGCACAGTCCAGCAGTCAGCATAGCAAAAACATCTACAGCTCGAGCCAAGATTGTGATTTCTCCACACTTTAGTGAACCTCTTGTATCACAACTAGATTTCCAAGCTCCATGATGCAAAACCCAATATTAGACACAGTACAACAATCCCACACAAAAGATGGTGCAATGGACCCACTCAACGGGTATTAAAACTGATTTTTAAGCACAACACTCTACACAATGTTCCCAACTGGTTGACATCTT
Organism: Lissotriton helveticus; assembly: GCF_964261635.1. Classification (NCBI taxonomy): domain Eukaryota; kingdom Metazoa; phylum Chordata; class Amphibia; order Caudata; family Salamandridae; genus Lissotriton; species Lissotriton helveticus. The sequence continues at coordinate 118,457,194 of NC_136061.1, forward strand.
CTGTGACTGAGGCAAGCACCAATGCACTGTATCAGAGACCCCAGCCAGTTTCTGTTCCTCATAGAAGAGTCTGGGATAGCAGGAGCTGAGGCCCACACGCAAAGGCTCAGGTCCACCCTCTAGGGGTCCCTAAGGGGGAAACCGTGTATTCTCTCTGGAAGGGCTAAAACCAGGGGACAGCAGAAAGAAAAAAAGCGCAGGTTGGGATGATCCTGTATGATCAGCACTCATCTTCCAGCCAGACATACAATAAAACAAATGAATAAAATCCCTTACACGTGACCCTAAAACAGGTGCACTGGTAATGCTACTAAATCCTTGTATTTTGGTTTACTTGCGCCAACATGCATGAAATTCTCTGCAAACAAAACTCGTGCATAATATTCACAAGGTGGCCTTACCCGGCGCGCGGTTTGGATTACAGATGTCAGATGCAACCGTCTGATACACAGAGGTCAATTACTTCTGAGTGCCTTCCACCGATCCTTCAATCAAATATACCCATGGAGGAACGCTGATTTTCTAGATCTCAAATCATCAACTTCAATAGTTCAACGTGTTCGGAGTGTCAGATGTAACACTCGCTCACCTTAATCTATCTCTCAATACGAAGATTAATTTGACAAGAAATCCTCCATCTATTGTGTATATCGCCAGAAAGTCCAGGGCCCTGTCGGGTCGGAAGTATCACCGACGGAGCGACTCAACACATACTACTACTTTGCGCCGTAGCCCTGAGGAGTCGCGGGAAGATTATCCCAGACACGACGAAACACATGTCGGCTGGTTTCTTTGAACATTAAAAACACCCTTTTCTCAAGACCGATTCCAAGAATATTGATCACTTATTGGCAATTATATGCTTTGTCTTCTATTGTACTATAATGTCTACACTGACAGTTTTGTTTATTATTTAGAGTGTGCATGGGTATCAAAAATTACCATAAAATTCACAAACACTACATTTATGTGAAAAAACTTGAAGGCACCTCTGTTGGTCTTCAAACTTTTTGGCTCTGAGCCCCTCCTAAGCAGTGAGCGAAGTGGACGGGATCCACAGATCATGGCGGGCCCCTACTTTTTTAAGTTAAAAAAAGTAGGGGAACGGATTGCATTAATTTTAAAAAGGAGTCTCAGGACGGCAGAAATTGTCAAGGCCTAGAGCTAAGCCTCGGCCTTTCGTGAGTGTTTGGGGATGGGCAGAGAAGGAAAAGTACGGTCTCTTCTTTCTTGCCCAGAGAAGATAAGGACAGGGTCCACTTCTGCTTTGCTGTTGGCAGCTGAACCCCCACCCCTATCTTTCTTCCTCTTCTTCTCTCTCTTTCTGTCTCGCTACTCCTCACGTGTTGACAACGGATTTCAAGAAACGGTTGTTACCCCCTCTTTCCTTTCCTTCATTGGTTCCCCTGTGAAATGGATCCAAAAAAAGAAAGACGTTTTTGCTGGAAGTGTCGTCTTTTTCTGAAATGTTTCTATTTCAAAGTGCAGCCTCAAGACGGCGAGGAAACAAAAAGGTTCAAAATACGATTAATAAATAAATAACTGAATAAAGCAAGAGAGTGGTTGCTAAGTGACCAGATTGGTTTTATTCGCACCCTAACACATTAGCGCCACTTTACAGAGTTCTTGAAGCGCTACTTTTGTTTTCTCCCCTTTCTTTGAACAGCATTTTTTCCCGGGTGGGGAAGTGCACCATTCCTGGAGGCACTGCAATACTTGGCTGATGCATGGAGTTGAGCAGGTTTAAATGTGATCTTATCAGTCGTTTTGCTTATTTTAGTGTCTGTGCTTATTTTAGGCTTTGTGTTCAGGATGTGGTCTTTTGAAACCATAGTGCTTACATTTTGTAAGGATATAAGCAACGGACATGGAGACGGGTCTCTTCCGGGCTCTGTAGTCATGTCCTTAACTTTTCAGTCAAACAAACTCATTGGTTTCTGAATAATGAGTGTAAAGACTTTAAGGTAACCATGTTGTTTCTGCTTACATATCACATGCTTTACTTAATCTTGCATTCCTCATGGGTGTTTGCTTTTTCCAGGATGCAGTTTCTTTTTTTTTCTTCAGGCAGCATATTAATCCTGTCTAGTGCATAATTTGAACTGAGTCGCATCCAGGTTCTTTTACAGGCACAATTGGGTTGTAGCTGAAGGGAGTGCGAGTTTCTCTCACTGGGGCATTATGGTGTTAAGTGCGAATAGGATTTGGCACTATGATCAGAGCTGCTCAATTTGGAACTGGTGAATCAGGTTCAGCCTTCATGACCAGTCTATCAGACCACTCTCCAGAGGGAGCACATTCCCATGCTACACCTTAGAAGACCCTGCTAGACCTTAGAAGTCCTGAAGGGGGTTTATCTCCGCTTTTTTGGCTTTAAAAGCCAAGAAAGCGGAGATAAAATTATCTCCCTATTACCTAGCTGTCGCTAACACCAGTTAGCGACAGCTAGTAGGAGAAAGCGACCATCTTGGGCCCCACTTTGCATGTCAGTGATATTTATCACTAATGACATGCAAAGTGGGCGTGCCAAGATGTTAGAGACTGGAAACAGCCGCTAACATCGCTATCTCCTATTACCAACTTTTGGAGATATTCGCTCTAAGCGCAAATATCTCCAAAAGCTAACACCTGCCCTGAGCAGTTCTTAGCCAGGTTATCCAATGGGAGGTGGATAACATGGCTAAGAGCATTAGCTCGGTAATGCATGAATATCGCTGACTTTTCAGCGATATTCATGCATTGCGGGCGTTTATCGCATTTGCGATAAACCTTGGTAATACCAAGGTTTATCTGCGATAAAAATCGCCGCAGCTCAGCGGTAAATTTTTGTCTCTAACCAAGCAATAGCGATAATTATCGCTATTGCTTGGTAATATGCCCCCTGATGTCTTAGCACTAGCAGGTGGACCCTAGCAGTTGAAAATGTGGGTTAACCTTGAAGTCCTGTCCACCAAAATCCATACTGAAGTTCACTTCCAGTCTTGCAGGCAGGCCTACGAAGCAGCACACCCTAGAGCAACAGTGACTCTGTTACTGAGGTCACAGGAACCTTGAGGCCCGTCCTCCTCACACATTGGCACCTCCATTGGCCCTGTTTCAGCAGGTGTAGTAGTAGTGCAACTCACCTGGGATCGGTCATGTAGGATTTGCATGCACACCAAACAAAGTTCTCAAAATTTACGGTCTCTCTGCTTCGTGCACAAGCACTTTTAGCAAGGAGACTGTCACATGCATGGCAGATAACTTCCTGCAGTTAAACACAGAATAACAGAAATCGTTCTGTTTGGGAAGGACTAAACCCTGTGGCCCCTAGAGTGGTGGCCGCTTGAGTTGGGCACGACCGCTATGCCTAGCAAGGTAGTTAAAAACCTTGGGGTCAAGCCAAATCAGTATCTTAAAATGAAAGAGCAAGTGCTATCTACTACGGGTACCTGTGTCCGAAAACTATGCTTATTCTAGAAGGCATTACCATTTCTTCCATTATCTGCCAGAAAGACCGTAGTTGAAACTCTTGCCGTAAGCCAGCTGGACTACGGCAATGCACTACAGGCTTCAGACAATGAGTCACTATTGCCTAAATTACAAGTTGTGCACAATACTGCTGCATGGCTGATTTGCAAGCGGCTGCCCAGAACGGCCTCCACTCCCCTTTTAAAATCTCTTCACTGTTTTGCCAGTAAAGGATAACTTTCAAACTGTGCTGCTGAACCTACATAGCCCAGTTGGGCAAAGGTCCTGAGTATCTAGGTCAGAAGCTTATATGTTATCACCCTGCAAGGAATCTGCATTCCAATGAGAAGGAGCTACTGTCAGTCACAATTATTCGTCGATCTAGATATGGTGGAAGGTCTTATTTTCACCCGACCCTCTGGAATAAATTGCCTTTTTCTGTCAGTATCTGTCCAGACTATCACACAATTATGAAAGCACTAAAAATGGCATTGTTTTAGATCTGGTTTCTTCTTGCCTACTGTACTGACAGTGTGCCGAGATACTCCGGTTGAGGCGGTTTGTGCACGTTATAAAATGAAATCACTTATTCATTCATTCATGTGCTGCCAACTTTAGGGCCAGTTGAATTATGCAGTAATGGAGGACACAATTTTGTAGCAGCGTTGACTAAATTATGCAGTAAAAAAAAGCCTGCAGCGTTATGCCGTACATTTTCTGATACTTTATTATTCTAACATTTTTGCACATACTAACAGTCACTGAAAAGATGTTGCCTCATTAGTACCAGTGTGAAATACAAATGCAGCAGTGAGAAAGGTGACCAGTCAAGCTTTCCCAAGGGCCATCCACTTCGCAGCAACACAAGTCACATTTTTTAGTAACTTTTGATCCATTTAAGCCACAAAAAATTTCTTTTGTTAAAATGTGACAAATATGGCGAAGGCACATTTATATGGAAAACATTTGGAAATTTAGGATATTTTGCCATTCATGTTTGAACTGCTCTAGTGGAAAAAGGGAGAAGTGCTAATGACAAACTGCATGGCTCGGATACAAATGTCTTGAGATTCCACTTTTAAGTGTATTTGAGTAACTGCATCAACCAAGAACAGAATTGACCAAAACCCCTACTCCCCATAATTGGGGTGCTGTGGACCCCAATGTACTGCACCTGCTGCAGCAATGATGGCTGTAGTCCTGAGTAGCCGCCTCTTTTACTCCTTCCCCACCAATCTGACCATCACTCCAGTCTGGAAACAAGTCAGGTCTCTTTCTGAAAGAATATGAGCTACTTCAGGCTGCCCCCATTTTCTGCGTCAAGGACCCATCTGCCCTAATGCTAGCAAGAAAATATACCCACCCATGCACACTTTTTATTGTAAAACCTTCATAATTGTGATGCAGCGGGCCCCTGGGCAAAAGTGTCACTGCACTGGTTTCACGAATGACAGCTACTGCCTTGCGGTCACCTCTGACCTTTCTTAACTTCATGTGTTCGCATCTCACACCACCCCTCTCCCTCCCATCTTCTTCATCATCCCTCTATCTCTCTCGCTCTCTCTCTCTCTCTCGCATCTCTCTGATGTTCAAATCAAAGTGTCTCCTCTGCTACATTTTCCCCTTCCTTGTGCGATTGATCCAAGTCTCAAAGAAACACTGGCACAGGAAGTATGCCCTGAGCCTCTAATGCAGCTGCAGTGCCAAAGATACCCACGGCTCTGCAAAGCAGGCAATCTACTCTGCCCACTAAGCAGCGCTTAATTTGAGCCAGTGGTTTCCTGTGCACAGCACCGGCACTTAACTGTCAACACGTACCTATGAATGTCTACCACATGGTGGTGAGGTTTGTTGAGCACAACAACAGTGGTTTGTTAATTCAATATGCCTGAAAATGACCAATACCTGCCTCCCAAGCAACTCTTTTATTTATGGGGGTCTGGAATAATCTGAATGGTCACACTTGGTGGAATTTGATGATTAGTAGTTGTGTTGCTATTGTCATTGGCAGCGCTGGGAGGGGCAATGGGTGATGCAAGCTGCAGTGGGTATCCTGACAAGGGCCCTGGAACTTTTTTTCCATAAAGTTAGCTCAGCCATTACTTCTAGGGCATAAGCCCAAAGCCGGCTTTCAGCCCCTTGTGTAAAAAAGAACAAAAAAGTACATTTAGCCCGTTGCTTGGGCCCTGTTCCAGGCACAATGGTGACTTGGGCCCGAATGATAGCAAGGAAAATACACTTGTTCTTTTTCAGAGTAAAACTGCAATAACTGGGGTCCAGTGCCCATTCACAAAGGAGTGGGGGGGGGGGCGGGCTCCTCTGCTGTGAAACAGATAGTAGAGAACTAAAGAAGAAACAAGACTTTTCAACAAGGTGCCCGCTACCTGAAAGAAATGTAAATATGTGTAATGATTGGAGTCAGTGTAGGTTTTTAATTAATGGAGTCACTCAGCTCCATGCTGACAAATATTTATTCTTTTTGAGAGGTAATATGTGTTTATTAAAAGGTGCTCACTGTTTTAATGAGCACATAAAATCATTTACACTAGATATAGTCAGAATTCTTATCACTAAAATGTATATTAAAGCACTTGTATTATCTTTAACAGTATTTTGTTTTAAACAGTATAATACAATTTTAAAATAGTGACATTAACAGTGCTTTATATACATATCACAGAACGTGACATAATAGCACTATAAACAAGTCACTATTCCTCACTCCACCAATCTGAATGCAATTTCTGACTCTTTGGTCATACATGAAGGCATATTAAGTTATCACATTAGCAAACATAGGTTTTATAAGGTAAAAGAGAATATTTCCCTTTGATTAGTTTAACATTTACTTTTCATTTGCAGTGTTTGTGTGTGTGTTTTTATTGCAGTTACCTGAAGGTGGGGGACAATAAAATGCTGCATTTGTTCTTCTTTTAGCCAGGTGTTTGACTCTGTCTTTACACTCACTGCCCCTGCCCCATGCCACTTAGCAGTACCAGTCTCACACTTTTTTTTAATGGACTTTAACAGCTGCATGTAAATGACGACAGCTTAGAAACACACCTTTTTGTACTTCCAGGCTATCTTTATTTACATGCATTACCAGACCCATTTGTGCCACCTGGGAACACACCCATGTCCCCCCCGGGGGAGGGGTGTCCAACAGTTTGAAGACCTCTGGATTTAGAGCTTCTCAACTTCAAATTACAAAAGTAGACTGGTGTAAAACTCCCTGACAGTCATCAGCTCTCCAAGAGATCTCAAACAACTACCACCATCAAGAGGTCCACCGGAGATGGAATTGCGTTCAGTGGCATCATAGCCACTATAGTATTGCACAGGGCATCCAACGGTATCAGAAACGTATGGATAAGGAAACCTCGCCCGCTCTATTGTGGCATGCTTCCTCATAGGTAACCCCACTCCACCCGGTAAGATGGTGCTGCTCGGACGGACCCCACCTCCTTTTTGAGGGAGTTCTTAATAAAGAGATGATAGATAGAAGAAGGATCCGGGTTTTTATAAAATACCTTGAGGTAGTCCCAAATACGTTTATTTTTACCCCGGTAATGTTAAAACGAGGGAGGGATGTCTAGTGAGTACTAGAACCCATGCATCCTCATAGCCCCCATGGCCACCTGCACGATCAACAGATCACTAGCTTGTATTCACCCAAAGTCGACTCAACCTTTACAGGGACGGAGCTCATTTTCTGACCTTGACTTGTCAGCTTATTGGGGTGTAGAAGACTGACCTTGGTGGCAGCAACTGATCCTAGTGGCAAGACCGGCCTTTAACTGCTAGAAAGAGTGGCCCATCGACTTCTCCCGCTTCTCCTGCAAAAATGTCCTTCATTCCAGCCATGGCAGACATATATGGAATGGACGTGTGTAGTTTATACATGTGCAGGCGAATATTTCTGGAATATGCAACAGCTGCTCCCTGAAGAACCCCCTGTGACTTCCCGAGCCAGCGTTTCACATAAGATGGAGGTTGGATACAGCAATGTGACTTGCAATGTTGCGGTCCTTTGTAGTGGACTGAGCTCTTCAGAATGGAGGATAGGGAGACAGGAGTGTAGGGAAAACACTTGCACCCTTCCTGCTGCAGTATTCACCGGAAGTGTTCTCCACAACAAGATAAGAGATGGTTAAGTGGTGAAAGTATATGACACTTTTGTGCTTTAAAAGAAAAAAGACTTTAGATTATAATGTGACATCCAGCTACCACCCTACCACCGTGTTTTTGCTGACACAGAGAATGCCGGAAACTGGTCCCAGAACTGGACATGAGGAAAGCGCAAACTGTCTGCAAAGCAGGGCGCAGAAACTACCAGCCAGTGTACCAAGATTTCTCCATCAGAATTTTGGTTCTACTGCAGAGAAAAGTGAGAAACTATTGTCCTCCGGTTCTGGATTTGTTGACTGCAAAATCCACTTTTCAAGGTTCACGATCAAGAACCTGGAAGTTCTGCAACCGGTCAGGAGTAGAGCGGTCTGGAGCCTGCCATGAAGGAATGAGCTGACCAGCTGCTGAGGAGGGGTGCTGAACGTGCCCTACATGAAGAATATACCACTTATAAGAGGTGGACTGTGAGAAGCACAGGCAGCAAGAACTGTAAGCTGCCAGCTGCAACCCTTTGGAATGACTGCACTGCCAGCCATGTGGCGGGTCAATGAGACGCTGGTGCCCCTACAACATGCACAGAAATGGACACTAGCGGCTTCTGTGCATATCTGGCAGTCACAAGCGCTTCTTTCAGGCTTCCCACTAAGAAGAGATAGTGCCTGTAACCATTCAATGCTGAGAAAATCACAGACACCTTTTGAAGCCTTATCTGAAGAGAAGGTGCACCTTGAGAGGCGTGGCACCAATCAAAGACCACAACTGGTGGGGTCTTCTACCTCAGCATCCTCATCACAGCTGCAACCTAGGGTGGGCTCTTTGCTTCGTTTTGGTGGTAGGTCTGTGTTTGGTCAGAGGAAGTATCCCCAAATGAAGATCCACTGGTTGTAATCTGGAGAGCAGACCGTGACCTCCATCACTGGTGCAGCCCCGGACTATCTTGTCAGCCCAGGGCAGGTGCACCGGATGTGAAGACAGCGACCACGTCCATGCCAGTTAATCTGGTGCAGAGTCTGTGTGATCTTGCTTGGTGGCCATAAAGGACACAAATCACCAGGAGTGCAAGGCCCCACCTCCAACCACCAACCGCAGACTCCGCCTGCCCAGCAGCAACAAAGAACAAAAGGTACTTTAGAATGGCGAGCAGTCTCTTGGGCCTTTCCATACTCCACCCTACCACAATCACTTGGGGAGGGGTAGGAGTAAAAATAAGAACGCTATCCACCAGCTACTTTAAGAGGGCTAACATCATAACATCCATTCAAAACTATTCCATACCTTTCCAAGAGGAGTGCCAACAAATATAGCCTTGATAACTATGCATTATTTGAATACCCACTTATTTATCTACAGTAAAATGGTGTGTGCTATAAGTAAAGTAATGTTTCATTTCAATCATAAGCACTGGCTTGACCATCATTTAGTGAGAGATATACAAGGTCTCATTGAGTTGTAAGTTTTCACCCTATCCCCTCCCCCCACAAGAGTAAGCCGTGGACTGCTTGACTTCACTACCCTGAGCATCAAGTGCCAAGTAGGAGTACTTAGTGCCTCATTTTGGGCCTAACAGTAACTTAAATCCGCTGATCGCGTCGTGACAGGCGTTGCTACCACCTTTTATCATTATTAGTGTTTTTTTAACCATTCAAAATGAACATCGGAGGGTAGCGGGCCTCAGACAGCACTTAAAAAATATGTAAATACTAATTATATTTTTTCTCAGCCAGACAAAAACTTTCCCAATGGAAATCAGCCAAGAGCCGAACGCAAGGAAATTTCCAAACCCTATCTAATGGCGCTTGTAGGAAAAGTCCATCAATTTCACTCTTTAGAAAGAATACAAAATGACAACAGGTTCCCAAGGAGGACATACCTTGAAAACATACCTTGATTTTTTTTTTTTATTTCTGGACCCAAACAGAGTCTTTTAAAGCTGAGCAGGGACCCTTAGCCTTCGCTGCAGCCCGCCCCTTGACATATATAGACTAGGATGGTAATGAACAGAGACGGGAGCCGGCAACCCAAGAAGGAAGGAGGGCTTCGAGCTGTTCGTTTCACCTTGATTCAATAAAGCATGGTGCATCTGCCGACAGAGCTGCACACCTGAATAGTGCAATGAGCTTTTCCAGCTGCCACAAAAGGCATCCATTCACAAAGTTAACAAGCCACCCTGCATGAGCAATGCGCGCCAACCTAACTGCGCATGTTATGTCCATATTGAATTATTGGATGGCCGCCCAAAGCCAGCTCGTTTTATTCACCGGAATGAGTGGGTTGGCAGCTCATTGGGTATCAAAGGGGCAAACACCTGAAAGAGTTAACTGGAAGCGTTGAAACCCAGTACAAAGGCACTGGATAAATTAGTTCGGAAAGGAAGAGACAAATCGAAACACAAAATAATGATAGGTGGATGGCTTGAATTAATACGAGTCACTCAATCACTCGCGCCACATTCCACCCCAAAATTTTTGCTCACTGTGCCTTAAACAAGGACCACATACCTAAATCAGGCTTCTTCCTTCTCCAATAGGAAGTCTAGGCCAGAGAACTGGGCCACATTCCCTCGGAGGAGTAATACGGGTAACTGTAACGGTCATGGTTTCAGCCTTGTTGGGCCTCATCAGTGAAGTGTAGCAAGAGGCAAAAGAACAATATAGTGGAATGCAGCCCGGAGAAATTACCTGTCCCAGAGTTTAATTGATGCATTCCACCCATCACTTTTAGAGAATTTCCCTGATCATGTAGGAGTCGGCAAGTACCCCCCGCCATGTAACTTTTATTACCTTTCTAAAACTGCTTACATTATATATATATATATATATATATATATATATATATATATATATATATATATATATACACACACACACACACACACATATAGATATATACACAAATAGATATATACACAAATAGATATATACACACATAGAGATAGATATATACACAGACAGACAGATTATATATATATATATATATATATATATATATATATATATATATATATATATATATATATATTTTTACACAAAAGGTTGCCCTGTTGAAAATGCCACACACGGAGGGTTGATGACACAATACACCACTGGCAGCAGAGTCACAGCATGCTTCCTGCTCTCCCAATCAATGCCATACGCGTTTCGAGCAATGAGTCTGCTCTTGTTCACTGGCTGTAATGCACGAAGTAAGCAGGCTGATTTGGAACATACATTAATTCAATAACAGGTCCCACCCCAGTGGGCGTACACACTTGGCCTTCTGGTCTAGGCATTTATTGGGAGAGCGGAAAGCATGCTGTGACTCTGCTGCCAGTGGTGTATTGTGTTATCAACCCTCCGTGTGTGGCAACCTTTTGTGCAAATATATATATATATATATATATATATATATATATATATATATATATATTCTCTCCTTTTTTGCATAATTTATGTGTCACTCTATGCCTGCAAGGGTATTGTTTTGACTTTCACTGGGTGCTCCCTTGTGTCTGGACAAAGCTAAACCTCTCTGAAGAGCTGTAATGACAGCGAAGCACGTGTCAGGGGTTGCTTTTATTCATTTCAGGTTGGCTTGGATGGTATTTTACCAATTCAAAGTTGTAATATTGTGCCTGGAGTGATGAATGGCTTTTGTCATTTTACAGCTCGGTGTGGATAGCACTTTGCTAATCCTATGCTTAAAGACTTTGCTGTACAAATGGCAAAAGACTTTGTCCATTTCTAGCTCGGCGTGGATAGCACTGTGCTAATCCTATGCTTAAAAACTTTGATAGAAAAGCAGACATTTGAGGTGAGCAAATTTAGAGTGTCGCTGGTGTTGAGGGTGCTCTATACAGGAGCTGCCTTCCACCTAAACTTGGGAACTACCCAGAGTTCTCTCCTTTTTTGCATATTATATATATATATATATATATATATATATATATATATATATATATATATATATATATATATATACATATACATACATACACATACATACACATATATATACAGAAAAAGAGGGAAAAAAAGAAGGAGGAATAATGACACACTGTTCTTGGAAACTAAAGAAGGAATTTTTATTTTTCCTTGAATTTAAGACCGAACCAAAACAAAAAATGAACACCGAGTGTTCCAGAATAACAGCACACATCATTATTTAATAATAGACAGATTTGGTACCAATCCAATCCAAACAGATAAATCCACTTTCTTAAATCTCACGCTGAAATTATGGGCCACAGCCTTTTGACATTGGCTCCATGGGTACCCATTCACAAATGATACCACGGGTAGCAGAGTAACCTCACACATTTATTAACCCTCAATATCACATAGGATAGTCCCTTACTTCATCCTGAGCTTCTGGGACTACACAACTAGTAAGGTGAGGAAACTTTATAAACAAAGTATGCTTCCTACAGCCCGTTGAATTTCAGTACCAATAGCTTTCTTTATAGCTGTCATTTTGACAATAGAGATGAGGGGTAGTAAGGGTAGTGCTGGAGACACCAAACGATAAAATTGGGGGGGGGGTAGCAGCTGCCACCCCTCGCAACATCTAATTAGCAACTATTATACCCCCACCTCAAATCTCTGCACTAGAACCCGTCAGCAACAGGTTGAAACGGCTCACCCACACATACAGAGCCCTACACAACACACATGGTAGACTTACACCAACCCACCCGTATACTTCTCTCCTCATCCCTCTTCTTGGCTCACACACCCCGCATTCACAGGAGCAGGAGCTACAGCTATGCATTTTCACACCTATGGGCCCTCAATCCCAGCATGACAGCATTTAAAACTAGCATTAAGAAATGTGTCAGAGCGAGCTCCCTTACTATTGATAAAGCCCATTTCGCTAAACGCAGACATGCATGGGCAATTATGAATTCTTACGTGCGGATATCTCCTGCTACCTACCTGTCCTGCACTTATTCCCTGTATTTAAAACTCAGCTTTATGACTATCAGATTGGGAGACTGGCAACTTCTAAAAGTTTTCCCCTCTTGGCGTCGTACGTCAGAAGACTTATTGTGTAGAGGGTGTGGCAAGACGGCTGAAACCCTGGAGCACGTGGTTTGTCTTTGCCCCGCCCTTATGTCACAACGCAGACATAAATTGAAAACTGAGTGGAATAGGTTGGGTATTCGGACCTGCAGACAGGCAATTATTGCAGCTCTGAACCCTGAAAACACAGCTTTAAATAAAGGCCTTACAACCTATATACGTCATGCATACCGTAATTTCACTCAGAACCGGAAGGGCCTGCCACCGCCTTCTTCCTTCTAAGTAATAGCTTATATTAAACTGCATTTTATTTCTATGCTGCTAATAACGTTTTTTATCTGATCGCATTTTATCATAATCTGCTGCTATTTGTTGAACATCAGACTGGTTTTAAAAAATCCCAACACTGACAATTGTCAGTAACACAAACCTCCTGTGTTTTAACGCTATGTTGACCTTGTTGTTCTGCACATTGTGTTTTTTAATCACCCATATGTAATTGAAGCCGCCTAATGCAATTTGGAAGATTCTCATTTAATCACTATTGTTTAATTGATTTTCCTTTTTCTTTCTCAATAATGTGTATTGTTGTTGGAATCTTTGAGGTGCTCTTTTAAGGATATTTTATATCCAAATAAAGATTATTATTATTATTATTATTATTATTATTATTATTATTATTATTATTATTATTATTACCTAGTGGCCAAATCCTGGAACAATCTTCACTTCCGCACAACCACCCACCCCCCCTCCTCCCTCCTATCCCCATCATGCAGGCAACACTTCAGGAAGGACCCAAATACCTGGCTCTTCGAGTAATCCATCTCAGCAGCAACACTCCCACTCACCAAGGCGCCCGGACACCCTTGTGGGTGATAAGCAGCGCATCACAAATCCTATTTGATTGGTTCACCTACTATGATGTGACGTGTACACCAGTATACAGCCTTGACTAAATCTAGACCAGCAATATTATTTTCTGATTGAAAACTAGATTAGGAAGTATTTTTTTAGGGCAGGCTTTAGCCAAGCCTTTGATTTTAGTAAAACCACATATATATTATAAATAATATAATATACTTAGTCATAGGATCTTTCAGCCACCATCTCCATCCACCGACCTGCTCTGCCATTCATGTTTTTTTGTTCCGCCCACTGCAGCACACAGCATGAGGACAGAGTCCGCCCACTTCAGCCTTTGGCTGACCTAATTTTTAGTGGAATTCTGCCCGTGCACAATGTTTACTTAAGTATAAAAAACAGTTCATACGCGCACAGTAAAAATGCAGTTTCCTTTGGATTGTATTATTTTTATTTACGAGAGCACATCCACTCCCCAGGGTTACCGGCCTGCTCAGGTCTCTTCATATTATTCAATAATTTTTCATAAAAAATAAATGTAAAACTGGTGCTCGTGCGAGCATCTGCATGTGTCTGCACAGACGGTCATCCATCTCTGAATGCCTTTTTGTGAAGGAAACAATCTTTGGAGAATGGGAGCGCATGCTGGCGCTTGCACACACAAAGGTGAATTGTCTTCAATTGGTTTGAGTACTCATTTTCAGAGCTAACATTCACTGACAATGGAAAAGGTAAAAAGTCGCCAGCCAATGCCAGATCTATTGGATTTACGAATCCTCATTTTAAATCTGGCCCCAGGTCTTGGAATGTTCTTTTTCAAGGTTTAACAAAGACACAAAATGAATGGAAAACTTTAAATATTTGAAAACTCCGCACACAGGAAGGCCTTTGTGTGTCTCATCTTGGTTTGTTGGCAAATGATGGATTTCATGCAACACAGGCTGGGCTGTTCAAGGGTAGGGTGGATGCAACCCCGACCTCACACAACACAACCTTTGTGACATTGACCTCTGTACTTGTAAGCAGCAATTTCAAGGACGCTTGCAAATATGCACCAATCTTAAATGGCTTGGTGCATCTGGAGGAAATATGGGAGTCCCTATTAAAACTGCCCGTCTCCCAAGAACAGACTGGACCCAAACCCCTAGGACTCAGACTAAACCCTGCAGATTTCCAGCTACGGACAACAGAACCCTGAAAATGTGCAGCACCACCACCATCTATGTGCCCTAAAACATTCAAATTCAATGATAGTGTATCATGAGCGACTTCCGCAGGCCTCAATCAAGGCATCTCTCAATTGAGGGGTGCAAGTTGACTACATTTCTCTGTGAAGTCTTTTACAGTTCTGGGTTTTCATTCAAGAACTCAGTGCATTCTGGGAGGTGTCCTTTGAATCACACTGGTCATACCTGAAAACAAGGATATGCAAACGGAGGACTGGACAGCTTTGTCCTGGATAGGGCTGGTGAGCTTTTTTTCCCAATTCTGTTACCTGCAGCGGATCAGAGGGAAAAATCTGTGAGATGTTGCTGATCCCATTCGGTTTAGGATGGATCAAAAACAAGTTGGGAGGCTGCAGCGAGTCTAGCGTAGGCGTGTAAACTGGTCTGCGTGCTTCTCCCTGGATTTCGTTTTGCCAGAAAAACCACCGAGCCGTCCTAAATGCTTGAAATGTCAGCGTACCTCTTGTTCGCCCATGGCAAAAATAGTTTTATCACTAAACAGGTGGCATGGAATCAGCTTTAACCTGGCTTCCCAATCACTCATTTCTACACCTCGAAGGATAAGGGCACGAGCAAATAATCCCAATCTGATAGACCAACATTAGCTATGGGATGACTCTCAAATAGAAGAAAACCCTAGCTCCTGATCATTAGCAGTATAGAAGTAAATTGGTATCTCATGTCCAGAGTGACATGCAGTCAATGCTTTTTGAAGCCCTCATGCTACAAATGCTAGTAGATGATCATTAGAGGCTATGAGATGGCTCAGCGAGTTACACCTTCCCAGCTGACATCAGTAGCTCACATCTCACAGTTTTCGGCCCTCTTCAACTTGTACGTGAAAGGGTCTGCTAACAGATAACAGCATCAAGATACACCATGTCCAGCACCTACCTGAAGTGCACTCCAACCAAGACAGGAACAACTAGCAACAGATACATACAGACCTGGCTCAACGACATGAACTTTGGCGGCTTTGGAACCCAGTGTTCACTGAAACTCAGTAAAAGTCACTTGAAGTCACCCTGGACACGAGCCCAACGCTCAAAGATCTACACAGTAAACAAAAAAAATACAACAAAAAAAGCCATACACATACACATAGATGGCCTGATACCAATTCTCTTTTAAAGAAAGTAAAATCATTACTTCTACAAAAGAGACTTCAGAACTGCAGTTCAAACCCTTGTACTCATGCATGTGAATGGTGGTAACACCCTGCGCCATGGAGTCCCAGACTCCACGCTTACACCTCTTAAGGGCATCCTACACATCCCAGCAAGTCTCATCCAGGGATGGAAGAAATATGATCACATCACTCCCATACCGCCCATACTGATGGAACTCTATAGACTCCCCTCTCTGGCTTACACCATCTTCAACACCGCCTGCAGCACTTCTAAAGCCATCACAACCTTCTTTATCTTGCGGACAAGCTCACCATTCCTGGGGGCTCTCGGCGCACCAGCTGCGAGGACACCATAAAAAAAGTGGTAACAAACACTCAAGGCAGAAGGCCTTTTCCATCTATGTGCCCATTATCTGGAGTAACATCCTGGTATCCGCAAGGACCAGTGCAATGACACTCCAATCTAGAAAAGAGTTGAAGGCACTGTTCTTTAAGGATGTATGTCATCACAACGCATGCTTTTACTACGCATACCTTTACAACGCAGGATTTACAACGCAAGTCGTTACAACGACTTGCGTTGGGGGGTGCTGGATAGTGGAATAGTTTAATTTACTATTCCAACTCCAGTCCCCGTGGATAGTAGGGAAGGTTTTGGATAGTAAATTAAACTATTCCCTATCCTACAGCGCCCTCCAGCGCAAGTCGTTGTAATGACTTGCATTGTAAATCCTGCGTTGTAATGGTAGTGCGTCATAAAAGTTGCGTTGTGATGGATGTTTCCCGTTCTTTAAAGAACATTACATCACAAAGCAGGATTTATCCAATAACCCGCTACCTCTCCGATCACTTGTTCCCTGTATCTTAGTTTTTGACCCCGTACTAGCTGCGCTGTCTTTCTCGGCTAGATTCGTACCATATACCGCATGCGTACACACAAGTTCAAATCCTGGGTGGGCAACTCAGCCTTTCACCGTTCTGTGGTCAATAAATCCAATACACATGAATTGGCTTACAGTAAACTCCATTATTTTCACATCTTGTATTGGATAGAAGTGTGGGATGAAAAGCTATGTAAAAAGCCTGTTTCTATTACTGTGACTGGCATGTCTGAGAGCAGGCTGCATTGCAGGCTCACACCAGGCTCAGCAGTGCCTGCAGCATGGACCTCTTTGGAAGGACACAGATCTGTCCCCAGTGCATTCAAGGTCATGTGTCACCAAGGAGGAGTGTTACTGTGGGCGGAGTTCAGTCCGTTCCCAGGGATGCAAACAGGCATTGCACAACCCACACACGCAGGTCTCCATCCATATTTAATTCTCTTCTTTGCGTTCATAGCCAGAGGACTGTTGACAGCCAGCCGCAGGGCTGGTGTCTAGAAGAGAATAAACAAGGCAGCTGCTGGTGCCACCTGGCTCTCAAGACTGGCTGGGAGGGATGGGCCTCTGAGCTGTCGTGGGGCACGGGGGAAGCTCAGCCAAAGCTTGCCAGGCCAGGATGGAGGCAGAGTCGCACGCCAGGCACTGAAGCTCTGCGACATATCTCAAGCCCCACACGTTTTTCTGAAGCAGTGATCTTTTCAATGCTCCCATTAGCGGCCTTCAATTTTTTACGTGCCTAGTCCTGCTTCAAAGCACACCCTAGCTTCAGATGATGAAATACTAACCCAGTGTCCACAAGGCCAGGATACAAACAATAAAATATTGATCAGAGTCATCAATCAACACAACAAAACTACACACAATGTAGGATTGTCTAGAGTGATCAGAACTTCGAAATACAAAATTACACAAGAGGGACCACAAACAATTTTTGAGTGAGCAGAGAATCATCTGAGCTAAGCTACCAATGGCAGGAGACTGGCCAGGGTTGACAGCTCAGCCAAACTACCAGTGATCACACAGAAACTACAACCATTAAAAGGCCGGCTAGAGTCCACAGCCCAAGCACAGAGGATCGACAGCTAGCAGAGTTCCTGTTTACAGTACTGAGCACTGCGTCAACGACGCAGATGTTTACAGTTTATCTTCATTACATCTTTCATTACCCAAGAGTATTTTCTATTTTGCAATTTATGAACTGTATTGTTCCTAGACAACATGTTTACTTCTATTCAACGAGGATGTCCTGTAGTTTTCATCTGACTAATAGACTTGAGCCTACACATATTTGTTTTTAACCCCTTGCATGCTGCCGCGATTCTGCACCTGTGCGCCAAAATCGTGAGTGGGCGGGTTTATGACGGCCCCCAGCCGTCATCAGCACACGAGTGCCGTAGTGCATGACGGATGGGGGCCGTCATCAGCATGCAAAGGGTTAAAGAAGATTGAAGTACAATATATAAATGAGTCTCACAGGACTATTGTCGGAATATAATACACTTTCACTGGTTCTCGTGGGCATATAGGGTTCTCCTTGTTCTATTTACAGGCAAAATGAATGGAGGAAGCTCTGGGGAGTATAGAGTTGCATACTGCTAATAGTGCATGTTTTACATGAGATCTCTTATCATTTACAACATATGGAAGATTTCTACTGGCTAAGCTCAGAGACACCCCTGCCTGTTACTGTACTGGGAGAAAGATAGGGCAACCAGAATGGGGCCAGCACTAGGGAGCACTGTGTGTGCATACTACTTGTGGTGCATGTTCTACATGAAGATCTCACAAAGCAAGGGGGTCATTCAGTGTGTATGGACGAATGCTACTGGCCAAGCTCTGAGACACTCCTACATGCCGCTGCCCTTGGAGAAAGAAGGTTCAAACTGAATGGGGGCAGCACTGGAGAGTGGTGTGTGCATATACGGCATACGGTGCATGCCTCTACGTAAGAGCGTCAGGGTAGAGGCACCATCTAGTATATATGGGATAATAAAAATTGGTAAACATGAGACATCCCTAACTATTACTGCCCTAAGACAAAGAAGATGGAAACAGAAAGGGACATCATTGGGAAGTATTGTGTGTATATGTCTACAGCATATGGTGCACACCTCTACACGAGTTCTCTCAGAGCAGAGGTGCCATCTAGTATGTATGAAATCTTATACATTATTGTGCTTTATACATCATCATGCATTCATTTAAAATGTATGATATTAAACTTTCTCCAGGGCATTTTCAACACCCTACCCTTTGTCAGACAGTCCCACCTTCTTTGCATGTGCTGTCCCGCCACACTTAGTGTCTTCAACAAACATGGTGCCTCAATAGCAGATCAGAATTATAGGCGGTATAAAATAGTGTGCTGAACAGGGAATCTTGTATGACACATACCTCATCAGCAACAAACATCTCATCTAACAGCCAGAATGCCCAAAGGCATGATGCTTGCTTTATAAATGCATATGTTACAGTCCACATTTAAAAAGGACCCCATTAATCACTGCTCCTAAAGCAAGTTTCCGCATTTTAAAAATCCATCACACACACATACAGAAACAATCATACGTTTGTGAATCAGTGTATAGAAAATGTTACATAAAGCAAAGGAGACCAAAAGGCAGAAGGTGCACATTCCACCCATACTGGTATGCACTTTTAAGAGGGCATGGTCTGCAGAAGGACAAACTCAATATTCAGAACATAACACACAGTGGTTAGGGTCGACTTTAATAAGAATTTATTTCTACCCAAGCAAACCTTTAGCAACATCAGGATAGAAAGATTGGGAAAAAACACCTTCCTAACCTGTACCATGCAGCTCTTAGATGGCAGTTCACAGCTCACTGTGCTAGATTACAAATGTAATTTATTAACTGAACAGTAACAACATAATCTCTGTGACAAAACAGTAACCCAATGAGCTGTGCACATAAAATATTTTTCTTTGACATGCACCGGTCCTTTGCACAGTGGTGGCCGGTACATTTAGGATGGAGGGGGCGGACGGGACACAAACGCACACATACACAGCCATGAATTCACAGGCGCACACACACATTCACAACATTCATTACGAAACATTCATACATACACACACTGTTAGAAAGGCGATCCCGGGGGAGGCAGAAGATGTCTGACTGACCACCCCTAGGTTCACCTCTCCGTTGAGAAGCAGCCGAGCGTTATCGAGAGGCCTCCTGGGTGAGGGTCCTCTCCTAGGATCGTACAGCAGAATAATCACAACACTACAAACGGACACCACACAAGAGGTTCAGTTCTTAAGCTTTATCTGGAATAAAGGTTGCTGGTTCTCAGCGAGGTGTACAGGCAGATCGAGGGATCTGTAGAGTCTCGTAAAGGAGCATGGTAGCGGGACAGTCTCAATATGGGTGCAGGAAGGGATACCCTACGCACAGCTCTCAATCCTCGAGCCGGGGGTTCAGAGAGGCCGAGTCGCGGCAGCGCCAGCAGGCCTCGCCAGGTGGTCGGTAACGGAGAGGAGGCCGCGGCAGCGCCAGCAGGCCTCGAGGTGGTTTCGGTGAGGATGGGCCGCGGCAGCGCCAGCAGGCTCTCACGATGGTTCAGCAAGGATGGGCCGCGGCAGCGCCAGCAGGCTCTCAAGATGGTTCGGCAGAGGTGGGCCGCGGCAGCGCCAGCAAGCTCTCAAGATGGTTCCGCAAAGGTGGGCCGCGGCAGCGCCAGCAGGCTCTCAAGATGGTTCAGCAAAGGTGGGCCACGGCAGCGCCAGCAGGCTCTCAGGGTATCTTCAGGTTACAGGGAAATGAGTTCTTCTGGTGTCGGCCGTGACAGCGTCAGCAGGGCTTTTCAGTCCAGGATACAACTGGCGTCATACTCCGGGGCTGGCCCAGATATAGGACTGGGGTCCTTTGATGTCCGGACCCTCGTGCCTGGGGGCCAGAGGGGCTGGGATGATGGTGTCCAGACACCCAGCAGGGGGGTGGAGCCAGCGCCCAGGGAGGCCGGAGGGCAATCGATACCAGGCGTCCGGGGACTGCTGGAGGGCCATCGAAACTCCCCTTCCTCCGGGATCTGTCAAGTGGCCACTCGACCACCTGGGTGGATCCTGGTGCCTCGATGTCGGGCTTCGCTGGGGCCTGGGCCGGGGCCGAGGCCACGTGTTCGTGACGTGGTGGGCCCAAGATGGACTCGGGCGAGGCCTCGTGCTCAGGACATGATGGGCCCAAGATGGAGTCAGGCCGGTAGTGGTGGTCCGGGATGGTAACCGGACCGGCAGTGGTAGGGCGTGCAGGGTCGGGCAGACAGGGCTGCCCGAGGCTCGTGGTGGGCCGATGTCGGTCTGGGCCCGCCATGCGGGAGGGGTAGGACCACGCCATGAGGCCGGGTCCAACACACACCAAACATTAATTACAAAAAACGCCACTTACCTGCAGCTCTACCTCTGAGGTACCAGGAGGGTTGGGACTGCTGCCTTCCCTCACGGGCTGACCTGAGGTCAGCCCGTGAGGGAAGGCAGCACACCAAACGTCATCACAGAGTGGGATGGGGTAAGTGACACCGCTGACCCCACCCCACACTGTGATGAAGTGTCACTGATTGACACACGACCCTGGGTGTTTCAGGGCTTAAAACTGCCCAGGTGCGAGGTAATCAGTGACGCTACCCCTCATCACGGAGGGGAGGGCCTCAGGGACCTTTGCTAAGGTGAGGAGGTTAGACCCACAGAAGCTGTGACTTACTCAGCCCAGCATAGTTCAGCTCAGGTAGCCAGGTGCCTGCACATTTAGCACATTTCTGGCTCCTGGCTGCCCGGCCTGAAAATGAACAGTGTGTCAGGCCGACCTTTTTGTTCAGTCTGACAGACACTGTTCATGAGGGGCAAAAGGTGGGGGGCGTGGCCTCTCAGCCCCAATGGCCTGGCCGCGTCTGCCTTTGCAGCAGGCATATTACATTCCTGCCAAGTACCACGCATCAGGGGTTGGACCAACGCTTTTTTGTACTGATGTCCACATCACCTCACTAAAATGAGTCAGTCACGCATACTATAGCTCCTAGGAGAATCACAACACAGCGCTTCAGATTATAACAAAAACAGCCACTGCCAGCACCTGCTGCGCTACTGGTTGTCCAGCGCCGCAATTAGGAGCTTATAACGGAACCTGCTCCGGCTGTTAGGGAGCAGCATTGTGACCTATAGTGTCAAAACGTCTCTGAAAAAACACATACAACTTCCGCCCTGCAACTAAATTAATTCACACCACCTGGTCATCTGGTGTCACTGCAGAACATAAACAACAGCCAGGATCCGGCCCTGCTGTACCATCACCAGAAAGCCTGCAAGGATTATCCCAACCGGTGGCTGAATTTTGATTTGTTTTCCTGTTACCATGCTCGCCACACAAACGGCATTGTGTGACTCTCACAGTGTGCCCTCTATGGTTGTGCTGCTGGCACTGGCACAGCGTAGGGGGGTTTATTTGCAGTGCACAGCCCAGATTCTGCCCCCTTGGACAGTTCAGCCCAAAAATAGCAGGCACCTTAGCCCTCACCTGCGCCTGGCCCTTGATCACAGAGGGGTCTCTGTAGACGGTCCAGTGGGCAGTGCCGGGTGCAGTTTAAAGGTGGCAATCCTAACCGGAACATAGGAGCACCAAGTCAAACCGCAAAAGACAGTAACTAAGGAGGTCAAAGAGCAGTATTGTCGTGGAAGGCCCTGGTAACCTCAGGAATGTCTGCAGCCCGCTCCACCATAGTGGGTTTGACCACGCGCTCTACAGGCTTCACCTGGCAGCACCTTCAGGCTACCACAGGTGAGTCCAACGCACCTGATCACTCGACAAACTTGAGTGCAGCAGTGGGGGCAGAACCAGGCCGGACGAGGGGGAAGAGGATTGGGAGGGGCAGGAAGTTAAAGATATAGCTGTAAGGACAAAATAGGATTATTCAGTCAGTTTTGATTGTCTTCACCTTCAGGTAATAGCGTATAAAGTAAAGGCGCACTGTATGTTTAAAATATAAGATAAATCCAAGTTAAAGTAATGCGGATCAGCAATGCCTGAATTGATTGTAGGACAAGGCCCTGGTGCGAATCAGCAATGCTTACATAACTGGACCGTACGGAGCCCAAAAGGGGCAACCGGTATCTAGCTGAACACATCACAAGTAGCGGCCATTACGGTTTTATACTGGTTTGTCCGCAAGGTACTAGAGTAATATTTGCCTAGGCTGGTTAATGGAAACATTGCCGGTTGTTTTGTGGGCTGATCTCTGGACCACAGAGAAGTTCAGCAGAATTATATTTCCATATTATGCATATGCAAAGAAATGTGTGTGGCTTCCGCTTCTGCTACTAGAGCAAACTTGCTCCTTAAGTAATGCATGAAAGGGGGCCATTGAACAAAAAGATACAGTGGGCTTCATTTATCTTTGTTCTGGCAAAGAGTGTCCATTGCTGGGTGTTCATTGGCCAATCTAATTTGATGTAAGCATGACATCATCGCCCGCCACGCTCTTTATCAAAAGCTGAAAGAAACCCCCTGATCTACACTGAACCAATCATGTGCCTTCCCTCCCACAAGCGGCCTATCAGCCAATCCTTTTCAATTTAAATGCTCAGGGACCAAAACATGTTAACAGCACAACTCTGTTCCCCCACGCGATATATTTATACACTATCTTTACAGGCCACGTGACTGGCACACCCTTTCATCCAAAGCACACCCATGAAACACTGCCTTCAAATGCACTTGGTCCCTCCTCGGGGATATGAAGCGCTATATGAATGCAAAAGCAGTACCTCTACAGCACTAGATCTGGCGCAGAGGCCATGCATTTACTAGAACCGGTCAATGGTTAAGTGAAGCACATTAGATTTTAATTGGTCTATTGCACCATGGCTTTCTGGTTTACAGGATGGACGTTCCACCATGCACGCATCTTCAAAAGAAAAGAGGTAATTCCCAGACACAACACGGTTCACATACTGCGCTGCAACCACAATTATCCTCCACTAAAGAAAATAAACTCTTGCTAGACACCACACGGCCGACATTACGCACGTACTACAATTACCTCCATGCTCCACATTTCATCTTCTACTCACACAAATTCTCAAACACCCCACTCCACTGCAACCCAACATTAACCCCTTCCATGCTCATGACGGAACGGTTCCGTCATGAGCGTCGGTTGAGCTGTGCTCATGATGGAACCATTCCGTCATGAGCCCGTTGGCTCATTAGAACGCTCAGCACAGCGCGAAAATTCGCGCCGCGCTGAAGCGGTTAACACATATTCATGCCCAACACACAACCCCTTCACTATAAAAAGAACTATTGGCTGTGTCAGTGCTTGTTTCCTAAGTGATCCCAACCTCTGCAGTGCCAGACAGACCACTTTCTCATCCTGGTTATGTTTTTCCAGGAGCACCTTGCATCACTTGTTGATATTGCTAAAGGAACTAAAACACTAGCCAGAAAATAAGCAGAAAGTTTAAGTAAGATGGCAAAATGTCTGACAGAGAGAGAGGTGGGCAAAAGATGGAGTTGGCATTGTGAAGGAGACACAGATCAGAGAGGCCAGTGGGTGGACTGAAAGTGTCTGAGGTAGAAAGGGAGAGCAACAGGCCCAAGGCGGATTAAGAGGCGGGCCTTAGGCAGACAGGAAAGGAGGCGAGTAAAGTAAAAAAAATAAATAAAAAAAAACACAGGAAAGGAGGAGCATAAAGTAAAAAAAAAACCAGAAGATGGCAGACACCATGTCAGTGTATGAGAAAAGTGTGACAACAAAGATCCAGTGAACACTTAAGGCTTCAGGGGCGAATTGCTGATCCGCTACATGCCCCCGCCCTGGCCTTACACATGATTGCAGCAGTGTATGGCTGTAGTGGAGGAGTGTGGATCAATGGTTAGAGCGGCAGACCCTGATGCAGAATTCTGGCCAGGGACCAGGGTTCGTTCCTGCCTCGGCGGGGTCTCGGGCTCAATTTCCTCAGACCGGTTAATTCTAGCCTCGGTGCCTATTCTAATCACGGACCCCACGCTGCAACTCTGGGCAATAGCTTGCTTTGCCTCCACACTGGCCCCAACAGCGCTAAGGATGCCTGGCTTCACCCTGGGGATGCCCAGGAGTGGACACTTCACAGGGAAAGCCAGGAGGGGTTCCACAGCGGTATGAGTATCAGCGCCAGGAAACCGTATAGGAGACACCGCAAGGTGACCATCTGGTGACAGTGCGCTCTATAAGTACCATGACATTTACATTTACATTTCTCACTCACCCCCATCTCCTCCCCACTGGCGCCTCCTTACATCACAGGATATGAGCCACAGATGAACTGGCTCTGCACACCCACCTCCCTAGGCATGCGGGGGGGAGGGGACTAAGACAACAGTCTCTTTTGGCATGTCTCGGACACCACACACAGAGCAGCCAGGAAGCTTGATATGAATGTCAGATTAAATTATAAAGCACTCCAAGGCCCAACAATGAAGCATTATCACTTGTCCTCCTGTCGTAGGAGTTTATAAAGGGAAATAAGAAGCATTATGTGAGTAGGATGGGAGTGCCATGGATGATTTGCGGGTGGGAGGACAGTGAATAGAGGCGCCCTGTGCTTAGTTCGTGAACACCACTAGTGACGCGGCACGGGTCACATCATCACAGCAGCAGCGCCGACTGCACTGAGGCAGACCCTCACGAGCCCCTTCACCGGTCCAAATCAGGTCTGACCCTGAGAGACCAGAGAGCAATCACAGCCAGGTGCCAAAGTCAGGCACGTGGCTATCAAGAGTGGAGCAGGTGCAGTGACACCGGGGCCATGGACATGAAGGACCCGCTTCAGCCCGAACAGTGGGTGTTCTTTACTAATAGACCAGGGGGTGTGGGTCCTGTATCCTTGCTTGAGTGAGGGCCCAGCAGCTGCACTATTGATACCCAGGCCCAAGTCAAACTAACCATACTAAAACCAGCAGAACTCAGTTTACCTGCCTTGGAAAAATAGGAAGTTCAATTTGCCTTTTTGAGGCTGAAGTAAAAAAGTCTGAATATCGCAACAACTCATCGTGACATCTTAGCGCATTAAAGTCGCAAAGGACGCAGTGCTCGGAGTCCCATTATTGCCTTTTACAGAATAAGCAGGGTCAGTGTGCTCGGGACGTTTTCCACATATGCATAGATTTGCCTCATCTGCCACATAATCCATCATCTTCTGCATAATTTGCAGATTTTAACAAAAATGGCTTCTAGATCAGGTGGATCATAAGTTACTAAAATCACTGCAACACATATTGCCATGCAATGGAAGTCCTTTTCCAAAGGTTGACCGGTCACAGTGTCAAACTAGTGGTAATGAGGTGAATCCTTTGCCAGACAGTGTTCACATGCTGTCAAAATGACAAAACAATGAAGTCATACTGTCACAAAACTTACTTCACTATGCCGCATAATTTGTTTTTCCTTGCTGCATAATTTGGTTGAACTCTGCCACATAAGTCCAGTGGTCCTGACCATTAGCCATTATTAGGTTGTACAAAAAACCCCAAGACTGGAGTATTTGCTCCAAGACATGGAGGTATATATCTAGAGTGATCCAGTGAAAAGCCAAAATGGGCTGCAGGTCGCAGCAGCTCTGTTGTCACCTCCCTGGAACTTCGTTCCTCTTTAGAAGGGCACCAAAAGCAGATCCTTTTCGGTTTATAGAAGCATACACCATCGCCCTGTCCTTGAGTTCTTGGTTTTAGTGGAGAAGTGTGGCTCAATGGTTAGAGCGGCAGACCCGGACGCAGAGGTCTGGCCCAGGACCAGGGTTCAATTCCCGCCTCGGCGGGTCTTGGGCTCAATTTCCTCGGACCTGATAATTCTCGCCTTGGTGCCTATTCTAATCATGGGTCCCCCTCTGCAACTCTGGGCAATAGCTTGCTTAATCTCCACAACGGCCCCAACAGCGCTGGGATGCCTGGCTTCACCTTGGGGGTGCCCAGGAGTGGGCATTTCACAGGGAAAAGCCAGGAAGGGTCCCACAGCAGTATGCGTACAGCGCCAAGAAACCTCAGGGTATAAGTGCGCTATACAAGTATGAATTCATTTCATTTCATTAGACGGAATTAGTCCACTTCCCTCAAACCTTCTGCCCTCAGCCTTCTCGAAATCAAGAAGTCATTCAAGAAAGAGAGTGAGGGTCAATGCTAGCAACTGCAATCACATAACCTCATTACTAATTCACCCTTACTAACAGGTACACCAGTCTATCTACCCACTCAAATCTGTCAAAATCCCTAATACTCCATCAGCCTTCACAAGCAACATCTGAACTTTCCATTGCTGAAGGCGAGGTTTCCAACAACAGTAAAGCCCTTCTCAAACTGGATTTCCCCACGCATCCAGAAATCTAAGGCGTGACACTAGTCTTCTCTACGAGCAAACTGCTCTCTTTGCCCCAGGAGCCAACACTCCTCAATCTCCCTGTACCACTGAGCAGAGTCGCTCCCCTACACAAACAATTCTCTGTCACTCTTTGCAGACTTCAGAGCAGAAATGTGCCTTGGCTTCCAATTCAAACAATGTCAATTGTCAGAAGACATCCCCATGTTCTAATATAGCCTTAGAGCCCCCCGTAGCAGGCTCTACCGGCCATTAAAGGCCCACTACAGTGTTAAAGGCCCAAGCCGAAGGCATGCATGCACTCTAGGATTCCTGATCTGCACAACTGCACGAATGGATAAGAGAGTGATGAATGTGATAAGTTAGTTTGAATGTCCCATTGTTCCGTACAGCGACCACTGGGATGCCTTATAAATTCCCTTTTACCATAATTTTTTATTCGGACTGCCCAAGACAAACCGGTTTTCTAAAACTACATTAATCACCAGGCGTCAGATCAGATTTCTGGAACTCTTATCGTTAAATTAAATTGGAAAAGCTAAAAACAGGATAGGTTTTTTATGGATTCACAGATGGGTTTCACTTTTTGGAGGGATGCGCTGGAGTTATCTGATCTCTGCGTTTATGATCAGATGCATGTGTGATTTATTTCCCACCTCTGTCTACTTGTCTCTAGTACTTTTGTTATTTTTTCGGGGTAAAATAGGTTACATTGAAAGCTTTTACTTCTATGGTTAGAATAGCTATTTAGCTTGCTTTGTTAATTTTAATTGACTTTTTATCCTCTAGGTCCATTTTGAGTTAACATTTTTCATCTTTACGTTTTTATCGTGGTTATATAAAACATAAAATGGAGTTGCATTTCCATGTGTAGACTACTGTTTCAAATTATTTTTAATAGATTCTGGAGACAAAAAGAAAAAAATATTTTAAAAAGACAAGAATTTTTTTTCCACATAATGCTGCGGACTTGTAGAAATTACATCTACAATTTCAAAGAATGACGTTTTTGGAAATGGTTACATAAAAATGTAAAATTAGCAGACTCGTTGATTTTTCTTCTGAAGAGTTCAATATTTCAGTCACCATGGATTGACCAAGCATGAAACGTCGACCAAAGAGATTGGCTTTAACATATGTGTTGCGTTCACTGTGCCCATGTAGAGAAGTAGTGTCTTTAATACAAATAATTCAGATAAAACCCCCTGAAAAATAAATAAATATCATTAAGATATACTGTATGTTTAGGTATATCTCCGCAGAGTCCGTATTAAGTTTATTTAAGGAACAGAGCTCCCCAACTGCAAGCAGAATCCAACAGCTGCCTAGATCAGATATGCTCAAAATAATGGTTCAAATTTCAAATATTCTGCAAGCATATGGTGGCCTCATCTAGGTGGGAGCCTGGTTTGTAGCATATGTTGTAATAACATATAAAAAAACTAAAAATTTGCACCAGCATGCCAATGTTAGACTTATTGGCTTTGCCGGTGCTTGTTCTGGTTTGATATGCTATTCTAAAACACCCCAAAAATGTTTAATTTACGGATCTGCTTGGAATTTGCCATGCGTGGTGCATCATATGTAGGTGAATAAACACCCCAAGACCACACAGTTATGCCTCTCAAGGACTAACCATGCACTTCCTGATCTTTTTTGGTTTCTAGGAATTCATCCTGGTCGAGCTTGTATTTACAAGCTGTCCATCAGTTTTTCCATCTTGGGATCTTGGAGTCTTTTACAGAGCTTCAAATTGAATTCTTTCATCTCTTGCTTGTTTAAATATTTCCGCCTGCAAGATGATGTTAACTTGTCACCCTGTGAAGTTCAACTCCATCTTATGCCTGTCATTTTTGTGACCCTGTACAACTTTCCACACTCCTAAATTTCTATTTCCCTTTACCATCTCTTTTCTTCCAGTATAGATGATCACTTAAGACTGAGAAACAGCGAGCCAAAACAACAATCGCACCTCCCTCCTTATCGCCAGTTTATTTGGATATACAATGTAGAAAAGAGGTATTGGGCGCACATCCACTGCACCCGCTGTTTCAAATGGTGCCACCCCAAAGGGTTAGGGAAGTTCAAGCAATGTAAGTGTAGTGCACCGCACAACTATTATTCACACATATTAGTCCAATTCCGTCTTGTGTTGTCCAAAGCACTCTTTGTTTTTCTTATGAATGGAAACAAACAGCCAACGTGTTTCGTTCACTACATGTGAACTTCATCAGGGCTTAAGTATTGTCCTTCAAGGTGTATGTATAATGAGCATGGAATTCCTATGTGTGTGTTAAACTCCAATTAAACGAGTTCTCATATTTTGAGGGCGAATATTTTGCCTCATCATTGTTGTAAGGAAAAGTATGGGACACCTTGAGAAGTGCCGTTTCATAACTCCCGGATCGGCTTTGCTGTGTGATTCACTTAACACTAAGAGCTACGCGAAATGGTCTGACTGGTTAGTCGCAGACCATTACCAGGATGTGTTTGACAGATTCTCTACTTAGAGTGTGCCTTGTCTCTTCAATGTCTCAATTAGGATTGGCCCTCTTAGATTCTTTGATTTTGTATGCAATCCCAGTCAACAAGATTCTCAAAAGGGATCGTACTGTGGGAGCTGCCGGTCAGTGCATCGGCTCCAGAGCAGGATCACAGGTTTGCATAAGGTCCTATTTTCCAAAAATGTTGGCATGTAGTGATCAATTGAGTGTGATAAATAACTGATCACATCTGGGATTATTTTTGAGCCCCAGAAAGATTTTCTATTTCTTAGTCCGGAGTAGGCATCTGCAGATTGCCCGATGACGCCGGGATCCCAGCACCCAGATATTCACCTGTCCTAGAGGAAGTGCTGGATATCTCCTGTTTATAAGAACAGAGGCAGCCGACGGAGATTCAAGTCGGTGTAGGTTAGTGTAGAAAAGTCTGCCCATAACGCACCGGATGCCCAGGCTGCTGGCGCAAGACGCCTCTTAGTTCCCATCTGGAATAATTACCAAATAAAGAGACGGACACTGGAAGCAGGAAAACAAGAACAGAGTTTTATTTCTCATGAGGAGAGCCTGTCATTTCGGACACTCCCATAGTGTCTTCAGGAGGTGCTCTAACAAGTTCCTCTAAGGCTTCGTCTTTTATACACTTGCTTATGATACACAAACATTCCTCATTACAATAAAGACATTGTGAAGCATGAAGATATTCCAACACGTGGCTACAGTAGGGGCCCTCACCCTCCATACAATAGGAGGGGGCTGTCACGCAGCTGAGTGTTCTGCTGACTCCTTCGGAATGTGTGCGCCTGATCGAATCTCAGGGGGTGGGGAGGTCATGATCAATAGTAGCTCCCTTTGAAGAGGGGCGAGTGCATACAGTAGTGGGCAATAAACTGCATCCTCAGGCTGAGGGATGACCAGCGGTCCGTGCAGACAATCAGGCTCAGAGGAAGGGGTCATAAAAGGAGGGGTATTCATGGAAGAAAAGGAGGTGTTGGTCAGGCGCGGGGTGTGATTCCCAGAGACAGAGTCATGCGGGAGGGGAGGGTTCATGACTTGTGCATGTGAGAGCGGGGGCGGTCAGGGTGCATGGGGGATGCTTGCAGGGTCAGGGAAGGGGCTGATGATCGATCGCAAACAGAGAGACCATGGTACCTAAAATGGCTGTTGTATATATGTGTGCATGGGTCTATGCTGGCGGGATACGTTTTGCAATACCCATTCTGCTTACGACAAGAGGTACAGTGAACACAAATGAACGCCGCTTATGTGCATATACATTGCTATTTTCAACATTAGGGTCTATAAGCAAACCTTTATTAATTGTGCATCTACGTAAAGTTATCAGTGATGTGACGGTGATAATTAACTGATTATTAATGTATTTTATAGTATCTATCCTCGGGGGCACAAGCATTCATTCTTTTGTTTTTGCTTAGGACAGACTACAAACATGAACTGTATGGTTATGGTTACTCTAAAGTTTCATATTTGTAGCCCTCAGGCCTTCCTTAATAGAAAACTGATAAGTAGCTCAGTGGTGTTCGACTTTGCTTGCAGAGAAGGGAATGGCTTCTTCTGCCTAATTGTATGCACGATTCTGGATGCTACAGTAAGGAGCACAGAACCATACTGAACTTGCAGGAAAGTGTGTAAATCATCTGCACTAAGCAGCAGCACAGAAGGGTTTCTTAACGGTCTTTGACAGTGGATAATGTAGGATAGGTAGGATTAGGCAGATTGCAGAAAGCCCAGAGTTTCACAAAATACAGTTGGAAAAGCAGATATCCAATCATGAGAGTTTATGGTGCACACTGGTTTGAAATTATCTTTAAAAAGAACTTCCTCCTCACTGTTAGGGTCTAAAATAATGCCCAAATAAATACACTACACTTTATACAGTTAAACGGTGGTCCCATGAAGACCTTTAGAGTCTGGAAGACCCAAGTTCTAAAAATAATGTTAATGATTGCGCTCGGTGCGAACCTTCAAAAATCCAGTGTTTGGTCCTCGAGCAATTGTGTGGACTACGCGAGACCCATCAGATATCGCTTGGTCAATGGGTAGCTACATAGCATCATACATAGTCGAGTATGTCCGAGATTGGGTGCCACTTCATCTTCCAGCTCTAGTATCAAAGTAAGGTAGCTCAGTGGGATGGAGCCAGTGCCACAAGACCCGTAGTCCACAACGTAAAACTCAAAGGGTTCCTCAACCACAAGTGCCACAAACTTATGGGTTGTCGCAAAGTGAACGGATCACGGTCTCTACTTGGCTGGAGACCAGTTAATAGGGACCCCAGAGGATCCAGTTGTAGGTATAGACGGGACCGTGCACAATTCGAGAATTCCAGTCTTAATCAAAACCTGTCAAAATTGAGTGTTCTATAGAACCAAGTCTTCTAGATAATGGCCAAGTACCCACTGCGGGCTCCATGGGGGAACACATCTTTAGGGGGCCGAGCACACACCAGACCGGAGCACCTGGTAATTCCGTCCTGGATCAGGGAAAATAGTACCCTCTTTATAGCTAGAGTCTACAGGGTCTCAAACCTCTGGAATGGTTCATCATAGGACAGCGGTTTCATGACTTCCTGCATGAGAGCAGCCAAAGCCAGTGACCGACATCCCAAGCCACTAGAGGGGATCCCTTGTGCTCCTCTCAGATATAGAAAAAGATAATATTGGCTATCGCAAAGTCTAAGGACAACACAGGTTCATTAGCAACCACAACCTTTCATTGCAAAATGTAGCAGTAAGAGTCCTTTTCAGGCTCATAAATGAGATTCAGGACCTGCCCAAATTCATCAGATTCATTGGATGCCAGCGTTGAAGACGAATCTCTTCCAACCCCAGTATAATATGCATCTTATTAGGTACCGCCTGTGACAGCGCACACGCTCTTGCTTGCAAGAGAAATTGTATAAAACATGGTGCTTGACTATTGCTTATTATTAATTGGCTTCATTGTCACTCTTATTTGCTCCCTTCCAATTGGCCAGTGCGCGGTGGCTTCACTTCCTCTTTTTCCGGCTGGAGCATGGACAAGTACTGTTTTTTTCATCTTGCTTGCTCTCCTTTCTGCTGGACCGGCTAGGATTGAGATAATACTTTTATTTTTTCTTCATCCCTGTCGTCCTTGTTGAACTTCTTGCAGCTATGTTTTACTAGGACACACCCACACTTTAAGGAAGCCATTTTCTCCTTTGAAATGGATGTTTATTGTGACAACAGATGTTATTTACTTTCAGATGTATTTTCACTAATTCATGAACAAGGGTGAGATTGCTTTTCTTATGTGGTTGGTTTTGTTGCCAAATGTGTTTTTCTAATTTTCACACATGGGGAGATTAACTGTTTTGCTAAGATTCATAGGGTGCTGTACTGAGAACTAACAAGCATTGGACAAACCAATATGCCGCGCAATCGAGACATTGCTCCTGCCATTGCTTGTTGTTCATGCCATCCTGCATGGGTATTGACGGCTTTGGCAATGATTGGTAGCCATGTTGGATAGCAGTGTGCGTGCTGTGCAGCATGGCTAAAAGTAAGAAAAGGAGTACAATGCATCCAGCGCTAATGCACTTTAAAAAAAAAAAATGCTTTAGCCCTGCAGCATCACAGCACTTTTTACAATTAGTTTTAGCCAGACTGCAAAGCATCCGCACTGCTGTACAGCATGGCTACAAAACATTGCCAAAGCCAATAGCTCTCTTAGGTGAGACCTACTGACTTTGCCAATTCTTGTTTTTATGACCACTCCTCCAAGTTTCAAAGCCATAAAACATATTTCTGTCCCCCCACTTACGGTTTTCTACAATTCATGCATTTCAGTTTTTCAGTGACTAAAATGGAGTGGGGGGTTCTTAAGTATAAGCTCTGGATCCTCCCACGCCTCCAGCTGAAATTTGAACAATAGAAAGAAAATCACAACCTGGCCCTTCATCAGATGTAAACTTGTGGCTTCATTACCTTCTAGTCTTCCAAGTTCAAACATTAGGCCTTCTTCTACAGCACCGCGACGCTCTGTGGGTTAAGTGCCAGCACTCATACCAATGACAGAGGGCATCTCATCTCACATGCAAGTGTCTCCAATATCCTACGCGCGGTATCACCACTGAAGGAAACCGCAATGGGTGCGAGTACTAGATCCTCCAATAAGGTGTCTACCACCCGGCGCCGCAGAACTTCCCAGAAGTCAATACAAATACAACCGGCTGGGTCTATAAGGCCAGTATTATCA
Source organism: Lissotriton helveticus (assembly GCF_964261635.1). Classification (NCBI taxonomy): domain Eukaryota; kingdom Metazoa; phylum Chordata; class Amphibia; order Caudata; family Salamandridae; genus Lissotriton; species Lissotriton helveticus. The sequence goes on from NC_136061.1 coordinate 118,490,968, forward strand.
AACTAGGGAACTGGCAGGACCCCAAGTAGGGCTTCTACTCAAGCCAGGCGACCTCTGCTCATCACAAAGGTGTGGTACAGCTGGCCATAGGAATGTATATTGGGCTAGTCACAGGCAAGCCATCCAGGGTAGCCCTAGGCTTAAACTGAGCAAATCTGGTGACAGAAGTACCCAGGCAGCAGAATGATTCCATCTGTTTGCTTCCCCCAGAGTTCTCTCTCTGGGAGTGTCATGAATTCATAGAGTCTGAAACCATCATGGAATAGTACTGAGTGGAGAGTGGTACCCAGCCTTTCCAGATGCGCATGTGGAGAGGAGAGCTGGACCAGCAGCATGGGTGTCAACTCACCAAAACGCCTGGGGTAGCAGAAGGGACTTCATTTGGCCTTTAATTTGACGCACACACACGCCTAAACATTTCACACACTCCCTCTCAGATATATACATTAACCTGCAAGCATGCATAAAAAAGCATTTTTACGTACCCTAGCTGTCAGATACGGTCACATTCCTGCTCGTTATAATCCATTATTTTTTTATTTTTTTTACTTTTTATTGAATTTTAAAAACAAGGAAACCGAAAAACAAAACAAGACAAGGCATTATAATAGAAATGTGTCACCATGTGGCCCGTGGGGGGGTACAAAAGTAAATCAGATAGAATAGCAAACAATAAGTCGAGAGGAGACCAGAAGTACACAAAACATCTATATTCCTGTGGAGGAAACATCAGGGTGGGAGGAAGACAAGTCAATATCACATTCCGACATGGGGGAGCACATATATCTCCACGGTACGTGTTCCACTGAGACCAAATTCTCCCCCATTTGCCAGGTTTGCCACGGGAAACATAAACCGTTTTTTCTCGAAACATGCACCAATCCATGTTTTGTTTCCACACCAGGACTGTCGGAGGCCTCTGGGCGCCCCATAGCTGGGCAATGTCACACTTAGCAATCATGTTAGCAATCATGTTACCCAAGGTCGCCCATCGAAGCTGCGCCAGGTTGTAGTCATTCTGCTCCCAGACATTCAACAAGCATCTCCGCGCTTCAGGCATTAGCCGCACCCCTGTGACCTCATTCATTACAGCATGCACACGATTCCAATAGCGCAGCACAGCAGGCCATTCCCAAATAATATGGAGAAATGTGGCCACCATACCGCAGCCACGCCTGCACAATCCATCCGCCGAGAACCCCATTCGCACCAGAAGCGGACCAGTCACATACACCCTATGCAGAATTTTTAGTTGGACAAACCGAAGGCGTGCCGGGATAGCCACCTCTTTAGGGGAAGAGATGGCGGTCTGCCAGTCTTCATCATCAAGCTCCAGACCATCACTGGTCCACAACCCCCGGAGGCCATCCAATAGATCAATCCTGGTATTAATCAACTTTTTATAAATGAGCGAGATCGTGCTATCAGGGACATGCCCATCCAGTATCCGATCTTCAAGCGGGGATGCTTCCGGCACGTCAGAGCCTAGGGGAAAAACAGACAATATTGCGTGCCGGACTTGCGCATATCGAAAGGATTCCTTATCATTCAGCCCATACTCAACTTTCAATTCTTCAAACGTCTTGACCCTGCCCTTGATCCACACATCATCGACCCTGCTGATCCCAATCATGTCCCACCGATCAAATCCCTTCGACTGCCAAAGGGAGCCAAGTTTATCCGAAGCATAGAGAGGAGTAGCCCGGGTCGGCCTGTCAGTCCATCCCGTGGCCGCCGTAGCCAGATGCCACACCTGCACCGCTGTTTTAGTGGGGCCCGTAAGAGATCCGCCGGCCGACTTCGCGTATAAAGCCCTATTGTAATCGCCACCGGGCAGCAACCATTTATCCATCGCAAAGGCCGGGTTTAGTGAATGATCATAGGTGCCGTGATTGATGGCCCCCAATTGACAGGCCCAATAATAGCGACGGATGTCCGGGAGTGCAATGCCGCCATCATACCAAGGGAGCGTGAGCTTCGAAAGGGCAATGCGAGAACGGCCCCCCCATATCAATTGTCGCTGTAGACTTTCAATCTCCCGGAAATAACCGGCTGGTACTACGTCAAGCGTGTTTTGAAGCGCATAAAGAAATCGGGGGGAGCGACATCATCTTAAACAACGCCGCTAGTCCCAGGGGAGAGAGAGGGAGTCTGCTCCACGTCTCTATATCTGCCCGAAGGCGTCGGAGGGGGGGCAGCAAATTGCGTTCGTAACGAAGCGTGGGGTCCAGGGTAATAAAGATTCCCAGATATTTGAAACCCTCAAGCACCACCGAAATAGGACATCCACGTGGCAGTAGGGGAACATCGCCGGAGAGAACATAAACGCAAGACTTTGACCAGTTGATGACTAAACCGGAATTTTTACGGAAAGAAGTCAAAACGTCGAAAAGGACGACCAACGACTTCCGGGGCGATGTAAGGTACAAGAGTATATCATCTGCATACAGAGATATACGGTCTTCAAATTCCGGAGACCATCTAATACCTTTCAGGGATGGTTCCCATCTCAACCAAGCCGCCAATGGCTCTAAAGCAAGGGCAAACAAAAGTGGGGACAGAGGACAGCCCTGGCGCGTACCCCAACCAAGCGCAAAGGAGGTCGAAACACGCCCATTCACCACCACCTGGGCTCACGGGTCAGCATAAAGCAGCTGTATCCAACGGACAAAGGTGGGCCTAAAACCGAATTTAGAAAGGACCGCCCAAAGATAAGGCCATTCAAGCGTATCAAACGCCATGGTGGCGTCTAGAGATACCAAAATGGCCGACTCCCGCAGAGTCCCGGCTCGCGCAAGGACTCCATGCAGGCGGCGAAGATTAAGTGCCGTATTGCGATGTGGTATAAAGCCGGACTGGTCCGGGTGAACAAGATCGCCTATAACAGACACCAATCTAGTAGCGAGAACTTTGGCCAGAATCTTGGGTTCAGCATTGATCAGGGAAATGGGTCTGAAAGATTCACAGCGGTCACGCGGCTTTCCTTCCTTATGGATAACCACTATGGAGGCCAATCTCTGATCAGGAGGAAGAGACCCTTTCTCCAGTGATTCCAAGAACATCGGTCGCAGATACGGCGCCAGTGTGTCCGGACGGAGCTTGTAAAGCTCGATGGGATTAGGTCCCGAGGCCTTCCCGGAGCGAATCGAACGGATAGCGGTCGCAATTTCATCAACCGTGGGCGGAGCTTCCAGCAGGGCCCGCTCTGGGTCGGACAAGTATGGCAGCGAGATATCGCGTAGAAGCAAGTGGGAGTCCAGCTCAGGTCTATCGGACACAGGGGAGTACACTACCCAAAAATAATCGGCGAACCGCGCAACGATCCCAGCAAGGTCAGTGATACTTTCACCATTCACATCAATTATGAAAGGGACAACTCGACTCGCGCATTCTCTCCTATCCAACCAAGCAAGCAATTTACCAGCCTTATCTCCCACATCATACAGACGCCCCTGCTGTTCACGACCCATCTCCTTCGCTGCGTCAGTCACTAGTGCTCTATATTCATGCTGTTTTAGGTCCAACAAGTGCAGCTTCTCAGGGGAGACTCCAGATTCCAACTCTCCCTCAAGGATGGTAAGTTCAGTCTCAAGACGGACAACCTCCTCCCGCCTACATCTCTTAACATTACCAATCAATGAGAGGGCTTGTCCCCGAATGACAGTTTTATACGCCTCCCACAAGGAAACAGAAGAGGACACTGAATCCACATTTTCAGCAAAATAATGATCGATTGCCTTAAGTAGTTCCACTCTAATCTTAGGATCACGGAGGTACCATGGATTTATCGGGGCAACCCGACCTTCCGATCCCAGACGTGCGTGCACAACCAACCATAGTGGGGAGTGATCCGAAATGCCCCTGGCAAGATGTTTCACCTCCCCTATGAGGGAAGCCTGGGAGGAGGGCATCAAAACATAATCCAATCTCGAAAGGCTGCCATGGGCCCCCGAGTGAAAGGTATACTGTTGTTGCCCAGGATGATGCAAGCGCCAGCAATCAGTCAGCCCCAGCGCCTCCAGAAAGTCCCCAAGCCAGGATTGAGACTTAACGAGTACACGGGGAGGGTAACGATCATACGTCCCAGACACTACAGAGTTGAAATCCCCCCCTACTACAAGCAAACCCTCGGGGACTCCCAGGATCACTTTCCCCAGATCAGCATAGGTCGTAGTTTGAAGGCCTGGGGGTATGTAGACCGAGAGCAAAGTAATTACCCTCCCTTCCCAGCGCCCTACAATGGCGGCATAACGCCCCCTATCATCAAGTATAATGTCGTCAATGGCAAGAGGGAGGGAGGTCCGAACTAGAATGCCCACCCCTCTGGAGCCAGAAGTGAAACCTGAGTGCGCCATGAGACGGTAGCCACGCCTATTCATGGCGTGGCACGTATTACCAAGCAAGTGCGTTTCTTGAAGCAAAACCACATCAGGAGACAGGCGTCGTAGCAGCTGCAAAACCACCCCCGTTTAATTCTGTCTCCCAACCCATTTACGTTCCAACACAGTATGCGTAGTCCCCTATCCCCCCATCCCAGAATCCACCCCAGGTCCCCCCCCACACCAGCCGCGACACTGCAACACAGAAGACCATCAGCACTATGCCTTGAATGAAACAGAAAAACACAAACCTAAACCCCTTAACCCCCCAAAGCAACATCATACCCCCCACCCCGCACCCCTGCGTAAGACTCAAAAGCCACCCCAACTTGCAGTGTGCCTGTCGCCCTAACATACAACTAATCTACGAAAAGAACCCCAGAGGAGGAAGACTCACCCAACCCCCACCCACACCCCATTAAGACAACACAGTAGCGAACAATAGTAGCATAGCATCAAACCACTGCCGAAAGTCAATACGTTGGTCCAGGAGCCGATTCACTCCCTATTCCTGCTCCGTCAGGCCGCCCTCCGCTCCACCGGAGTGTTCCGAATAGTCAAATTGCTCTCGTCCCGGGGGCAACGAGTCCAACCAGTCACTAGCCGCTCCAGGATGGTCAAAGAAAAATGTTCTATCATTGTGGACCACACGCAATCGAGCCGGGAAAAGCATGGCATATTTCATGTCTCTGTCCCTCAGTCTCTTCTTCACCCCCTGAAATCCCAGTCGCTGCTTCTGAACCTGTTGGGTGAAGTCCAGGTAGAAGCTGACCGCGGCGTTCTCATATTCCGTAGGGCCCGATGTGCGGGAAGCCTGCAGTATCACATCTCGATCGCGAAAGTTAAAGATCCGCGCAATGATGGGGCGCGGAGAAGCTCCCAGCTTGGGCGGGCCTCCCGGGATTCGGTGGGCCCGTTCCACTGCAAAAAACTTGCTCAGGCCCTTGGGCGCTAAATGATTCAGGACTAGGTCTTCCACCAGTAGGTCCACCGCTGACGAGTCCGTCTTCTCCGGGACATCGACCAACCGGACGTTGTTCCGTCGTGCGCGGCCTTCAAAATCGTCCAAGCGTCGAGAGAGGTAGTCACGGGCGGATCTCAAATTACCGACCTCCGTCTGCAATTCAGAGTCATCGGTGACAAGACTAGATGTCTTCAGGTCAAGGGATTTGACCTTCTCGTTAGTCTTGGCGAGGTCCGCCCTGATCAGGGTAACATCTATAGCAACCGTGTCCAGCTTGTGGGTCAGTCCCTCATACTGTTGTCCCAGCGCGGCCTTCATCCCAGCAATGGTGCCCATGACGTCTTTCAACGACGGTTCTTCACCCAACAGGGATTCATCTCCAAAGTTGGCCAGGGGTTTAGTCATGCCACTCGGAGAGCCCTTAGTGAGGGTATATCGATCCATAACGTTGGACTGCACAGGACCTCCCCGAGTCGCCGGTCTGGTCTTGCGTCTCTCCACCTCGGGCTTGGTGGCCATTTCAGGTCGCGCGCCCCGGAGGGTATTCTGAGACCTAGTAAAAATGGCTACTCTCGATGCGCCCGCAGCAAGACGGAGAATAGGTTGAGGGCCAGCCACAAATCAAAGAGCAGTGAAAGTCCGGATCGCCAAACGATGACGCGGTAGTAGAAAGAAGCAAGTGACCAAGGCGACCAAGACAAAGTCAATGAGGCCAGACCATAAGAATCGAAACTGAAAGTAGAAGACCGGGCAAGGGAGACTCGCATGGGCCGTTGTTATTCAATTACCACCCGGCTGGCAGAAAAAGCAAGCCCAGGACAGTACCATGGAGCAGGCCAAAAGTGTTCAAGAGTCCATATCTTCGGTTCCCGGAGGCCAAATCGCAGTCAGGAAACGGATAAATGATCAGCAAGGTCTCGACCACAAAAGCCCGTCGTCTGAATCAGGATAAGGTGCAGGATGACCGGTGGAGGTGGCGAAGGTCCGGGAGCTCTGAGCTCACGCGACCATCTTGGGTGCGCGCTAAGCTCCTCCTCTATAATCCATTTTTTAATTACACTAAGTGAATAATATTATTCACTGTTTGAGGAACAAAATATTTGAGACAAAACCAGGAAAATGGAGCACCACTCGACGCCCAAGCTGCTCCTGTGTTCCAGGCACTGATTTTGCTAACTCGGAGGTCAGGGTTCGTAAAGTCAGTGCCAGGGCTAGCAAGGGGCAAACTAGGGGGTGCAGATAAGTCCATGACCAGCACCTGTCCATCTGTCTGTCCACAAGAAGGGGTGGAGTTACAGCAAGAGAAGTGCTGGATTTCAATTAAAGGCGAGTTTATACGAGAAGGGAATTTTAGGACAACAACTGTGGTGCTTTTATTGCAAAATTGAAATGAGTGGTCTGCACTCCCTCGTGTTCCATAAGCTTTCATTATGGCTGCTTTTAGACCCACCTTGAGAGAGCTTCTCTTCGCTGACAAAGACCTTTTGTTAATGAAAAAAAACGAAACACACAAATAGTACGCTCTTCATGCTAACAATATATAATTAGCATTTTGATGTCACTTATTCGTGTCCTGCCTGGAAGAGCATAAGTTCACATGCAGACTTCGAAAGAACAATAGGTACGTTAAAGGGTGCGGACAGTAGCCGGCTTTGAAACGTACAAGTAATACATGCATGAGGTAGAAAAGTCAGCAGCTGTGTGGTAAAGGAGAAGCGCGTCTGGATAACTGGTTCATGCATAGCGTAAACTGTAAATGTACTTGTATAGCTCTTACAACCCCTGGCGAGGTATTTTAGTGCTTTTTAGCATGTTGCAAAAAATATGTACTTTGTAGGTTGGTACAAATATTTTCTCTTTCTTGTGCTTTAGTTCTTTTAGGTTTGTGTTCTTGATTTCATGCATATTTAGTACAGTTTGGAGTAGGGATAGAATGATAGGAATGGAATAAGAGTAGTAATAGGTTTTCTGTAAGTAGTGGCCTTATGTGCTTGTTCGTTAGTTGGCATGGCTAAAAATTAGGAGTGAACGTTTGAGAAAGATGTTTGGGAGTTCATAATATTCAGATAGGTTTGGGATGATACAGAGGGATCACTGATGGGATTTTTAATATCAAAATGATATACACACACACACACACACAAATACATATATACACTCAGATGTACAATAAAGCAGCAATATTTACCTAGTTTGCTGTCCACATTTGTCTTTTAGTAAATGTGTTATCATTTCAAATAACTGTAATTAACTTATATACACATGACAATTATTATAGTTATCAGTAGCAGGCATACCTCTCTATATGCACCTATATGTAAATAGAAGCAGTAATTTTTAACAAGGTCTGATATATATCTAAGGATGCAATAAATTGTTTTCCCCTTATATAAATGTATCTACCTATAACAGGCGGCATAGTTCAAAGTACAATGAGGTGGTGAGGTGTACTTAATGACAGCTCTTTTACACACTGCGAGAAGTTTAGTTTGTCATGTCTGAGTATACTTTTGTGGTATTTTCTTGAGTTCTGTGTGTAGTTGTCATGTGGGGGGATGGGGGGGGGGGGTAGAGCCAGCTCTTGCCTGGACTAATCTTCTGCCGTGGAGATGGTGGTCTCTGGGCCAAGGTTGTCAATAGAGAATACAGGCCCCATTAAACCACACCTTTCAAAACCTTTAAAACAGTAACCAAGAGATTATTTCCATGAACACTCTACCAATTGTGAGGAGTTGAATCTATTTTATATATCTTGATACATAAGCGGTCTCGACTCCTGCCGTGGTGGAACCAGAAATCACATTAAAGTGGCCACCAGTGTAGATTTTAAACAAATTAACACACACTATCAATTTATCCAGCCCTGCAACTAACAATCTCCAAAAATAAGCATTCTAAATGTTGCTCTGTTTGATGACGTCAGCTGAATTTCACGCTCTATTATGACATCACTCGCGGGATGGCCGCCTTTAACACCTAGAAAGCAGTAAAAGATACACAGCCCCGCAGCACATGATAAAGATTTGCAGTTATTACCCACTTTCAGATAATACAAGCAAACTTTGTCAATCTACTGCATAGCGTCAAGATCATCCATGAAACCCAAGGGGATAGAAATGGTCCTTTTGTTATGGACCGCTATTGCAGAGTAGGACCATTGGACTTGTTCAGACAACCACTTCTTTTCTGGGAATCCCACACAATCTATGTTCTGGCACTAAAAGTACCTTCACGAACTTTAAACTCCTTAGAATGAGGGAGGGAGTGAAAGAACTATAAAAACGTCATCTGGTCCTTCTATGAAGCACACTACAACTTCAGGTTGGTTCCTAGGTGAAGTGATGTTTTGCCGAATGTTGCTACTCCTATAAACTGCTGAGGCGAACAGATTAAATATTTCTAGCATCTTAGATAATGTCTTATTAGTCTTTCTTTAAGACAAATACGGGCAGTGAATACTGGGGAACCGGCCTTAGCAAAGAATTACCTTACACAAAGAGTCTTGCATGAATGCAAGCATACGTTCTCGTTGAATCAGTCCTATTGGCTTTATCAGTGCTCGTCACTAAGAGGCAGAACATAGGAGGAAGGATGGGGGTGAAGGGTAAAATATGATGAAAAGGGCAATCAAGATAAGGCAAGGGTTCCCAGCGCCTTAGGCGAAATAACACTTTGTTCTCCTGCAATCCGGATATATCTCAAGTTTTAAGGGACAATCTTTCACCATTTTACTGTAGTGCCCACGGAGACTAGGCAGCTGCCTAGGATGCTTCTCCAGGATGTCGGCCAGGTGGTATATCGTGATTGCGTCTAGACATCCAGGGGCAGATTTACAAGCCCCTTGCGCCACTTTTGCATCACTTTTAATATGGGACAAGTGAAGCAAAAGTGGCGCAGGGGGCTTGTAAATCTGCCCGCCAGACTTTAAACCAGATAGGAGTAACAACAGGGATTTCATTAAAGGGTGAAGCCAGGAAGCTCCCTGCCTGCCAGGCCAGGGGCGGCCCAGGGGCGGCCCGGGGGCGGTACGAGCTCCAGGAAGCGTCAGTGCGTGAGTTGGAAAGCCTGTTTTCCGCTATGGATGTATGACATAGTTACAGTTTTTAATAAAATATACAAAGTTCTTAGAAACACACACATTCCGAGGCCTGGAATGTTACCAATTACAGGAATCGGGTTAGCTCACCTGCTCGGCTTTGCACACAATGGTTAAAGCACAAAACAACATCCCCAAACATACCTTACTAAGGTCAAGCGCCTGAAGACGTCTCGGGCCTGCTGTTTGATAAAACAGAGCAATAATCAGGACTCTTGGCCCTTAGGCCTCTGAGCCCCGGTGCACTGCACCTGCTGCACCAATTAAAGCTACGACCCTGGAGATACAGGCAGCGCCAAAAGACATATCTTAGATATGAACGTTTGCATCTTTAAAACGAACATAATATTGTGTCTGCTTAACAGTTCACACACGTTCAATATTTTCATCCCCTTAGGAACTGGTCCCACAGACAGGAAACATTTGCATGGGTGATAAGCACGCGCAGGAACTCCAGCTGAGCACAGTTATACATTTACAGAAGCGGTCACCTAACCAGGGACGCGCCCTCCCTGCTCACCCCAAATCAAGCGCAGTCCCTGCAGAACAGGGATAAAATACACCAAGTGAAGATTGTTGGTCTAGGCCACAAAACTGATCTCTTTTGGTGTAATTTCCACCACTTCGCCAAGTAGACTATTGCCTCATACCAGGCTCTGGTGGCTATTCGTACAGCTCATGTTACTCGTGCCCCTGAGGGAACATGCATTGGCAAAGACAATAGGTCTCTCCGATGCACGGCCCAATGGTTTTGTCAATGTCGTTTAACCAAATTGTACAGCAAGGCGGCAGCTATTCTGCATAGCTGGAAGTTAGGGGAAAAGCACTATGATGGCCTAGCGCTGGCTGGGTCATAGCACTTATTGTCTTTGGGGAGGGAGAAAGGAAAGCTTTGATAACTTTATTTCGGTCGTTGACCATAAAAGTGCAGATAAAATACATACAAGCACAATGATAAAATCCAGGATAGCAACACAATGTGGGAGGGGCGTATTTTATTTGTGGGTGTTTGGAGGGAGGGGTGTTTTATTTTGTGGTGGGGCTTTTCACTTGCCTCACCACTTTCAAAGGGTACCAGCCGCCCCTGCAACTGCCTGTACATTGAGAGGATGGAGGGAAAGACTCCATGATTGGATCTATCTGGCTGGCTTTAGTATTTCTTTAACTGCCTACGATGATTCGTAACTCTGGCAGGTCCAGATACATTTCGTTGAGCACGACCGGCTCTCCCTGCTTTATCACCTTCCTGAGCAAATGACCAGATACTCACAGCTGGCTACTAGGACAATATGTTTTGTTGTTGTTTTTTTTTAGGTCTTGCCTACCAGACAATTTTCTGCTCTCTGTAGGCTGAAGTCTTCTGCGGACAATACTAAAATCTTACAGTGGGCATGAGGCCTGCCCACTACTTACTATTGGTTGACTTTCTTGTCACTCATTTGCTTGCTTCTTATTTGATGGCTTACCTTCCTTTTCTTGCATTTGTTCCTCCCCTGGAGAATAGTCTCTTTAGAAGGGGTATGTGAAATTCTCATAATTTGCTTATGAGTAATTACCCAATATTGTGGGAAAGTTACACAAAATTACACACGTGTGAAACTCTGAAAGGCAGACCCAAAGGACCTCAAGAACTTCCGGCCCATCTCCCTGCTACCGGCGAAGGTCATCGAGAAGAGCGTCAACAGACAACTGACAATTCCTCTAAGAGAACACCACCCTGGACTCCGCAGCAACCACAGCACCGAAACTGCCCTCATCGCCACCACCGACGGCATCAGGGCCCTGCTGGACAATGGCAAAACCACAGCCGTTATCCTCCTGGACCTCTCGGCCACCTTCAACACGGTCGGCCACCGCACCATGCACACACGACTCTACAACGCAGGGATCCGCGACCAAGCCCTGGACTGCATCACCTCCTTCCTCACTGACAGAACCCAGAGAGTCCGCCTCCATCCATTCCGATCCGAAGCCACCAAGATTACCTGCGGCGTACCCCAAGGATCATCCCTCAGCCCCACCCTCTTCAACGTGTACATGACACTGCTCTCCCACATCATCCGATAACACGACCTCAACATAGTATCATATGCCGACAACACCCAACTGATCCTCTCCCGCACCAGAGACCCCGCCACCGCCAAAACCAACTCCCACCCAGGGATGGAGGCCATCGCCGAATGGATGAGGGACAGTCGCCTGAAACTGAACTCGTACAAGACGGAGGTCCTCATCCTCGGTTCCATCCCTTCTGCCTGGGACGACTCCTGGTGGCCAGCCTCGCTGGGAACTGCACCGACACCCACTGACCATGCACGCAACCAGGGGTTCATTCTGGACTCAACGCTCTCAATGACCCAACAAGTCAACGCCGTCTCCTCCCCCTGCTTCAACACCCTCCGTATGCTCCGCAAGATCTACAGAAACCACTGAAACCAGAAGGACAGACACCCAGGCCCTCGTCCCCAGCAGGCTGTACTACGGTACTGCCCTCTACGCGCGGAACCACAGCCAAACTCAAGAAGAGACTCCAACGCATACAAAACACCTCAGCACGCCTCATCCTCGACATCCCATGCCGCAGCCACATCACCGCCCACCTGAAGGACCTGCACTGGCTTCCCGTCAACAAGAGGATCACCTACAAGCTCCTCACCCACGCTCACAAAGCACTCCACAACGCAAGACCAGCATACCTCAACAAGCGACTCATCTTCTACACCCACAACCACCAGCTCCGCTCACCTCGCCCCCGTGCCACGCATCTACCGAACAACCTTCGGCGGCAGATCCTTATCCGACCTCACCGCCAAGACATGGAACTCCCTCCCCATCCACCTACGACAGACCCAGGACCTGCTGACCTTCAGGAGACTCCTCAAGACCTGGTTGTATGATCAGTAGCTGCCTCCCCACAGCGCCTGGAGACCCTCACGGGTGAGTAACACGCTTTGCAAATGTTTGATTGATTGAAATGCAAATCTGTCATTCAGCACTATATATTAGCACTGTGGTTCTGAAAAATGTGGATCCGCAATAGTACTGGACTCGAGAATAAAAACTTCGTCGAAATAGGACGAATTTGGTATCAAAAGACCGAGAATGACGAGTACGTCAAGTACATTTATTTTCGGCATATTCGAGTGACGATTTCACCTCGAAATCGTCATTTACCTTCTAAACCCTTAGCTGCATGTTGTCCTCTACATAGGCCTTAATCCAGTCGAATTTGATTCCACAAGGACACATACTCCTTAATCGACTTCTTCCTGACCCCAGTACAAGTTAGAACCATTGCCCCAGGCCGAGCTAGTTAGGTCAGTTCCCTCCCAGTGGCCGAGCAAGATAGTATCTAGGCCCAACCGGCCATAAAGCCATTTCAGCACGCACACCTGCCATATCTCGCTCACATCTTTCTCCACTCCTCTTCTTCACTTGCTTTACGATGGGGAGGTGACCGTTTTTATTAGGGGTCCAGCGATATCTGATGAAATGTTGGGCCTTGCCGGATGATTTGTTATGGGCAGCACGACGTGAAATATGTACATGTCATCATGACTCTGCTTTCTTTTGTAAAACAGTAACCATAAATGAAATACCACGCACCCAAGGAATGTTTTGCCAAAGGGTGAATATTGTGTATAAGAAGAGAAGCCTAACTTTGTGAAAGTGTGCAGTCTCCTGAATATACTTGTATCGTACTTCTAGGACCCTGTCACCTTGGTTGCAGCCAATAAAACGAATCTTTGACTTCACCTGGAAGACTCTGAAGTTTCTGTAGGTCTGACTCAGGAGAACCCGAGGTCTCTGGTGTGTTGATCCCCTGGCACCGCTGGGTTACCGGTTCTGTACCGGTTCTTAAAAACCCAGTACCTCATTTGGCGCCCAGCGTTGGAGCGATTCCAGTGGTACCAATCAGCCTGAAGATCGTGAGGAGCTTCGTGTGAAAATTCCGGAGGAGGGCCCACCACCTCATCGACCCCTGCATGTCGACGTGGTCCGAAGGTCTTTACTGCGAGGTTCCCCGCTTCTCGACGGCTACAAGGACTGCTGCCCTGGCTATCGCCCTGATGTTGGACCCTTGAAATTTTCGGGAGAGCGAAACGCTGAGACGAGTCTTCTGGTGAAGCCATCGATATTTTTCAGTTAAGTATAAGTGGAGCGTCTCCCAGTCCTTAGTTGGACTTACTTTGTGGTATCTTAGAGATACATAAAGGTTTTTATTGGTTCTTGCAAGCACCATAACCGAAGGACTCGTGTTTTCACGAGCAATATCGTAATCGATAACTCCTTTGAAGTTTTGGAACTAGACTAGAGAGAAAGGATGCCTAGTCTTAGACTCGGGAATTGGTTTTGTCTTGGTAATAATAATAGGGACTCCCGATTGGAGGACTCATGTCCGGTTCCTCCAGTTGGAACTCCGACTTACGAGCTGTACGTTAAACATGGGGTAGGCCCCATCGTTTACAACGAGGTATGGATTAAATACACTAGGAAAGACGGTGTTTTAAAATGGCCCCAATATGGTAGCTTTGATTCTGAAACCTTAGACAACCTTGAAGTTAAACTCTTCAAAAAGATAGCCCGGCCGGCGATGTTTGACTCTTTCCGCATATGGCGCAAAGAAGCCAAACAAAAAGAAATTAAATTAGCTAAGAAAAATAAGAGAGAAGAGGGACTTTCAGTAATGCAAGCTGCCGTGCAGTTTAAAGATAATGAGGAAGAGCAGATAAATGAACAATTGCACAGGCAACGTAAAATGGCAATAGATAAGTGCTATCCAGTTTTGCCGTCTCTTCAGCAAGGGACAGGAAAAGAGCGTGAAAAAGACCAATTAATGTCGCAATTATTAACTTCACCACCGCCCTATGCGCAGAATGCTACAGCACCCCCGCAACCTTTAGTTGCGCAAGCTGCGCCTCTGGCTCTTCCACAGCACCCACCAGCTGTTCTTCAGCTGGCTCCTACTTCTTCGGTGCAGCCTCCTCCAGGCCCACCGACCAATTCTGCTTCATCTATGTCTTCTACGATTTTGCCTACTGTGCTTACTACATCTAATGCCCCCTCTATGATTTTGCCTAGTACCACATCTATTATTCCTCATACCTCTTCTGCCGTCTCTGCACCCGCCTTATCTCACCCCGTTTTTCCATCTGTTTGTTCTTCCGTTTCACCTTCCCTTCGGCAGAAAATGGCCAGTACTGTTACTAATCTTCTTTTACCCCTTTTCGGGTCGCCTGCTACGACCCCTAACATAGGAAGAAGACAGTTGCGAAGTCAACTGCCCGATTATCAAGAGAGAGATTCCCTGAATAGTTTAGCTCGGAAATGGGTCATGGACACTGCAAAATATGATTTACAGTCTGTCATGGAAGTTTTCCATCAATGGGAAACAGCGACACAGAGATATGTGTTCGAACAGATGTGTGTTTTTCTTTGCGAAGATTTAGAAGACAATGATCAGGATTGCCTCCCACAAGAGATGTGTCGTATAAGGTTTAAGTTTAGTCTGGGTATGATTGTAGGTTCCGATGTAGAAGAAGCAGTTGAAATGCTATTGTCATATCGAAGTAAGGGAAGTAGTTCTGGGTCACCATCGGAATCTAGTGCATCTAGTAGGAAAAAGGCACGACAATACCCTATGAGAGAAGTTCCCCCGCAGTGGAGAGAGGGTGACGCGACAGCTGTCCCACCTGTCCTGCCCCACTTTCAACGAGTATGGGTACATGTTCCATGGAAGCGAGCCGAAGTTTTAGCACTCAAACAAACACTACCAGATCCGCGTAAAAATCCTGCAGGGTACTATAAAGAATTGTCGCAAACTGCTGGGTCATGTATTATGAATTTGGCCGATATCGATATGTTATTCGGGAACGTTGTTCCACAGCCTTTATGGGGAAAAATTCGTCATGTAGATCATGACCAGGAATTAGGTGACACGTGGGCTAATATTACTGTTGCAGATGCACGACAAGTTGGTGGTGCCAAGCCTGAACCCCTGATAGCGGAACTACCTGGTAGGATAGTAAATTACATGAAGACAATAATGCCTGCGATACGTGTAAATTGGGATAAGTTATCTGCATGCAAGCAAAAGAAAGAAGAAACTGTGTCAGATTTCTTCACCAGATTTGAAGAAACATTCATTGACCACAGCGGTCAAGATATGACCACAGAAGGTGGTCAGAGATTGTTTGTCGATAAATTTGTGCACAATCTACTTCCAGACTTGTGTAGGAAATTAAAAGATTCAGAAAGCTCTTGGGCAGTATCATCTTCAGCCCAGATATTAGCTACCGCACAGTACTATGAGAATAGAGACAAGGATGAGAAAGATAAAGTAGAGAAGAAAACTAGAGAACTCAAAACGAAGGTTTTGCTACAGCAAGCCTATCCGCCACGTGGTGGTGGTAATAAAAATAATAATGGTCCAAATCACTACCGGAACACTTTTCAGCAGCCTCAGAGGAACTTGCAGAGATTCGATTACAATCAAAACCGCGTAGGTCCCAACCAGTGTTTATACTGCAAACAAGAGGGTCATTACAAATATGACTGTCCTGCCCTGCCACAACGAACAAACGAATTTTCTGGTGTAAGAGGTCGTGGTAGTCAGCAAGCGCCCAGAGGTAGAGGGCGTGGAAACACCCCTCAGGACGCACGTCCCCTTCCACCACAAAACTCTATGAACAGGTTTGACCAGCAAAATAACGTATCTGACAGGACAGCCCAATACTACGTCGATGAGTATTACACAGAAAATGAGCAGTGGGAGAATAACGAGTGCTAGGACAGCCTTAGACAAGGAGAGGGAGTTGTTTCAGTTCCAGTAGATCAGAGTGGACCTTACGTTGAGGTGATTACATCGGGTGTGTCAGAACCTTTTCTGTTGGATACTGGTGCTACAAAGAGTTCTATTATGCACTCCAAACTCCCTGGCGCACCTTTGTCTGGCGAAATGAACGTTTCCGTAGGTTTTTCTGGCGCCCCGGTTAGAAATCCAATTTCTGACCCTTTATCTCTTTCTGTTGGTCCTTGTGAATTCGAAGCACCCCTTATTTTGACAACAGGTTGTGGTGAAAATTTGCTAGGATTAGATTTGCTAAAAAGATTGTATGCGACTTTGTACTGTTCTCCCTCAGGAGTACAACTGACTTTAGGTAAGAAAGTGGTTTCTCCCATGTATTTGTCGAGAAATACGCTTCCAGCAGAATTGGCACTTCTACCAGATATTCTTTGGTCTACTGGTCCGAATGATGTAGGTCTTTTAGAAATTCCACCATATATTGTAACATTGAAGTCGAATGTCAAAATGCCACGAATTCCCCAATACAGAATATCCAATGAGGGCGAAAAAGCTTTGCTAGCGATTGTTTACGAGTTAATTGAGAAAGACGTAATTGAAGAAACACGAGGAAATGTTTGCAATAGTCCTGTTCTGCCTGTTTTAAAATGAACTGACCCTTCTCAGCCACCTGTGTATAGATTCGTGATTGATCTTAGGGAAGTAAATAAGATAGTGGTGCCACAATTCCCAGTTGTCCCCGACATTACAACATTATTGACTATGATTCCAGCATCCGCATCCTGGTTTTCGGTGATTGACCTGAAGAATGCTTTCTTCAGTATCCCGATTGCGGAGGAAAGCAGGGATATTTTTTCCTTTAGTTTAGGTGGTCGCAGTTTCCGCTTTAAACGGGCTCCTCAAGGCTACTGTGAAAGCCCCTCAATATACAGTCAAGCTCTGAAAAGCCAGCTCGACGCAATGGTTTTGCCCAAAGGTTCCACTCTCGTACAGTACGTGGATGATTTGCTCATAGCTGCGGATACTGAGAAAATATGTAAAATGGCCACGTTGGCACTACTGCGTCATCTATGTGATCTACATCACAAGGTGTCACTTTCCAAGCTCCAATATTGCCGACAAGAAGTGACCTACTTAGGTCATCTCTTATCGAAGGAGGGAAGGAAACTGACCCCAGAAAGAATTCAGGCAATAGCAAAATTAAATGTGCCAAGAACGCAGAGAGAAGTACGCGCTTTCTTGGGCATTACATCGTACTGTAGACAGTGGATTCCAAATTTTTCGTTATTAGCCAAACCCTTATTGGCACTAACGTGCACAAATACACCCAATCCCATTCCTTGGTCTGATGAGTGTCAGAAGAGTTTTCTCGAATTACGCACAGCATTATGTTCGGCCCCCGTGTTAGGTAACCCCAACTACAGTAAACCTTTCACATTATATGTCCACGAGAAGGAGGGTTGTGCATTGTCTGTGCTGACTCAGTTATACGGAGATAGACAACGGCCATGCGCCTATTTTTCGTCAACTTTGGATCCGGTAGCACGAGCATTGCCAAGTTGTCTAAGGGCCACAGCAGCAGCAGCTGTTTCTATTCGACAGTCTGCAGGTCTAGTAATGAATAATACACTAATCGTGATGGGCCCGCATGCAGTAGACACATTGTTAAATAGGACCAAGACACAGCACTTAACTAGTGCTCGACTGTCCAGTTATGAATTGACGCTATTAGCAAGCCATGTGCACATCAAAAGGTGCAGTACCCTGAACATAGCCACATTGTTACCAATTGCTGAGGAATCGGATGCTTCAGAACAGCACGATTGCTTCCTCAGAACGGAGGAAGAGACGAAAGGGAGGGTTGATCTATTCGATACTCCTCTCGCTGAATGTGATGGTACATTATGGGTGGATGGTTCATGCTTTAAACTCCCAAATGGTAACGTGACTACAGCGTATGCTGTCACAACTTTGCACACAATCGTTGAAACTGCGCGAATACCACATGGTTCAGCTCAAGCCGCCGAACTCGTGGCGTTAACGAGAGCATGTGTGTTATCAAAAGGAATGAAAGTGACTGTCTATACCGACAGTCAGTATGCTTTTGGAGTGGCTCACAGTTTTGGACGACTGTGGAGAGAACGTGGGTTCCTGACTTCGCATGGAGCTAAGATTCAGCATGGTCAGTTGGTGAATGAGCTTCTTGAATCACTGACGTCGCCCCTGAAAATAGCGATCGTAAAATGTAGTGCACACAAGAAAGTGATTGATGATGTTGGTCGTGGAAATGCATTTGCTGATGAAACTGCTAAGGACACGGCAAAGAATGTGATGAGCCGAATGTATGTTGCGAGCCCAGAAAGATGGACTGGTGATGTTGGAATATGTGAAGACACGATAGAAAGTGTGAAGTCCATCCAAGCTGAGGCAACGGAGAAAGAGTTAAGCATGTGGAGAGAAAGTACAGGGAGAACGGATGCAAATGGTTGTTGGATTGAATCGACAGAGCAACAGAGATGGTTGTTACCCGATGCATATGTGCCTGCAGTGGTTACAATGGCTCATGGGATGGCCCATATCAGCGCGAAAGGGATTTGCGAGTTGTTGGCCCCAGTGTGGAAGAATTCAGGGATTCCCAAGTGTGCAGAGAATGTTGTCAAGAATTGCATGGTATGTCTGAAGCACAATGCTGGTAGGGGAACTCCAACTCCAGCTGGTCATTTTGCACCTCCTACGTATCCGTTCGAGGTTTTGCAGCTAGATTTCATACACATGGAGAGGTGCAACAACTTAAAATATGTGCTCGTGGTTGTTTGCGCCTTCTCAAGGTGGGTAGAAGCCTATCCCCTAAGGGACAATACTGCCTTGTCCACAGCGAAAGCCCTTGTGAAAGAGTTCTTCCCCAGGTTCGGAATGCCTAGAATGGTCTGGTCGGACAACGGAAGTGAATTTGTGGGTTGTGTGATGAAACGAGTGTGTGAAGGGCTAGGCATTAGGCAGAAGTTCCACGCTGCAAATCACCCCCAATCAGCTGGATTAGTGGAATGTTACAATGGCACGCTTAAACTTAAATTGGCCAAAATCCAAGCGAGCACGGGTCTTAAATGGCCCGACGCTCTACCCTTAGCACTCCTATCCACCAGAATGACTGTGCATTCGCGAATGAAACTCAGCCCCTATGAAATAGTCTTTGGTCGACCAGCCAACATATGGGGAGTGCCTAGGCCCACGAAGTTTAGCGAGCTGCAACACCCCATTTTGCTTGACTATCTGTATGAATTGACTGCTAAATTGCGTGTTTTATATCAACAGGTCCACAACACCTTGCCTCCGATCTCTGAGACACCAGGTCACTCCATTGACCCTGGCTCCTGGGTGTTGGTCAAGAATTTCCAGAGGACAAGAAACGACCAGCCCAGATGGACCGGACCTCACCTCGTCCTCCTGTCTACAAGGTCGACCGTTAAAGTGGAGGGGAAGGCCAATTGGGTCCACGGGATCCATTGTAAGAAGATACCCTTCCCTCTGCCACATGACCAATGGGTCCGGACAGGAGGCACTGACTCAGAGCGCACAACTGATGAACGTGTAAAAGAAGCTAAACGTGATTGTGACAGTAAGAACATTTGTCAAGAAACTACGCCGCCATCAGAACAATTGAACTCTGTGGAACCTGAACTACTATTCCTGGACCAGACAGTACCCGGGAAAAGACGCTACCATTTACGACCGAGAAAAACAGACTAAAGTAAAAGTGATTTATTTTTATGATCCGAGAGAAAAAACCTGTGGACTAATAAAGAGTTCGTTTCCCCCAAATACTATTTTTTTTTAAAGTGTAAATTCTCCCATCTAGGTAACTTGCTTATTTTTGTTTTTTCGAACCGCCATCCGGGTTCCGCTGCTAGGGTCGCGGTTGATTAAAGACTTTTGGGTGCAGCTGACAACAATAGGTTGCTGGTTCCAGTTGGTCGAAGGGAGCCACCCTAGACTGACGGAAGCATCCTTTAGCAGAAACAACCTACCGCCGCGGGCAGCAACTTAGAGAGGATGGAGTTTCCTGATGTGGAGAGAACTACCAAACAAATGAACTTTAAGCAGAGACTTTTGAAAACAATGAGAAAGAAAATTTTTATAATAATGTGTATTTTTATGCTATTTAGCGTAATGGTCTTTTTGATAAGCTATGTTTTATTCTCTTTTCGTGTGACATTTACGCCCACTACATCACCCATACCTCCCCCTACTGTTTCCTCTCATTCTTTCCACTCTTTGCCTGACCACGAATCAAGTAGGAGATTAGAGTTCATTAATAACTCCTTCGTTCAGCTATTACACCAACACCAACTTGTGATGAACACAACCAACTGTTGGGTGTGTGGTCTCATGCCCCACACCACGGATAGAGGTATCCCCTATTTGGTCCTGCCATTTAGTCGCAATGGGTCAGTATGGGCATATAGGACAATGTTCATATATGCACGAGAAATCCAACCCCTACGTTCTGTAAAAGACAACCTCAAGACTAGCGCCCTAGTCAAGGGTATAGTTGACATGATCAAGGTAGTAACTTCTTACGAAGATACCCCGGATGATGAGATACTTGCATATGTAGGTTGGAATGTGACCGGATATGGCACTACATTAAGTGAGAAACAGCAAGCCAAGAGATCGTCCCCTATCTGGATCGTACCCCATCAAGGTCACCTGTGTCTGCAAGGTATTGGTAGGAATCCCAGAGCTCAGCTAGGGAAGAGTGTCTGTACAGAAACGTATGTTTTTGGATCTCAGACTTCCCCTGCCTTTTTAGCCGCAAAGGGTACTTATTTTATCTGCCATGATAGAGCCTATACATGGTTGCCCCCTGACTTCTCGGGCTCATGTTTTGTTTCATTCCTGTTACCTCCCACCTACACAGCAGCGGCGGATTACCATCGGACAAGGATAGTTCGAGGTGTTTTGAGTAAAGAAGACACTGCGGGTCAAGAATTTGGTGACTTTGCAATGGGTGTTCTGCCGTTCTGGGGAGCCATGGTTAACAGCAGAAACATAAGGCAATTGACAAGGGTAGTTGAATCCACCGTGATCGAAACTGCTGGTGCCCTTAGTAACCTGACTGCTGAGCTCCAGTCGGATCGACTGATGACCCTTCAGAACCGGGTCGCTTTGGATATAATACTTGCGGACCGGGGTGGAGTATGCAAATTGATCCAGTCCAGTTGTTGCATTTTTATTCCAGATAATGCTCCAACAGTGTACGGGGCCATCTCCAAACTACATAAGATTTCCGAATCTATTCATGTGGATAAAGGAGATTGGTCATTAATGGGATGGTTCTGGGGACAGATATCTGCCTGGGGATGGAAAATTCTGATGGTCATTGGGATGGTCTTAGCCATTCTTTTCCTGTTCTGTCTATGCATACAGTGTGCTCCTGCAATATGTGGCCTCTGTGCTACATCATGTGTAAGGAAACCTGTGTCAAGACATGAGCTCAGCACTAGAATGATGTTGCAGCAACATCTCAATGACTTTAGGAATATAGATCTGGACTCAGATTAACATGAGGATAGATTAATTGCCTATGTAGGGGCAAAAGGAGGGTCTGTGGTTCTGAAAAATGTGGATCCGCAATAGTACTGGACTCGAGAATAAAAACTTCGTCAAAATAGGACGAATTTGGTATCAAAAGACCGAGAATGACGAGTACGTCAAGTACATTTATTTTCGGCATATTCAAGTGACGATTTCACCTCGAAATCGTCATTTACCTTCTAAACCCTTAGCTGCATGTTGCCCTCTACATAGGCCTTAATCCAGTCGAATTTGATTCCACAAGGACAAATACTCCTTAATCGACTTCTTCCTGACCCCAGTACAAGTTAGAACCATTGCCCCAGGCCGAGCTCGTTAGGTCAGTTCCCTCCCAGTGGCCGAGCAAGATAGTATCTAGGCCCAACCGGCCATAAAGCCATTTCAGCACGCACACCTGCCATATCTCGCTCACATCTTTCTCCACTCCTCTTCTTCACTTGCTTTACGATGGGGAGGTGACCGTTTTTATTAGGGGTCCAGCGATATCTGATGAAATGTTGGGCCTTGCCGGATGATTTGTTATGGGCAGCACGACGTGAAATATGTACATGTCATCATGACTCTGCTTTCTTTTGTAAAACAGTAACCATAAATGAAATACCACGCACCCAAGGAATGTTTTGCCAAAGGGTGAATATTGTGTATAAGAAGAGAAGCCTAACTTTGTGAAAGTGTGCAGTCTCCTGAATATACTTGTATCGTACTTCTAGGACCCTGTCACCTTGGTTGCAGCCAATAAAACGAATCTTTGACTTCACCTGGAAGACTCTGAAGTTTCTGTAGGTCTGACTCAGGAGAACCCGAGGTCTCTGGTGTGTTGATCCCCTGGCACCGCTGGGTTACCGGTTCTGTACCGGTTCTTAAAAACCCAGTACCTCAGCACCAAGTACACCCTTGTGCCAATTTGACGCGAAAATGCATTTTGCAGTTTTAAAAAAAATCGTGTGAAAATTACAAGTTTTGTAAGCAAATCGGCTAAGGTTCTGGCACTATGAATTATTGCTGCATGCTCGCTGTAAATCTGTCCAATGAATGACAATTATGCAACATGGCATAATTTTGAGAGGTTTGAGCAACATGTGTAATGCAAAATTACCAAAATTAAATAGACTTAATTTAAATTTCAGCTGAGCTTAATTTTTAACATTCTTTTGGTTGTCTGACTTGTACAGATCCACTGCTCCTAATCTGTGAACTTGTTTTTTAGGTCTCGCATGCGCTGCATAGGAGGACTTTTAGCCGTCGTACAGCTCTTTTTCGAAGCACATACTCGTGCTTGTGGCGGCATACAGCTTGCGGGAGTGCGCCACAAGCACGGGTATGTGCTCTGAAAAAGAGCAGGCTGCGTACGCACAACTCCCGGGCTCTCACTTTCTCCCCGTCTCGGAGGGGTGGGGGGGTGTGTGTGTCTGTGTGTGTGTGGTCTAAATTGCTTTCCCAGCTGTCACTCATTTTTTTGTTCTAACCTCTGATCTGCTTTTTTTTTTTTAAATCAAATTGTCCTTTTGTCACTTTTAAGATTTCTTCCATCAGCTATTTCCCTGTCAATTTTTGCGTAACAAAGTTATTGGCGCACTAATGGCACTCTTTCAGTCAAAGGCTCTGCCTACGGCGCAGGCGCACGGCTTTGTTACATGCACCTCGATTCCGGGGATCGATAACATTAAGTCATGGGGCTTTGCCTACTCACTACTGCACTGCCCTGGTGCTTTGTGCTTTTATTCCTCACTACTGCGCTGCCCTGGTGCTCTGCCTCCTCACTACTGGCTGCCCTGGTGCTCTGCCTCCTCACTACTGCGCTGCCCTGGTGCTCTGCCTCCTCACTACTGCCCCGCCCTGGTGCTCTGCCTCCTCACTACTGCCCTGCCCTGGTGCTCTGCCTCCTCACAACTATGCCACCCTGTTGCTCTGCCTCCTCACTACTGCCCCGCCCTGGTGCTCTGCCTCCTCACTACTGCGCTGCCCTGGTGCTCTGCCTCCTCACTACTGCCCCGCCCTGGTGCTCTGCCTCCACACTACTGCTCTGCCCTGGTGCTCTGCCTCCACACTACTGCGCTGCCCTGGTGCTCTGCCTCCACACTACTGCGCTGCCCTGGTGCTCTGCCTCCTCACAACTATGCCACCCTGTTGCTCTGCCTCCTCACTACTGCCCCGTCCTGGTGCTCTGCCTCCTCACTACTGCTCTGCCCTGGTGCTCTGCCTCCACACTACTGTGCTGCCCTGGTGCTCTGCCTCCACACTACTGCGCTGCCCTGGTGCTCTGCCTCCTCACAACTATGCCACCCTGTTGCTCTGCCTCCTCACTACTGCCCCGTCCTGGTGCTCTGCCTCCTCACTACTGCCCCGCCCTGGTGCTCTGCCTCCTCACTACTTCGCTGCCCTGCCTCCTCACTACTGCCCCGCCCTGGTGCTCTGCCTCCTCACTACTGTGCTGCCCTGGTGCTCTGCCTCCTCACTACTGTGCTGCCCTGGTGCTCTGCCTCCTCACTACTGTGCTGCCCTGGTGCTCTGCCTCCTCACTACTGCTCGGCCCTGGTGCTCTGACTCCTCACAACTATGCCACCCTGTTGCTCTGCCTCCTCACTACTGGCCTCAGGCCTCCCTCCTGTGTCTCTCTGTTGCTCTGCCTCAGTCCTCGTTCCCTTCCTTCCTCTCTCCTCGGCCTTCTCTTCCCCATCCCCATTCTCCGTACCAATAGATTTCCCTTCCTCTCTCCCCCATCTTCCCCTGCCCTCCCCCTCAGGCCCCCAGCCACCCCTTCTAGTTCCCCACACTCCTCTCCTGCCTGCTCGCACCTAGCAAAACGCAGAGTGTTCTTTGTAATATTTGTCAACTTGCAGCTTCTATGCTGCATGGCTAACCACTGATATGGTCCCAAAGGTGGGATATATTGGCTATGCCAATGCTTGTTTCTTTTAGCACTCCATGAGAGTACATAGATTTTCTGTCTCTCTGTTGTGCTACCTTCCCTCCAAACACAACACCCCTATCCTTAGTCCTCATTGCACCCTCATCCCTCTCTCTGCACTTACTTCCCCCACCCTCCCTCCCTTGTTTTTAAAGTCCTCCCTGGGCCCAGTGTTGAGCTCCTCTTTCGCACCCCACCCACACCTCTGTTACTTCCTAACCCACTGGCGGTCCATTTTTTTTTTTTTTACAGCTTACTTTTATTTTAGGGACCAGCACTTGCCATTTGCTGGCAGGTCATTTCTCAACGCTCAAAGCACTTTTGTGCTACTGCAATGCTAACCAATACAAATTATGTCCACCATCTTGGATCAGTTAAAAAAAAGTGCAGCCATCACTCCCTAGGTGCATGCATGCAAGCACACAGGTCATCAGCATGCATGAACCCAATGAATACATTTCTGTCACCCGAGGGCTGAAAGTGATGAATATCAGAAGCTATCCACAGCACTACATGGGTTACTGCAAGACTACCCACACCCTGGAATTCTGTACAGTTAGTCCCCTGGCTATTGCCAGCCAGGCCTGACATCGTGCCCTATTTTAATTGGGTGGAAGGGTAGCCAATCAGATTGTTGAAACGATCACACTGCCATTGGTGAACCATTCAACAAATCCAACAGGGCTTTGTATGAGGGCTGCAGGCACTCTAACAGAACTCCTGTACAGTGGGACATCTGCACTGCTCTCCGGACCTCATGTATGGCACGCCGTCCGAAAACCGCATTTTTTGTCCTGCTCAGACACACCCTGTCCTTTTCTATAGCCTGGGGGCAGAGTGGATTTTGGCTGTTTTCCAAACTAAATTAAACTCTTCAGGTGGACTAAATAAGGACAGATTTCACCTTTGTTTCCATTTTTAGCAACATTGTTGGCATTCTTTAAACGCTGACGCACCAGTAAGAAAGTAATTTAGGAAAGCCACCAGAATCACGGTGTTTTTTCTCGTCCTTCATCCCACCTTCGCACTTCTCTACATATTCCTAATTTGCATTCATCCTCTTGACTCCCCCACCGCACTATAGCGCTTCCAGGCAGCCTAGGGGCGCTTTTCTGCATAACGCTATAAACAGACAACCGCTAGACAGAGCTCAAACCGTCCCCAGACACGAACGTGGTTGGCGTTTTACGGACTGAAATATTTAGATGTGATCACAATATTGTCCAAACCAAAGCTGTTCAGATCAAACCTAGAATGCGGACAGCTCTTCTACAACCACGTCTAAAAAACAAACAAAACACACACATATGTCCCAGTGGTTGGCTTTGGGTATTAAGTGCAGTCAGTACGAAGGGAAATGAATATCCCCACAGGAGAGGGGGCTCGTCCAACGCCCCCGCAACAATTTGTTCTCGCGCTTAGCTTAGCAGCAGCCCCCGCCCCACCCCCAGACCCCCCCCCCCCCCCGACTATTTCCAGGAAGTGTATTTTAAGCACTGGTCACAGTATATTTTAAACTGGTCGCACAGGCCGGCTCCCTGCTGTGCTCAAAGGTTCACCACGGAGCATTGTCAGTAAGGAGGTGGGAGGGGGGGGGGAGAGAAACTTCACGGCAGGTGTCAGGCAAAGAGCACCTGTCCATTCATCCAACCAAGCACTTGCTCTCTAGTGCATTCACTCACCCGTGCATGCAGTCAGTCACTCACCCACCCGTGCATGCAGTCACTCACCCACCCGTGCATGCAGTCAGTCACTCACCCACCCGTGCATGCAGCCACTCACTCACTCACCCGTGCATGCAGCCACTCACTCACCCGTGCATGCAGCCACTCACTCACCCGTGCATGCAGCCACTCACTCACCCGTGCATGCAGCCACTCACCCACCCGTGCAGTCAGTCACTCACCCACCCGTGCATGCAGCCACTCACCCACCCGTGCATGCAGTCACTCACCCACCCGACCCGTGCATGCAGTCACTCACCCACCCGTGCTTGCAGTCACTCACTCACCCGTGCATGCAATCAGTCACTGAGTGACAAGTGCGCATCCCATCTGTGGGTGGTCACCACGTGGAGTTTGGGATGGGGAAGGAGCGGCTAGGGCGGGGGAAGGGGCGGGGCTCGGTCTGAACTGACATGAACAATGCGGGTGGGCTTTCTAAAAGGGACACGGCCACAACAGCTCAACTCTATGCATCCTTCCCACCAGACGCGGCCTATGTAATCAAGGCACTAGCTTAAAACGTTTCACAAGTAACCTAAAATCCCGTGCTTCGCGCAGGTACCAACCTAGCGCTTCAGTGCCGCTCTGTGCGCTTTCTGGCACTGCATCCAACTAGGGAGGGGACCGGCAGCGACTGCGGCGAACCCGGAGTGAGGACAGCACCGAACCTTGGAATTCCATTAGGATGCACCATGGACCTAGTGGCTTTGCCAGTGCTTGTTAGCAGTATCAGCCCCCGAGTCAGGACCGGACCGGACCTCAGAATTCCTTTAGGATGCCACACCGACCCAATGGCTTTGCCAGTGCTCGTTAGCTGTATCAGATCAATGAGTCACACTAATGATATTGTTGCGACAATACTTATTGAGAAGGTTTCAATTCCGAAGCCATGAGACTGAATTAAACGTTGCAGAGGCCTGTGGCAGGGGCAGTGGACTTCAGTTCTCACAATCCCTCCTCTGCTTCCCTTCACACCACCGTTTCCCTCCCACGTATTTCTGAAGTCCCCCTCGCCATCTTTCCGACCTTCTGAATTACCCCTTTGCATCCTATTCCCTCCACCACCCCACATACCGACCCAAGCACCCAGGCACCTCTAAGCACATTTCTTTATTTTCGCTCTGTAATTATTTCAAAAGTTTTGTACCTCCTTCACTTACTGAATATGGAATCCCAGTTTCCATTGGCGCGACACAATTGCTGCGGGATCTCGGTAGAGGATCCAAGCATTGGATGGGCCTGAATCCCGAACCCCTTTAGGCTCCACCGGCAGGTGCTGTAAGACCCTCGCACTGCCTTCAATCTCAGCTCCAGAGCCCTCAGTCGTGTCTACGAACGAGGAAGAATCCCCGCGCCCTCCGCTGGTTCAACGCCAGGTGTGATCTCAGCTATACGTGCCTGGATGAAGGGATCTCCTTCCACTCCTCTGAAAAGTAGGCCACATTTCTGGAAAGCGACATTTGCCAAGGACGGATAAAGGGCCGCTTCAAGCACATGTCCTACATTTTCTGTGAAATTGGAAGATGATGCGGCGTTACCTAGTAACCGAACGAGTGACACACTCGGCCAATCTGGCTTTTCAGCCAACATCGCGTCGTATTATGTGTCCGGCGGCTTTGTTTTTCACGGTAAATGTCCCAGCAGCAGGCAAAGGGCTGTTGTGTAATAAAAAGCCAGGAGTCACTGTGGGAGTTACACTTGCCATGTGGCCACTTGGCTGCTAGAGGTGTGGCGCCGCGGCCAGGGCGACTGACACTGGAATCTGGGGACCACGGTTCGATCCCCGGCTCCGGCGGCAGGTTAGCCCAGCACCATGTGACTCTGGGCAATAGCTCGCTTAATCTTCCCGACGGCCCCCAGCGCCTAGAGACCCTTACGGGTGATTGTGCGCTTTACAAATGTGGACTTTACTTGGCTGCTAAACTGATGTCTGAAAAAGCTGGAAGACCCGGAGTTTAATCCTCATACCCTACTTACACAGTGTGTAGTACCATCTGTTATTAAAGGGTTGGGAGACTTTAGAACAAACAGTCACAGGTCTTTCAAGAAGACGCTATAAATGTATATAGAGGGCCACAGTAAAGAAACACATACGAACAGTTTATGCAGTAGGAGGACCGAATTATGTGGCAATAATGCGTATATACAGGACCTTCCAACAGAGTGGAGGCAGCACCAGATATGTAGTCCCAGATTAGAGCAATAAAGTAGTTGAAAACTTTTTTTTATTTTTCTTCGAGGTTAAAAGGTACACAGAAAAGCCAACACGTTCCTACTTGAGGAACTTCGTCAGGGCAAAAGGTGTGATGGATAAATCAATTGCGTTTGTTCGAAAGTGGCAAAGCACAAATCAAAAAAGATGTAAGTGAACAATAACAGTGCTGTAGCTCCAAATATGTATGAGTCCACACTGTATACTGATTCACTTCAAGTATCAAT
This sequence comes from Lissotriton helveticus, assembly GCF_964261635.1. Taxonomy (NCBI): domain Eukaryota; kingdom Metazoa; phylum Chordata; class Amphibia; order Caudata; family Salamandridae; genus Lissotriton; species Lissotriton helveticus. Next base: position 118,519,878 of record NC_136061.1, read on the forward strand.
TTTCGGTTATTGATGCTGGGGTCCACCTCATGCCATGTTTGTTGGTAACGTGTTTCCAGTCGTCCTAATGCATTATGGGAGTTGTAGTCACAGGTTGCTTCTACTGCACCACTCAGGTCCTGGCTAACCCTGGGCGTAGTTTGCGAAGTAGCACTACGGGTAGCTACGCAAAGTGTTCTTCGCACTACGTGAGGTACATGTAGCACTACGCGAACTGCGTAGTACCCTGTTCGCACTGTGCCAGATGCCGTTTTCAATGACTGCACACTGCGGACAAGCATCCGCAACTGTGCAATCATTGAAAACAGCATTTTACACAGTGCGAGCAGTAGTTTTCTGCCGCTCGAGAAGATTTTTACTCGAGCGGCAGCTTTCTCAAAGCGGACTGGTAATTTTTCATCGTGAGAGGTCGCGAGCATACGCGACCACTCGCAATGAGAAACCTGACCTCACCCCCATAGAGAATCTCGCTTGGAGGTTTATTTTCCATGCTCGCAATCGGCAACTTGATGTTGCTGATCGCGAACGAGGAAAAAGTCTCGCCGGAATGTAATTTTGCTTGCTCGCGGTCGCCAACTTGATGTCGAGGATCACGAGCAAGCAAAAATTGACCGCTACACGTGTTTGCACTGTGCTACTTGCAATTCGCGTAGTGCGAAGTAGCTGAAACTTCGCGAGCGTAGCGTAGTGCTTTGCCCAGGATTAGTCCTGGCCTGCCCGGTGCACCACAAATTACAGCGCCAACTGAGCCGTTTGCTTCTCTGGAGGCACTCGTAGTACCATTAACCCTGGCTGACAATGGAAACAGCTCACGGAGGCATGCAGGGCAAGAAGGGCGCAGAGTTATGGTAGGGTGCCTGGGCGTCCCGGACTTCCATGGACAGCCCCCGTGTCCCGATACTTAGAACAGAACAAGATACACACCCCGGTTTTGAGGGACATTCAGGTGGGCATGCACACCAGTAATAAGAAGCCGGGCATGCTTTCATCTCCATCGGACCCTCTTCCATGTACCGTGAGATTAGGAAGGCATCCCGCGGCCAGCACCGCTGCGGCCTGTCAGCTTGGCACGAGCTGGCACGTCCTAGCCTATCAAAAAATTGTGACCCCCTACCATGGGGGAAACAACATATGGTGGGCAGCAGAAGCATGAACGTCAATTCACTAACATGCTAGGGGTAGCGGAAGTGACATCACATTTCATTTGACCTTTCCTATCACTGACACACACATGCTTACACATCACATACACACACATTCACACACTCTCTCATAATTACACTCTCACCAGCAAGCACTCACTTACCTCCGCTCCAGGTAGGGTCATATGCAAGCTAATGGTACTTAAAATGTTATTATACAAGTAGTGTATAATGATACATTAGTCACTATTAGTGTAACATAAGATTTAAAGGAACACAAGGAAAGTGGAGGCCCAAACACCGTCCATAAGGACGAACTGCCGCATGTGTTCCTGGCACTGATTTTCCCACCTCTGAGGCCAGAGGACACAAAGGCAGTGCCAGGGGTCACAAGGGGCAAGCCAGGGGTCGCAGCTGCGACTCCTATATGACGTCCATCAGCAGCAGGGGGTCTCACCTGCTCAGCATCTTTACATTGCCCTGGATCATAGACCTAAACCTTTCTTCGCTCATCAAACAATGTTGTCATATGTAGGTATCAAAACATGCACATATAAAGGGGAACACAAAATATGCTTTTATTTGTTTGTGCAGGATTGCCACGAACACTATATATATATATAAAAAATATATAAATCCTTCACTCTTCTATCCCTCCACTATCCTTTTCAATCAACATAGCCTAACATTGTCACTTCTCAAATTTCATATTCTATTATACTGAGTCACCACTAATCCTTTATGGGTTCCAGAGTAGCATGCTACTCGCCAATAAAGCACTTCAACACCCCATAGGGTTACAAGCGCTATATCAATGCAAACCATTTTCCCTTTACTACCCCTCCCCAAACCTTCTCAATCCAAATAACTGACTAATATAACCACTACTCAAATTACTTTCATATTACACTATACTAATTCAACACTAATCCTTATGAGTAGCGTGCTACTCGCTAAAAAAGCGCTTCAAACTCCATCAGGGGTAGCAAGCACTATATAAATACAAACCTCTTTCGCTCTTCTGTCCCGCCGCCTACCCTTCTCTATGAATAACATATCCACCACTCAAATTATTTCATATTTCACTATACTAATTTTAAACACTAACCCTTCATGGGTTCCAGAATAGCGTGCTACTCGCCAGAAAAGTGTTTCAACACCCATCAGGGGTAACAGGTGCTATATGAACGCAAACCTTTCTTACCCTTCTATCCCTCCGATATCCTTTTCACTCCAAATAACTGACTAATATCCACCACTCAAATTACTTAAATATTTCACTATAGTAATTCAACACTAATACTTTATGGGTCCCTGTGTAGCGTGCTTCTCACCAAAAAAAGCACTTTGACTCCTCGTCAGGGGTAGTAAGGGCTAAATAAATTACAATACAATAGTTCTATGTGTAAACAATGCATATTGTTAGAATAGTTAAGTTTAAGTATCCATTCCTCTGAAACTGCATGTTATTACAGTCCCATGTCAATAAGTGGTATTAGTATGTATGCTATCAATGGCATTTTCTAGTTACTATTATGTATAGAGTCTGGCTCGGTATTATATATATATATATATATATGTGTTTATATATAAACAAAATTAGATCCTACGTTTTTTTTCTTTTTCTTTTTTTTCTTTTAATGGTTCTGAGTAACCACAAATACATTTTATTCCTTCATTCATTCATTCATTCATTCACGTTATGGGTATTGAAAGATTGAGCAAAGTGCATCCTACGAGTTCCGCGCGCATCATTTAAATCACCACTGTGGTCCCAACGCACAAGCACGGACTCACCTGCGACTTCCCGGACACTGACAGCAGGGCGTGACTGGAGAACCGGGTCCGAGACGTGGACGGGGAGCCTGGGAGACTTCCCCCTGCAGACGCCACTCCGGGAGATCCGGGCAGGCTGCCCGGGGGTGTCCATGGCGTGCTGGGCATGGAGCCCACAGGGGTAGAGGGTGAGCCAGGCAAATTTCTCCAGGGGGCGCTTGGGGATCCGAGCAGGGTGCCCCCGGGGGTGCAGGGAGTGCCAGGCAGGGTGCCCCCGGGGGTGCAGGGAGTGCCAGGCAGGGTGCCCCCGGGGGTGCAGGGAGTTAAGGGTAACGATGTTGGCACCTTGTCCCCAGGGGTGCCTGGTGCGCCCGGCAGGTCGCTGCCCCCGGCCTCCTCCGGGAGCCCCGCGCACCGGGCCAGGCGCTCCACCTGCTCGGCCAGGCGCAGCACCTGCGCGCGGAGGCTGCGGTTCTCCTGCTGCAGGTCGGAGACGGAGCGGGGCAGGGGCCCGGCCAGGCGCAGCACGTCCTCCAGCTGCCGCTCCACCCCGTGCTTGAACACCTGGATGTCCACATGGATCTCCCGCACCGCCCCGCGCAGCGTCTCCTCGTAGCGGCCCAGCGCCTCGCACACCGACTGCGCGTCCTGGCTGCTCAGGTCGGCGATCTCACTGCTGGAGGGCACCGCGGACTCCATGGGGCCAGCGTCCAGGAGCAGCGCGGGGTAATGTCCAGAACCCGCGCAGGAAGCAGCAGCAGCAGCAAGGGTCTGAAACAAGCGCAGGCAGAGTCTGAAACAAGCGCAGGCAGGGGTGATTAGCCTTTAGTCCCCACTAGGTTTATCTCATGCTCCTAGATGCGCACAGGTTATAACTACTCCCAGAACTCCCGCAAGCTGGCGGTTACCGTCCAAACCACGTGCAGGTGGGGATCGGCGTCCCAAACGCGCGCAGGTTTGGCCACTGTTCCAAGCTCTGTGGCAGAAGATGAATAAAGGCCGTCTATAGTGAAGAAGAGGAAGCGAGCGTCCAGAATGAACGCAGAAACAGAATGGAGCGGGGGAATGGGGTAATACTAGAGTTCAGTACATTCGGAGTTAATTTGAGAGTCCACAATCCGCGTCAGAAAGTGTAGTGTCCAAATCAGGCCACCTGGCATGCGTGACCCGAGCAAGTGGATGCTGAAAGGAAGCAGCGCCGCAGGTGCAACGCTTTCTCAAAAATCAGGATCAGCTGTGCAGAGTAGTGTTCGAGGCAGGTGTGAACCGCTCAAAAAAGGCGCAAAGGAGAGTAAACTTCAGATCCCTTCCCTCATCAGTGAGTGAGCCGTAGTTGTGGTAGCACGATCACCTAAGCATTCAGGCATTTAATGCACCGGCAGCTGATGTACCCCGAACCTGAGCACTTCGTCCACTCTGCTCCGGACGCGGCGCTGTTCCTTGGTGCATGCACCCGGAGCCCCCGCAGGGAGTGCGCACCGACCCCCAGCTCCCAGTCCGCAGTGACCCGCTTCACGGAGCCTGTGCGCTGCGAGCCTCTGCAGCGGTGAGCACACCCCGGAGCCTGCAGTCCAGGGACCCTCCGGCCCGGCCCCAGCTCGATGCCCCCAGCCGGCCCCCACAGTCACGCTGCTGCAGCAGGAGGCGAGCACGGCAGGTCCTGCCTGGGCTTTAAACCAAGCCGCCGATCGAGCCCTTTAAACACGAGGACGCCTCAGACTGGCGGCGGGGTCGGAGCAGCAGGTCCGTCTCCCCCTCCAGCACGGGGATTGAAGGGCCGGCACTGGGGGCGGGACGTACCACGCGGAGAGAAGGGGAGGCAGGGACTCTCAGCCAGAAACAGCGCTCCTGCCTGTTGCTTCTGGGAGGTTGTGGGTCGCGCACGATTTTTTGTGTGTGTTTTTTTAATTCCCACCCCACTTCAGTTGAAAACTCTTTTTAGGCTGCACACTGTAGCGGTGTAGGGCAAACACACACTACTGGCCTCGTGTTACTCAAACACTCCCACTTAAAGTTACACCTCACATCACGGTCCGTGTCCCAGGCTGTGGCGCCACATTGTGTGAAGAGATGGGCCATGCCTTGGTCCACGCCGTGGACACTTTAGCATCTACTGTCCGAGGACGCGGCTCCCATATATTACCTAACCCTGTCGGGCGCGCACACTTTCGGGTTGCGTTACTCGCTGAGGGTGTGGATGACGCACCGTTTGAAGCGGCGCCTCCCCCACTCTCAGCCTGTGGGTCTGCTGCTGTCTGTCTCTCGCGCACACGCAGAGGCAGTAAATCTCTTATCGCTGTCTAATGACCTGTACATGCTCTAAATGCAGCTCACACACGCTGAAGCTATGGCTCGCCCTCTACCAGAGTCTGTGGGTCACACAGTATCCGAGTCTGTGGGTCACACAGTATCAGAGTCTGTGGGTCACACAGTATCAGAGTCTGTGGGTCACACAGTATCAGAGTCTGGGGGTTATACAGTATCAGAGTCTGTGGGTCACACAGTATCAGAGTCTGTGTCATACAGTTTCAAAGCCTGTGGGTCATACAGTATCAGAGAATGTGGGTCATACAGTATCAGAGACTGTGGGTCATACAGTATTAGAGTCTGCTGGGCATACAGTATCAGAGTCTGTGGGTCACACAGTATCAGAGTCTGGAGGTTATACAGTATCAGAGTCTGCGGGTCATACAGTATGAGAGTCTGCGAGTCGTACAGTATCATAGTCTGTGGGTCATACAGTATCAGAGACTGTGCGTCATACAGTATCAGAAACTGTGGGTCATACAGTATTAGAGACTGGGGGACATACAGTATCAGAGTCTGTGGGTCATACAGTATCAGAGTCTGCGGGTCATAAGGTATCAGTGTCTGTGGGTCATACAGTATCAGAGTCTGCGGGTCATACAGTATCAGAGTCTGTGGGTCACACAGTATCAGAGTCTGGGGGTTATACAGTATCAGAGTCTGCGGATCATACAGTATCAGAGTCTGTGTCACACAGTTTCAGATCCCGTGGGTCATACAGTATCAGAGACTGCGGGTCATACAGTATCAGAGTCTGCGGGTCATACAGTATCAGAGACTGTGGGTCATACAGTATCAGAGACTGTGGGTCATACAGTATCAGAGACTGTGGGTCATACAGTATCAGAGTCTGTGGCTCACACAGATTCATAGTAGGTGGGTCACACACCATCAGATTATGGGTCGCACTGTCAGAGTCTGTGGGTCACGCACTGCCAGAGACTGTGGGTCATACAGTATCAGAGTCTGTGGGTCATACAGTAGCAGAGTCTGTGGGTCATACAGTAGCAGAGTCTGCGGGTCATACAGTATGAGAGTCTGCGAGTCATACAGTATGAGAGTCTGCGGGTCGTACAGTATCATAGTCTGTGGGTCATACAGTATCAGAGACTGTGCGTCATACAGTATCAGAAACTGTGGGTCATACAGTATTAGAGACTGTGGGACATACAGTATCAGAGTCTGTGGGTCATACAGTATCAGAGTCTGTGGGAAATACAGTATCAGAGACTGTGGTTCATACAATATCAGAGTCTGTGGGGAATACAGTATCAGAGACTGTGGTTCATACAGTATCAGCGACTGTAGTTCATAAAGTGTCGTACCGTATCAGAGTCTGTGGGTCATACAGTATCAGAGACTTTGGGTCATACAGTATCTGAGACTGTGGGTTTTACAGTATCAGAGTCTGCGGGTAATACAGTATCAGAGTCTGCGGGTCATACTGTATCAGAGTCTGCAGGTCATACACTATGAGAGTCTGCGGGACATACAGTGTCAGAATCTGTGGCTCACACAGTATCAGATTATGGGTCACATAGTCAGAGTCTGTGGGTCACACAGTATCAGTCTGTGGGTCACACAGTATTAGATTATGGGTCGCACTGTCAGAGTCTGTGGGTCACGTACTAACAGAGACTGTGGGTCATATAGTATCAGATTCTGTCAGGGTCTGACTAAGGTGCCTGCCTAGAGGATAGACTTCAACACCCAGAATGCCTTGCATGTAGTGGGACGGCTTCAGAAAGCATAAAGTCCTATGGATGCCTGCAATTGGTGCCCGTGATTTGTCCAATGAAATCTGTTGTTAGCGGACGCCCTGTCCCCGCGGAGCTGCTGGGGAGGTGTGGTTCGTTTTTGCTCTGTGGCTGTGGAGCAAGTTGTGCTGAGACGATTGATGACAGTTACCGGCTGGTACTGTCTATTAGTTTTCCCGCGAGGCGTGTGAGACGCTTGGACTGCCCCCTCAGCGTCCTTGCGGTAACGTCTTATTTTGATTGGTGAGTGACTCCGGAGACACCCGGATTGCCCCCTCTGTTTCACTCACGGGACGCGGCCAATACCGCGTTGCAGACACCGGCTGGTGCTGTGTTTCATTGTAGGCGCGTGAGACGCTGGTTTTCACCCTCCGCGCTCTTTGTCTTATTCTTTAGCTTTTCTTTTGGGTGTTAGGTGGAGACGCTTGGATTTCCCCCTCCACTTTACACCGAGACTAATTACGGTACTCTCGGCTGAGAGCATCCTACAGGAGCCACTGGGATTGCACCCTCCTGTTGTTTGTACTTGTTCTTGCTCCGAATATTCCCTTCAGGCAGGAAGTGCCGGCTGGCTACATTTAAGTTTGGTTTTCCTATTATTTATGAGGAACAGTGGTTGCTGTCTTATCGACTGATCAGGAACTTGGAGAGAGATTGATCTACCATTAGTACGATTAAGAATACCTTTACAGCTCCCTTCTTTTGGCACCTGGTGAGTGAATGTGGGTTGTGAAGAAGGGTGAACGACACGCATGATACATAGAGGTTTAGGAGGGTCCTAATTGTGGTTTCTTTTCCTCAGCCTGAGAAGGAATTCAGCAGAGGGAAGGGTCGCTACCTGAGCCTTATCAGGTGAGGGTCCTTATCAGCCCTTATGATATTGAACAAGGAAGTTAGAGTGTTGTGGACTAACGTGTCCCCTTTTGTCATTTCCGATTCCCTATCCCTGCTGTTCCTATCCCTACCTTTTTCCCTCGCCTGATTGCCTTTGCACTCTGGAGGTTTTAGATAGTCAGAGTGGAGGGACATCTGGAGGTGGACCCCATTTGAGCATCGTTCCGACCCTGAGGAATAGCAGCCGTGACAGATTCTGTGTCTCATACACTATCAGAAACCGCATGTCACACACTACCAGACTGGAACACACAGTATCTAAATCTGTGGGTCCCACTACCTGACGCAGTGTATCACACACTATCTGAGACTGCCAATTGCACACTATCTGTATCTGTTGTCACACTGTCTGAGGCTATGGTTTACGCACATTCAGAGACTGTGGGTTACATACCTTTCAAGCCAGTGGGTCACACACAATCAGAGACTTTAAGTCGCACACTATCAGAGACTGTGGCTCACACTGTCTGAGACATTGGGTTACACACAAGGCACAAGTCCTAAAAAAAGAAGTGGGGAGGGCTAACCAAGTTAGGTAGTATGAAAGTGAAAGCATAATGCGTGCCATCACAGCGCATGTTGTCACAACTCGTGACATTGCACATGACATCACAGAAAGTGACATAACAAGAAGTTACATCAGATATCAAGACCTCACACATGTCTATCAGGTATATCATGAGAATCAACTTCTACATGGCCCCCCTCGCCGCCATCGTCAGACAGCACAGACTCGGCATAGTATCTTATGCCGACGAGACCCAGCTCATCCTCTCCCTCACCAAGGACCCCATCACCACCAGACCGAGCTTCCAGGACGGAATGCAGGACGTCGCATCCTGGATGATCATGAGCTGCTTGAAGCTCAACTCGGAGAAATCAGAGGTCCTCGTGCTCGCACCCACCCCCTCTGCATGGGAGAACACCTGGTGGCCTATCGCTCTCGGCAGCCCCCGACCCCATGTACTATGCCCGAAACCTCAGCATCGTACTTGACTCCTCCCTCTCCATAACCCGACAGGTCAACGCCGTCGCCTCCACCAACTTCAACGCCCTCAGCATCCTCCGAAAGACCTTCAAATGGATCTCCCCCAGTCAAGGAAGACCGGCACCCATGCACTCATAACCAGCAGACTGGCCTACGGAAACGCCCTCTATGCCGGGATCAACAAGTCTCTGGTACGCAAACTCCAGACCATACAGAACACCGCAGCCAGACTCGTCCTTGGTATCCCTCGACATGCACATATCACCCAGCACCTGCATAACCTCCCCTGGCTCCCTGTCAAGAAAAGAGTAATATTCAAGATAATCACCCACGCCTACAAATGCCTCCACAACACCGGACCCCAATACTTCAACAACAGAATCTCCTTCCACGCACCCAAGAGGAACCTCCGATCCGCTGACCTAGCCCTCGCCGAACCCCCGCGCATCTGCAGAGCAAGAACAGGTGGAAGAACCTTCTCCTACATAGTGGCTCAGACCTGGAACGAGCTGCCATTCAACATCAGGCTCGCCCCCACTCTGCACATCTTCTAGAAGACCCTCAAGAGCTGGCTCTTCGACTGACCGGAGCTGCTATTCCCCCCCAACCTCCTCAGCGCCTTGAGACCCTCACCGGTTAGTAGTGTGCTTAAAAATCCCCTGTTGGATTGATTGATTGAGTACATTTAAGCTCATTATGAGATTTAATAAATTAGATTGTGCGTTGGGGTTGTGCCAAAAAAGTGGCGCAATCCTGACACACAATCTGGGCCTCAACAAATACATTTATTTTAGTTAAACCCTGCCACAAAGATATTGGCAACAAGGAGTAGCATGTCAGTAGATCTGTTCTGCTTAGTTGGTTGCAAAGTCTGCATTTTAAAATATTTGATTGGGTTAAGATATCTGCTGCCAAGGTGCTCTGTAAATATCAGGGAATAATAATTATGCTGAGAGAACTCTGGAGGTTGACGCATTTGTGGGAGAGATCTGTGTCTTGTGAAGTCCCTGATTTGAAGCAAAGTAGTATAGAAGGTTAATGTGTCTCCTGCTAAGCACATCATGTAACATGCAGATGACCGATATTTCATGTATCGAGGTAAGTGGGTTACTGCTTTTAACATGGAGATCCTTTTGTTACCTGCAGTTAATAAATTGTAATCCTTCTACTATAACACAGTGAAAAATTGACATTTGACTCATACACCCTGTAACCTACCTCATGTCACACATCTTGTACATTTATTTACACACTTACATGATTTATTGTCAATGTATAATGTGTATGTTTTGTAAAGAGCTCAGACACCCTGTATTGGGATGCGTAGCACTATAAAAGAAACTTAAAAAAAATGCTATTGAAATTGTTATTTGTTTAAATACTTGGACAGACCAACACAGCTGACATTCTTACAGTGCATGTACTTATATACAGGGACTGAACAAAGTCCAAAGCATGCCTCTCTTAAATACCTGTGAAGAGATAACAAGCTGTGTGCCGTAATGTCTGCTCCATTGCATTTACTTTTAAGTGTGAGGTTGCAGGCCGCCTCCAGTCAGCATACTCAAACAAAAGGAGGCCTGATGGCCCCTTAATTTCGGCATTTATCTTCGGCCCAGCTGGAGGTGAAAAAAAAGCCCCCTCCGCGTCTGCACGTTGTTTCTGGAAATGGAAAGCAGACAAAGTACAGATGGTGCTGAACGTGTCCCAGTGTCTGAAAATTACATCAGGACAAGTTCAACATACTTCCATGGGGCTCAACTTCTTGTCAGGGTGGACGGCATCCACCACCTGAAAATAGTGGGTGGACGCCGTGTACCTGCGTGTACCCCCGACTTGTGCCCTGGTTACACACATTTCAAGACTGTTGGTCATACACAATCAGAGACTTTAAGTCACACACTACCAGACAATGACTGTGTGTCATATACTATCAGACAGATCCTGTGTGTCACACACTATCAGAACTGTGGCTCACACTAGCTGAAACTTTGGGTTGCACACACTTAAAGACTGTTGGTCATACACGATCAGAGACTTTAAGTCACATACTATCAGACAGAGACTGTGTCACACACTATCATAGACTGTGGCTCACACTATCTGAAACTTTGGTTTCCACACACTTAAAGACTGTTGGTCATACACAATCAGAACATTTATGTCACATACTATCAGACTGAGACTGTGTGTCACACACTATCTCAGACTGTAGGTCACACACATTGATGTGACTGTAGTTCCACACACCATAAGAGACTGTGGGTCGTTCACAATCAGACTGTAGCATATACAATTAGCCTGTGTGTTGCTCCCTATTTGAATGTGAGGGTCACACCCCAGAGAATTTAGGTCACACACTGTCGGAATCTGTGAGTCACACACTTTCTGAGATTGTGGGTCACACACTATCTATTTATTTTAAAGTTTTACAGAGCGCGAACCAGACCCGTAAGGGTATCAGATCGCTTTACAGGATTGATGGGTGGTATACAAAAGACTTAGGAGGGGAGGGTAGCATTGGGATAAAAACAAGTAGATACATTACACAAGACAACACTGAATCTCAACTCTTAGGTGGGATTTTTTAAATTTTTTTATTTTATTTGAAGAGTTTTATATAGCACTGGCTAGACCCGGAGGTATCAGAGCGCTTTACATGAGGACAAGTCAGTTACAAGTTACATGAGGACAAGTGTCATAAGTTACATCAGTTACAGGGTTACACAGTACAGTGACATATAAAAGACATTGTTACGCGGTCGGAGGGAGGGGGAGGAAGGGAGACACAGCAGAGAGACGTGAAGAACAGTGCCCAATGTCCGGCTGTGTAGGTGACAGCTGAAGGGTGAACCTAAGCCGATCTCCTCTATAGCTGTCTATGCAGCTCCACCGGGCATCAGCCATATTGCTCGGTCTCGGGAGAAGGTAGGGGTAGACAAGGGGTGCATCACCAAGTCCAGTAAGATGAGAGAGGTGTCGTTGGCTCCAATGGAAGTGGTGAAGGGCGCTCATCGTTCCGGTGCAACAGGCATCAAGGGGACAGTCGCAACCGCAACATGGAGGAACCAGGGAAACGGACTACATGCGCCATAGGCAAAGCTTTATGGGGTGGGCAGCAGATAGATCTGGGAGTAGGTAAGGTTGAAAGTCTCCGATCTGTCCCAGGAAATCCAAGATGGGGGAGACCACACGGTCACTCAAGGAAGCGGTTCTAGGAAGAGAAGGCAGCTGCAGAGTCAGGGGGACAAGCAACTCAGCACAAAAGGAAAGCCAGCTTGGTGATGTGGGCAGCGGCATCACGTCTCAGAACATGTCAAGTTGTCTCTTTCCCCATGTGGTCTTCGGGGGCCCCTAAAGTCTTCCCACCGCCTCACAAGGCACCTCCCTGGGATCTTCGTGTCGAGATTCACCAGGGGCGCACTCCGGCCGCCATCCTAGGGTCATGCGTCTCACGGGGGACCTCTCGGCATACTCCCACTCATCTTTACAGCTCCCCTCTGACTTTGGGAATTTACACAAGTGTACTCACCCGTTCCGGTGTTGTCGTTGCGGGGACTCTCTTCTTCTGGCCCAGATATCAATTTTTCCCACTGCAGGAGCATGAGTTCTATAGTTTAAGTCCACTTGTCACGGGCCCCTGGTTGCAGATCCCCAAACCGCTGAAGCTACGTCGGGCTCGGAATCACTGGAAACAAGGGTGTGGCACCGCCATTTTGTAGTCAGGCAGGTCGCCTCGCTGCACTTCTTCAATCGGAAAATTTTCAGCGATTCGGGGTCGGCGGCCCCCAAGAATTGCTCTGATTCCTGGGGGGTATTCCGCCACCGTTTTACCGACGAGTTGACGTTCGAAATGCTATGATTCAGGTGGAGGTTAGGTCGGCTAGGGACTCTCCGCAACGCTCGTCTCCTTGGGTGTCCTATTGCCGTCCGGGAGCGGCCATGCTGGTCGTAGGCTCACTCCTCCCGGCCTCGTCCATGCTGGAAATATCTCTTCCTGTGCTGCAGCTCCCAGCTAAGGATGACCACTATTGAGGTCCTCGTCGCTGGTGCTGCACTCGGCGGTTCATTAGGGACCCGTCGGCATTGATATTTTATGATTTAGCGAGCCGCTGCTCGGAGCCTTAATCAGACCCACCCGCGATGGCGAAGGGAGCCCAGACAAGACTGTAGTAGACATGCTTCAGTGCTTGTCAACAGTCTTGTGCACCCCCCTTTCTCACATAATATAACAGTTGAAACTAAAGCCTGGTGCGGGCTGCCTGGGAACGGGAAGGTGAGGGCGGAGAGGGGGTAGTGGTGTTGAGCGCTGCCTGCTCTCTCCTCCTGCAGAGTGGTGTCTCGGAGCCGCTGTGTGGAGCCTGTTCTGCCCGTTGTGTCTCCATGTTCATTACCAAGTTTCCTCTCAGGCCTCTCTATCAGTCTCTTAATATAGAAAATAAGACTTTCTCTAGCCAACAAATATCATGATAATAAACCTGAAAGGACGAAAACCACTTCGACGCGAAGGTGGGAGATAAATAACCCTGGGCGTAGTTCGCGGAGCCGCACTACGCGGAGCTCCGCGAAGACGCACTTGCACTCCGCGAGCTACGCGGACATGCGTAGTTGCTTGCTAGACCCGTTCGCGCGCCGTTTTTCGTCTTCGGGAGCGCGGTGCGCGTGTTCGGGGCGCTGCCTGCATGCTCGAGATAGCTAGCGCGCTAAGTTACTCAAGAGGTTTGTCCCGCCCGCTTGCGTTCCCTTATTTCCTGTTCCGGGTCACAAGTAACGTGTTCGCGTTGTGTTAGACATGTTCGGGAACTCATCTTCTCGTTCGCACTGCCAAAGTGCGTGATCGCGTCAAATATCGCGCGTACCTACCCCGGCGGTCGCGACGGGTGGAGCCATCTTGGATTTCACACTCTGGCTATGGTTTTGGGCCTACTTTAGCATCTAACGTCTATCTCTTCAATCCTGGTCTTTTCACTCACTTTTTCAAAATTTCTTTACTTATTACCTATCTCTCTCTGTGCCTAGGTTTATATTTTTCATTTTATTTTTACTTTTACAACTTTTTTGCAACTTTTCTCTGGTTTTATATTACTTCCTTCTTTTACCTTGCTTCTTCCTTCCCCTACCTTTTTGTCTTCAACTTTTCTTCTCCCCTCCACCCAGAACCATGGTGAAGGGTGCCAGCAGCATCGGCGGCTCAAAGGGCAAGGCGGCTGTGCCGAAAAAAACCCGGCTGCCTTGCGGCAGAATGCGCCCCGCAGGAGTGACGCCCCGCCAACTTTTTGGGGAGGAGGAGGTGGCTGCCCTGGTCTTTTTTATTCAGCGCCACCTCCCCTTGACTTTGGCAGCAGGCGGCAGGCCCGGCTCCGGCTACCAGCGCATTGAAGAGCGGTGGGCGAAGGTGCGCCGGGCAGTCTTCCGCTGCTCCGGTATCCGGCGTACCCACCATCAGCTGTCCCACTGCTGGGCCGACATTTTGGACCGGGAGCAGGACCTGTTGGACCTGCTTGGTGTCGAGGTTGTGGGTCTTGGTGAGTGGCTACCCCAAAAATAAAGTGTGTGTGTGTGTGTATATATATATATATATATATATATATATATATATATATATATATAGTAGTATAAATATTGTTATTGTATCTTTGTAAATATTGGCTGAATAAGTAACGCGATGACTGTTGCTCCTAGTTACATTTCCGATGTATTCCGGTATATCTACTGTAATTGTATGACAGTGTTCTTCTTCACTGACTCTTGCGTGTTGTTTCAACTTGGCGCTAGCTGTTGCTGTTTATTGATGTGAGATTTTCTTTATTGTAGAGAACTGAAGTTAGTTAATGCTATTAATAGAGTCTTGTCCTTCCTTTGTCCGTCAGTGAAATAGCGGTGGATGGATAATTGTACGTAGTTTGCATATTGTAGCATTTTTTTCACGGCCTTCTCTTCTGCATGAATCGAATCCTCCTCTGGCAATGAATGCTAAAGTTACTTTGTTCTTCTTACCTCAGCCAGGGCCGGCTCTAGGCATGTGCAAGCTGTGCAACTGCACAGGGCCACCAAACTTCAGGGGCCACCGCACCAATATATATCCTTAATTTAATAATCCTCTGAGGATGGATACATATTTGTGTTGCGGCCCCTGGCAGGGATTTGTTGCCTCTGGCTCTGTTCCACTTCCAAACACCCTGACTGACTCCCCCTCTTCACTGTCCTCCGTCCTCCGCCCCGACCTCCTCTTCTGGGGCCCCCTACCTACGCTCCCTGCCCAGGAGGACCACCATGAGCCTAGAGCCACCCCTGCCTCAGCCCTCCATAGAACTGATGTAGTTTGTTTAATGAGTGGTAGGCTTGGCAGCAGTAGCATTCAGTCAGTAGCAGAACAAAATATGATGCAACGAACGTACAATTTCGTGTATGCACAAAATTTCTGCATGTCTCCTCCTGGTGATCTATGGCATTTTGCTGGCAAAAATGAAAAAGAAATGACTACTCACAGATAATTGATTACCCCATTCTTGAATCTCTTGAATCGGTGGTGTTGTTCAGGTGTTACTGCCTCTGTGTTATTTATTAATCTTCAATCAGAATGTTTATGGAACATGTGATTTGTTTTCTACAAGTATACAGTCAGTGAATCCTGCAAGGCAGTAGTCATTTGGTAGATCAATGTTTGTTTCTTTTAATGTTCTAGCAGTGTTTTTTGAAATGATGTCTATGTTTCACAGCACTCAATGTTTTTCTTTTTGTTTATTATTTCTTACATGAACCACAGAACCCAGGGGCAAGCAGAATGCAGGGACCGAGTCGGCGGGTGAACCACCACAGACACAGAGCTCCTCTACTGAGGATCCTGCTGCTGTTCCCAGTAAGTCCAACAGTGCTTGTTTTTTCCTCTGTAATGTGTCTGCTTTGGCAATTGACACCAACCAAGTATGCATCCAGAATGATGTTTGTCTAGTATTTTGTAAACGTTAGTATACCACTACTAGTCTTGTGGGTATTCTATCTTCTATGGAGTCATATACATATTACATAACTATGTATGCACCAGAAAATTTGATGTTGGTGCTGATAGGCAGGTTGGACCTTACTTACACCTCAGTCACAGAACTCTGAGGAACCCACAATTCACTGAACGACAACCTATATGGGCTCAGTCATTGGTCAATTATTCAATTATCACACTCCTGAACCCCAATACCAAGATGCCCAATGCTTTTATTACACAAACCATTACCTAAGAAACCCCCTTTTGCTCACTCACTCGTGTGAGTCTACGAGACAACAGACACTGAAAATAAACTTCAGAGTCAAAGTGGTACTTCAAAAGCTTTATTTTGTTAGAAGTAAGTAAGTAACATCAATGTTTTTAAGTTGTTCCGTGAAATACGTCGAGGGGCCCACCAGAAAAAATCCAGAGTTAAAAAAGGCAGAATAAAGTAATCAACATTTGTACAGCTACTAGTGCACAATAGGGAAATGTGGGAAATATCGGAGACCCCTCACCATTGAACGTATACTGGTTACATATGTCTCTTTTTTGGTAAGCTCTGGAAATGTCAGCTTCGTAGAAGGAAATCTTCTCATCTGCCGAAAATTAATGACAAAAGTGGTGCACGTTAGACAGTATGAAATACATTTAGGCCAGTTTTATGCAGCCATGCTAAAAAGAAGTTGTAACCTGTAAGCAAACTCTATTCCACAATCCACATAGAAAACTTAAATACGGGCCCTTTTATTTTCCAACCTCTTCAGGTGTATGCATTGAACAATGATGTGTTGCCTCAAAGGCGTCTTCTCGGACTGTGCAACAAGCTGCGAGTTAGCATGCGCAAAACTGGATACATTGATGTACAAAGGTTACATAGTTCACTTCCAATTTCCAAGGACTAGAGTAGCAGTACAGATGAGATGAGCTTGGGTACCATACCATAACAATGAATGCTAATATGTGTAGTGACTCTGCTGTACTATGCAATGTGGACTCCTACTGATTATGTACGTTGTACTTAACTGTTTTGAAGAACTCCATTCTTGGTGAACAAGTACAATGGGGGCTGTGCATCCATCTAAAAAGGTGTACTTATTTTTATAGGTGCAGAACCCTTACCATCCACCAGTGCCGACGGGGACAGCGGCGCAGCTTCAGCGATCCCTGCGGGGACAGGAGGACCAGAGGCACCTACACCAGCAGCAGTGGGGGGGGAGCCAACAGCGGCAGGCGATGGTAAGTTACATTCAATAGTGATCCGCATTACTTGGTGGGAGGGGAAAACTTCCTCACTGTACTCTACTGGACAATATATGATGTTACCTTTACTTGTCATTACCATGCTTAGCATTACCACTACAGTAATGCAGGTGGCTGATAGCAGTCGGATGCATGGGTTGTTTTTGAAGCATGGAAAGGGGAAAACACAGCTGCCAGCGTGGTTGGGAGACACACCCAATACCGGTGGTTAGTGGATAGTCTCAGCAGCAGCGGTGTTTTGGGCAAACCCAAAGGCAAGGGAAGGAGGGGACGACTGGGTGCATGGGTCGTTGCTGGTGAAACACAAACCAAATAAGGTTTGTTGCGCGATATAAAGAATGATAGTCTCTACTAGACATGTACTACTAGCTGCCCCCTGTTAATTAATGTTAGTTTGAGACTGTTCCCGCCTTCCCGGAATCAGAGTATATAATATAAAACGAGATATGAAAAAGACAGGTGTTCGTTCTAATGTGTGTGACCGTTGAAGTACACCCATGCTACTAGGGCAGGCATAATGCCGTGCCAAAAAGTCCAACAAATTAATTATATAGGCCGTAGAATGTTCAAGATAGATGCAACACAATTTTTTGTACTCCGCTTGCTTGCTAGTGCTACTGTGCCGCCCACTATGTGTTGAATCAATGTTGTGTTCTTGATTTGCAGGGATTTTGGATTACAACAATTCTGTTTCTTTCTTTATAGTTACTCCTTCCAAAAAACAAACAAGGAAGGAGTTGGCAGTCCAGGCCCGGCAGCGGAAACTGCAGGCTATCGTAGAGGCCTACCGCCGGCTGGTGGATCAGGCCGAGGAGGAGGAGGAGGAGGCGGCGGCAGCAGCTGCTGCCTCTTCCAATGCCCCGGCCCACAAGCCTGCAGGACTACGTCGCCGTGGTCAGGCAGCCGCCCGCCGCCGAATTGTTACATCATCGGCGGCCCCCCCACAACAACATGCGTGCAAATGTAGGTGCCGGGAATTCCAAGAAAAGATTCTCCGCCGGGTAGCGTCTAAGCTTGAGGAGGAGCGGAAGAAGCTGGAGGACGGAATAGAGGAGTGTGTCAAGATCCTGGTGGACAAACACCTGAAAGCCCGCCGGCTTTGAAATGGACCCTGTTGTTTGCCCCTTTTTAAATCCTTTTGTTGGTGGGTGGGATTTGGGTGTTGGGGTGTACATTTAACTTTGAAATTTGGTTGGGGTTAGGGGAGGGTAGGGACAGCTCTGGGCCTGGGGGTAACATTTGATATATATTTTATTTTTCTATCATCGTTATGTTAAAATAAAAATGAGACAAAGATATTTTCAAAAGAAAACATTTGAAGTTCATTTGTGTTTGTTGGGGGGGTGGAGGGGGGACTGTTTCACCAAATAATGTACGTTGTGCAACATCACAACGTTTAATTGGCCATGCAGGTCAGGGGGGACAGTGCTTTCGAATTAAAAAATATATTGTCCACATCTTTAACATGCAGACAGGTAGATGCGCTAAACCCTCACCGAGTTCTATTTGTAGTATTAGAAGAACTACCAGTCTGTCTTGCGTTATACCTCACAGCAAACTTATCTTACCTGTGATTGCTGATGATGACGTGGGCTGCATTTGTTTCCCAAGACAATGGATAAGAATCTGTTGTTCTGAACTTCTGTGATAGTAGATAGACCCTGCCAGTAGCATTTTGAGACAAAAAGAAAGAGGCAGTCATTTTCGTGATAGACAATGTGGGGGTAGTATAAGTATTAAGTACAGTAGATTACACGACTGAGCCAATACAATTTTGCAACTGCTAAACAGAAACAAAACAATGGTTTTGGGGACTGGAAAGTAAGTGCAAGAGAAGATAAGAAGTTCAACTGTAGTTGTAGTACTCACGTCAACGTCAAACTTTTCTAAATCATAATGCTGTAAACTTAAACACAAACAATGATGCCAATTCATTACATATTGGTTGTTTGATGGTAATGGTAAATTAATTGGCATTATACACAGAGCTTGAGTTGGGAAGCAGAAGAAGATCCCGGCCATGCCTTGTTGAAAAGGAGTCTGACACTATTGTTGCTTTTCACCACATCTGCCCCAGCAAGCGCGTGATCAAATTGTTGGTGTATATTTAATGTAACAAACATCGCACCTCAATGAAACCACGCAGCCCGGGGGAAGAGGGTTAGGGTTTGTTGAATGGATGGGTACGGGGGTTTGCGGAAAGGTTTGAGAAATAAAAACAGTACGCATGTAGACAACAAAAGCAAAACAATGAAGACGATGATTTATGATGTTGAATTTGATCCACTAGCCAATGAATGTAAGGAATAAATGTAGAACCAGGATACGCAGAATATCATTCTTTGTTTCCCGCCATCCAATTGCTTGATGATGATGATTAGTGGTAATGGACGGTGAGTAGACGCTCATAGTATAATAGCAGTGGGTGAACAACGTCCAGCCTGTGTGGATTGAAAAAGAAAAGCCAAATACAAAAGAATGTGAATGACCTAAACAAAGTGTATTTGAAATACAGTGCAGATCAACAAAATAATACAAGCGGAATAGTCGTAAAGAGAGAGAGGACTTTCAGACTGAGGCGGCTTCGATACAATATGTTATGTATAAGTCTACTAGTTGCACATTATTAATCTAGAAGTACAAGAAAAGATAGGAGCCAGCACAGAACAGACCCACGACACAGGGTCGCAGTAACACAAACTGCATTTACCTAACAATTTGCCTGAGCCAGAGAAAGGGGCATAAAAATTAAAAAAGCAACCTAGCGTTTTCAAAATTAATCAACCAAATCAATGCGTCATTCTCAGTCAGCAATAATACCACTATTGTACTGTACCACTGCACAGTGCAGTGCACACACATGAAGTAGCCTGGGTCTACTCTACTGTGCTGTGCCTCTTATTTGTATTTACCTTGTATTCCACTCCAAGAAACATCGTACATCAATCAGCGCAGATCGAACTGACTGGCAGCGTGCAATGATATGTGTGGTGTCACCATCATTATCAGGTCTGGCACGTCTAGTCCAACAGCACCAGCAACTCAGTCTACTCTGTAGTGAGTGACTACGAACGATAAATTGAGTACTGACTGCACCTGTAGTAGTAGGATCACAAGTGCGTAAATAATTTATATTATTAAATAACATGGAAAAATTGCCCATCACGTGAGTCTGAACTTACTAGTATACTTTAATTCCATGCACATTTGCTCAGAGTCAGCTAAACATCCTATGCAATGCATTGCATCATTCATTTAATATACCTGTCTTGCTCTTGTCTTTCACTATCAGATGATTGATCACAGATGCTGCCGAGCCTTTTAAAAATCACATCAAGTTGACTTCAGTTGTGGATGCCTGCTCAAGTATTGACACTGAAGAGTCTCTATGAATGCCTGCAGACAGAGGTGGTAGCCTTAAGAGTAAGACAGTGATGAGTTGCAGATTTCAAATGATATAGAGGATGGCTGTAGTCATGACTGTACGGTTCACTTGTTATGGAGGGACTGTTAGAGGCTACATTATTGTACTATATTCCATCTACATACAACATCCAATGTATGGCTGGCAAGATGGAATTGTATTGACTTGAGTGGGAGGCAAGAAGATGGAGCAAGACTCTGAGGAGTGCTGCAGTCAACAAATGCACAGGCGTGCAACTCCAGTAGGTAAATAAAAAGATACAGTGAAAATAAAAGCAGTCGTGCAACTCCAGTAGGTACATAAAAAGAATCAGTTGTGGGGATGGATTTGGTTGTGTTTTTTTTTATTTGCAGTTTAGCACCAGAAAGCCATTGTTAATAAGAAAATAACACAAATAAAGGAAGGGAGAAAGTAACAATTTAAAAGCCTAGTTGTCAGGGAAGAGGAGCTCGTCCTCAAACTCTGTGCGTTCGGACAGAAGTAGGTCATGTAACCCAGTAGTGAGGAGGTCTTCGGACTCGCTTTCTTCATCCTGCGCTGATTCACGTACTTGATAGTCTGGTGGTATGAAGCGTTGATTAATTTTTATCATTGTCAGCCTCTCCACGCTTTTGGGGGAGAGACTAGTCCTTTTCGATGTGACAATGGCACCAGCAGCACTGAAAACCCGCTCAGAAGAGACACTGGCTACAGGACAAGCCGGATACTTTATCGCCAGCCTGCTCAGCACTGGCCACTGTCTCCTTCTTTCATACCAATAGACCAATGGGCTTTGCTCCATGAACACCTCTGTTGTGTCATCCAGATAGGCCTGAACCATCCGCTCAGTGTTCATTGGGGCTCGGCTTTGCTGGTCCTCTTTTCCCTTTGCAACAGCAACGGACTTACCCATCCCTTTCTGTAGAAAAAAAGCAGTTATGCTTTTGGTTGGGTCTGCTGAATCAGATCGTGTAGGTGCTGCTTTTGGTACTGTTGGTGCCTGCTGGAAAGCAGACGCACTGCTCTCATGCTGTGAAGAACTTGCGTCAGGAGTACTTGGACTGGCCTGGGCTGGCAGTGGCAGGCCTTTAAGTAACAGCCGTTCAGTTTCTAACTCATTAGCTTCCGCAGCTATGGAAGTTTTGTACTTGTCAACATCCTCATCTGAAAAAGGAATTACTGCGCTACTGCTGAGAAATAATTTGTACCGTGGATCCAAGATTATTGCAGTTATGTAATGTCCACCTGACACAATATTGTTGAGCCTTGCGTTTGTAGACAAGCGGTTGGTTAAGCCCTTGGCCAAGGTATATGCATCAACTTTTTGTTCGTCACCTTCGTATGTTTGACAGACCTCCTTCACCTGTTGCTCAAGCATGTACAACAATGGGATGGCTTGGCCCATAGTACAGTCCTCCCTGCTAACTGCACGTGTGAAGACCTCAAAGGGTAGTAGCATCTCTGTGATGCATTTAATGAGGTCCCACTGCCACATCTCAATGGTCAGGGCTTTAAGATTAACAGTAGGATCCCCTAAGCTTCTTGACATAACATAAGCATTCAGTGGGATGTACTGCTCAAAGAGACGCTCAAGCATGAAATAAGTTGAGTTCCAACGTGTTGGGACCTCCTGGATCAGTGCTTTGACTGGCAAGTTATGCTCACGCTGAATGACCCGTAGCAGCTTCCGTCCTTTAAAAGAATGGTTAAAGTGCGTGCATATTCTTCTGCAGATGATCAGTATGTTGCTGACTTTGGCTTCAGTTTTCAGAAAGTCTTGCACGACTAAGTTAATGCAGTGTGCCAAACAGGGTACCCTGAAATAATGTCCTTCTCTCATTGCCTTCACTACATTACTGCCATTGTCGGTGGCAACAAAACCAATCTTAAGGCCTCTTGGTTTCAGCCATTCAAAGACCTTGGTGTTAAAGTCAGACAAAATGTTTTCAGCAGTATGACTTTTGTCCATACCAAACATGGCTATAGTTGCATGTCTGCGCGTATCATTAAAAATTCCAGCAACGTCACGGAGGCCTGAAGTTAACTTGTCTTTAACACCTGCAAAAGAGATCCAGTGTGCGGTGATGCACATGAAATCTGTAGCATCGCAACTGCTCCACATGTCTGTTGTCAGGTGGATACAATGGACAACACTCTGTTGTAAGGCTTTCCCAATCAATTCCAGCACGTCGCGGTGTAGTGCTGGGACAGCAACTCGGGCAAAATAGTAGCGACTGGGAACCTTCCATTTTGGGCAGAGGGTTGCCACTAATTCCAGAAATCCAACAACCTCAACAAATGAAAATGGGAGAAGGTCCAGTGCTAACATTTTCGCAAGTTTCGCATTGTACAAACGTGCTACTGGGTCAATCAATCAATCAATCAGGTCATTTGTAGAGCGCACTACTCACCCGTAGGGTCTCAAGGCGCTGGGAGGGGGGGGGGGTGCCGCTACTGCTCGAACAGCCAGGTCTTGAGCTTCTTCCTGAAGGAGAGGTGGTCTTGGGTCAGGCGCAGATTGGTGGGAAGTGAGTTCCAGGTCTTGGCGGCCAGGTAGGAGAAGGATCTTCCTCCTGTTGTCGCTCTTCGGATGCGGGGGACGGCGGCGAGGGCGTGGTTGGTTGATCTGAGGAGGCGCTTGGGAGTGTAGAAGTTGATCCGGTTGTTGAGGTAGCTCGGGCCTTGGTCGTGTAGGGCTTTGTGTGCGTGGGTGAGGAGGCGGAAGGTGATTCTCTTGTTGACCGGGAGCCAGTGCAGATCTCTCAGGTGTCCGGAGATGTGGCTGCGTCGGGGGATGTCGAGGATGAGTCTCGCCGAGGCGTTCTGGATCCGCTGGAGTCTCTTCTGGAGTTTGGCAGTGGTTCCGGCGTAGAGGGCGTTGCCGTAGTCCAGTCGGCTGGTGACGAGGGCTTGGGTGACCGTCTTCCTCGTCTCGGTGGGGATCCACCGGAAGATCTTACGTAGCATGCGCAGGATGTTGAAGCATGATGAGGAGACGGCGTTGACTTGCCTGGTCATGGAGAGGGAGGAGTCCAGGATGAAGCCCAGGTTGTGTGCGTGGTCCGTTGGTTTGGGTGCGGTGCCTAGGGCGGGAGGCCACCAGGAGTCGTCCCAGGCGGAGGGTGAGGAGCCCAGGATGAGGACCTCCGTCTTGTCTGAGTTCAGTTTCAGGCGGCTGGTCGTCATCCATTCGGCTACGTCTCTCATCCCTTCGTGCAGGTTGGCTCTGGCGGTGGTGGGGTCGTTGGTCAGGGAGAGGATCAGCTGGGTGTCGTCAGCGTAGGAGATTATGTTGAGGTTGTGTTGGCGTGCGATGGCCGCGAGGGGGCTCATGTAGACGTTGAAGAGGGTGGGACTCAACGAGGATCCTTGAGGGACGCCGCAGATGACTTTGGTGGCCTCTGACTTGTACGGTGGTAGGCGGACTCTTTGTGTTCTTCCGTCGAGGAAGGAGGTGATCCATTCCAGTGCCTTCTCCCGGATTCCGATGTTGCTGAGGCGCTGTATTAGGGTGCGGTGGCAGACAGTGTCGAAAGCCGCGGAGAGGTCCAGGAGGATGAGGGCCGCTGTTTCTCCGTTGTCCATCAGGGTTCGAAGGTCGTCGGTGGCGGCGATGAGGGCGGTCTCGGTGCTGTGGTTCGCTCGGAAGCCAGACTGTGAGGGGTCGAGGGATCCATTCGTCTCGAGGAAGGCGGCCAGCTGTTTGTTGACGGTCTTCTCGATGACTTTGGCCGGGAACGGGAGGAGCGAGATGGGACGGTAGTTCTTGAGGTCGGTGGGGTCTGCTGTGGGTTTCTTGAGGAGAGCGCTGAGTTCGGCGTGCTTCCAGCTCTCAGGGAAGGTGGCGGAGTCGAAGGAGGTGTTGATGATGTCCCGCAGGTGGGGTGCGAGGACAGTGTCGGCTTCGTTGAAGATGTGGTGAGGGCAGGGGTCAGTCGGAGATCCGGAATGGATGGAGTTCATGGTGCGGATGGTGTCTTCGGTGCTGATCGGGGTCCAGGTGCGGAGGGTGGTGGTGGGTGGCGTCGTTGCGGTTGTGGCTGGCGTTGGTTGGTTGTTGAAGCTGTTGTGTATGTCCGTGATCTTGTTGTGGAAGTAGGACGCGAGGGAGTTGCAGAGTTCTTGCGACGGGGTGATGTCATTGTTTCCGGCGTTGGGGTTGGATAGCTCTTTCACGATGTTGAAGAGCTCCTTGCAGTTGTGTGCGTTGTTGTCCAGCCGGTCCTTGTATGCATTTTTCTTGGTGGCGCGGATCAGTTGGTGGTGCTTCCGGGTGGCGAGCTTGAGGGTGGTCATGTTGTCCGTCGTTGGTTCCCTTCTCCATGCTTTCTCGAGGGCTCGACAGTTCTTCTTGGAGCTCTTGAGTTCGTCGGTGAACCATGGTGTTTTTCTGCTGCAGGGTCTGCTGGGTGGGGTTCTCAGAGGGGCGAGTTCGTCCGCGCAGTCGTTGATCCATTTCGTGAGGTTGTCGGCGGCCTGGCTGGGGTTCGCTGAGTTGGCGGGAGGGTGCTGGCTCAGGGAAGCGGTGAGCTGGTCGGCTGTGATCTTGTTCCAGCTTCTTCGAGCAACCTGTTGCTGGTGGTGGTGGATCGTCGTTCTTCTGAAGGTGAAGTGGACGCAGCTGTGGTCCGTCCAGTGGAGTTCTGTTGCGTGGCTGAAGGTGACGTCTTTGCTGGATGAGAAGACGGCGTCGAGTGTGTGTCCGGCGTAGTGGGTGGGGGTGGTCACCAGTTGCTTGAGTCCTAGGTTGTCGAGGTTGTCGAGCAGGCTGATGGTGTTGCGGTCGTTGTTGTTCTCCAGGTGGAAGTTGAGGTCCCCCAGGAGGATGTAGTCGGCGGAGGGGAGGGCATGCGGGCTGACGAAGTCGGCGATGTCCTCGCTGAATCGTGTGCGTGGTCCCGGGGGTCGGTAGATCAGGGTGCCTCTGAGGGTGGTCTTTGGGTTGGTGTGGATCTGGAAGTGCAGGTGTTCAGCGGTGGTGAGGGTGTCATCGGTGTTGGTAGTGATGCGGATGGTGTCTCTGTGGATGATGGCGATGCCTCCTCCGGTCTG
The DNA here is from genome assembly GCF_964261635.1 of Lissotriton helveticus. Lineage (NCBI taxonomy): Eukaryota > Metazoa > Chordata > Amphibia > Caudata > Salamandridae > Lissotriton > Lissotriton helveticus. Next base: position 118,545,442 of record NC_136061.1, read on the forward strand.
GTTGTCGCGGTCCCTCCGGGTGATCTTGTAGCCCTCTGGGATGGCGATGGCGATGTCTGGGGCTGAGGAGGCGTTCATCCAGGTCTCGGTGATGAAGGCAACGTCGGGGGCGGTGGTGTCGAGCAGGTTCCAGAGTTCTACGGCGTGTCTGTGGACGGAGCGGGTGTTGAGCAGGATACACTTGAGGTGGGTGCTGCTGGAGTTCGGCTTGGCGGGTGCAGGGAAGGTCCGGATGCAGGTGAACTTGCAGGCGTGGCAGCTGAAGGGTCCGTGGGTGTGCTTCGGGGCGGCTCGGTGACATCCTGGGATGTGGCCGGTGTTGAGTGCGGTGAGGTCGGCGGCGCTGTAGGTTCGTCGGGTCGGCTTCCGTCGGTGGGGGCCAGGGGTCCTGGCGCTGGGCGCGGTCCGGTCGCGGACGGGCGCAGACGGGCTTACCTTTGGCGCGCCTTCGGCGCACAATCGGCGCGCCCGCTGCGCGTGACCGCTGCGCGTTCGCACGGTCGCCATTTAAGGCGAAGTGCGCGGGTGGGCGGAGCAGCTGGGAGGCGGGAGCGGGGAGGGAAACAGAAGAGAAAAGGGGCGGGGCTGAAGGCGGTGGCGGGAAGCGGGAGCGGGGGGCGGCGAGGGGGCCAAGCACGACGAGAAGCGGCAAAAAGCAAGCACAATTACAGTCAGAGACACGGGGGAAAAAAGGCAGTGACACGCTCTGGGGAGGAAAAAACAAGCACAATTACAGGCAAAAACACGGGGAAAAAAGACAGTGACACGCTCTGGGGAAGAAAAAAAATACAAGCACAATTTCAGGCAAAACTAGGAAAAAACCAAGGAGAGCGCTCAGGGCGGCAGCGAGGCCGGCGCTGAGGCAGAGGCAGGCACTGGGGGCACACGCAGCAGCTGGTGGCCGTGCGGCGCGGGGGTGTCCCACAAGTGGGTCACACTCACCTGCGTCGCACGGTCGCCATTTAAGGCCAAGTGCGCGGGTGGGCGGAGCAGCTGGGAGGCGGGAGCGGGGAGGGAAACAGAAGAGAAAAGGGGCGGGGCTGAAGGCGGTGGCGGGAAGCGGGAGCGGGGGGCGGCGAGGGGGCCAAGCACGACGAGAAGCGGCAAAAAGCAAGTGGGTGGTTCCGCTCGTACTTTCCCTCCTGCCTAAACATGCTAGGAATGGTACGCTGCTTTGCATTTCTTTCACTTATGCTAGACGGACCACCTTGCATCGCTGACTTTGCACTCCTTGGTGTTTCCAGCTGACTCTGGTGCCACTGAGAAGTTGCTGATGCGGAGGATGTGGACTTTACCACTCCAGTGCTGGCCGACAGGGCTCCTTTGTGTACCACTCCTAGATAGAAGGTCATCGTCTCCCTCTTCTTCTACCTCCTGGTCAACCATGAGTGGACCTTGTACCACAGTATCCCCACCAACACCAGTGCTAAAAAAATTTAAGCTTGCAAGGTGGTTCTCCCACCTGATTAAGTGTGTTTTTTTCAAATGGGTCGTTTGGCCTCCAGTACCATAGTTTGTACCAAGCTTACCACGACTAACATTGACATGACAAATGGTGCATACAGCAATGTTCTCCTGAAATGGGTGAACCGTAAAGAAGTCCCACACTGGGGAGGTAAACTTTTGTCTCCTGCCATAGGAAGAGGAGGACCCACTGCCAATGCCGGATGGGCTGGAGGATTGTTGAATTTCACTATGTGACAGCTCAGTCCTAGTACTGCCACTACCTCCTTCTGTTGAAGTGGCGCTTCTGCTGGATGTCGGATGCTGCCGGGCCTTCGCTGATGAAAAAATGGGAGCTGGTGTTACTTTGGGTGTTGAGTGTTTAGGAGTTATGCGTGCTACCTGCTCATCACTAATTGCAGCATTTCTGGATAGGGTGAAAATGTTGGTCTCTACATCCTCTGCACCAGGAATAACACTCGTGATGATGACAGTGTCAGACCCGTCTTTATCACCAGCAGTATCCTGCTCACCTACATCGGCCTCCATAAGTTCAAGCCTGGCTGGAAACTTCCTTTTTCCTAGCCTGGTCTTCTTGGGATGTCTCTCCTTTGAATGCTCAGATAGTTGTGGCTGCCAATCCGTATCAAGGTCATCGGAAGGGATGCTTGGCGAAGAACTGGATGCACTAACCCTCCTTTCCCTTGGTGAAATCAAAGGCAATAGATCACCTCCAGAAGTGGCTTCCTCTTCTTCTTGCTCGGAATGAGGCTCTACTTCCTGAACTGCCCCGACTTCGGGAGGAACAACTACTACTATTGCGTGCGGAGATGGTGGTTGTTGTTCTTGAGGAAGTACTATTGCGGGCTGTGGTTCTTCAACAAGAACTGTTGCGGGCGGTGGTTGTGGTTGTTCAACAACTGTTGCGGGCGGTGCTTGTGGTTGTTCAACAACTGTTGCGGGAAGTGGTTGTGGGTGAACAACTCCTATTGCGGGCGGTGGTTGTGGTTGTTGAACATCTACTGCTGGCGGTGGTTGTTGAGCACTTCCATCTTGCGTGGATTGTGTACTACTTTGAGACAGCGATACATTTAGTTCAGGCTCAGTATCACTGCTCGCAAACAGAAGGCTGGCTACCTCATCGACCCTCATCATGTGCTTGGCCCTGGGATGGTGGCTTGCCCCCACTAATGCGGATGTGCTGGTCCCAGCTTGCACCCCAGACACCGCTGCTGCAGGCGTACCTTTTGGGGTCCCAAAAAAGGTTTTGGGGTCCATACCAGACTTAAGTGACACTTCCTTCTTCTGTTCCTTCTTCTCAGCAACTTTCTTCGTGGTGGAGAACCTGGTAGCTTTCTTAGGGCCCATCTTCTTCTGATGTCAGCTCACAGCAGCACAAATTGCAGAGATGTCTGGTCAGATGAGTCACACACCACACGTGGCGTACAACTGAAGGAAGTCCGTCTGGCAGTAGAACGAGCGATGGATGAAAAAACAACCAGCACCTCCTCAGTCTTTTTTGTGCACCTACAAGTAAAGAAGGCAGAACAACATCAGTCAAACAAGCAGTAAGGCAACATGAACAATTGAAAGACACACAGGCCAATGTATAAAAGACAAAACAGAAGACTAATAAATAATACCAGTCCAGCACCACAGCTCAAAGCCACATGAAGTCCAGAAAGAACCAATAAAGTCAAGCAGGCCTATATATACCAATATGGACAGAAAAAGGAGGTTGCCTGCTGCACATGACAGGTTAATGCAAGGAATAAAATACCCCATGGCTAAGACAGAGGTTGTAAACCTAACACCGCAAAAACACATACAAACAAACCCCTGCCCAGACAACACATTTTGGAATGCAATGCCATACACACATGCCCTAATGATGTTAATTGCATACACCGAATTAAAACAGCTACATAAAGGCAGCACCCCCGCTAACTACTACCTCTGGGACTCTGGCCCACTGTCAGATCAGACCAAAAGCTGGGAGACCAATGATAAATGCACAAAGGAAGTACCTACAAAATGGCCACCACCACATGTCCTAGCCACCCCCAGCAACATGAAAAGAAAGAGAAAAAAGAAGACAGACAATAAATGCCTATGGGAAAGGGACAATGCTTTGTTTTGCTTCACAAAGTAGCCGCACCGCTGCCCACGTGGTCAGCCCACCCACAAACAAGAAGACAGACACAGGAATTGTTCCAGGCTCCAAAAACTACAACCAAATGACAACTTCTGTTTTTTTGGGTGCACAAGAAACACATGCAACATTTTCGAGAAACTTGTATGCAACTCGGGACATATTGTCCGCGAGAATGCTAAATCGGCGTGTTCGGCAGCGCGAATGGAAGAAAACGTTGTTTTCGTGTTCCCGAGCAAGTACATTGAGCGCGCGAACAAGACAAAAAATGTAATGTCGCGTGTCAAGAGTTGATTAACTTTAATGCACCTATGGCTATGAGTAGTAGTAACTCTGCCCTACTGCCAGAATAGTAAAAACCTTGGATGCCTATTGCAAAAGCACAAAGGAAGGACACACAAAATGGGCGCCACCATAGGGCCTGGCCACCAACAACAACATGGAAAATTCACAAAGGATGTATACACAAAATGGCCTCCACCACATGGCCTGGCCACCAACAACAACCCGGCAAAATCACAAAGAAAGCATACACAAAATGGCCGCCACCATAGGGCCTGGCCACCAACAACAACATGGAAAATTCACAAACGATGTATACACAAAATGGCCTCCACCACATGGCCTGGCCACCAACAACAACATGGCAAAATCACAAAGAAAGCATACACAAAATGGCCGCCACCATAGGGCTTGGCCACCAACAACAACATGGAAAATTCACAAACGATGTATACACAAAATGGCCTCCACCACATGGCCTGGCCACCAACAACAACATGGCAAAATCACAAAGGAAGCATACACAAAATGGCCGCCACCACATGGCCTGGCCACCAACAACAACATGACAAGAAAGACAAGACAGACAATAATGCCTATGGCAAAGGGACAATGCTTTGCTTCACAAAATGGACACACCACCACCGCCCAAATTGGCCACCCCACCCATAAACAAGAAATCATTACATAGAGGACAGAAAATGGAAGTGGTCCATGCTCCAAAAAGGGAAAACTACAACCAAATGACAACATAAATGAGGACTTTTTATAGCACAAGAAACACATTAAACATTTTCGGCGTGTTCGGCAGCGCGAATGGAAGAAAACGTCGTTTTCGCGTTCCCGAGCAAGTATATTGAGTGCGCGAACAAGACAAAAAATGTAAGGTCACGTTCTCACACTGTGCGAAGTTACCAAAACTACCCAAGCTGTATTCCTAGGGTTACCTAATGTCAGAAATTGACAGAGTATTTAAACACACCCAAAACCTGAAATACCCCACACATAAAAATAAGATTTTCTACATCAATCCAAGCCATCCATGATTTTCAAAATAAGGGTACACCACAAAAACAGTTGATTAACTTTCATGACCCTATGAGTAGTACCTCTGGCCTACTGGCAGAGTAGGCCACAAGGTTGGAGGCCTATGGCAAGAGCAAAGTGGCTGGAAACATAAAATGGCCACCAACACATGGCCAGGCCAACCACAGAAAGTTAATACAATGAACTCAAGCATGCCTAGTACACACTAACTACATGGAGTACTAGGGTCAGCTATTGGCTTAAAAAATAAAAACATTTCAAATTCCACAAACAGAAATTCCACAACAGACATTGCTATAGCATAATGAACATAATCCAATGCCATCCATGATGTTTGTTTACAAACTGGAATAAAAATGTTAACACAGACTACAGAAACATGATTGGACCCAGGGGTACCTCTCTATGTAGCCTGGATGAAATTTAAAAAAAATATTCAAGTTGGGAGTGGGACCTCATAAAAGTACAGGCCTCCATCAATAATTTAATTACAGGATTGAATACTGTAGTTAAAAAAAAATTAAAAATCAAACAAACACAAGTCTATCTACATCTCACTCATACATTACACAAACTTACTTGAAAAAGAGAATTCCAAATCCAAAAGTCCTCAATAAATCCAAGAAAAATCAGTAATGCAGCCAACACACACAGAAAGTGATCCTTCCAGCTCAAAATCCAAAGGAAAGTGAGCACCACATGGACAAAGCACTGGGAGGAGCCTGGTGGACAGGAACAGGAAGTTGTAAACTCAAGGGCCCTTCCTCCTTCCTCCTTACTCTTCAAAACAAGAGTAGAAACAAAAAGAGGGCTCCTTCCCCCCCAAAAATACAGCCAAAGGTACCACTTTAAGGTTTTTTTTATTTTTTTTGCTAACAAAAATGGTAATTTATTATGGTTTTAACTTGCTCGCGAGTTATTCTGTGCAAGAATGCAGTTCCTGCGTGTTCGGGAACTCTATCTTACCAACAAGCATCCTCGCGCATCCTTATGACGCTATCGCGCGTCCAAATGACGTTATCGCGTTCGCACAGTCGCACGGGATTGTGCGAGAGTGTTTCCAAACATGGTGGCACACGCGACCAGGAAAAAGCGAACGCAGAACCAAGGAAAGCCATTGCCGCGCACGCGATAATGTTATTCAGCGCGCGAGAACTACGCTACGCACCGGATCGCGGAGTAATCGACAGCTACGCGTTCTCCGCGGAACGCGGAGTTGCCGAAACTCCGCTAGCTCCGCGAACGGAGCGTAGTTCTTCGCCCAGGGTTAGAGATAAAGCTGCCAGTGTCGGGAAGGTATCATCCGGAAAAGCCATGGATAATGACATATTGGTGTGTAGAACAGGTCGCTGAGGTGATTGTAATGTGATCGTTAGGTGAGGAATTTGCCCATTAAGAAAGTTTTGGTCTCCTTTTAAATGTATAAAAGACAAAACAGAAGACTAATAAATAATACCAGTCCAGCACCACAGCTCAAAGCCACATGAAGTCCAGAAAGAACCAATAAAGTCAAGCAGGCCTATATATACCAATATGGACAGAAAAAGGAGGTTGCCTGCTGCACATGACAGGTTAATGCAAGGAATAAAATACCCCATGGCTAAGACAGAGGTTGTAAACCTAACACCGCAAAAACACATACAAACAAACCCCTGCCCAGACAACACATTTTGGAATGCAATGCCATACACACATGCCCTAATGATGTTAATTGCATACACCGAATTAAAACAGCTACTTGGCTTAAACCCGACTGATGAATTTCTAAAGATCATGACAACCATCTTAGATAAGGCAGTCAACGTAGGAACCATAACAGAATCTGACAAAAGATATGTCATTCAAGATTTTCCATGTGTTCCATTTATATACATGCTGCCGAAGATTCACAAAAATCTAGAAGAACCACCATTTCGTCCAATTGTGTCTATTAGCAATTCCATCCAGGAGCCCATTGGGCAATATCCGAACCGACATTTACAACCAATTGTTGAAAGGATGTCAACCTATTTAAGGGAAACCACCAACTTTTTGAACAAAATCAACTCTTTAGAGTTTGATGAAAACATCACCCAATTCTATGCACCATTGATGTACGTTCATTGTACACTTCCATTCCGTATAATAAAGGCATACAAGCAGTGGAATAATTTTTGTTGAATTATAAAATGAATGAGGATTTAAAAGTGTTTTTACTTGGAATGCTGCAATTCACTCTTTATCATAGTTATTTCACATGGAACGGAGAGTACTATTTACAACAATTTAAGGAAGGGACCACGAAGAGTTTAATATCAGCGGGATTTATCGGGCCGCGCTGAGGGAAGACACATGGAACGCACTTTGCGACGGTGAGTGTCACTTGTAGATTAGCCTGTACGTTGCAAGGAAGACTCAGAGGGAACTGTAGGTAATACTTTTGTGTTCTACTTACACTTGCAGCGTAAAACTTAATGGAGGACACTTGAGAAATATATGGGTGAAGGTGTAATTTGTATAATTCGGAGTGTCGCATTAACTATGGTATGACATTTGGGATATAAGTTTCGAATGCAACTCAATGCGTAACCATCTGATTTATTTCGACTTTTGATTTTAGAACATTTATTAGAAGATAATTAACTAACAAACTGAACTCAGAATACATAAACACGAATTTGAATATTGGTGATTGGCATTTCACAATGTAAAATAGAGAGGGGTACTTTTACATGCTAAGGCACCAAGGGCATAGAGGGGTCATACTTGTCTAAAGTTTGTGTATTCTACATAAGGGACCTGAAGCACCCGTAAACTTTGGGATTTTAAATGGGTTACTTTAAAAAACGGGATAAGTGCCTGCTGTACTTTTACAATACATTAAACATTTATCAGGCACCTACCTGTTAGGAAGTAATATACATTTTTTTCTAATTCTGCTCATAGTCTATAACCAATGGAAGAGAATTAAGAAGTTTAAAATGAAGTTGTAAGAATTTGAGACTTCCCATTATAGTACAGAGGTGAGATTCTTGAGACAACCATAATGCATTTAAATAGGACCTGGGCGCTATACTACAATCCATAAATGTTCTTTAAATTTGCAGACTATTCATTTTTAAACTTCTAGAGAAGACTAGAAGGAACAGTGCTTGGGAGAGCCATAAAGTTTGTGATTGAAGAGTATCAAGACAGCACGCTTTTGTTAATATTGGTGGTGTGCTGTCAGTAAAGTTTTTGAAAACATTTTGCGAGGGACACGTAAACGTACACTACTGAGTAAGGAGAGATGTGAAGTTGAGAAAAAAAAATTCCCCTGTTTTTCAACATTTCTGTATTTTCATGAATTTTGTGGGAATTTTTGCTGATAAAGAGATTGAAATATTTGCGTACATGCTAAAAGAAATTTTTTATATTGATTTCTTCTCCATTTTGATTTAAAGAACACTATAGAATGGATATAGGCAGCTGACGTTGTTTTTACAAGAATGTATAATGGATAGGTTAAATTGGATTCTTTGTGTTTGTGAAGATGTAACCAGAACAGTTTTTTTATATGTTTTTTTTGTCTTATTATTTCAGCCCTGGTGATGTCCTTTTTGGATGAAATGCTTTGGCTGACTTAAAATGTGGAGTTTGATCTAATTTATGGAGCACAGCTCAGCTACTGGAAATGAGAGTCCTGCATGTTTGAAATGACCTTCCGTTGATTTATAATAAAGAAGAAGAACTTTGCATTGAATCTACTGCCTGAGGACCTATTATTAGAAGGATTTCAATAATTGATTGTGACACGAATTGATATTTTGGGTGCTCCTCTCTCCTATAGTCTAGTTTACTATTAACAACTATCTGGAACATCAATGGGAAATTGTACAGCGCCTTGCTACGCAAATATGTTTATGTCTAGATTCGAAATTGATCAATTTTTTTAAAACAATGAATGGGCCCAAACGTGATCACCTTTTGGAGATATATCTGCTATTCAAGATCTTAATACCATCGATGAACGCATCCGCTTTACCAATACCATAAGCAGTGAAAACCTAACATTCCTAGATGTATCCATAACTATACAAGGAAACAAATTGGTTATGGATGTTTTTACTAAACCCACTGATCGCAAAAACGTGCTGCATTACCAGGGTTGTCATCAAAAAAGTCTCAAACAGCATCTACCATATTCTCAAGTAGTAAGAGTCAAAAGAATTTCATCCAATGAAGAAAATTACAAATTCAACTGCCACAACGTCACAGAGAAATTTAAACTAAGAGGATATCCAAGAAACATTGTTGAAACAGCTATGGAAAGAGCCAATTTGAAAGATAGGAACAAATTGGCAACTGTTTAACAGTCAACAAAAAATTGGAAAGAATGGTATTTGTTTCCAAATTTTCAACCCAAAGCTATTCCATCAGAAAAATGGTATTGAAACGCTGGCCAATGTTACAAACTGAGACCAACTTCAAAGGAATTTTCCAGGATCCTCCAGTCTTTGCTTACCAAAGGTAAAAAAATCTTAGGAATGCTTAAGAAAACCAACTACTATCATGTCATCAACTCATAAGGGAACTGTACCTTGTTTAAATTGTAGACATTGTAATAACATAATGAAAGGCAACACCTTCATGCACCCAACTCAAGGTACACCCATCAAAATCTACACGACAGCGGCATGTTACACCAAAAATGTTTTGTATATGTTAAAATTCCCATGTGACCTAGTCTATGTGAGGAAAAACTGAGCGCAATGTAAAAGTAAGAATGACAGAACACAAAAGTAACACTCTTAATCGCTATGATAAATCATCGGTTGCAGTACATTTTTCAAAACATAAACATAATGTTAGTCAAGTAAGATTCATGGTTCTTTAATCCGTGCCAATTCATGAAGGAAGTAATAACAAAAAATGGTTACTTCAATATTAAACCTTTTGGATTAACAAACTTGACTCATGTCACACTCAAAGGGTTAAAAGAAAGATTGGACTTAAGTTGTTTCTTATAACCTGTATCTTCTGTGCATTGCTTCACAACTCACTATAGTTGCTCCTTTTTTAGAAACTTTGACTGGTGTGAGCCATCATTTTTGGCATTAGGTTAATTTGATCAGTTTAAACATTGTTTTGTACTCGTAAGATGGCTGACATGGTAGTAAAAAAATACGAGTTTCATTTATATTTTGTATTGTAGTTTTCCCACCTGGTCTATATTTTCTGTCATCATAGGGTATTGTATCCTAACACGCAGTATTGTACTACATATGTTGCAGTGTGAATGAAAAGAGACTGCATCGCATTTATTGTTTGTATTTTCTGACTGTTTAAGATGGTGGGCGCCGGTGTTTACTTTAGACCAAGACTCTCGTTTCAGTCCTATTTCCTTTTTCACCTCTTTATCACGCCATTTTCAAGATGAGAAACTGTTTCACTTGCATGCCACTGTGTCCCCACTCTCGGATCCAACAGGATCATAATTGAAAAGTACGAGATCACGTGGTTGGTTTCACGTATTCACCTTTTTCTACACACATAGTCTGAATTTTCGAACTCTGGATTGTGTGGTTTTTACCTTTCATCAAGCACACTTAATGCTTCATCGCTGCATGCTGTTTCTGAATATCGGTGGACTGACCTACTCACAGGAATCTCACTTTGGATCTCTCTCTTTTCTCTATCAAGCATGCCAGACACTTTGTATGTTTACTCTGTGTTTGCACCTCGCCGTATTGATGTATTCACAGGATCTTTTTACCTTGAACTTCCTGCAAGTCACAAACACCGTTTTGTACCCATTTCCTTTAAATTCTAATATTCCTTCAAATTAAAACATCTTTCCTCTTGAGATATTTTGAAAGCGTATTGACAACATTGTGGCGGACAGCTTTTTCTGTTCTTTATTTTATTATTTCTTCCTAAGTTTCAGGTTGGATCGTTGAATATATCCGTTTTCGTTTACTAATAAGCAAGTTTGCCCTGACGAAGGATTGTGGCCCGAAATGCATTGAGATTGAGTCAATTTATGAAAACCACAGGTATGTTCATAAAGTGTGAGTACTGAACACAAATAATGAAGATATCAACAGAATGCTTGAATAAAAAACTTTACACAATTGCATACAGATCATTGAAGGTTTTGAAAGTTTATGGTGTGCCTAGTGGGGACGCTGTTCAAATCTTAGACATTGCTTCCTTTCATGCTGTTCCACTAATGCCCTAGATCAGAGGGCTATACCCACTGGCACCCTACATCAGATCAACTAGAATACTCTTTGACTTAAGTCTTATTTACCAGCAAGTGCCACAATCCACAGTTTGTCTAAGGAAAGAGACACTGATTGTCTAAGCATGAAATTGTTGTACAAACAATATGGTTCATAACTGTATAATGATAATTCGCGAAGGATCATCTGAAAACCTTTTAGATAAGAAACAAGGAAGGATCATGATGTTGACAAGGCATATCAATTGCCTACCCTTGAAGTAAAAGAGATAGGGATTAGAATGACCAAAGAAAACAGAAGATGTTTATGTAAAATGCATTTAATGACTCCCGTACATATGCTCTGTTGCACAAAAGCAGTATTTATTAATGACAAATGGATGAAAATGGGCAATTCCAATTATCGGCTGAACGGCTGAATCTTATTTAAATTGACAAACTTGGCGAGTGTGGATAGCAATCACGGAATTCTCTAGACATTTTAATGGGTTGATTGATTAATTCTCAATGCAATGTAGTTTAAAGGGTTTGTTTTTGACCTGAAATAAACATATCAAACAGAAAACATTGTTATTGCAGACATTGATACTAAAGGGAATTTACCTGTTACAGAAATGTGAACTCATTTATGAGATCACATTGAATATGTTGTTCATAAGCACATTATTTTATCTTTCATGGAAGCAAAGAAACATTGTTTTATCAACAATTGTCCCTTACAACCTTCAGCGTTAAACAGTTTGTGTGAAACATACCATTTTGCAGCTGGAGATAGCAAGCCAAGGCACACACACGCTTCCTGTAATAAATTAATGCAACTGATCTTCAGTTTTGGTTTGACTCTGTATTTACAGTACTTTTCCTAAAACAACCTCTTAAACAACTGCCCTGCAAAAACCTTATTTTACATTAGAATGTAGGAGGTACTGTACTACTCAAGGCACCAGATCTATGTTCAATGTTTGGATTTTTCTGCACTCTTGAAATGGATACTGTTTCGGCGATTGTGCCCTGGTGTGAGATAAATTTGTATGAACAGTGAAGCAAGCATTTTCATGATGTTTACATATGACAGGATTTTTTGTAGGCCTGGGTGAAATTTAAATTACGCTGGAGTAATTTCATTAATTAGTTTACGCGTTACTCTTGTGATGCGAAATTACTAAAATTACATGATGATGCTAGCTTGAGTAATTAAGAGGTATTTGGGGCAAAAATCTTTCAGCAGGAGCACAGGAACGACTAAGAGAGAGTGAGTGGTTGCTGGGTACTTCTGTTTGTGTCCTTGTTAGGAATGGGGTTCTCTAGTTGGCAGAGGTAGGGACCTTTGTCCAAGTAGGGAACCTTGCTTCTAGTCAGGATTAGGGGGATACACACTTTAGATAACCCCTGCTAATTCCCAGGGTAGTTTGGCACAAGCAGACAGGCTTATCTCAAAGGCAATGTCTAATGTATTTGCACTCAGGACACACAGTAACAGAGTGAAAACACCACAGATGGACACCACATCAGTTTATAAAAATAAAATACATATGAACCAAACGGGACCAAAAACACTAAAATCTAACATACATAAATCCTAAAAGCACTGAAAGGGCGAGATTTTGATCGATACCTTATATCTATTGATCCAAACCTCGTTCTGGTCGACTGAACCTTTATTGCCTGTCTTGGAAGGAAACAGTACACCTATCTGCAAATTAGTTCACCCAAGAAAGGACTCTACTCTCAAAGATCACGGACAACTTCTAGGTTTCAAAAGTTTATTGTAAAGATATAATGAGCTGCAAATACAAGCATCTCAGAATGAGATTCACGAGATACACAGGTCCAATTACATACATGTGCTCTCGAAAAGCCCTCAGACGAGCAACAGAAATCACTAACACAAGTTCTAAAAATAGCAAAGCTATCAGCATAGACGCATATCTCTCCTTCATTTAGGTTGGAGGAAAACAAACACAGGTTAGGCGTCCCTACCCTGTTCTAGATGGTATCCCTACTTAACCAAATCCCAACCTAACAAAGGTGTCAGCAATGAATGACCCCCAAGGGAAGTCACCCACTCTAAGTCTCTTGGTGAAAACCTAAAGTTCTCCAATCATGACCCCTCACTGCCTACCCATCCGCTCTCTAAAGGGTCCTCAGGTCTCTGCTCTAACTCCACCCAAGGGTGCTGTCCCTAATACAAAACAGTCAACAACATTTGAGACGCCCCTTGCGAAACGCCTCTCACGTGGTGCAAAACTTCAGGCTTTTTCCATGATGCTTTGTATTGGGCCTCAGACGTTAGAGTTGACCTTGCTTCTCAGTCTCTTCTCCGGCCCGCTGATACCCCTTAAACATTCCAGAACCCTCCTCCATGTCTGGGCCGTCTACTGAACAGGCCTCTATTCATTCACTTATAATTGGATCCCCCCTTTCCTGTTGCAGGCAGATATCTGCCGCCAAGAACCCAACTCTCATAGACTTCTAAAAAGGCTTGCAACATTTCTCAGCCCAGACATGTACGTGTAAATTACTGCTAAAACATTTCAGGCCTACAATATTTCACATTATGATTATAGCATTCAATTTCTTCATTTAATTAAAGCATGTTAAACTCTTATTCTATTATTTAGAAAACATTACTCTAAATCATGGCCCATTAATGCAATGACCAAAAACGTTAAAACAATCTGTGTCGTGAAAAGAAACACCTTCCCTTTTAGCTCCAGCTCTGGCCCTGAGGCCTACCACGTTCTGCGTTTTACCACAGACCATCTTATATGTTAACAGCTACACGACATAGATTCAAAATAATCACGTCTAATAAAATCATATAATGTCACACATTTCTGTATTAATTCCACTTCTACTTAAATCTCTATATTAGCTATACATTTAGAATATAATTTCAGATACTATTAGCACTCATGGCATTTCTCTTCATGAATTATGCTCTCTATAGGTAAGTGTGATGTACTCATATATTTATATCAGTTTGCGCTCTCTCAGTTCCCCCCTTTGATGACCTCTCGGGGTCATCACTAACATTTAAACTGCAGTTATTGCTGGCATTCTCTGCGCTTCCAGAGCTCTCAGGCTCCTGTACTGATTATCTTGTATGGCAGCCAATCTCTGCAACTGTTCTCTTTGGGCCCTTTCTGACCTTCTTGCTCTGTACCATTTGAATACCCTCACCAATCCCCACAATATTATCCCACAGATCAATATTATGATGATAGGCTTTAGGATATACCAAATAAAGCTTTTGCCTAAGGTGGAAAACCACCCTCCAACTGCACTCATTCCGTGGCCCACCTTTTCCCAGACATTTTCTCTACTCAAGTCTTCGATCTCTTTGTGTATATTAGTTATGTTCTTAATAACTTTCTCAAGGGGTTTTGAAAGGTCTGGAATGTAAGTGCAACATTCCTGAACCTTCAAAGCCTTACAGACTCCGCCCTCTTTTGCTAATAAGACATCTAATGCAAGCCGATTTTGAAGAACCATAGCCCTTATCGATTGCATCTCTCCTTCTACCAGCATTAAGGACTGAGCAGTGCTGGCAGACAACCTGTCGACAACTGTTGCCAGTCGTCTAATTTTAACATCATTAAGGATTATTCCCAAAAGAGGGAACATAGCTCCAAAGACATCTCCAACCATTTCTGCATCGCCTAAATCTCTCCTTCCCCTCGATGATGTCTGGCCCTCAATGATCAATAAGTCTTGTGCATGATATATTTTGGGGAAGACAATTGCCAAGTAACATGATCCATACCAGTTGTCAGGTAGTCTCACGTAAGCCTTTCTTCCACATACAAAATACACATTTGGAATTACTTGCATTCCCTTCAGGAAATCCTTAGTGTAGTACTCTAAATTAAAAGCATGTTCACAGTCAACTTCACCCACGTATACATTTTCATAATACGTTTTGGCTCGGTGAAGACATAACTTTCCTTTCTGCGCTTTATCTAAAGCTATTGGACCACTACTACCCTTTCTCTTATGTGACTTCTCTTCCTCGGTCCAATCTAATTTCCCTTGTCCTGATTTTTTCAAAATCTTTTGTCTCCTGTAACGATCATCCACCTGCCCTATGAACTTTTTCTCGACTTCTGACACCTTGCATGTCAGATTATTTCTACGGGCATGTGAAGTATCTAAGGTAATCCAAGGAATGAAGAACTTGGCCAATCTGTCTTCACTCTTCCAGTAATCCCATTTATTCATCTGCTTATAATTCGGGACTTCTGGCAACACAGAATCATAATTGGAGAAATAGTATTCAAAACTATCTCTCTCATAAAATATACTAAGCAATAAGCTACATGTAATGCCATATGTCAGAGGGAGGTGATGATATCGAATTCCTTCATCTACAGACGCAGGCAACTGCATGCAGACGTAGCAATCCTTAACCTCCATGGCATCCACGTATTCATACAAAAGTTTAGCATAAGCATTTGACCTAAAGTCTCCTTGGGACTCGTCTACATGTAACCTGCGAGCTTCTGCAGCCAATAACGCTTTCTCTTGAGTGTTTTCCTTTTTCTCACCTGCAACAGTGGGTGTAAGTGTTACTACAGAATTCGCATCAGTTACCTTTACCTCTTCCTCATGTCCCTTTACATAAGAAATTGTTACCACTAAAGCTATTAATATTATCACTCCTACTATTAGTGTACCTATTATACATTTAGCTCTGCGGTTCGGGGTGCCGGCCTCCATTTCGTCAAACAATCTAGCTTTTCCCTTTCTCTTTGCAAAAAAAAAGTTCTTTTCCTCTCGTTCCTTTACAGTCTCTTTCAATCCTTTTTTGTCTTTAGAATCCACACAGCTGGAGGCTGACAGCCTTTCTCGCAAAAAGTCCTTTCACAGTTCAAAAAGACAACCCTAGCCCTTCTCCATCCACTCAAGGGGTTCCCTAAAATTCTCTGCTTCCTGGGCGCTAGGTAATCTTCTTTTCTTCTGCTTGCTTTATTTACAAAGTCCTTTAACAATCGACTATTAGATTTGTGGTTGCAGCTTCAATAGCATAGTTCAATATTTCCATGCGAAGAGTATGCTCTTCATGTGCTGTTATCGTGGTACCAAAGTCGGGGAATTTCAATTCTGTAAGAAACATGTGTTTTAACTTGCTGAGGCGGGGAGGTCTGGGGAGCACGAATGTTAGTGACCCTTCTTGTTCGACACCGGGTACCAACAGTTGTATTTCCACGGTGATAATGGGCTCAGAACTGGACACCACCACCGCTCGGATCCTCCCTGTCTCCGGTTTCACAGACATTTGTCGCCAGATATGTCCACTCAGGTGTGGAGTATCTTCTGTTAGGCACACGCACTCTTCTTGACCTTCTTCGGTCTGGTGCTTCAGCGCCCTGAGCACCTTCTTCTGGGTCTGAGTCTTCTGATATCGGAGGAAGGGTTGCTTCTGGAGTTGACCTCAGGCTAGAACTTCTTCTTTGCAGCCAATTTGCTTCTCCACGTGCCCTTCTACTCCTTCTCCTTCTGGTCTGTTCTCGCTCTCTTTCAGACCTGTCAGGGTCAGACTCGTACTCCCAGCTGTCTTCTCCTTCTGTAGCGTCTTCTGTTTCGCTGTTGTACTGACCGTCCTCAGCTTGGTCAGACTCGTTCCCTGCTTCCACTGGCACCTCTACAGCTTGGCTAGCCCCCTCTATGGCTTCTTGGTCCTCAGCTGGACGTCCATCCGAGAGAGGAGCTGTTTCCAGAGGTGCTGGAACCCTTTTCGTATGCGACGCGTGTATCCAGTTGGGCAGGCCTCCCACCTTTACAGCTGTACTTGTGATCAGGATGACCTGGTAGGGCCCACGCCAACGAATATCCAAGCAGCTTCTTCTCACATGTTTCTTCACCAGGACCCAGTCCCCAGGATACAGGTCATGGCAAGGGCCCTGGCACGCTGGAACCTCTGCAGCCTGCACCTGAAGGGACACAGAACGCATGGCGTCAGACAGCCCCTTACAATAGTCCAGGATCATATCATCTGTGATATTTAACAGTGCAGTAGCTGGAATAGATGGCAGTCTCATTGCTCTCCCCATTAACACCTCATGTGGTGACAACCCTGTTCTTCTGTCTGGGGTACTACGAAGGCTCATGAGTACCAATGGCAGGGCATCAGGCCAACTCAGGGTCGTTGAGGAGCAAACTTTCGCTATTCTGGACTTGATCGTGCCATTAATTTGTTCCACAATTCCTGAGGCTTCTGGTCGGTAACTGCAATGGAGCTTTTGGTCTATATTCAGTGCAACACAAATCATCTTCACAAGCTCGCTGTTAAAATGTGTTCCCCTATCTGATTCCAAAAAGGCCGGCACCCCAAAACGAGGGATAAGTTCTCTAAGCAGTAACTTAGCCACTGTGAGGGTGTCGCACCTACGTGTAGGGTATGCCTCAACCCACCTGGAGAACACACAAACAACCACCAGGACATAGCGGAGGCGGTTGCATCTTGGCATTTCAATGAAATCTATCTGCATTCTGTTGAATGGACCTCCAGACCTTCCTATGTGACTTAGTGCAACTGGTGTTCTTTTCCCTACATTCAGCTGCTGGCAGGTCACACAACGCTGGCACACTGCTTCTGCTGCTATTCTAAACTTAGGATTGTACCAAGTCTGTCTAAACACTCTCAGCATAGCATCTCTCCCTAAGTGTACGGGACCATGTATGAGTCTAGCCATTGGACTCACCATCTCATTGGGCAACACTGCTCTACCGTCTGCTGAGACCCAAAAATGAGTCTCACCCATTACACATCCTGCCTTTTCCCATGTTTCCTTTTCTGAATCAGGAGCATTTTCTTGCATGGTTGACAGTTCATCCCAAGTATCAACAGTTTCCAGTATCATGGCTAATTCAGTTCTTACATTTATTCCACCCACATCCACCTCTGTGAAAGAGTAACCTTGTTCTGCGCAATACCGCGCAACTTCATCAGCATATCTATTGCCTTTCGAAACAAAGTCCTCATTTTTGGTATGTGCGATGCACTTTACAACTGCGATACTTGCTGGACATTGCAATGCTTCTAACAACAAGCGCACAAACTCTCCATTGCGAATGGGAGAGCCTGAAGAAGTCATGAACCCTCTTTGAGACCATAACTGCCCGTAATCATGAACTACCCCAAACCCGTATTGGCTGTCGGTGTAGATGGTGACTCGAATTTGATTGCCTGCTAAGCAAGCACGTGTTAGGGCAATAATCTCGGCTACCTGAGCGGAGTTTACTCCTTCCAGGCACCCTGCTTCCACAACTCCTTCAATTGTACAAACAGCATAAGCTGCTCTCAACTGCCCAACTTCGTCTCTTACACATGAGCCATCGACAAAGAAAACTTCGTCTGGGTCGGTCAGTGGCTCATCTACGATGTCGGGTCTGGGTTTGGTGCATAGTTCAGTCACATCGAGACAGTCATGGTCTGTATATTCATCATCATCATCAATATCATTTGGAAGTGGCATTAAAGTAGCAGGGTTCAAAACAGAGCATCTCTTGAGGGTCACGTTCTCTGCAGCAAGAATAACTTGCTCATAACGCGTGAGCCTGCTATTGGTCAGATGCTGTGTTTTGGTCCTGGTCATCAACAGTTCAACAGAATGTGGCACGCACACCTCTAACGGGTGCCCCATGACGATATTTTCACATCTCTCAATGCTGACACCCGTTGCAGCAACGGATTTGAGACATCCGGGCAACGCTGCGGCTACTGGGTCTAAAGTAGCTGAGAAATAAGCAACTGGTCTACGGGCATTCCCATGGATTTGGACCAACACAGACAACGCACAACCTTCTCTCTCACAACAGTAAAGAAAGAATTGTTTATTGTAATCAGGCATTCCCAATGCCGGAGCACGACACAGGTCCTCTCTCAGCTGTAAGAATGCCATCAAACAGTCTTTGTCCCATGGTACCGGATCACTCACCTCTTTGTGCGTCAGTTTTTGCAAGGGCTTTGCTTTCAGTGAAAAGTTCACGATCCACTGTCGGCAATAACCCACCATCCCTAGGAACATCCTGACCTCTCTCTGTGTCTGAGGCGCGTTCATTTTCATGATAGCCTCTATCCTGTCTGGTGACACCTTTCGTTTGCCTTTCTCAATTCTGTGTCCCAAGTACTGTACTTCTGTCAGGCAGTACTGCAATTTTCCCGGGGATACCTTATGCCCATTGGCAGCTAGGTGATTTAACAAAGCAATGGAGTCTTCCCTGCAAGCTTCTTCTGTGTCTGACGCCACAAGGAGGTCGTCTATGTACTGGACCAGAACTGACTTCTGGGGCAGCACTAGACTTTCAAGATTTTTCTTCAGAAGCTGGTTAAAGATCGATGGACTCTCTGTATACCCCTGAGGGATACGACACCATGTTAGGACGCGATTTTCCAGCTTAAATGCAAAAAGAAAATGGCTATCTTCGTCCAAAGGGATCGAAAAGAAAGCCTGACAAAGATCTATCACAGTGAACCACTCAGCTTGGAATGGAATCTGAAACAGTATCACTGATGGATTCGGTACCACTGGACAACATGAAACGACTATGTTATTAATCTTTCGAAGGTCCTGCACTATCCGAAATTTCCCATTTGGTTTCTGCAGACCCATAATCGGGGAGTTACATGGACTACCCACGATTTCTTTCAGTATTCCCTGTTTAATCATGGACTCGATCACGGGTTTTATGCCTGCAATCGTTTCTGGAGTCAATTTATACTGGGGTGTTCTTGGGAACTCAGCATGCGGTTTCACTACAATTTTCACTGGGTCCACCCCTTTGACCAATCCAATCTCTTCCCCAGTGAAATCCCATACCTCTGATGCCACTGTCTCTCTCAAATCCCAGGGAAGCTCGTCTACTGTCAAAGTAGGGTACAGCTCCACACATATTCTTGAGTTTGCAACTTTGAAATCTGCATCATCATCATTAGTCAATACCTCCACTCCCTGGGGTGTACAATATATAGTACAATTCAATTTGCACAACAGGTCTCTTCCTAGCAGACACACAGGGCTTGAATCGCAAACCACAAATTGGTGCTCATCGCTGTACTTCCCTATTTTCACCTGTACCGGTTCTGTCAATTGGCTGGTTATTCTCCTGTTTGCGACCCCTACCACCTGTATGGTCTCTCCAGACATAGGCAGGTCTGGAACTGCAGCTGATCTGATCGTGGATCTAGTGGCTCCTGTGTCCACCAGAAACGTCGTAGGGCACCCTGCTACTTCTGCTTCAACATAGGGTCCCCTCTGATCTACCTCTAAGGCTGCCCCAAGGGTGCAGTCTTCTCTTTCCACTCTCTGTCCAGTTAATGGGTCCACATAATAGCACTCTTCACCTTCCACAAACAGGGGCATTTGTCTATAGGTCTTACCCATACTCCCTACTCGAGGAGGTTGCGGGAACTGGGCTCGGGGAGGAGCCCCCCCCCCTTTGAGCACCTTTCCTTGGTATGGCGTCGCCCCTCTCATAGGTGCGCTCTGGACCTCTTCCTCCTCTATCTCTTGCTCTCCTATCTCTACATTGTAAGGGCACTCGCGTTTCCAATGCCCCAACTCGTTGCACTGGTGGCACCTAGTCGTTTTCTTCAAGGTAGCTATGTCTACTCTGGGTCTAAAGGTAGTACTCTCCTCATTACCCTTGTTCTGACTGTACTGCTTCTTACCTCCTGTACCTGTCCCTTGCTGCTGTTGTTGCGGTCCCCCCTTTCCTGCTGTCTGCAATTGTACCACCATCAGCTTCTCTTTTAGTTTCTTAGCCTTGGAGTCTACCTCATCACAGCAGTACCTGGCATATCTCAGTATTTCATCTAGGGGTCTACTTTGCCAACAAATCGAGTGTTGCTGAATCATTAAACTAATATCCGGTCTCAGTCCCAGGACGAACTTGGACACGAATTGCCCTATGTCCTTTGGATCCATTACATCCAAGCCGCTATACTGTTTAAACGCCTTCAGCAATCTCTCGTAATATTCATGGACTGTCTCTTTGGGTTCCTGTCTCGTTCTGTCTATTCTGACCCAATCTATGTCTTGCATTGGCACTTTTTCTTTCAGCCAAGTCATCACTCTCTCGAATTTTGCCATCACGATCTCGGACGGCCCATTAGTCCTAGCATCTCTCTCTGGCTCCGTTGTGGGCCACTCAGCGCTAACCTTGCATGCTGTCCACAGATCTCCTGGTACTACAATGTCAAACAGCGTGTTCAGATCTATCCATAGGACTTTTGAGATCTTTACAAACCTCTCGACTTGCTTGTACCACTCCACGGGGCTCTCTCGTAACTTGGGGAAAGATGTGGTAAAAGCAGCTAAATCTCCCCTACTCCAAGGGACATGTACATAGCTCCCATTGGCAACTTCACGCAAAGGGTAAGCTTCTATTCCCTGCTGTCCTGGTGTTATACCAATCATGCTTCTTCTGCCGGTCCCTTTCTTGGACCACCTCTCTTCCCATTTATCTAGTGCCCTCCATGTCCTTATTCCAGTAATCAGTTCCCTTATGTGTGTTTTCAGCCCAATCGTTCTCCTCTCGTCTAGATCTCGATCTGAGTAATGTAGCCTGTGGTTACCCTGTAATGCTTTGGTTCTTGACAAGTCCACCATATATTTGCCTGCTAGTTCGACTAACTTCTCATGGACTGCTCTCGCCTTTCGTGTGATGTCCTTTGCCATATACAGTATTTCATCCTGTTCATACATTTCCATTCTTTCTAAAGGCAGGGTACCATCTACCATGTCATCCAGATCTGACCTTAAGCTGGAGACATCAAGTCTCTTGGCTTTTATCTCAGCTCGCAATATGTCTTTCGAAGGGGGCTCACTGGTCTCCCTACCATCCCAACTTCGAGCTCTGCGTTTGGGCTCAGGAGAATTAATGGGTGGCCTCCCTTGCTCCCATCTCTCCAGGTCCCATGCTCGGCCATCCAATCTTGGAAGGTGATGGAACACGGGCCTTTTATCCCTACTCTCTCTCTGCCTACTCTCGTCTTCTTCTCTCCTCTCACCGCACATCTCTCTGTTATTTTCCCTCTGGTCGCTACACTCCCTTTGCCTCGTATCGCTCAGTATCCGATACGATCCTTCCTGGTTCCCCATATTCC
The DNA here is from genome assembly GCF_964261635.1 of Lissotriton helveticus. Lineage (NCBI taxonomy): Eukaryota > Metazoa > Chordata > Amphibia > Caudata > Salamandridae > Lissotriton > Lissotriton helveticus. The sequence goes on from NC_136061.1 coordinate 118,567,678, forward strand.
CTGGGCTGCGCTCATTTCTGTCATCACAGGGACTATGGTGCGACCTCTCACAACTCCCATTCAGTTCTCTGGTGCCGGGCACACAGTGTGGACATTTAAAGCTGTTCCTGTACTCTTGCGCCCTCCTCTCCCCTTCACTGAGTATTGGGCACGCCACCCCTCCACTCCCGGGGCCCCCGTTCTCCAGGTCTGTTCTACCTCCACTCCGGGCCCAATGGGTGACTCCCCTACTCCCTCTACAGTCCCACTCCGGGCTACTCTCCCCAGCCCCGCAGTGAGTTCGTGCTCTGCTGTCCTGACTTTCCCTTTCTGCTTCTGCAGCATTGATGCACTTTTGAGCCTTCACTGCCTCATCCCACTGCTTCATGTACTCATTTAGCTCTTGAAAGGATTTTCGTCCAGATCCCCTCAGATCCATTGGCCATCTAGGGCCCCCAGGATCTCCTCCTGGGTCCCCTGCTGTGTGCATCGGGGTGCTCCACTCTCTGGGTATCGGCATCTGACTTGGGGAATTAGTGGTATCGTTCCTCCTTGCCTGCTCTGCTCTTTCTCTGTCTTTCCGTTTCCGTTCTTCCCCTTTTGCTCTCTCTTGGTCATATATCGATATTATAGGACCTATGGTAACAGGTACCTGTAGTGCATCTGGTAATGGGTAGGATGTGGCGCTTTCCGTTTCCGGCGCTCTTTGTACCACAAACCTACCGACTACCTGTTGCACCTGACTAGGCTGGAGCAACTCTTTCTTTGGCTCAGGATCCCACTCTGAACTGGGAAGCGGTCTATGCTCTCCTGCATTGCCCCCCTTTCCTCCTTCAGTATTCTCGACCTCTCCCCCTGCTCTATTATACGGGGGTGGCCTGTCTGTCAGTAATCTGTTTATCAGGCTGTCCTCTGTTTCGCTCTCATCATCTTCTTCTAGGGGGCTTTTATTTACTGGCGCCTCTAACACTGGGTACAGTTTATTTATTTCCAAATTATGCACTCTCCATCTTTTAGCATCCGCATCCCACCTGGCATCCTGCACTGCCCTTACCGAGCGTTTCACCCTTTCTTGTCGTCTGTTCATATTCCTTTCATGCGCTGCCCTAAGCCATGCTTCAAGGGCTTCAAACTGGGTTGGTCTAGGCAAGGGTCTCTTTGAGGTCATGATTGATTTCAATCGATGTAACACCTCTAATCTGAACGTCCCGTACTTCGGGAACGTCAGTTCCTCGTTTCCTTCAGTAATCTTACTCCACTCTGATATCCAAAGGATCGTATGCAACCCAACATTTACTGCCATATAACGAGCTGGCGTACCCTCCGGCGGGGCTTCTTCCCCTTCATACGATCCTCGCCTCTCTTTCTTAAACAGCGCTTTCAACCATTTAAAACACTTCATAATTATGCGCACAAAATCCAGCCTCGCTACTCTGTTTACTTCCTGATGACAATCCACCAATCCTGTCGCGGCTTTGCTAGCTTGGCCTATCACAGCGCGGTCTTTCTCCTGTTGGCCAATCACGTCGCGACCCTGTATGACGTGTTCGCTAGCTGGCCTATCACAGCGCGGTCTTTCTCCGGTCAGCCAATCACTGCGCGACACCACCTGACGTCTCTTTTCTCCGCTTCGCAGCAGCACCCCTCCTTTCTCAACTCGTCTCCCGGTTATGCATGCGTCCCATTCATACACTGAAAAATGACTACTTCCGACCAAGCGGTCACTTCTCTCGACTGTACGTCCACAGTCTATCTGTAATTGTCAACACAACTGACGAGATGTCTATCGTCTCTCTGATAGGTTACTTACACACACAGTAACTTCCGACCAGCGTCCGTTACTCACGCACTCACTCTTACGTTCCCCCTATCTCGGTCTCTCGGGTGATCAATGGTACCTCATGACCCCCTTCACACTAGTTGACAATTACTCTGGGTGTCCGATACACCCGAACCACTTAAGCTCTCCTTGAACTTAAGATTTCCACCGGTTGCGCGCGCTCACAACCTGTTCCACAGTCACTCTACAGACATTCAACTCCGCCAGACATTACAACATAGATACAATACAAAAACACCGCAATCTAACACGCATAACCCTTTATACTCACTCTCGACCGATACTGCTGCTTTTTCTGTCTCACGTCATCCGGATCTTCATCTGCGGGCTGTTCTTCCGATCATCGATTTCTAGGGGCCTTGGGGTAAGCTAACCTGGCCTAGGTCACCGTCCTCAAGAAGGCAACCATCCTCTGCTACCAACTGAAAGGGCGAGATTTTGATCGATACCTTATATCTATTGATCCAAACCTCGTTCTGGTCGACTGAACCTTTATTGCCTGTCTTGGAAGGAAACAGTACACCTATCTGCAAATTAGTTCACCCAAGAAAGGACTCTACTCTCAAAGATCACGGACAACTTCTAGGTTTCAAAAGTTTATTGTAAAGATATAATGAGCTGCAAATACAAGCATCTCAGAATGAGATTCACGAGATACACAGGTCCAATTACATACATGTGCTCTCGAAAAGCCCTCAGACGAGCAACAGAAATCACTAACACAAGTTCTAAAAATAGCAAAGCTATCAGCATAGACGCATATCTCTCCTTCATTTAGGTTGGAGGAAAACAAACACAGGTTAGGCGTCCCTACCCTGTTCTAGATGGTATCCCTACTTAACCAAATCCCAACCTAACAAAGGTGTCAGCAATGAATGACCCCCAAGGGAAGTCACCCACTCTAAGTCTCTTGGTGAAAACCTAAAGTTCTCCAATCATGACCCCTCACTGCCTACCCATCCGCTCTCTAAAGGGTCCTCAGGTCTCTGCTCTAACTCCACCCAAGGGTGCTGTCCCTAATACAAAACAGTCAACAACATTTGAGACGCCCCTTGCGAAACGCCTCTCACGTGGTGCAAAACTTCAGGCTTTTTCCATGATGCTTTGTATTGGGCCTCAGACGTTAGAGTTGACCTTGCTTCTCAGTCTCTTCTCCGGCCCGCTGATACCCCTTAAACATTCCAGAACCCTCCTCCATGTCTGGGCCGTCTACTGAACAGGCCTCTATTCATTCACTTATAATTGGATCCCCCCTTTCCTGTTGCAGGCAGATATCTGCCGCCAAGAACCCAACTCTCATAGACTTCTAAAAAGGCTTGCAACATTTCTCAGCCCAGACATGTACGTGTAAATTACTGCTAAAACATTTCAGGCCTACAATATTTCACATTATGATTATAGCATTCAATTTCTTCATTTAATTAAAGCATGTTAAACTCTTATTCTATTATTTAGAAAACATTACTCTAAATCATGGCCCATTAATGCAATGACCAAAAACGTTAAAACAATCTGTGTCGTGAAAAGAAACACCTTCCCTTTTAGCTCCAGCTCTGGCCCTGAGGCCTACCACGTTCTGCGTTTTACCACAGACCATCTTATATGTTAACAGCTACACGACATAGATTCAAAATAATCACGTCTAATAAAATCATATAATGTCACACATTTCTGTATTAATTCCACTTCTACTTAAATCTCTATATTAGCTATACATTTAGAATATAATTTCAGATACTATTAGCACTCATGGCATTTCTCTTCATGAATTATGCTCTCTATAGGTAAGTGTGATGTACTCATATATTTATATCAGTTTGCGCTCTCTCAGCACTTAAAAACAGTTACTTGCAGAAATAGCACTTTAGAAACAAATAGCTCCACCTGGGGCTATTCGGGTGTTGTGACAGGCATAAATCCAACGTACGGTGCCGACCGTGACATGCGCTGTGTCGGGCACGGATTCACATGGACTTCCAAACAACAGTATCTTGAAACAAAGTCTTTGGATGATGCAGGGCGTCGTGGAGGAGAGGCGTTGGTGCCGAGTCGAGGCCGTCTCTCTGGCTGTCATGGAAACGGCAAGGCGTCTTGCCTGCGAGGAGGCGACGTGTTGAGTCCAGTACAGGGGTAGTTGGTTGCGTCAGCAGTGAGGCATCGGTTCTGGTGGGGCGATGCGAAATCAAAGAAAATAATAATATTCTGATCTTGTGTAATGTAACTGGTACTTGTGTAAAGCCTCCAATGCCATTGGTACAAGTTTGTACCATATAAAACTGCCAAAAAAATACAAATAACCAGCCATTTGTTTAAGTTTTGAGAATCTGCAAAGGCAGTAGCATGATACTTAAGGAGGGTTTCATATAAAAAGTCCATATTTATTTTCGACGTGTCTTTTCTGCCTGTGCTGTGTTTAGTTTAACTATCATTCACAGATCATTAAGAGAGCTCAAGGACGCATTTAAAAGTGCTTTTATCATATGCGTAATTTTTAAAGTATGTACTGGTCACAGGAAAAAGTAAAGATTTATGTGATTTTTTTTAAATTTCCATATCCTCGAGGACATTACAATATTATTAATGCCGGTAAAAAACACAGCAGGTGTCAACCATAGCCAAATCAGTTGTTGTAGTGTTGGGCCATTTTATTTCACCTCGCGCACCCTGCTAAGATGCAAGTAATGTCCTCATTTTCAGAGAGGGGTAAATTAAGTTTCCAAGGAGCCCTGGTGATCACTGTTTATCATTTCAGCATTGCAGTATATGAAAACTTGCCTCCCACTCTGAAAATTGGCACAGGGTCTAAATTTAATACACTTTCGGGGGCAGATGCTGAAAATGGTGGATTCTTCTGTCAAATCCAGGACACCTAGTGACATACGTAGAGTTGGTAGGTGAAAAATAATTTGTGTCATTTTCCTTTGCTTTGCTTTAGTAATTAAAGTTACAAACAATTCAGACACATCTCAAATATGTTTACAGTAATGTTGTCATGTCTTTGCTGTGTTAGATTTATATTTCACTGTTTTTAGCACTGACATGAAATGCAGGCCAAGCCACAGTCAATACTGCTTTCTACGAGGAAAACCAGAGTGCATTGCACAATTCAAGTATTTAAATTGTGTTCATACTTTCCAGTTACCCCCTTCTCAGCCTTTCCCTTCCCAGCAGAAAGAGACATTGAATGTTCCTACCTCAACTCCAAATGATCACACCCCCTTCCTTGCTTGGCTGTAAGTGTGGGAAAACAGGAAGCCTAGGGGTTTCTTTTTCGAGGCTCTGACACACCTTTTCTCAGTCAGCCAGTAAGGCACACTTTCTGAATTGAAAGGGTTGGGGGCAATTAATGGATTTCGTTCCCATCTCCTGATTCCCACTCCCAGCTTAGCCAGGTGACAGGGGTATCAGCAGCTGGACAGCAGCCTACATGAGACTACTTGAAGTTGGACCCTACAACACCCATCACCAGTAGAATCTTAGCCAGAATTCGCAGCAGATGCAGAGCGAAGAGTTGACCAGACTAGTCCAGCCCTCTGACACATAGAAAGCCTGTTACTACCGGCAACTGTTTCAGCCCACTTCTTCATCTATTTAGGCCCCAGCCTTTTCCTGCCTTCCCCATGTGGAATAAATCCGGGCTTAGGCCTTTAGTGGCTGAGTCCAACTCCTAGCCTTAGGAAGAAGGCAGGTCCTACCCTCCCATCTGTCCTTCTCATTGCTGTTACTCTTCCAAGCCAGAAGCATCCAACACCAGAGAACCATCTAAGCCCATCTGCATCCCACTCCCCCACAGGACTGACCAGCTCAGGCTGAGTAAAGCAGTACTCCAGGCCTCATCTAGTCTTTCCCAATTGTGGTCCCATCACATCCAGAAAAGACTGAACTAGGCTCAGTGCAGAAAGTCTGCCCTAAAGCTTTACTGATGCATTGCAGCCTAACAACATCAAGTACAAAAGCACCCAAGTATGCAGTGTGTGGCAAGTTGATCGTTTCCTATGAAGCAAGAAAGAACAGGTAGGAACCATTACTTAAGCACTTTTTACAGATTATTTCCACATCTAGGGGCTCATTAGGATGGCGGACGGAAGAGCGACCGCAGCCCTGGAGTACGCCGAAAATGCCTTTTCCGTGTCCGCCAGCCGCGGACACTCCGTCCGCCATATCAGGATAGGAAAAAGTGTCAAAAATCCGTCCGCGACGGAAAAGCACGCACCGCCGCCCAACTACACCCGACCACGCGGCGGACGGAACGAATCCTGAGACTCCGCCGTACGTACTGACGTCTAAGACCGTCCCCCAAATCAAGATGGCGGAAAATACACATAAAACCGCTGCGGTGGCTGACATGGCCGGCACGCCGGTCCTAGGCCAGGCCTGGCACGGCGGTGGCTGACATGGCCGGCACACCGGTCCTAGGCCGGGCCTGGCACGGCGGGGGCTGACATGGCCGGCACGCCGGTCCTAGGCCAGGCCTGGCACGGCCGTGGCTGACATGGCCGGCACGCCGGTCCTAGGCCGGGCTGGTCCGGCCGGTGGACGGTGGATGATGCAATATGAATGTAAGAGGGGACATGAACTGCCATGTCCATTGACTACATCTAAAGGGTGTGTAGGCCTGCACCTCCCCCGCAGAGTACGTGCACCGCCATGGTGGCGCCAGTGATAGAACATTGTTGCAACTGAAGCATCCGTGCCGGAAGCTTGCACGTGCGGTTGCCGATGTGTGACCGTGACGGTCCGTGCACATGCAGCCAATGGGAAGAGGGAACGCTGGCCACGTATGGCCAATCGAAAGTAGCGGAAGCAGTGCACTGCAACACCAGGGCCAGTCATTGGCCCTTTTACGACCACGCTTCCAGGGCTGACCAATTGCTGGCGACGTATGCCACTTACACGTGCTGAGGGCCCTATATAGGTGTGATGTCAAAAACACACATCCTACCCTGGGAACCAGTGCTGCCTGTTCACCTAGACCTGCTGCTGCTGAGCTGACCACCGACTGCTGCCTGTGACCATCACCTCGACCTGCTGCTGCTGAGCTGACCACCGACTGCTGCCTGTGACCATCACCTCGACCTGCTGCTGCTGAGCTGACCACCGACTGCTGCTCTAGTGCCATACTCCGTGATCTTGCCATGTCGAGAGAAAAAGAGATCCGGTCTCGTCCCTTCACCGCCGCAGAACTTGATGTCCTCGTGGACGGTGTGCTCCGTAACTTTGGACGGCTCTACGGCGCACCCGGACAGGTGGTAAGTGCAGTGCGGGACATGTCGGTGTGCATGAGGTGGCCAATGACTCCTGGCTTCTGCAATCTCAGCTGTGTACTGTGGCCTCGACATATTTTTCGGATTGTGCATGGCGGATGACAGATACGTGTTGCCCCTATCTGTGTGACAGGCCAACTGTCCACTGACTTGCACCCTTTTGTCTCTCATCATGGTAGGTCAAGCTGCACCTTCGCAAGGACGTGTGGAGGAGCATTGCACGTGATGTACGGGCATTGGGGGTGTGCAACAGATGACATACACACTGCCACAAACGCTGGGACGACATTTCCAGGCTGAGCAAGAACGCCACGTCTGGCCCGACGCTCCATGACCCCTCTCATGCACCGTATCATTGCTGTGACGCATCCTGACCTGTCCGAACGGATGAGTGTGGATCAACAGCACACTAGCGGTGAGCATACTGTCTGTGTAGGATACTTGGGAGTGCAATGCATGTATTGGTGCCCAGACAGAGTATTGAGTTCCGTGGTGCGTATGTATCTCTGCGATGCCATGTTGGGGCCATTGGGTGGGTGTAATTTGACATCCAGGTCCGGCATGTTGACACGCCACTTGATTAGTAGTTGAGTGTTTATGCACATGCCGTAGTGGTCCGTGGACCCATGGCAAGACATGTGTGCAGATGTACGTGCTCCTGCCCTGTCCGCATGCTGTACATGTGTCACGGCCACCAACGCTTATGTAATGTGAGGATGACTGGTAGAGGTGGGCCGTGTGCAGGATGGGGGCTAGAAGAACTTTGTCAGCAATGGAATTAGGGATTCTTTGGCCTTCTGTACGTGAGTGTGCCCATGACTTACACCTCTTTTCTGTGCATTTCAGCTTTGACAGAGGGCACTCAGCCACAGACGGCGGAGATGAGTGGAGGCAATGCATCCGGATCAGACTTCGCGCACACGCAGACTGACACAGAGGAGGGCAGCGCCGGAGAGGGAGACAGGACCGTCCCTGAGGACTCGCATGTGGAGACACCATCGTCCTCATCTTCGGAAAATCTTGGTGAGCCAGCACTGTTGTCACAGACTGGGAGTGGGCAATCAACACCTTCTGTCGGGACACAGCACACAGGGCCCACACTTCCGCCAACTGCACCATGTACTGTTCATGCACGCAGGAGTAGGGGGAGCAGAGTGGCGTTCGGTGCAGGCACCGCTGCCCCTGCCACGGTGAGCCAAAATGCACTGTGTGCTGAGGCTGTTGATCTGCTGCGACAGCTGTGTGTGGGGCAGACCAATATGACAAATGCTTTCCAGGACCATGATAGGAAGTTGGGGCAGGTGGTGGCATTCATGGAAGGGATGCATGGCGATCTTGCTGGTCTACACAGGACAGTTCAGTCATTGGCAAGCAGTGTGTCGTCTGCCATAGTACAGTCGCATGGACAGGGTGCTACTTCTGTTTCCCCATCTACACCACTGGATGTCTCAGGGGGTAGTGAATATTCTGACCAGGACTCTAATACAGGTTATTGCACTAGAAGCAGCGTCAGACAGCACGTCAGGGCACGGAGGGCACAGACACCATCCCCTAGGTCAGCAAAATCTGTTCACAAAGACAACGTCAGATACACTGGAGTACACACACAGGTGGTGTTGGGGGACATGCCTTCACATGCTACACAGGCATTCAACACAAAAGGTACTCCCAAGGCAAGGGATACTCCCAAGTCCATGGACAGTCCCTTGGACAAGGACTGTCAAAAGACAAAGGCACCTCAAAAGAGCAGGGAGAGTCCCAAGGGCAGGCCCACAACAGAGGAAAGGGCCACTCCCAAGGACAGGGACAAGGACAGTCAAAAGACAAAGGCACCTCCTAAGAGCAGGGAGTGTCCCAAGGGCAGGCCCACAACAGAGGAAAGGGCCACTCCCAAGGACAGGGACAAGGACAGTCAAAAGACAAAGGCACCTCCTAAGAGCAGGGAGTGTCCCAAGGACAGGCCCACAACAGAGGAAAAGGGCCACTCCCAAGGACAGTCAAAAGACAAAGGCACCTCCTAAGAGCAGGGAGTGTCCCAAGGGCAGGCCCACAACAGAGGAAAGGGCCACTCCCAAAGACAGGGACAAGGACAGTCTAAAGACGAAGGCACCTCCTTAGAGCAGGGAGAGCCCCAAGGGCAGGCCCACAACAGAGGAAAGGGCCACTCCCAAGGACAGGGACAAGGACAGTCAAAAGACAAAGGCACCTCAAAAGAGCAGGGAGAGTCCCAAGGGCAGGCCCACAACAGAGGAAGGGGCCACTCCCAAGGACAGGGACATGGACAGTCAAAAGACAAAGGCACCTCCTAAGAGCAGGGAGTGTCCCAAGGGCAGGCACACAACTGAGCAAGGGCCATCTCCCAAGGGCAGGGACACACACAGTGAGCAGGTGTCTTCTGGAGACAGGTACACCACAGACGACAAGTCTGCTGGCAGGAACTGGGCACCGTCCAGGGCACAGGCAAAGTCCAGAGACAACACTCCACCTACGGATAAGGCACATCCTAGGGACATGGCTTCTCCCATGGACAATGGCGCACTCAAGGACAGGCATACGTCACCCCTGGCTGCACTGCGGCTGATGTTTTCGAATGAACGGCAAACAGATGTCTCCGCGGCGGAGTCCCCCCATACCTCCACTCCCATCCAGGCCAGTCAGAAGCAGAGGAGGGAGTCCCCTGTTGTTGCATCCCCCATTACACATGATTCTGAGTCCAGGCGGCAGGCACACAGCAAACAACAAACAGGCTCCGGCACGTCCCCAGAAAGCCGATCCCCGGCAGCAGATGCTCCACCTATGGTGGGTGATATTTGTTTTGAGTCACCACCACTTGCCAGTCCTGTCCTGTCCAGGGTGCACTCACATATCCCTAAGAAACGCAGACACACACCATTGACACCTGCCCACTCTGATGTCGCTCAAGTACAGCTATCCCCAGCTCCCAGGGCCACCCTGCCTCCTGGCCCATACAGCCCTGTGGCTCATCATTTAAGTGGTCCCAGTGGCGCAGGTGCAGTTGACTCTCATGTATCAGATAGTGGCACTGTGTCTGTTGTTTGCTGTCATGCATCATGTAGTAGCACAGTCTCAGTTGTGCCCTCTCCTGTTTCAGGTGCTGGCAGTGTATCTGGGTCTATGGCTCATGTGTCAGTGAGTAGATCTGTGGCTGTGTCTCACACTCCTGTTTCTGGTGCTGGCAGTGTGTCTGGGTCTGTGGTTCACCTGTCAGTCACTACATCTGTGGCTGTGTCTCACATTCCTGTTTCTGGTGCTGGCAGTGTGTCTGGGTCTGTGGCCCATGTGTTTGTCACTCGGGCTGTGGCTGTGTCTCACACTCCTGTTTCTGGTGCTGGCAGTGTGTCTGGGTCTGTGGCCCATGTGTGTGTCACTCGGGCTGTGGCTGTGTCTCACACTCCTGTTTCTGGTGCTGGCAATGTGTCCGGGTCTGTGGCCCATGTGTGTGTCACTCGGGCTGTGGCTGTGTCTCACACTCCTGTTTCTGGTCCTGGCAGTGTGTCCGAGGCAGGTAGTTCACGCAGTCCACCTGATTCAGTGATGTGAGGTGCTGTTCACTTCACTCACATGTTATTTCACATGGTGTGTCCATTGTCCATTGAGAGCAGCCTTGCACTGTTGTGGTCCCTGGGACGGGTTGGTTGGAACACGTACTTGTGCTGCCTCTGATGTACCTGCTCTGTTGGGCACAATGCCCTGTTGATGCTGTGATACTGCATTCTGCCCTCTGATGTGCTGCCTCTGATGTACCTGCTCTGTTGTCCACAACGCCCTGTTGATGCTGTGATACTGCATTCTGCCCTCTGATGTGCTGCCTCTGATGGACATGTTCAGTGCTATGGACTGTTGATGCACTTAGCCCCTCTCACGTGCTGCCTCTGATTGACATGTTCAGTGCTATGGACTGTTGATGCACTTAGCCCCTCTGACATGGCCGGCATGCTGGTCCTAGGCCGGGCCTGGGACGGCGGTGGCTGACATGGCCGGCACGCCGGTCCTAGGCCAGGCCTGGCACAGCGATGGCTGACATGGCCGGCACGCCGGTCCTAGGCCGGGCTGGTCCGGCCGGTGGACGGTGAATGATGCAATATGACTGTAAGAGGGGACATGAACTGCCATGTCCATTGACTACATCTAAAGGGTGTGTAGGCCTGCACCTCCCCCGCAGAGTACGTGCACCGCCATGGTGGCGCCAGTGATAGAACATTGTTGCAACTGAAGCATCCGTGCCGGAAGCTTGCACGTGCGGTTGCCGATGTGTGACCGTGACGGTCCGTGCACATGCAGCCAATGGGAAGAGGGAACGCTGGCCGCGTATGGCCAATCGAAAGTAGCGGAAGCAGTGCACCGCCATGGCGGCGACAATGATTTTATATTGTCAGACGCTGCACCGTGATGTGTTGTCTGCAGTTGCGTCATGAGGGTTGTGGGCGTGATAGGGAAGCTTCATATGTCATGCACTATTCCATGTGTGTCCATACTATGCCCATCGGTGGGCACACAATGTGCAACAGATGTGCATGTCAACGTGTTGACGTCGGGTGTGACCCTACAGACGTTATTACATCTTCACATCTACACATGACATCACGGCTGTATGGCCACATTCTGGATCTGTTGTCAGTGTGTGGTTCAGGCGAGGTGACTACAATGGTGGGGGTACACATGCATTCAGTGTATGTGTGTTGGCTGTTGTGTCACCATGCATGTAATGACCGTATGCTCACCATTGTTGGTGTTGGCATTGGTGCATGATGACATGGTGTGTGTGTATCATTATCGTTTGTGTGCATGCACTTGCATGTGTGTCTGTGATGTGGCTTCTACACATTAGAGTCATGACACACGTATTGTCAGTAATGTTGACATGTGAGTAAGTTGCGTTGTACGTGTTGACACACTTCCTGTTGCAAGTGGCTGCACATTGTTAAAGGGCCACTCCGTATTGTAGTAACTATGTTATGTTATGTTATGTTACGTTGTTTTTGTATAGCGTACGGCTACTCGAACAGGAGTGTCCCGACGCTTTTTTCCACCAACGGCTGATAAAAGGTAACACAACACAGTAAAAACAGAAACCTAAAAGAAAATAAAACAAACCCTTTAATAGAAAAACAGACTAAGAGTTAAAAAGCCACGTCTTCAGGCTCCTCCTAAACTGAAGCAGATTGGAAACACTACGCAAAGCAAGCGGAAGCGAATTCCACACCTGGGGAGCTCGACAGCTAAAGGATCTCCCTCCAGCGCGAGCCTTCCTTACCCGTGGAACCACAGCTTTAAAGAGGGATTCCGAGCGGAGAGAACGAACTGGATGGTAAAAGTTCAGCCTCCGCTGCAGATATCCCGCCCCTGATCCGTGCAGAGCTTTATGCATCAGGGTCATGGACTTAAACAGGATCCGCTTCCTAATAGGGAGCCAATGAAGCTTCTGAAGCAACCCCGAGGCACGGGCTCGCCTACCAAGACCAAAGATTGCCCGGGCAGCAGAGTTCTGCACCACCTGGAGACGCTGGACCAAGTAATCTGGGAGGCCAAGAAAGAGGGCGTTGACATAGTCCAGCCTAGAACCGATAAGAGCCTGAACGGTAATCCTCCTGTGCTCCTCCGATAGCAAAGGCAAAAATTTGCGGAGCATCTTCAGGATTCCGTAACAGGTACCGGCCAGGCCAAAAATATGGGTTCGCAATGCCAACTGGTTGTCTAACTTGACGCCCAAATTTTTAGCGACCTGGGAGGACTGAGCGGGAGGATTCATGTCGGACGGCCACCAGTGCTGCCAATCCGGCTCGACGACGCAACCAAAAAATAAAATCTCAGACTTGCCCGAGTTGGCCCTCAGACCGTTCCGTTGGAACCAGTCGAAGACCAGCGCGAGGCAGTCCCGGATTCTCTCTCCATCAAACTCTTGATCTTTCCTGCAAGTGAAGAGGAGTTGCGTATCGTCGGCATAGGAGACGATCTGGGCCCCATGAGCCTCCACCAAGTCCGCCAAAGGGGACATAAAGATGTTGAATAGCGTGGGGCTCAACACAGAACCCTGTGGAACCCCAACTCCCAATGGCGGCATCTCGGCGGAGCTCTGGGAAACCCAGACCGTCTGGCGGCGGTCTTCAAGGAAGGAGGTAAACCACCTGAGCATCGTCCCCCTAAGGCCGATGTCATAAAGCCTCGCTAAAAGCGCCTTATGGGGGACGGTGTCAAAAGCCGCCGACAGATCCAGCATGACCAGCATGGCCCTACCGCCGACATCCAGAGTCTCCCTAATAATCTCAGTTACCTCCAACAGAGCTGTTTCCGTGCTAAAATTCGGACGGAACCCCGATTGCGATGAGTGGAGCAGATTGTTAGCTTCCAAAAAGCTCGACAGGACACCGTGGGCGTGTTTTTCCGTGATCTTCGCCAGTGCAGGTAAAAGCGAGATGGGCCTGTAGTTCGCCAAAACCTCGGTGTCAAGACCCGTTTTTTTTAGGAGGGGGATCACCATCGCTCTTTTCCAGGAGCTGGGGACCCTTCCCTCCCTCAAGGAGGTATTGAGGACAGAGTTGACCAGAGGATTCACCACCGCCGCCATCCCGGCCACAAATTTGGCAGGGCAGGGGTCAAGTGGCGAGCCAGATTTAAGATTAGCCAATAACGTCTGAGAGACATCACAGGCAATAGTAGGGAAGTCGGACAGCGTCCCCGCAGACATCTGCGGAGGACTACGGTCCACCCTATCACCATTGCCCGCCTCCGGTCCCTCCCCAAAGGTGGCCTGAATGGCCTTGATCTTACTTGTGAAGAAGCCAGCAAGATCACATGCCCAAACATCCGCTGAAGCTGGCGGGGGCGGATGGGAGCTGGGGGTGGTAAACTCCTTCACAACTTTAAAGATCTCCTTACAGGAGTTCGCCGCTGCCTCTATCCTCCTTGCCAGATAGTCCCTCTTGGCACCAAGGATGTCACGATGGTAGGCCTTCACAGCCGCCTTATAGGCAAGCTTTGCCTCCCCATCGTACATACGGCGCCACGCCCTCTCAGCCATCTTGCACTGACTACGGGCCACACGGAGCGCCTCCGTAAACCACGGGGCCGATTGCCGAGCCACCGTGGACCGGGGGGCAGCCTTAGGAGCTAAATCATCAAGCCTGTCGGTAAGCCAGCACTGCAGAGACTCCACATCGCTGTCTAAATCACCCGAAAGATGACAAGGGTGATCCAGCAGCGCCTGCTCGAGTACGTCAGGTGTCACTCTATACAATGCTCGCGAAGCTGGTCTAAGCAACGTGGGCGCTCTGTACTCCAGGCGCACCGATTCCATCACTGAAAAGCTAATCAACCGATGGTCAGTCCAGAGCATCTGCCGGGTAGCAACCTCTGTAGGTGGAACAGATGAGAACACTTGATCCAGGGTATGCCCCTTCTCATGTGTAGGCCCCGACACGCAAGGCACAAGACCCAGCGGAGATGTAACATCCAACAGTTTGGCTGCATCCGAGTCATCTGCCACATCCAGATGAAAATTGAAATCACCGGCCACAATGCAGTGCTGTGTGGTCAGTGCCAGCTCAGAGGCCGCCGTCTGCAGATCCTCAAAAAAAGTGCCCACCGGGCCTGGTGGCCTATATACCAGCAAGCCCTTCAGGGCCTGACCCGGTGATAGTCTGATCGTAAAGGCCAGCGACTCGGCATTCCCAATGGAGTTCAAGGGAAGCACTGAGCATGGAACACTCTTTTTCACCACCACCGCTACTCCCCCTCCCCTGCCCCTCGCTCTGTCCATCTGGAAGATGTTATATAACGGGGGAATGGCAGAGAAGACGTCCGGATTGGACGCCTCTCCCAGCCACGTTTCCGTTAAAAGCAGACACAAGGGATTTTCTGCGACCAACAGGTCGTGGATATGCAGGGCATGGCGGCCAACCGACCTGGCGTTCAACAGCAGGCAAAGATGTTTTGCACCGACAGTGGCCGGACGAGGTACCACAGTGCCCGTCCAAGCAGGCGTCCAACCACAGGCCGGGCAGCGACTCTTGCCCCTAAACCGACCCGGGAAAACCGAACAGCAGGAGCGAGAAGTGGCCTGCAGATCACGCAGAGACGCAGAGGAATAGCAGATCATTGCAGCCCGTGTAAAGCCAGAGTCTCCCGCCGGCCCGACGCCTCCTGGCGCGGACGGGCGCAGACGGGCAGGACTCTGGCACGACTCAGGCGCAGTGAAGGCGCGCCCGCTGCGCGTCACCGCTGCGCGCTGAAGGGGAGTGTTAAGTGGGGCGGGCGGAGGAGGCCCCGAGAGTTAGAGCGCTCGGTCCGGCACCCACACCCAAGATGGCGGCGCAAATGCAGCAACAGGCTGAGAGCCCCCAGATCCCGGACCCGCTAAGCAGCGGTGGTACAACTATTACAGTGCAAGGTAGGGGCCAGTGCCCTGTTAAAACAGGGACGCGCTAAATAAAATGCACCCTAAGTACAAAAGCGAGCGTTTTCCTATAAAGCGCAGCGCGCTGTCAAATTACACAAAATAAAGCTAAAAACGAGCGTTTTCTTAAAAAGCGCTATGCGCTGTCAGGCGGAGCAGCGAGCAGCGTGCAGGTCGCCAGCCAGGTGGAATTAGAATGGTCAATCGGGCTGACCCGCTCAAGGCCAGCCTTAAGTGGGGCGGGCGGAGGAGGCCCCGAGAGCTAGAGATGTCACACATATGACCATTCTCCTGAACATTTTTCTTCTTGCTAATGTTGGCTTACATGTGATGTAGTTGCACACGTATGCTTCGTTTGCAAGTTGACTCAAGTTACATCTCTCTCCCACACAGGAGGGCTCCAAATGTGCATCGGCCATACACTGTGCTTGAGGATATGGTTGAGCTTGTTGCCCAATTGTCTCCTCATCTGCAGCCACGAAGGACGTATCCTGGTTCCATTACACCCACAGCAAAGGTGATGGCGGCACTACACTTTTTTGCTACTGGCACCTTTCAGTACACAGTTGGACATGCCGGCGGGATGTCACAGTCAATGTTCAGCATGGTACTTCGGGATGTTTTAAAAGCTATGATGCTGTACAAGGATGACTATATCCATTTCCCACGGCCGGAAGAGTTGCCAGCAGTCAAAGCAGACTTCTATGCACTGGGCCAGATACCACACGTAGTGGGTTCCATTGATGGCACACATATCGCTATCATTCCACCACGGGCACGTGAGCAGGTTTTTAGGAATCGGAAGCACTTCCATTCGCTGAACGTGCAGGTGGTGTGCCTGGCCGACAACATCATCTCCCATGTGTGCGCAAGATTTCCAGGCTCCGCACATGACGCCCACATCATGCGGAGCAGCATTGTCCCCCAACTGATGGCAAATCTGCGTCCCGGTCAAGCGTGGCTTGTTGGTGAGTATGCTGTGGGGACTGTTGTGCTTACTGTGTGGCATGGGGTACCCACCAAATCTGGTTGTGATATTTCTGTCTGTCATCCTCCTCAATAGGCGACTCAGCGTACCCAAACCGGTCCTGGCTCCTGAGTCCCATACGTAATCCTACTACAGCGGGTGAAATGCGCTACAATGATGCACATGGAAGGACACGTAGAGTGGTTGAACGTACCTTTGGACTGCTAAAGTCTAGGTTTCGGTGCCTGGATAAGACCGGAGGGGCCCTGCCTTACTCACCAGGCAAAGTATGCAGGATCGTGATTGCCTGCTGCATGCTCCACAACCTGGCCGTGTGCAATGACATTGAACTGCTCTTGGACCCTGAAGACGAAGAATTTCCTCGGCCTCCCATCCCACCCATGTCGACTGATGAGGATAGTGGTGAGGAGGAAGGTGTGGACCAGAGGCGCCAGCTAATTGATCACTACTTCCCTTGAATGTGAGTAACTACCTCTTGTGCCGGTTGACAATGCCTTATGTATGTTTGCTGGTGTTGTGTGGATGTGGGGTGCATCAGCTGTGTGTTCTGGTATGTGATGGTTGCATATGTGTGTGTTCATTTATTTGGACATGCAAGTCTCCATGATGTGTGTCCTCTCATCCAAAGCTTTTGTGATGAGTGTAGTTTGTGGAATGTTGCTGTGCAGTGTGTTGTGATGTGTGTGAATCTGTTTCCTGACGTGTGTTTGATGTCTCTGAATTTCCCTACGTCACTCCCGCAGCGGCATGATTATGTACGACTTGGATCCCTGCACCTGGTTACTGTTTCTGAGGCAATCATGTGATTAAACATGGAGGCAACACATCATTGAGTGTGTAAGTGGATTTTTATTTACAGGTTGTGCATTTGTGCTGGTGAATATTTACAAGTAAGTGTGGGGTGGGGGAGTGGGAGTTGAAGGTAATGGCAGATGAAATGTCCGTGCTGACACCACATTGGGTGTTGTCAGGCTAGTCCAGCAGACCTGTGCCAATGATTTGCTATGTGGGACAGGATACTTGGCAGGGTGAATGGCTGGCTCAGGCAGTGTCAGAGTCATTGGCGGCCCCTCTTGAAGCGTGTGGATGGCGCACCCACACTGCTCTCACCCACTTCCAGCCTCGGAAGGCCCCTTCGTCTTTGAGGTGGAACAGAGTCAGCTGGGGGGGCAGGTTGTTCAGGGGCCACATCCGTCGCCAGGGGCACAGGTGGTGGTGGTGGTGGCGTTGCTGGCCGTGGCGCCAGGACAATTGGTTGAGGGGGGGTGGGGTTGTTCCGGGCTATCCATTCCCTCCACATTGTTGTCTGCTGGCCCATGATGTCCACTATCTTGCCAAGGTAGCCCGAAATTTCACGCAACATGTTCGTGTTGTCCACCGAGTCCTGGTGGGCACGATCTGCCTGTTCCTGGCCACGGTCGTATGAAGCCTGGCACCTGGCTAGGGCTTCAAGGGACTCTGCCACAGGATGGGGTGGGTGTCCTTCCTCAGTGCGGCGGAGTGTGGATCGCCTGATTGCCTGCTGTGGCCTCGCCTCTCTCCTTTGTGGCCCACTCACCCTGCTTGGGTGGGAGGCCGATGGACCTGCGTCGTGCGGTGGGTTAGGCAGGGTGGCACAGGCAGGAGGGGTGGTACTGGTGGTGGTGGTGACTCTGCAGATCACTGAGGCCGGTGTCGCTGGAGTTACACATGCGACGGTTGTCGGGGCCGGGATTCCCTGTGAGCCAGATGGCCCTGGCTGTCTGCTTGGGCCCGCACCATCCTCCGCACCGGAGCTGCCTGTGTCATCGTCCCCAGAGAGTCCGGTATGGGTGTGAGGCGAGTCTTGGGGCCGGGTGCTGGTTTCCCCAGTCAGATTACGATCACCTGAGGGACAAGATTGTGCAGGTCAGTAATGTGGACATTACATGTTCATATCAATTTGTATACATTTCAGTGTCCAGTTGCACACACCCCACACACCCTACCCTCCACCACCCTACTCCACCCTCCCTGTGGAAATGGGGGCCTGTTGGGAGTTGTAGTTGTGAGCTCTCACACACCCCACCCACCACCACCACCCTCCCTGTGGACATGGGGGCCTGTTGGGAGTTGTAGTTGTGAGCTCTCACACACCCCACCCACCACCACCACCCTCCCTGTGGACATGGGGGCCTGTTGGGAGTTGTCGTTGTGAGCTCTCACACACCCCACCCTCCAATACCACCCTCCCTGTGGACATGGGGGCCTGTTGGGAGTTGTAGCTGTGAGCTCTCACACACCCCACCCACCACCACCACCACCACCCTCCCTGTGGACATGGGGGCCTGTTGGGAGTTGTAGTTGTGAGCTCTCACACACCCCACCCTCCACCACCACCCTCCCTGTGGACATGGGGGCCTGTTGGGAGTTGTAGTTGTGAGCTCTCACACACCCCACCCTCCACCACCACCCTCCCTGTGGACATGGGGGCCTGTTGGGAGTTGTAGATGTGAGCTCTCACACACCCCACCACCACCACCACCCTCCCTGTGGACATGGGGGCCTGTTGGGAGTTGTAGTTGTGAGCTCTCACACACCCCACCCACCACCACCACCCTCCCTGTGGACATGGGGGCATGTTGGTAGCCATTTACATTTTGGTGAGTATGTGTCCGACGTGAATGGGTTGGGGCCTGGGAGATGTGTCTTCTCAGTTGTGTGAGACTGACCATGTCGTACTGATCATGGTGCTTGGTTTGTACTTACCAGCCTCTTCTCCTTTGTCAAGTCCGTCTAGGCTCTCTGGGTGAAGTATAACCAGCATCTTCTCCTCCCAATCGGTGTAGGGTATGGGCTCCGGGGGTGTTCCGCCGCCAGTGTGATTGGCTCTCGCATGGTTTTTGGCGCGGATGCCTTTCACCCTGGTTTTCAGGTCATGCCAACGCCTCTGTATTTCGTGCTTTGTTCTTGGCACTGTCCCTGACGCATGGTGGTCTGCTGGACTTTGGCCCCGAATATGTGGGGCTCAACACGGACTATTTCATCGACCATTACCTTCAACTCGGTGTCCGTGAATTTAGGTTTTTTTTTGGGTGCCATGGTGTGTGGTGCTCAGTGTGTGGGTTGAGTGAGTTGGGGGGTGCAGGTGTGTGGTGTGTGGTGTGTAGGAATGGTGTGGTGGGTGTTTGTGTGGTGGGTGTGGTAGGGTGGTGGGTCTGTGTCTTCAATTTGAGTATGCTGCAGATCGTATAGGGCCTCTTGCTAGCAGCAATGCTGTGATGCAAAGGATTGTGGTAGTGGGTGGGTGTCATTTTATAGTCATGTCTCAATGGTTGTTGGCAGTCAGGTGGTTGACTAGTGTGCATTATTGGGTACTTGGGGGGGTGTCATAGTGGCTTGTGATTGGTGTTGGTGTTTCAGGGGGGGGGTTGTCCTTTTTCGTGTGTTTGCTATTTACTGGTGGCACACTTTTTGACATTGGTTTGATGGTAGGGATGTTGTTCGTGTTGGCCTTCCGCAGTGATGCACTGTTTCTCGTTGCATTCTTTCCGCCGCGGACGTGGATGGCTGTGCGTACCGTGGTACAGGCGGCGTTATCCTAATTGCCGACACAGAGTTTTCACAGGTATGGCGGTAAATGTGGCTGTTTCCGCGGTCATGTCCGTCCGCGGCGGTGGGTGTTCATTTGGGTCTGTCCTCCGCGGACGGTGTTAGATGTGTTCCATCCACCGCGGACGGTGTTTGATTTGATCCGTCCGCCGCGGTCGGAGTTTCTTGACATGAATATCCTAATCGCAACCGTGGATTCTCCGCGGCGCTGCCGGGAGTTAAATTTCCCCGAACATGGTGGACAGTACCCGTTTCCGTCCGCCATCCTAATCGGCCCCCTAATTTGGGGCATTTGTGTGCCAGTCTAATTCTAGCTTTATTTTAAGAGCCTCTTCAAAAATGCAGACAATGGACGGATTTCTCAATATGTCAGAAACATTTTTCAGTAAAGTTTGGTTAATTGTTGGCTTTATTTTGAAGTTCTGGGCCACACAGTGACAACATTTGTGCTTGTTGATTTCAGGATTGTGTGCTTGTTGATTTCAGGATATGTTTTAAGCATTTATGTCAATGCACTCGATCAAAGGACAACAGTTGAGCCTCATTCTGGAATAGGCCCTGTCTCAAGGCCTAATTTGAAAACTTGACACTTCTGTCTCTGTGCAGCAGTATTGCTTTGTCTAGCATGTTGAGGTTGTATGCACTTTTCACTGATTATGCTTTTTATGGTGATGGCCACACAAGAGTTTTTCTTCCAGATACAGGCCTAGGCTGTGTTTAAGAGCTTAGGTCCCGTTATGGCCAAACATGCAGCTATATTCTGCCTTCAAGAGCAACGCATTTTGGGATATGCAAAACGTGTTGCAGTTAGTTGCGTTTTGTTGTCGTGTTTCGTGTTTGGTGCACAGGCATGTGTCTTACACATGTAGAGCATATGAAAGGCCTGTGAGGGATTGTTACACAGATGGCATATATATAAACCAATATCACTAGTTTATGAGTGTCACTGTGACCATGATTCTTAGAACAAAGAGTGTTTGTTGCTTTTCTCGAATTCTGGGTGGCATGTGATATATATTCCCTTTGCAAAAGTGGTGAAGATTCACTTTGTAGGTTTGCATGTGCTGTCCTTTGACCATAGTACATTACCTATCTTTCTTACTCTCGTTTTCTATCTACTGCTTTATCTTTTACTTCTGTGAATCTTTCTTTCTGGCTATCTGACCTTTCTTTACCGTATGTCTCTACCTACCAGTCTTACCACTAAATTATTTCTAGTTCCATTTCCTCTCGCTAAACTGTTTATTTACTTCTCTGTCCATATTCTTTTATCCAGGACCCTCCCATTGCTATTTACTCAGCAGAGCTGGAGCCACTATATAGCCAGAGAAGTGCACACAAAGAAAGAAAGAGAGGAAGAGGGACGAGAAGGGGAAGAGAAATACATAGGAAATAACTAGTTTTTACTGAATAGAATGATGATAATCCTCAGAACAGTGCTTTGATTTTCAGTGTTACTGTAAGAACGTCATTAGTATACACAACACAATTTCACATACTATGCTGATATGTTTTACTGTTATATTATGCACTAGTCCACTACCGTATCTTTACTTAAACGTGAGGAATAAGCTGGTTGGACACAGTATTCCACATAAAATGTTGTTTTTGGTATTTAATATACATAATTGACCCCAGGGATGTTTTGAGCACCATTCCAGGCTGCACTATGTTTTGGCCTAGGCTATATAGTGCCTAAAATGCTTTCTATGTGCATTTTGTTTACTAAAATGTAAGGCTGTTGAAATATGACAGATTATGTTTAGCAAATAACCACATTGCACCAGAAGATGTATTGGCTAGTAGCTTTCCTCTTGTCTGGCTACTCTGACTAAGCATAAATAACTGAAAAAAAATGAGGATGTTTTATTTGTCTAGGGAAAGAAATGACACATAAAAGAATAGAGGAAGCTCAAAAACGACAAGAAAAGAGGCATGAAGAAGAAGTGAGAGACATGTTAGACATGTTCTCAACGCAGACCAAAAAGCTAAGTTAGAATGCTTACACTGCTGCAACTGTTATGACCATTACCTTAACCGAGGAGCCCACTTACAAGCAAGTGATTCCGAAAGAATTTCAGATATAATCTCCCAGGAAGCAGGAGTCCTGCCTATTGATGCAACTAAAGGTGTCACTAGACTATGGGGTGTCTCAACTCAGTACTTTTGCAACTCTTGTGGCATAAGCAACAAAATCCAGTGCAAAGGACAGTAGACAAAGCAACTGAACTTGGGGTGTCAGGTACATCTACAGCCATTTTGTTGACTTTATCAAACTCTGGGATCCAAGATATGAGGGAGACACTAGTAATGAACAAAGCTCAGATAGCAGCCATTTTTTCAATGGCCACAGGATGATCAACTTTTATCTGATCCAACCTTCCAAACGTCCACAGATTAATGAAAAGTTAGCATTCATGAGAAGAGCTGTGGGTATACAATATTGGTTAGGCTTCCCAGTGACCCAATAAGCTATTTTTGCAGAGTTTGCTTCAAATTTAGAAAATGTGAGTAAGGTGGTCCTTTTATCTGTGGAATGAAAAATTATAGGCATTTGTGCATGCGCCTTATGGAGCCTGAGGTGTCTCAATTCCACAAAAGATGCACTGATTTGCGCAGAATGACTATCTCTGGTGCTGACATAACCAGTCTCCTTTTTAGGTCGAGCCTAGCGCAGGGTGCATGCGCTGCTCTATGGGAGGCTTATTGTAAGCACTCCAAACTTCTCCGTGGGGGGTTGACTCCTCCCACACATTGGATTGGCCTTTGCGTGTGTATTTTAATTATGAAAGCAAGCAAATGGCCAAAGGCGGGTGCATGTCCCACCTCCTTTCCAATGTGTCACTCCCACAGCATTTTGCTCTCAGGAGCGAGCGGTGGCACGCAGGGTGGCAGCTGTGGATCAGGTTACTAATTAAACACTGTGCGGTTGCTTTCACTTTAGCAGCCACACTTGTTGTTTTGTGTTGGCTTGTTTCCTAATTTCCTGTTGTTTTATTTTGCTCCTGCCCCGTTCCCGCAGTGTTCACCATCCTCCCACCCCTTCCCGTTGTCTGCATTTCCTATGCTCCTGCCCCCTCCCGCTGTACTTTCGGTTGCAATTTTCTACTTTGCTCCTGCCCCCCTTCCCGCCGTGTTCACTATGCTTCCGCCCCCCTTCCCACCATGTTTACCATGCTCCCGCCCCCTCCCGTAGTCTGCATTTCATTTGCTATATCAGCCGCCCCACACCGTGACTCTGATCGCTATTTCTGCAGAGCTGCAGGCTTCAGAACTGAGCTGTGCGAACTGCTGTTAGATATCTGTCCTGGTTTGCTTCTAAGCCCTGTGCAGTTTATGACAGGTGTACCTAAGCGCATTGTTTGTTTCCTAATTTGCTGTTGTTTTACTTTGCTGCTGCCCCCCCTTCCCGCCGTGTTCACTTTACTCCCGGCCCCCTTCCCACCATTTTCACCATGCTCCCGCCCCCCTCCCGTTGTCTGCATTTCCTTTGCTCCCGCCCCTCCCACTGTACCTTCGGCTGCAGTTTTCTACCTTGCTCCTGCCCCGCTTGCAGCTGTGTTCACTATGCTTCCCCCTCCCTTCCTGCCGTGTTCATCATGCTCCCGCCCCCCTCCCATTGTCTGCATTTCCTTTGCTCTATCAGCCGTCCCACACCGTGACTCTGATCTCTATTTCTGCAGAGCACCCAGGATAATGTGCTGCATGATTAACCACTTAATAGGTCTCAAAGGCGAGACCTTTTGGCTATGCCAATGCTTGTTCCTTCTGGCAGACATCAGCTTGTGTAGTACAAGTCAGAAGAAACAGGGACATTTTGCAGTGTGTGGTTGGCATTATTAAACTGATTGCTATATAAACATACACTGAGCTTTAGGAGACATTTTCACTTCATACCTAGAATAGGCTGAATTAATGAGCTGCACCTTTTATTTCAAGATCTTTTTAAATAATGGTGATCTCTCGAAGGGCATAACTGTATTTTTTAACCAAATTAATTTATTTTGTAATGAGAAAAGAAAACACTTGCAAATGCAGTTTTTAATCAGTAATTAAGTCAAAGTGTTATAATAACTAGATATTATTGTCACAGAAAATTTGGCACAATTTGGCTTTCTGCTCATTATTTGTTTTATAATGGCATTTTTTCATGCTGCAAAAAACACAAGCACCCCTGCTGCCTAATTTAGTTGTGCATTACTGAAAATTTCCAGATGCAATTGGTCTACTTCCTACCTTGTAAAATGTTTCAGAATAATAAAGCTAAGGTTAGGTTCATTATTTGAATCCTCGGTGATGATGCATTGGTTGAAGACCCTCAAGAATAACCGATAAGTAATGAGTTCATAATTGAGACCGTTGTAGAGGGCGGAGGTCTATTTGTTGGAAGGTGAGGGAAACGGCGGAACCAGCGCACTTTGAGGGTATCAACGGTTAGAATACTTGGATGGTCCTAGTTTGAATTATTGTGTATGTATTCTGCAAAGAAAGAACATCCCAGTCAAAACATGGCATACAAGGTAAGCCAACAAAAAATCTGAGTAACTTATTGGACTTCTGTTACCTATCCTGTCAGGTCACTTCTAAAATCTCTTACGTTTAAATTGAAACAAAACTGGGTCATTTAGCACCATTGAAAAAAATGCTAGCACTTTCTGGATCTTGGTATGAGTGGTAAATATACCATGACCAACAAATTCATCGGATGAAAAAAACAATGCCGGTAGTATAGAACTGTGGATGATAATCAAACAGCATCAGAGACGGGGATTGACCCTTTCTGATGAAAAGACTGATCCCATAAATAACGTGAATTTCCATGTTTTTCTGGTCGCTCAGCGGATAAATCTTCTTAATCCTGTAGTCGTTTGGAAGATGCACCCTCTTTCCTAAAACTCATCACATTGTTTGCTAGATTGATGTTTTGTTCTAAAGTGAAGACTGTTTTGCCCCAGCATGGATAAAGATCATCTTAGAAAAAAGATTTGGGGGAAAGATGGATGTAGTTGCTAGCTAGCTATGTTCTGTCAACATCAGTCTGAGGCTAAACCAAGGAGATCAATTCCGAACTCATACGCAATAACTGGAAAATCAACGTTGTTCCTGTAAAGGCTATCGCACTTCATATTAGTACTTTCACCGTGAGGTGTGCCATCACCGCAGAAGAGCATTCTGTGAATCTTCTGCTTTCTAAGAAGGTAAGCGGCTATGCTGGAGATGTTTGGGTACTACTAGAACTGAAGAGTCAACCAATCAGTTTATGAAAACGACTTCAAAATAAAGCCACTCGTTTAGATGAGGAAAGTAAAAGGGCACCCCAGTCCACTTCAACTCCCCTCTCATTTAGAGGGCGGAGGAATGAAACGGATCCGATGGAAGAGCCTCCTTTTGCTCTGTCATCGGGTATGACCTGTCTGCTGCAGACTTCTGGAGGAAGATGGTGGTACACTGTCATGAAATTTAGGATTGCCTGCCTGCCACCATTTTCAGTTGTGTTATCTCTGCTAAAATGTTTACATTTTTGTTACCTTCTGAAGGTAGCCATCTTCATTTTGCATGATCTCAGACTGAGACCCTGCATTGCTCCCTGTGTTCTCATTATTTTAAACAAACAAAAAGCATCAGGTGACATATCTCTTTTCGCAGTAAGTGATTACACATTTCCAATAATCAGAATATATTTAGAATAACGGTATGGGTTACTGGGACCCCAGCAGCATCACTTCCCCATCAACACTCCGTGGAGTACAAATATCCCCCCTGTAGACATTCCACGCTCCCCAGATCTTCCCCCATTTCCGGGGCCAGCCCCAAGCAATGTAAACCGCTCTTTCCCTGAACATGCACCAGTCCAGGTCATCCATCCTTTCTCAATGTGCGGCACCTGAGCAGCCCCCCACAACTGGGCTATATTACGCTTGACTATCATGCATGCCAGGGTCACCCATTGCTTCCCATGCAAGGTCAAATCAGTTGGCTCCCAGACATTCGGTATACAACGCCGTATCTCTATCGCCAGTTCTACTCCCACCACCTCCCGGATCCTCTCGTGAATTTGAACCCAGTATTCCTGTATTGCCCCACAGTGCCACAGAATGTGCATGAACGTACCTGTCTCTCCACATCCCCTCCTACATTCCCTGCTGTCCGCCAAACCCATATGTACCAAGCGTGGGCCAGTGACGTATACCCTGTGTAGAATTTTTAACTGCACCAATCTAAGTTGCATCTGGATGGCTACAACTTTTGGGGAGGAAACGGCCTCTCTCCAGTCTTCATCATCCAAAACTAGGCCATCTGCGTCCCACTTCTCTCTAACTGTTACCAGGGGGTCACTCATGTGATTAATCAGTTTCTTATATATCAATGATATAGTTTTGGTCGGCAGTAAACCATCTAATACTCGGTCCTCTAGTGGGGAGGCCTCCGGGAGTTCAGTGTCATGGGAAATATTTGCAAGCAAGGCGTGCCTGACCTGAAGATATAGAAAGCGCTCACATTCCTGCATCTGATGTCGTTCCTGCAGTGCTGAAAACATTAGTACCCCATCTTTCCCCCACAGGTCCTTTATTTGAGAGATCCAAATGAGGTCCCATCTATCAAGTCCCTTCGTCTTCCACAGGCTGCCCAACCTCTCTGAGCTCCACAGCGGGGTTGCCATAGTGAGTCTCCCCTCCTACTGCAAACATCAATTAGCGGCATGCCATACATGAACCAGCTTGTGCCGTTGGTCCAACAAGGAGGAAGCGTCTGCTCTTGGCATAGAGTGCCCTGGTGAAATCCCCTCCAGGCATCTGCCCACGATCCATCGCGTAGCCAGGGTTTAGTGGGGACCCATAAATCGCGTGATTTATTGCCTCCAACTAGGAAGCCCAATAGTACCTGCGGAGGTCTGGTAAGCCGATCCCCCCGTCATACCAGGGAGAGTGAGCTTGGAAAAAGCGATGCGGGGTCTGCCATCCCAGAGAAGTTGTCTCTGGAGGGACTCTATATCCCGAAAATACGAGGGGGGTACCAGCTCCATTTTATTCTGGAGCGCATACAAAAAACGGGGGAGAGCTATCATTTTAAATAACACTGCACGGCCCAATAAAGAGAGCTGCAATGATTTCCATCTCACAACGTCTCTTCGGAACCTAGCCAAGGGAGGCTCCAGGTTCCTTTCGTGCCTCAACTTCGGATCCTTGGTCACGAATATACCCAAATACTGGAACCCCGTAGTTTCAATCCGCAGTGGGCAGGTACTCGGGATGACCGGGGGGTCACCGCTAATGACGAAAAGCACTGATTTCACCCAATTAATGGCGAAACCAGAATATCTTCCGAATATGGCCAGTACGTCCATGAAAGCGACCAAAAAGGCCCGGGGGTTGGTGAGGTAAAGCAGAACGTCATCAGCGTAGAGCGAAATGTTGTCCTCCCACTCAGGCGTCCAGCGCAGCCCGCGAATCGACCGGTCCCATCAGACCCATGCAGCGAGTGGCTCAAGCGCCAACGCAAATAGTAACGGGGATAGGGGGCACCCCTGTCGTGTACCCTTTCCCAGGGTGAAGTCTACAGATCTATAATTATTAACCACCACCCTAGCTAGGGGCCTGGTGTACAGGAGACGGACCCACCCAATAAACTCCCTCCCGATACCCAACTTCGCGAGGACCTCAAACAAGTATGACCATTCGACCCGGTCAAATGCCATAGTTGCATCTAGGGACAACAGGACTGCAGGCTCATGGATGCTCGATGCGCCACACAGAATGCCATGTAGTCTCCTAAGATTGAGGGCCGTATTTCGGCGAGGCATAAAGCCAAACTGGTCCGGGTGGACCAGGGTCGATATGACCGTGACCAGCCGAGTTGCTAGTAATTTAGCCAGCACTTTAGGCTCAGCGTTAAGTAGTGAGATCGGCCGATAGGAAGAGCACTCCGTTTTAGGCTTGCAACGATGTTTGCTACTCGTTGGTCATAGAGGAGTTGGCCCGTTTCTCTGCTCTCGAACAAACATGGCCCGGAGAAATGGTGCAAGCCTGTTCGCGTTAAGTTTATAGAGCTCTATGGGTATTCCATACGGGCCAGAGGCTTTCCCAGAGTGTACGCCCCTGATAGCCTGAGTCACCTTGTCATCTGTTAAGGGAGAGTCCAGATACTGCATGTCCTCTTCCGAGAGGCTAGGCATTGGGATATCACGTATCATGTCTGCATTCTCAGCCTCTGCATAGGTCCCCGCAGACTTATATACCCGTTTATAGTAAACAGAGAACTCGTCCACAATCTGCTGCGGGTTGGTCACCATTCCTGAGTCCACCGTCTGCACTTCTGGCACTAACCGCAAAGCCCATTCCCCCTTCTCCAACCATGCTATCAGTTTCCCAGCCTTGTCGCCATACTCATAAATCCTACTTTGTGTATCCGCAATCTGAACCTTGGCGCTGTCCCTGACCAGATTCCTATATTCCTCACGGAGGAGTTTTAATCGATGCGATCCCTCTGGAGTGGCCGCACTCAAGACCTCTCCCTCCAGTACTGAGAGCTCCGCCTCCACCCTGTCCACCTCAGCTCGAGCTTTCAGCATTCTTACCAGAGATTAATGACAATACCTCCCCTCTAATGACCGTCTTCTAGGCCTCCCACAAGGACTGCCCCGATTCCACGGAACCTACGTTGTCCTGGTAGTATCTGTCTGTAATTTGTGCCACTTCTTTCTTAATATCAGGGTATTTTAGGTGCCAAGCGCTGGTCGGAGCGATCCTTCCCACATCTTTTTGTCCCGCTTCCAGATTGAGCCATACCAGGAGTGATCAGATATCCCTCTACCCAAGTGCTTCCCATCCCTGATCCAAGCCGCTTGCCATGCCGGCACCAAAACGTAGTCTATTCTGGAGAAGGAGTGATGTGCAGCAGAGGCGTGTGTATAGTGCCTACCTCCAGGGTTCCTAAGTCTCCACCCGTCCACGAGGCCAGTTATTTCTACAAAGTCCGACAACCACCCCTGGGACGGCGTTAGTCGTCGGGCTGGGAACCTGTCGACCTCCCCATCCATCACAGCGTTAAAGTCTCCCCCCACAATCAGCAGCCCCACAGGCAAGGATAAAAAAAATGTTGCACAGGTCCCGAAATGTGTCGGACTGCAGCCCCGGCGGTACATAGACTGACAAAAGCGTAACCACTCTACCCTCCCATAAACCTGAAATACCAATATATCTACCTCTCTTGTCTGCCCACGTAGCCTGAACAGCAATTGGGAAGGAGTTCCTCACCAGGGTGCCCACCCCCCGGGACCCTGTCATGAATCCAGCATGTGCCACCAATTTATAACCACCCCTGTGAAGGGCCATACAACGGTTGCCAATCAAGTGCGTTTCGTGCAACAACACCACATCCGGGGAGTGTTTCCTAATCATCTGACTTACCATCCCCCGTTTGATCTTATCACCTGAGCCATTTACGTTCCAGCTAAGCGCCGTAATTCCCAGTCCCCGTCTACCGGTTGCCATCACAATGAGTAAGCTTGTCGAAGTTACCCGATGCTAAAACAAACTCCAAATAAATCACAAAAACTGGCGCGCATACAAACACCAAAAACACAAACCACCCCACTTCATTCGGCCCCCCACCTCCCACCCTGCACCCCTGCATGTACCATACGCTCATCCCCAACTAGCAATGTGCCTGTCGCCCCCAATCTAATCTACAACTAACTAAAGGTAGAAACTGGAGGAGGGCCCATGTACGAGCTCCCCGCCCCCCTCCCCTGCCACCCCATAGTTACCCCCGTACTTGTTAATCCACTAAGCTATTCCAGGCAAGTCAGGGGAATCATTGTTGCCCACCCCCATGCCCGCTACCCTAGAATACTGTTAACTGCCCTGCAACTGCCCTTTGCACCAAAGTATTGTTCATCCGCTTCTCCCCGGTCCTGGTATGCAACTACTCTCCAGCCAGTCTATAGCCACCTCGGGGTTGTCAAAAAACCAGACCTTTCCATTGAGTTCCACTCTAAGGCGGACCGGTAACATCATGGTATATTTTATCCCTTTATCTCTCAGTTTCCTTTTTATCAGCAAGAAACCCTGGCGTTGTTTTTGAAACATCTGGGTAAAATCCGGGAAGAAAGAAAGAGTCGCATTTTCGAACTTCAACGGAGCCCCGGCTCGGGCCGCCTGGAGGATCGCATCCCGGTCTCGATAGTTTAGGACCCTCACGATCATTGGACGGGGGAGCGCCCCCGGCCTGGGTCTGCCCCCGGAACTCTGTGAGCATGCTCGACCGTAAAGAAATTGCTAAGCCCTTTGAGTTTTAGGTGGTTGAGGATGAGGTTCTCCACAAACAAGTCTGGCGTCTGGCCTTCCGATTTTTCCAGCACCCCAAGTATTCGAACGTTGTTCCGTCGTGCCCGCCCTTCATAATTGTCCAACTTACGGTCCACCTGGACTCGAGAGGCCTTAAGATCACGCACCTCCTGCTGTAGCAGATTCACGTCGTCTATCAGGCTGGCAGTTTTAAGTTCCAGAGACTTGACCTTTTCATTTGCTTTCCCAAGGTCCGCTCTTATTAGCCCCATCTCTAAGGTCACCGTATCAAGTTTGGTATCCAGGGCCTCCTTCTTTTGGCCGAGGGATGACTGCACTCCAGTAAAAGCCGCCATTAGGTCCTTCATTGTTGGCTCGTCCCCCGCAGGCACTGTCTCTCCCCCCCGGCGATGGCCCTTTTTGCTTCGATTGGGGACCCCTTGGGCCGAGAGTAGCGGTCCATAGTGTTGGCCTGGACATTTCTGGCCCCCTTGGAGGACCTGGGCAGAGTCTTTTCCAATTCCGTTTTGGTCGCCATCTCGTCTCCAGATGTACAACGTCTGCACTCCCCGCTGGGAGGGAACAACCCGCTGCACTTTCACCCCTCCCAAGCAGTCAGGCGCTCGCCTCCTGTAGTTGCGTCTAATACCTTTCCTCTAGGGCACCCACAGTCGCACGGTCTGATGCACTCCCAGCTCACCGTCCGGCTCCCAGGGAGATGTAGAGTCCTCCAATAGCCCACCGCAGCTTCAACCGTACCTCCCGGTCTCAATACACAGGCCACTCCAAGACGATAGGGACCCTCACAATGCCTGGCCTTCCTGGTTACTTGCCGCGTATAATAAACCCTTTTATACATCAACTAGCATGTACGCAGACTGTCTTCAAGAGTCCTGGTGCACTGGTGCCGGCACGTGCCTATGCCTGATTGGATGAGGAGAGCAGAGCTGGACCAGACTCCACACAACAAAGTAATATGGAGGATTCGTCAGGGTAAACTTGGGTGGAGGACAGCCCGGTGCTACACTTGCTTCCATTGTTGTGTTGATATACTTTGAAGTTTGATTGTGTTTATTAACTATTTAGAGATCTGTACTGAAATTGAAATTGATCAGGTGACAATGTGAATAACTGGTTTGGTTTTGGATAGATAAAGTGGTGGCCAAGGATGTCAGGACTTAGAAGTGTGTGTATGTTTCCACAGCATAGAACAGTAGGCACTGGATGGGTGAGGAGAGTGCAGAGCCGGCTCCTCCGCTAAGGCGGAAGAGCGTCGCCCCACAGGAAAAATATATATTTTTTTAATTATTGGCTACTCAAGGTGCGGGTGGGGTGGGACTGTGCTTCCAGCAGAGCAGGGGGAGGAGAGGTGGCACTCTCTTAAGTGCCCATGATTGTTTGGCTGGCCGTCTATGGCCGGCCAAACCGTCAAGTACACTTGGCATGTTCTCCACCAGGCTATGTTATACAGCCTGGTCGAGAACGGGCCCAGCATCCTGGTCCCTCTCAGATCACCGAACCACAGCACTCAGACCAATCACAACACTGCTATCAGAAGCTTTGTGATTGGCTAGGGGAGTTGGGAGCCTTGGTGCTTCCTGGTTTTAATTTCGACGAAGAGTACAGATGAGAGGCGGCCGCCGGGTAAGTAAATGATTATTTTTTTAGTTTTTCTTTTTCCCTTTTCTTTTTTTTAATTTTTTTTTTATTTGTGAACCTTTATTGGTAGCAAATACGATTACAAGGATGGGCCTACAACCATCACGGCCGGCCGCTAAAAAGATCAGACATTGCAAGCATTACGTATAGTGGCAACAGTTCAGAGCGTAAGGTAATATCAAAACAGTACAGAAGTTGTAAGTGAACACAGCAGCTCGAGTCAGGATGGAAAAGGTTCATTTTCAAATAAAGAACTAAGAAAAGGTGTCGCACAGTTACTCCCACTCTCGCGATAGTATACGAATCAGGATATTAAGAACAATGACAATACGGGGGGGGCCCCCATCAGGGGATAAAATACAAATGGCAGGAGAAGTGGAAACACAACCCCCTCATGCAACGAGTCTAAACCCCGCCCTTCCGCTCCAAACACCCCGCAGGAAACATGGGCAACGACGACACTGAAAAGAGAAGAAAAACTAAAGGGCCATAGAAACAAATACTGATCTAACACCCAACCCGCAACCCCCCACCCTGCACACCCGCAGAAGGCCATGGCTTACCCCCCAGCCGCGTGCCTGTCGCCCTAAGAGAACCCGAAATATAGAAAGATAGGAAAGGGAAGAAGAAAAAGAAAATAAAATATAAGCGGAGGAGGGCCCACATCGCGCCGCCCGGCCCCGCCCAGTACCCCAACACTACAGAAATCCCACGAAGGAAGCAATACCACAAGGAAAAATAGCAAATCACGAGCATAAAAACAATGAAATATCAGTCGAAGATACCCACTGCATCGTTTAACGGTAATAGAGCAGATAAGTCGTAAGCCATCTCATCCCTGACCCTGTCTGTCGGTGATACTGCCTGAAGTCCTCTCAGTAATCAATGTGGAGCACAGTCTTGAGGGTCCAAACAGGATGAGCGGGCCCGGAAGGGACGAGACCATAAAAAAGCATAATAATCTAAATCCATCCCAATATAGATAGTGAAGATCAGGCAATAACAACGCCGGTCCCATGAACTTCCCAAAGCTGGGAAGGAGTAGCAACATCCAGGAGATGAAGGTCAAACAATCTGGCCACTGCCGCGAGACATCCAGGCCAGTCCAAGGAGGAGAGCAACGCTCCACCTCCAACCGCCAGCCGGAGATGTGTCCCAGGGATATAGCCATACGAGCAGTCAAGACGGGTCGCACGGGCACAGGAGTCCAGTCTCTAAACGGCCCAGAGGGCACTCGAAGATCCAAGACCTCCTCCATGATGACAGTATCAAGTTCATTGGCCAACCCCTGAAGTAGAACCGCGGCCTCCACAGACAGCGAAACAACAATGGCGTCAAGCCGTACACCTAGATCGTGGGCGTGCCAATCAATGGTTTCGTGCAAAACTGTTATGGCCGCCAACACATCCCGGGGTGTGAACTCTGTCGCGCGTTGCAAGCATCTCGGCTCCATCCCTGAAACAGCAGCCCGGTCTGGACGTGAGCCGTGAAGAAGGGCACCAGCCGCCATCTTAATCCAATCATCACCGTCCCTCCTCACATATTCAGGGACCAGGCCTCACTGCGAGGGCACCGCAAGATGTGTCCCCAGGTCATTCTTTTGTTTTTTAACCCCCTATTGCTCCCCTTCCTACCTCTACAGCTTGGTAGCAGCTGCACATTGAAGAGTGAGAGGACAAGTAGTGCCTAGAACCCTCAGCTCAGACACTAGTGGATGAATGTGTGAATGGAAAGGGTTCACTGATGTGAGCCCTAAAAGGCTTTAAGAAGGGTTTCTGAATGCAAGGGGCTTGTACAGGTATAAAATATATCTCTCCTTCACTCCACCTAAACAGATGGTGAGAACTATTAGCTCCACCACTCCCCTTGTTACTCATTCCCCCAACTCTCTTGATGGGATAAGCTGCAGCACAGAGTCAGCAGATACCTAACTGTGAACCTAGTTGTGAATGAGGGTCTAGCAAGAGAAAGAGGATAGAAAAATTCATGGCTGAAAATGGCCCCAGCAAAAGGGACTCCCGCCCCTGTGATGTACCATCAGTATGGGAAAAACACGGGCAGGTACATTTAAAATGAGGTTAAGTGCACTAGCAGTGACAATAAAAGGTATTTTTCTGAAAGAGGTACAGTAGACATTGAGCTCTTGAATAACCTTAATAAATGACTGAAGGATCCTCAATATAAATCAAACCCAGAACAATGGGGGGACCCCACCCCTTTCCTTTGTGAATGAAAAAAAGGTTATTATTTTAAAATGCAGTGCTGTTTCCTTTAAAGAAAATGAGCTGCATTTGAAAAAAAAGTCTGCTGTATTAAAAAGCAGTTATGGGAAGGGTCGCTGCTGGCCCCAGCGGGACACTCTCCTTGTGGCCTCTAATCGCAGTCAAAATGTGTTGCATATCTCATTAGTATGTATGAGTCAAGTAGAATTCTGATCCATTATGATTCAGAATTTTAATTAGTAGATAGGTCGGTTCTTAAAATTCTTTACTGGTGGCTAATTGAAATCATATTTTGCGACCAGTAAATAGTACCTATGGGGCACATGCATCAATGGAAATTGCATTCGCATATGGTGCGAATCGCAAAATTCGGCCGTTTGCGAATGCAATTCCCATTTTTGGGATGCATTAACATTTTTGTAATTTTCGCAATTTAAGAAATCGCAAAATTGCGATTTCTTAAATTGCGATTGCATTTAAGGAATCTCAAATTGAGATTCCTTAAATGCAATGCATCAAACTTTAAAAATTTGCGAATTTGCAAATAAGGGGAGCAAATTACCATGAAGTTGACCTTCATGGTAATTTGCGAAAACTTTGAAAAATGCACTTAAGTGCATTTTTCAAAGTTCTATTTTACACACACACATGCCCTTGGGGCATGTGAGTGTGCAAAATGTACTTCTAAGCAGATTTCAGGGGTGCACCCTTGAAATTGCATTCTTAATTTGCGAATTTCTAATGGTGAATTGCAAATTAAGAATGTCTTTCCATTCATTCCGATGGGCCTCTAGGCCCATCGGAATGGATGGGGAGGTATTCCTTAATTGCGATTCTCAATTAGAGAATCGCAATTAAGGAATCTTAAGAAATCGCTATTTTTTTAGCGATTTCTTGATGCATTGCAGTTTGCAATTCCTTTAATTGCGATTCCTTATTTTTCGCAATTAAGGAATCGCAAAATGCACTAATGATGCATGTGCCCCTTTGACCCCATGCCGCTCCTCCTTAATCCAGAAATGAGGTAGGGGCATTCTACCTGACAAGCACTGTCTGATAAATGACAAACTACGTTTCACATCCGTTGGTCCAAATGTTAGTACAAGTATTAGTACAAAAGTGCCCTGGCACCGGGGAAATCTGCATAATACACATATGTAGCAACATAATTGTCGACTTTGTGGGGCATTGGAGACCGAGTGGGGGCATCTTTATAGACAGAAGTCCCTGCACACTAATAAGAGATAGAAATAATGTTGATTAGATAATGTTGACAATGAAGTTAAAGTTGGAGATCAACGCCAATCTTAATACATATTCGTATAGCTTTGTTGCAATACTAGAAACGCATTATAAAAAATAATGCGTTGTCTGTTCAAAAAAGGTAGCATTTTGAACCTGATGAAAATATAATGTAAAGAGAATGAAGATAACAATATGATACATTGAGCCAAATATAAAATATAGATGTAAATTGAAGTGTAAAGTCTCCATAAAATCAGCTAAAGCACTTTGAGATTAAAATAATCTTGAGATTTTGGTGCAACCAAAGATGATACCACCCTTTGGGTAGGCTTCATTCAGATATATTATATATAAAGAGGGGGGTCCTAATGAAAGTCATTTAAATGATCTAATGCAGCCAAAACACAGCATTAACAAGGCTTATACCATCCTAAGAAATCAAGGCACTATCTAGATAAAAACAGCAGATATAACGAGTCTGAGAGAGTTGGGTTTATGGGATTAAATGTGTTAGAAATCTAAAAGTGCAAAATTGGTTTGCTTGAGAAGCAAAAACAAAAATGAATACAAGAGTGTAATTTGCACTGCTGCATGTTTATAATCAATAATCATTGAGGTTTTAATTTGTGACAAACGTTATTATTGCATACGTTTTTAATGGATATTACAAATGGAGGTTCTTTCTATGATTTTGCTTTTTACCCCAACCATCGAAAAGTTATAATCAAAAAATAATTATTGAGATATTAATTGTAGGTTTAAGATAAGTAATCACATGTGTGACAAAAATTTGATTATTGCGTGCATGTTTAATGGATGGTTCTTTCTTTGATTTTGCTTTTTACCCCAACACTCAAAAACGTATAATCAATAAATAGTGATTTTGATTTTAATTGTAGGTAAACAAGATAAATAAATGCACTTGTGACAAAAATGTGATTATTGCAGACATGTTTGAATGGATATTGCAAATGGAGGTTATTTCTTCGATTTTGATTTTTACGCCAGCCCTCAAAAGTTCCTTTGTTTAGAGATTTGTAAAAATTGCATCTGCAGCGGTGCCGTATAATACACACAGGTAGCTGCAAAATTAAATTAGCGCCAATGCAATCAATATAATGCAAAGCAGTTTTTTTGCTTCTTAGAACAGTTGTCCTTCCATCTGTCTGAGTTAATGATTGGAGGAGCAACCAGGAAGAATTCCGACCTTACTACAGTAAGATAAAACTATTTAAATAAATAAATACACTTTTCCTTGTCCACATTTAACTCATTTATTTTCATAAATAAAGCCCTTTAGACCACCACAGCGGCTGTGACTGTTGTGAGTGAATGGCTGAGGGTGCGAGCACAGCTGCAGAAGGTTGTTCAGTTACCATGCAGGCCAGAAGCCCTGCTTTACATACCTTATATTCACTCTAGTGAAGGTGCCTCATCTGTTAGCAGCCGAATGGCCGTCAGATAACACCGTTCACATGGCGGATACAGATAAGCCGGGGCAGTTCACACAGCTTGGATACTGTATCTGTTTATCACTGTCAGTCAACAGGGGCTCCGAGTCCTAAAATAGCACCGCCTCTAGATAAGCAGACCAGCATCAGGGCACTGAGTGCTAAAACACAGGCATTTCACTCAGGGGATATTCACAGGAGAAATTAAAGTTCATTACTGTACCATGCATACTTTAAGCAAGACGAGATATACTCTTCAATTTCAGTTTGCAAATGAGATTTTAAAAGCCCCTCCGTCACTTTTGTGCCACCGGTGCGTCACTTTTTGTGACGCACCAGTGGTGTTAAAAATGCGGCATGTTGCGCCATATTTACGAAGTGAGTCATCTAGGTAGATACGCCACTTTGTAAACCCCTGCGCTACATCATACCTGAGCCAGGTATAATGTATGCAGGGTGGGCGTACCCCCGCAAGAAAGGGTCGTAGGAGTGGCGCAGCAAAATCTATGAGATTTCGCTGCACCACTTCTAGGACGCCAAAGCGTCAAAACCATACGCCTGCCTCAGGGCAGGCATAAGGGTGAGATAGGCCCTTTCACATGGGACTTGCCCCATGTGAAAGAAACATTGCTGGAGTTGCGTCACTTTTGTGACACACCCCAGCAATGCGTCACTTTTGCGCCATACAGATACGTCAGAAATACTGACGTATCTGTACCTCCTTGCGACATGATGCGTCATACAGTAAATATGACGCATCAATCACGTCGCAAGGAGTGCGCACTGGGAAGTGACGCATCGCTGCTTTCACGCAGCAATGCGTCACTTCTCATAAATTAGACCCTTAGTATATATTCAGGCATGCACGGAGCAACTTAGTTGAAAACTTTTTTATAACGTGGAAAAAAATGTAATGTATGTGTACGTGAATTTGTATTTTTTAAATTTAATATGTATGCACCAGCAAACACTGTATTACACTGGACTAGATCTGAATACAGCAGGATGGATGTGCAAAAGATCATCTTTTTTGATCAAAATGTACGGATGATTTCAGTTCTAAATCCAAAGAATGTATATAAAAGAGGAAAAGGCATTTCAATGTGTGCCCACAGTGTCGAGTTTACTAACTTTTACCAACTTTGCTTATGGGAGATCTGCACAACAAGGTTGGTGTGAGCAAATTGCATTTCTCACAAGTTTTTTTTTTAAAGAGAATTCCCGTGCCAAAAATGACTTTCAAAACGTTTTACCTGACTTGACTATTTTTAACAAAGATTATAAAACCAGAACCTATGGAAACTGCAAAGTCGTTA
This sequence comes from Lissotriton helveticus, assembly GCF_964261635.1. NCBI lineage: Eukaryota > Metazoa > Chordata > Amphibia > Caudata > Salamandridae > Lissotriton > Lissotriton helveticus. Next base: position 118,605,911 of record NC_136061.1, read on the forward strand.
AAAAGTTTTTGTAGGAATTGTTGGAGGAAACTCTTCACAGCTTTGCAACCCCTTTAAAATCAAAGCTCAGCACTTACACCTGGTGTTACTAAAATGCTCAAACATAACTTTATTTTAGAAAAACTAATTTTACGAATCATTATTGTCTGCATTTACCAAACTTCTTTTGAAACAAAGACATACATAGCAGAAACAAACGTAGAAAAATCTTGAAACTAGTATTTCTCATGATTTCTGTAAAGTATATTTACCAGGTTCGGAACTTAATTTATTAAAAACATTTTGTCTGTATATTCAGTCATATACTTCACCTTGATACCAAAATATGCAATTTGTGGAGACAGGCCTAAGAGGGATCTGTCACTGTATGTTCTGATTTCGTAGGTAGAAAATATTGCAATGAATGACTGTGCAACTCAATTAGAGAACTATAAAGTTCACTACCAGGAGTTTGCTCTTAATCAGAAGTCCCTCCTTTCTCCTCGATCCCATTGCTTGAGGCGGGAGGATTACACACCCACAATTTCCTGTTTCCTTGGGAGGGTCTATCGTTGTAGGAAACACTAAAACCAGTGGTGGGAACAGATTCAGTCAGAACAGGAAGTGCCCTGTCTGTGTCTCCGGAAACCACAGAAAAGTGTGTGGTGTGATGTTGTGAAACCCGATTACCAGAAAAGAAAACCATTGGGAGTGCATTGGGTGCGATTGGATAAGGATCTGTCTTTAAAGGAGCATTTGAATAGCATAGTGGGAGCCTGTTTTCATGTTATAGGGCTCCTTCGCAAAGCATTTCCTCTTCTCCCAGATACAACTAGAAAAACGCTGGTGCAGGCCCTGGTGCTAAGCCGCCTGGATTATTGCAACGGATTGCTGGCATCAGCCAACGAGGGCACTCTTGGTATGCTTCAAGTGGTACAGAACACTGCGGCGAGACTGGTCCTAAATGCCTCCCCGAGATCTCCTTCAAAACCCTTATTGGCAAAATTACACTGGCTTTCCATCCGCCAAAGGGTAAAGTTTAAGATCTGTTGTGTCGTCCATAAAGGGCTGCACGACTTAGGACCTTCATATTTGGCTGAAAAATTAATTCCTTATAACCCTTCCCGCTGTCTCAGATCCTCCAATCAGCTTTTGCTTCAGGTACCTACTGTAAAGAAGTCCAGACAAGGCGGAAAAGCCTTGTCTTCTGTTGGTCCAGCACTTTGGAACAAACACCCCTTTGCGCTTAGGCAGTGCATTGATCATTTAACTTTCAGAAAAAAGCTGAAAACTTTTTTATTCCACTGTTAGCAGCCCCCCTATGAACTGTCCTCTTCGATCTATCTGACATGACGTATGGCGCAGAGATACTCCTTCGGGAGCTTGATTCAAGCGCGGTATAAACCCATAAATAAATAAATAAATAACCTTGTCTTCCAACCTATAATTGGATAAAGTTTAGCCAAAGTTCACAGATTTGGCTTTGCCGGAATACTCTTAGTAGCCAGCAAAATAGTTAAGGATGGGCTTATCAAATTCCTATTCTAAAATCTGGTATAAATTCACATGTCAAAAACCTTTGAAGAGGAAGCATGGTCTTCAAACTAAGTGCTCACCTTGGAACCCACAGATGAGGGTTATAATTATGGCTTCACCAATTGTCCAAAAAATAACTCTGCTTCTGGGAAATCATTTCATCTCCATGGCGGATTTGCCCATAAATAGACAGGGCCTACAGCAAATCATGAGTACGTAATACTTAGTCTGTAATAATCCGCGTCTACTCATTCAATGGTCCAGGTATCCCTTGTCCTGCTGGCGTCTCCATTCACCCACTAGTTCTCATCTAGTTGTTCCTCAGTTCAGATATCTGACTCTGGATCTAAATGTGGCTGCAGACAAGCGATGGACCGTTTCCTCCAGATGAATCCCTACCCTAAAATCTAGGGGCGGGAGCAATCTTTATATCCACCACCAAAGGTGGCAAACTTGGCATTTTTTAGCATTTTATCGAGTTTCACAACTTTACCGTGCAAGTTTCCGTAAATAAAAGTATTTTTATGAGAGAATTCTCTCACAATTGCTCTAATCATTTACAAGCTGCCAATCGCATGACATAGCAATCAAAAGTACGCCCCTTGTAAATACCATGGTGTACAGCGCCTATGGGGTGCGCAATTTGCACCACATTCCAATTTTCGCACCTCGGAATGTGGAATGACTCGCAAATAGTGCATATTTTTATCATTGAGATGTGCAAACTCAGAATATGCCCAGTTTGCCATACGATTCACGGTAGATTTTAAGAGACAGAAATGTTATGGGAATAATGAGCACCTGCTAATCCAATCTGGATGCACATAAAATATAGAATATAGCTTGTGCCCAAACCAGCATTAACGGGCAAGGTGGCTTGAGCAACTGTGTTTTTTTGAGGAGTTTCTTCTTCTAACCAAGTTAATGAGAGCAGTATCCTCATACATTTTTTATAAACTTTTGTGAATTAGGGGCAGAAGTCGCAAATTGCGTCAATTTGCTACTCGCAATTTGGAACTCGCAAAATGTAATTTACAACAGTGTCACAGACACAGTTTGTGATTCCTAAAGGGGTCGCAAAATGCCTGCCTCATTAATATTCATGAGGCAGGTGCAATTTGCGACCCCATTGGGAATTGCTAGCACTCCCAGGAATGGTGGCCTGCTGGTGTCAGCTGACCACCTTGTCTGTGACTGCTTTTTAAATAAAGCTATTTTTTAAAAATTTGTTTAAATGCAGCCCGTTTCCTTAAAGGAAAATCGGATGCATTAAAAAAAGAAAAATTAAATGTTTCTATTTCATTTTTTAAGAGTAGGCAGTGGTCCGTGGGACCACGCCTGCTCTTAAAAAATATTTTCGCATACATTCACAAAGGGAAACTGGTCCCCTGGGGCCCCCTTCCCGTTTGCGAGTGGCTTACCACCTACTTGAAGTTGGTGGTAAACTGCGAGTGTTTTGCGACTGCATTGAGGTGCGATTCACTATTAGGAAGGGACGACCTTGGCACTCCCCTTCCTAATAGTGAATCGCAAACCCTATTTTGTGAGTTGGTGATAGGTTACTGACTCGCAAAATAGGGTTTGTACATGCGGCAGACCTACTTTGTGGTCGCAAACGGGCCGATTACCCAAGAGCCAAGATCTACTACGCAGTCATGTATGCAGGGTTAGCAGTGGGAAGGAGGGGCTCCTTAGGAGAGCATGTGTGTCCTTCCAAACCACAGTGAACTGGAAAAACTCATAGGTTTGTAAGTATCTACACATTTTGCAGGTATTTTCCCACTCTATAAACCCATATAAAATAAAACTACTCTTGTGAGAGAGAAAAAAAAGTGTTTTTGCCATGCACTGAAAGGGATTTCTTCAGGGGGAATATATTGGTACATGAGCGATTGCGCATTCCCCCATGGTTTCGGTACTAGGAGTAGGTTACCTAAGTACATTTTTCCCATTAGGAGCATACAGAGAAATGTACAATTTCAGTGACACTGAGACTCTTCTGTGCATCATCAAAAATGTAGAAATATACACCAAACATAGGTAGAATAAGGTGAAGCATACAAGAGTAGGTTTCACATTTTGAGGACCTGGTTTGTGAAGCAGGCACTCTAACAGGTTTCTAGGCCTGGCATGACACTGCAGATGTTGCCAAGCCTTTTGTGATCAACCAAAAACAGCTTTAAGAAGCACTGCTGAGAAAGGGGCTTTGGCTCTGCACAAATGTTGGTTCTCTTGAGCACAGATTTTGATTGGGTAGACGTTGTGTTTTTCCAGTGAAATGAGTGCTCGAATTGCACTTTGTGCCTTATGCGAAAGCTTATGCTCCATACAGCAGAACTGAGTTGTTTCTGTTGATAAGCCTATAGGTCTGATTGGTTTATAAAGAAAAGGTATTATAAGATAGTAGGCCAGTCTTACTTACTGTGAAAAGCATATGACAATGCCAATAGGCAATAGACAATGCTTTAAGGCCATTACATTAAGGCCATTACAATGAAAATGGCTTGCTTTAGGGGGTATAAGGTGTTGGTTTTAACTCCAACACCTTCCCTACTGTTGCACAGACTGGAGTTGGAATAGTAAAATATACTATTCCAAACTCCAGTGCACCCCCGACAGCAAGTAGGGGTAAAAAAATGCATTGGTACAGCCTGCGGAGTAAAAGCATGCGTTGTAACATCATACAACCGGCCTTTGAAGGTGGTTTGCTGTTACACTGGTATTTTGCTACATGAAATCATAGAGATTGCCATAGTGGGCAAGGGTTTAAGCCTTGTTATGTCTTTGTAGGGAGAGTTGTACAATGTTTTGAAAACTGTAATTTTGTACATAATTGTTATATTATGATTGAAAACCAATAGTTGCCCTGAAGGAAACCATATGCGATATACAGTAGACCTGAGCATGTTATGGTAACAAGCCTGTGGTAAAGGCTACAGGCATGATTGGTCCACAGGACAAGGTTAAGTCAGAGGGCACAGGTCTAATTGTTTATTTATTAAAATATACAACAACCGCAGCCGGCCAGACTTATTTATAGTGAAAAACATATGTTAAAGCCGAGTCGGCATCTAAGGGTGAATCGTTATTACACTGCATTAGTTCCAGAGATTAATGTAATAGGCAAGGTTTTTTTTGCTGGTTTACTCCTCTGGTATCCCTCGCTGACAAACCCTGCAGTTCGAAGATTAGCATTTGATATGGATATTGCATTTTGTCCTTCCTCCCATTATATTGTAAAGCGATCTGATATCCCTCGGGATCTTGTTCGCGCTATATACAACATTATAAATAAAATAAATAAATAAATACATTTGATCCTTGTTAATCGTTTTAGCAGAAATTGAATATTGGTATGCTTAAAGTAATTTTTGTACATTTATAATTTTCTGACTGTATACCTGAGGCTTGCCATGTAGGAAAGCTTATGCAGAATTCAGTAACCCTGAAAAGGGTTATGGCGACAAACCAATAACACAGGCTAAACGGCTGATTGGTTTACTAGGTACAGTAATGTCAGATACCATGTGTCGGATTTGTTTATTGTGAAAAGTGATGAAAAAGGCAGTTGGCTTGACCATCTTATTGTGAAAAATGTTTGTTAAAGCCAGTAGACCTTTAAGAGTGTATTGTCATTACACCATGCTAAAAGCTGTAGACAGGTATTGTGATACAAGGGATCGCCCAGATTATTGTAGTAGGCAAGGATTTTGGTGTTGGTTACCACCTCTGAAAAAGACTTGGAGCCTGTGTTTACTTTGTAAAAATATAAGTGCCAGATTATTTGTCAGGTGGCCACTTCCACTTGCACCACCCATTGCCGCTGTCAGTGCTGCGATTACAGTATCAACACAGCTACTAACCATCACACTCCTACAAGTGTGATGATTCTGGCTTTTGCTGGTCCTCAAAGCTATACTATTGGCGCCAGGTATGAGTAATTTTCAATAAACTGTTGTGCTCTTCTCTAAATTAGACAAACAGCGCCACCATATGGCACACTGTTATAAGTGCTGGTATTGACAATTAATTGCCAGTGCCAGGCATAGGAAACCACTGGCTCAAATTAGGCACTGTTTAGAGCTGAAGGTTTGCAATGTAATATTCCTTGTAAGGCCTTACCTAGTTGGCTGTAGGCTGTTGAGCAAACTATTCTTTAACACAGTTTTGTTTTTGTATTTTCTTTTAATGTAATTTGATTTCCCCTTGGCAGCATACTGTATGGGCAATGTGTTAGCCCATTTCTGCCACTGTATCTATTGCCCTGTGAGTGGTGGCATTTTTGAATTTCAAAAGTTTTTATTCGACGTTTCAGGGTTATATATCATACAAATCATAAATTGCAATGTACATACGATCGATACTTGTAATTACATATCATTCAGCATAAAAATGCATTATGACCCATGGTGGTGGTCATTCGGGATGATCTTGAAGACACTGTGGGAAACCACCATGTAGCCTTCCTAGGCTGGGCACCTGTCGGGCTACAAAACAAATGAATTGGAGATGGAAAGGAAAGGAACGGAGTAGATAAGAGGAAGAAGGAGAAAATGGAAAGAGAGAATAAAGGTTAGAGATGAGATGTAAGAGGTAAGAAGCTTGATATAAGATGTAAGAAGTTGGATGTTAGATGTCCACCACGATGCGGCTTAGCAGTCCCGGTTACGAGTGTCTGGTTATTTAAGCTGTGCAAAAGTATAAGTGGCCCCCCGGGAGTTGTAGGAAGAAGTGGGGAGCATGAAGATTCACTGTGGTTTGTGGGTTTTGAAGTAGATATCTAGTGAGTTCCAAAGTTTCCTTTGTGAAGTTCGCCCCGGTGTGTTTTGTAAAGTGATGTTATCAGCTCCTCGGAGGTTAATCACCCAGTTTAGCCAGCAGGCATAGCTTGCCTTTTTTGTGTCTTTCCAATTGTTTAGAACGACTTTCACAGCTGCCGTAAAGAGGAGGTCAAGAAGTGCCCTGTCTATTTCTGGGAGTTGGGTCTCTTTAGTAAATCCGAAAATAATATAGGAGAGTTCTTTGGCTGGTGAGATATTAAATACTTTGTGGACGAAGTCAAATACCCTGTCCCAAAACAGTGAGACACAGTCGCATTGGAGAATGAGATGTTCTAGATCACCTTCTGCAAGCTTGCAGTTCCAGCAGAATGCCCAGTGCCGAGTTTATGTGCATATAGACGAGCCGGCGTCCAGAAGACTTTATGCATGAGCCAGAACTTGGCTTGTGATAATGTAGGGCTTATTTTATGGCTTGTGCAAGATCTCCACGCTGTGTACCACTCCAGCTCTGAGATGGAGAAGGAGGCGACTGTTGACCAGAACTGCATTGTTTTGGTATTCAATGTTGATGATTGCGGGCTCAATAATTTGTATAACCTTGAGACCTGGTGGCCTATTTTATTTAGGGAGGAGAGGAGTGAGGGAAGAGCTGGGTGTTTGGATGTCAGTCCCGCTTTTGTAATGGCAGTTTTAACGTTGAGGAATATGTAGAAGTCGGAACTATCAATCCCGAAGTTCGATTGGATTTTCGTAAAGGGTAGAGGATAGCCATTGTCATAGAGTTGGTGAGGGAAGAAGATTCCCTTCTTGATCCAGGTTGGGTTAAATAGTGGTTTACCTTTGTAGGTGATTGAGGAGTTTTTCCAGATCGCTTCCCACCTAGATTTTCTTATCGTTGAGTCTAACAGTTTGTCTACTCTGAGTAGGGCTATTTTGGTGTTGACAAATATGGGTTTAGAACATGGGATCTGATTCGCTTTCATTGAAAGGATCGAGATGGGAGGCATGCCTTCCAGAAGCGCTTTTTCGACATCCAACCACTCTGGCGAGTAGTCCAATGGGGGGGACAGCCAATAGGATCCTTGTTTTGCTAAAATGGCAATTTGATATCTTTTAAAGTCAGGGAGGTTGACTCCGCCCATGGATTTATCTAATTTCAATTTTTGCAGGCTGATACGTGCTTTTTTCCCTTTCCAGATGAAATTGCTAATAGTTTTATCTAATTTATTATGAAATTCTTGTGACAGCATCAAGGGGAGCATGGTAATTAGGTAGTTTACTAGCGGTGTAATCATCATCTTGATGGTCTCCAGCCTACCCCACCAAGTGATGAAGCGGGGTGACCATCCGTCTAGTTGAGTTTTTATTTTTTCGAGGGTGAGTTTCTCATTATGTAGTAGGGTTTCTATGATGGAGCTTCCAAATTCTATACCCAGGTATTTGATGTAGTTGTTTTGCCAGACTAGACCTGATAAACCTAAAGATTCTTTATTAGTGAATATGTTGAGGGGTTTAACTTCAGATTTATCCCGATTCAGTTTGTAGCCTGAATGTTTAGAGTATGATTCTATAGAATCCATCAGTGCGGCTATAGAGGTATCAGGGTTTTCAGTGACTATCAGAATATCGTCTGCGTAAGCAGCCAGTTTTACAGTTTTATTCCCGAAGGCGATGCCACTGACATCTGCGTTCTGTTGTATGTCGCGGAGGAGAGGTTCCATTGCCAGAAGGAATAGGGAGGGAGATAATGGGCAGCCCTGTCTAGTTCCTTGTTCGAGAGGGAATGGATCAGATATAGTATAGTGACATGACCATATTAATAAATGTCTCACCCATGTTAAATATGTGCATGCATTGCCGGAGGAAGATCCGCGACACTCTATCAAACGCCTTCTCCGCGTCCAGGGTGATTGCTACTCCGGGGGCATTTGACATTTTCGTTTTCTCCAGTACATGACATAGGAGTCTCGTATTGTCGTTAGAAAGGCGATGTTTTAGGAACCCCACCTGTAAGTTATTTATTAGGGCGGGTAAAACATCGTTTAGTGTGCATGCTAGGGCCTTCGCGTAAATCTTGCAGTCCAAGTTTATGAGGGATATCGGCCTATAATTCTTGGGAAGTAGGGGGTCTTTCCCATCTTTGGGGATCACTATTATTGTCGCTTCACTCATCGTTGTGGTAATTCTGTTTGACAGTGAAAATGAATGGAACAGTTTAAGGAGTCTTGGGTTAAGTTGTTCTTCAAAGGTTTTATAAAAATTGGCCGTGAAGCCGTCAGGCCCCGGAGCTTTATTGTTCTTTAGTGTTTTGACTGCAGAAGAGATTTCTGCTATAGTCAGTGGGGCCCCTAGTCTGATTTTGTCAGGTTCGGATAACCGTGGGAGTCGGATTGAGTTTAGATATTTGTTACATTCTTCCATGTTGAATTGGTTATTATTTTTATAGAGCTCCTCATAAAAGGACTGAAATGTGTGAAGAATGTCTTTCTGTTTGGTTTTGGTGTTATTGGATTGGTTTTTAATCGACGTTATGTGGAATTGCTTCCTTTTGTGTTTAAGATAGGAAGCAAGGAGTTTCCCTGCTTTGTTACCCTCACAAAGTCTTAATGCCTTAAATTTGTTAATCCAAACTCCTGCTCTTTTACTAAGGATGGCGTTGTATTTATATTTCAGGTTTGTCAATTGGTCGATGGTAACTTTATTGTTCAGATCCCGGGAGTGTTGCAACTCTAGTTGCTTGATTGTTTTCTCTAGAGAGTCCAGTTCGGAGTTTAATTCTTTATTCATACGGACCCTGATACCTATCAGTCTACCTCTTAATGTGGCCTTGAACGCGTCCCATACTAAGGCGGGGTCTGTTTCTGGTTGTGAGTTTATCTGGAAATATTCTTGTATGCATTGTTCTATGCTTAGTTTGTTCTCTGGGACTGAAAGTATCTCATCGTTGAGTCTCCAACGTCTGGGGGGGATAAGAGAATGGGAGCCTGCCAATTTCATATGGATACCCGCATGGTCCGACACCAATATGGGGGCAATATCGGTTTCGTCGATGAGGTGTGTTTGAGAGTCGGATATCAAAAGGTAATCAATTCTTGAATAAGAATTGTGGGGAGGGGAGTAGAAAGTATACTCACGGCCATCTGGGTGTTGGAGGCGCCATGAATCATGTAGGTGGAATTTGGCACACATTCGTTTCAATGCCTCGTGGGCGCGTGGGGGGTGGTATGTACTTTTGGATTGCCTGTCTAACAAGGAATCTAATGGTAAGTTAAGGTCTCCCCCGACCACCAGTAGTTCATCTTGTGGGATATTTTCAAGTTCTTTTGACACATATTCCCAAAATTCAGGCAAGTCTGTATTAGGGCCGTATATATTTGCCACATAGATATGGTCCTCGTCTCTTTGAAGGTGTGCAATACTCAGTCTACCCTCGGAGTCTACCGAGTGTGATATCAGGGATAAGTTTGCCTTTTTAGCAACCAGGGTGATCACCCCTCTTTTCTTTTGATTCGCGGGGGAGCAAAGTGTCAGTGAGATCCAGTTTTGTTTTAGATTATCAGCATCAATCTGGGCTAATTTGGTTTCCTGCATGAGCATTATGTCTCCTTTAGATTTGGCTAAGTAATTTAAGATTTTTTGGCGCTTTACTGGGTGATTAAGCCCCTTAACGTTTAGCGAAACAATATGTAGAGAGGCTACTAAGTTCTTATTTGAAGCCATGGATATTTGTTCGGATTATTGTGGTGATGGGCCGCCACGAGTTTTGTGTGGATAAGGTTTTACTGTAACATGGTTTTCCGCCCATCTAGGTAGTCCGTATTTTATGGAAACTCCAATAGATCGCGCTGCAAGCCTAGTAAGGCTAGTAAGGCCTTGGGACGCGTTGCACGCATCGCGGTGGTAGAGAATAATTAGTAAGTAAGAGGAAGGAGTGCAAGTGCGAGTAGATAAGGAAAGGAAAGAAAGAAGAGTAAAGAGTAGATGAAGAGTAGTACATAGCATAGATACACCTGAAACAACTGTTATTTCAACCCCAGAACCCTCCCCCTCTAACTGAGTCAACCCCTCCTTGCACCCCTCTCCCCTCCCACCCCAACCCCCCTCCCGAAAACTCGAACTGAAGAGCTGCGACAGCAGTGCTGTCGGCGCCCGCACAGGGACACATGTAACAAAGATGATAGATGACCCATAGTGCGGTATCCTTCTGATATGCTTAGTGTTTAAACATCTTGGTAAAATTCTGATAACATTAAGAGATAAAGCAACTTAAGTGCATTCAACATAGATCACTTAACCATTTGATATGATAGCTATAATTATTGCTAACAGTTACGGTTACATTATAACGTAAGGCTAAGTGTAAACAATGGAGCATGCGTCGCTTGTTTAAAGGTAAGTAAAGCAACTACTTGGTATATCAACATTATAACGTAAGGCTAAGTGTAAACAATGGAGCATGTGTCGCTTGTTTAAAGGTAAGTAAAGCAACTACTTGGTAAACCAACCTCGTATTACAGTCAGCTCACCTCAGGTTATCGGTGATAGTTAGCGTACAATAAAACTTTCATCGACTTATAGGTAGCCATAGTGTTAAGAGGCACATGACAGTACATGACAGTACATGGCAGCATATGACAGTTGAGCACTGTAAGTAGTGCAGTGTAGTGCTGGAGCCCTCTCAGCCTTAAAATCCCAACATTCAGACATACCTGTCTCTATATGACTGTATGTAGACAATATATCTTAAGACGCTTGTTTAGTCCCCCGGCAGAGTGTCAACAGGCTATCAGTAGTAGCTGATGGTCATAAGAACTCTAGATACTTATAGCTGGTGATAGTTAATGATTGTTAATGTGGGGCGCAACTCAGTTAAGCACTGCATGTAGAGAAGACCATATTTACAGATTACATAGATTGTTCATTGAGGCAAATTTTCGTCTATGGGAGACAATGAGAGTCTAGGGCATGCCGTTAAAGGCCGTTAAAGCTTGAGTGGCAGGCCGCCTGTATTCATTTTTTACATTTCACTATTCGGACATACCTGTCAATAAGATCATTGTAGACGAGGGCTAGAGATAGTCCTAACTGCCTTTTTCTTGGGCATCTGTTTTTCTTTTATTGGATTGACCCCCAAACGTGTCCATTTCTTGTTGAGGTTTGTCGCTTAGGTAGCATGCTAAGTCGTGCGGATTGGTGAATAGATGGGAACGGCCATGGTCTGAGATCTTGAATCTAGCTGGGCCTGCAAAAGAGAACTGAATATCTTTCGCCCGTAATTTCTCTCGTAGTGAAAGGAAGCCTTTCCGTGTTTCCACCGTTTCCCTTGAATAATCCTGGGTAAATGTGATTCTGTTACCTTCCCAGCTGATGTTGTGGTTTGTTCTAGCATACCTTAGAATGGCTTCCGCGTGCTGGAACCTCAGTGGTTTGCATATGAGAGGTCGAGGGCCTCTCATTGTGCGGTGTGGGAAGGTCGGCACTCTGTGGGCTCTGTCTAGCTCCAATCCGTGCTGGGACTGTATCCCCGTAACAGAGGGAATCCACGCTTCTAGAAAGGTTATGCACGAGTCAGCGTCCTTTTCTGCATTTTCTGGTATCCCGAAGATTCGCACATTTCCTCTTCTGTTGCGATCTTCCAATTCGGAGGTTTGGCGCCGGAGATCGTTGGTGGTTGTTTGGAGATGCCGCGTAATTTTAGCGCCTGACGTGGACTTGTCTTCGATATCGCTAATTCTTTGCTCTACTTCGTCTTGGCGTAGAGATAGGGAGTTCATGTCTGCCCTGATCGCGGTTAGTTCAAGCTGCATCGCGTCGGTGTTGCATTTCGTCGATTTGGCCAGCTCATGCACGTCCGCCAGCTTCCTCAAAATCATGTCTAGTGTGCTAGCAACGTCGCCCCTGTTTTTGATAGGTGAGTCTGAGGCGGATGTTTCTGGTCGTACCTTCTTAGTGTTTTTGGAGTCCCTGTCCGCCATTTTCGGTATTTACTAGGTGTCCAATCAGTAGGAAAATGGCTCGATAGTGGTTGAACCATGGCCGACTGCAAAGTCAGAGTCAGACTTATGTATTCAATGGCAGGGAGTGCCTCTCTTGTGGTGTTGTTTCCTTGGCCCACTATTTTCACGAAGTCCTATTTTGTAGAGTGGCACTAGTAACACTGCTCAGTAGGCTGGTTGCAGTTGTTATAGTATGGGTTCAATTGCTGGACAGCGTTGATTGGTGTAGCTTGTATCTACTGCTGGGCGTATTAGGGCTGAAGAGCAGTTATGGGCTAGAGCTGGCTGCTTTTATGCTGGCTGGACCCTGATGAAATGGCGCTGGAGCGATGTTCCTTTCAGTTACTGGCTGCAGGTGTTATAGTATGGCTCAGTGTGTCTTCCTCTCAATACCTGGATGGTGTGCCTACTGCTGGCGATATTAGGACTGAGGAGCAGTAATGGGCTAATGCTGGCCGATTTTGTGAGGCAGGACGTTAATATGACTAGCCAGAGGAAAAAATCGCCGTCTCAAAATGTGTGCAGGTCCGCCATCTTGAGGTCAGGCGTGACGTGCTGGGTGATGGCCTGGGAGCCCCTTCTAGCGTATGTGCTGGTGGATGTTACAGGGCGCGGCAGGCATGGTACTGTATGGGGACATTTAGATAGTCCCGAGAAGCCTTGAACCGGATAGCATGTCGAGGAGGCAGGCTGCGTTCATTGCAGGGTCGTATTAGGGCGCCATTTTGTGATCAGGCAGCACTGGCGCGTGTCCGGTCAGTTTGCCTCCCGTTGCCGTGGTAAGTCATCGGGGCCAAGCGTGCGCTGCTCTGAGCATGGGAAATCAAACGCTCACCTCCGTTGTAAAGATCGCACTCTATCTGGAATTTGCGAGCGCCTCTGAGTCAGGAGCGGGGATCGCGATCACGATCGCAAGATGACGGCTGGTTGTCGGGTCCCCGGACCGTCAGCCCGATCGTTTATCAACTCTTTTCATTGTCTGTAGCGGCGCCGCAATCACATTTCCTCGTGCACCAAATCAAGCGGCTGCAGAAGTCATCCATTTAAGTGGCGCTCGGGCTCTGGGTCGCCCTGCAATAAGTTCTGGTTTTGTCCCTGTGCGGAGCGGAGACAGATTAGGCGGCCATTCTCACCGCCGTCCAAGCCACGCCCGAGTGGTGGCATTTTTAATGTTCTTGTGCACATTGTCTCTGAGTGCACTTCAAGGGCTGGGCTACTAGCCCAGTCATTTAGTTTTCCCATTTTTCCCATTTACATGTTTCTCTTCATTTCTTAAAGCATCCTGTAGCTGTTTACATGGTCCTACTAGGCTGCTCACCTTACTTTTATTCTTTTAACTTATCTTTCATACACTTGTGTTTGCATGACTGTTTTATTGCAGATGGGTAAGTGGGTGAATGCAAGATTGAGTCAGTGAGTGGAAGAATGCAAGCAAGAGTGCAAAGATGCGCGCAGAGTTAATGTATGAGTTATTGGGTGTCATCTAGTCATCAGAGACTCAAGAGGCTTTTGTAAGCCAGACCAATTGGCAATGCCAATGCTTGATTTTAATCTTCACATTCGCCAAGAGATTTCTCTTTTATTCATAGTTGCTAAGTAGACCCCATGTCAACTGTCTACATCTCTGACTTTCTATCCACCAGCACTTTGCATGCTGGGTTTTGTAGTTTCACTTTCCCATCATACATAATAATTTAAATGACCCAACATTCAAAGTGTGGTTGGCTAAAATGCTAGGACTTGCTTAAGGTGCCAAATATGACTTTGGACTCTTATTAGCTCTGTGCGCAGATCACAATATAAAAACATTGGGCCAGATGCATCAAGCATCCATTTTGCGATTCCTTATTAGCGAAAAATAAGGAATCGCTAATAAGGAGTAGCAAAATGGAATGCATCAAGCAATCACTACAAAAATAGCGATTCCTTAGAATTCCTTAATTGCGACTCACAAATTGGGAGTCGCAATTAATGAATACCTCCCCATACATTTCTATGGGCCTACAGGCCCATAGGAATGTATTGGAGATTGCATGAGCAATTAGCGAGTACCAGTAGGTACTCGCAAATTGCTCATGCAATTTCAAGGGTGCAAGGGTGTCAAAATGACACCCGGTTGCACCCCTGATTTTGATCTATGCACATATGTTGCGCACACACATGCCCTTAGGGCATGTGTGTGCGCAACATGAAACTTTGAAATATGCACAAAAGTGCATTTTTCAAAGTTTTTGCAAATTACCATGAAGTTGTACTTCGTGGTAATTTGCGTGCCCTATTAGCGAATTCGCTATTTTTGAAACTTTCATGCATTGCATTTAAGGAATCTCAATTTGAGAAACCAGCTGCAGAGCAAATTAGATATGTACAATGAGCTCATACAATTGTATTGCCTATGTAGTTAAAGAAACCAAAGAATAGCCCTCATTCTCAAAATAAGTTAGAAATTTACTACCTCATGCTTATGCCTGCTTTGCAGAAAATGGGTGACTTTTTTTAAATTCAGAAGGTTCCAGGAGAACTTCTGGGTAGATGCAACAACAACAGTTGCCCATGAGTAGATTTTTTAATGTATTTGCGACTTTCAAGTTTTTCATATGCAAAACATTTTTCAGTGCATGAATATACCGCTTAATCTTTCGTAGCAGACTGGAGATTTGCGGATATTTTACTGTGGCGCACATACCCCCGCATTCTAGACATGGATGCTTTTCCCACAGTGATTGCCCTGCAATATTTTCTATTTATGGAGTTGCCCCACCTTTCTGATCTGTTGCATTCTTTATTTACGCTGTGTAGTGCAGGCGCCATACCAGTCTCCAGGAAAGACGCGGCATAAAGTCCATAATACCTAGATTGGGTGAGATTTAAGAATATAGGCTTGATTTATCTGTTGGCTGTCGGTATACTCCGTCACAACGAAGTATACATACTACCAAAATAATGGTCCACCTGCCCAATTTATGTGCAGGCAGATCTCAGGTTTGACTACTCAACCACAGCCATGGCAAACCTCTCCTACAGCCCATTGGAGTAAGGATCGTCAGAGAAATGGCTATATATCCGCCCACCCAATCAGAATGGGCGGAAATATAGCCATGTTTTACTGTCCCTCACCTCCAGTCAAACCGTGACTGTGAGGAACAGTAAAATGGAAATAATTACCCACTCACCATGTGAATAAACTCCCATGGCGAGGGGAGAATTACTTTTTTTATTTTCAAACTGAATATCACAAATCAGGATTTTCTTTTTGGAAATAAAAAGAAAACTGTATGGACGCAGCCCTCCACAAAACAGCAAAATGCACTGTCAGTAACCAATCAATCAATCAATCAGCAGATTTGTAAAGCGCGCTACTCACCCGCAAGGGTCCCAAGGCGCTGGGGAGTGAGGGGGGGGTCGCTACTGCTCGAACAGCCAGGTCTTCAGTTGTTTACTGAAGGAGAGATGATCCTGGGTCAGCCGTAGGTGGATGGGGAGGGAGTTCCATATCATGGGCGCCAGGTAGGAGAAGGATCTTCCTCCGGCGGTGGATCTGCGAATTCGTGGGACGGTGGCGAGGGCGAGGCTGGCGGTTTGGAGCTGGCGGGTGGGTGTGTAGAATGCGAGGCGGCTGTTGAGGTATTTGGGGCCCATGTCGTGGAGAGCCTTGTGTGCGTGGGGGAGGAGTCTGATTGTGATCCTCTTGCTGACGGGGAGCCAGTTCAGGTCTCTCAGGTGGTCAGAGATATGGCCGTGACGAGGGATGTCGAGGATGAGTCATGCAGATGCGTTCTGTATGCGCTGGAGTCTTTTCTGGAGTTTGGCTGTGGTTCCAGCGTAGAGGGTGTTCCCGTAGTCTAGTCGGCTGGTGACGAGGGCCTGGGTGACCATCTTACTGGTTTCGGTGGGGATCCACCGGAAGATCTTTCGGAGCATGCGCAGGGTGTTGAAGCAGGATGACGAGACGGCGTTGACTTGCTTGGACATCATGAGGGAGGAGTCCAGGATGAAGCCCAGGTTGTGTGCATGGTCTATTGGCTTGGGGGCGGTGCCCAGAGCAGGGGGCCACCAGGAGTCGTCCCAGGCAGAGGGGGATGGTCCCAGGATGAGGACTTCTGTCTTGTCTGAGTTCAGTTTCAGACGGCTGAGCTTCATCCATTCCGCGACGTCTTTCATTGCTTCCTGGAAGCTGGCTCTGGCGGTGGCGGGGTCGTTGGAGAGGGAGAGGATCAGCCTGGTGTCGTTGGCGTAGGAGATGATGTTTAGGTTGTGTTGGCGTGCGATGGCTGCAAGGGGGCTCATGTAGACGTTGAAGAGGGTGGGGCTGAGCGAGGATCCTTGCGGAACACCGCAGATGACTTCGGTGGCCGTGGATCGGAACGGGGGAGGCGGACTCTCTGGGTTCTTCCGGCGAGGAACGAGATGATCCATTCCAAGGCCGTTCCTTGGATTCCGGTGTTGCTGAGGTGTTGTATCAGGGTGCGGTGACATACGGTGTCGAAGGCTGCTGAGAGGTCCAGGAGGATGAGTGCAGCTGTTTCCCCATTGTCGAGCAGGGACCTGATGTCGTCGGTAGCTGCGATGAGGGTGGTCCCGGTGCTGTGGTTTGCTCGGAAACTGGACTGCGAGGGGTCGAGGGATCCGTTTGTCTCGAGGAAGGCGGAGAGTTGTTTGTTGACAATCTTCTTGATGACTTTGGCAGGAAAGGGGAGGAGCGAGATAGGGCGGACGTTCTTGAGGTCCATGGGGTCGGCGGTGGGTTTCTTCAGGAGGGCATTGAGCTTGGCATGTTTCCAGCTCTCCGGGAAGGTGGCGGATGCGAAGGAGCTGTTAATGATGTCCCGGAGTTGGGGTGCGATGATGGAGTCGGCTTTGTTGAAGATGTGGTGTGGACAGGGGTCGGTTGGGGAGCCGGAGGGGATGGTGTTCATCGTGCGGGTGGTGTCTTCAGTGCTGACCGGGGTCCAGTTGCAGAGGGTGGTGGTGGGGGGTGCTGGTTCGGTGGTTGGGTGCGTGGTCTGTGCGCCGAAGCTGTTGTGTATGTCGGCGATCTTGCGGTGAAAGAAGGAGGCGAGTGAATCGCAGAGGTCTTGCGAGGGTGTGATGTCGTTTTTGCAGGCGCTTGGGTTGGAGAGTTCTTTAATGATGTTGAAGAGTTCCTTGCTGTTGTGGGTGTTGTTGTCCAGACATTCTTTGAATGTTGTCCTTTTGGTGGTGCGGATCAGCTGGTGGTGTTTGCGGGTGGCGTTCTTGAGGGCTGTCATGTTCTCTGTTGTCTGGTCGTGGCGCCAGGCTTTCTCGAGGGTGCCGCAGGTTTTCTTGGAGTTTTTGAGGTCGTTGGTGAACCACAAAGCTTTCTTGCTGCCGGGTCTGCTGGGAGGGTTCTTCAGTGGCGCGAGGTCATCGGCGCAGTTGGTGTGCCACTGTGTGAGGTTGCGGGCTGCTTCGTTGGGGTCCCTCATGTTGGTGGGAGGGTTCTGGCTGAGGTAGGTGGTGAGTTGGTCGGCGGTGATCTTGCTCCAGATTCTGCGGGGAACCTGTTGCGGCTGGTGGTGAGTCGTGGTTCTCCTGAAGTTGAAGTGGACACAACTGTGATCTGTACTGAGTAGTCCGGTGGAGTGGCTGAAGGAGATGTGCTTGCTGGAGGAGAAGATGGGGTCAAGCGTGTGACTGGCGTAGTGGGTGGGGGTGTTCACCAGTTGCTTGAGTCCGAGGTTGGTGAGGTTGTCCAGGAGGGCGGCGGTGTTGCTGTCATTGTTGTTCTCCAGGTGGAAGTTGAGGTCCCCTAGGAGGATGTAGTCTGAGGAGGTAAGAGCGTGCTGGCTGATGAAGTCTGCGATGGTTTCGCTGAATTGTGTGCGTGGTCCCGGGGGTCTGTAGATGAAAGTGCCTCTGAGGGTGGACTTGGGGTCGGTGTGTATCTGAAAGTGGAGGTGCTCGGCGGCGATGATGGTGTCGTCGGAGTTGGTTGTGATTCGGATGGTGTTTCTGAGGACGATGGTGATGCCTCCTCCGGTTTGGTTGACGTGGTCCTTCCGGGTGATCTTGTAGCCCTCCGGGATGGCTATGGCGATGTCGGGGGCTGAGGAGGCATTCATCCTGGTTTCTGTGAGGAAGGGGACGTCTGGTGATGTTGTGTTTAGGAGGTTCCAGAGTACGACGGCGTGTCTGTGGACGGAGCAGGTGTTGAGCAGGATGCACTTGAGGTGAGTGTTGCTGGTGTCTGGCTTGGCGGGAGCGGTGCAGGTTCGGAGGCAGGTGAATTTGCAAGCTTGGCAGGTGAAGGGTCCGTGGGTGCGTTTTGGGGTCGCTCGGTAGTAGGCGGGGTTCCGGCCGGCGTTGAGTGCATGGAGGGTGGCGGCGTCGTAAGTCCATCGTGTGGGCTAGCAACGTCGGGGGGCAGGGGTCCTGGCGCTGGGAGCGGTCCAGGCGCGGACGGGCACAGACGGGCTTTCCTTAGGAGCGCCTTCGGCGCGCCAGCGGCACGGCCGCTTTGCGGCCTCCATATGAGGGCAGAGGGAGGGAGGAGCAGCTGGGAGGTGGGAGCGGGGCGGGCAATGGGAGAGAAGGGGGCGGGCCGCAGGAGCTCAGCGGCGGGGGAAAGCCCGGGGAAAAACTCGGGGGGAAAAAAAACGGCGGGAAAAAGACGGCGGGAGAGGGACAACAGGGCACAGGGATACAGAAGCAAAACACAGGGGCACAGAATGAGAGAAAAAAACAAAGTGGCACAGAGGCCAGGCGCAGGGGTACAGAAAAAAGAAAGGGGGCGAGCAGTCAGGCGGCAAAAGCGTCAACGGAGGTTCAATCCACAGGGGGCTGCGTGGCGGATGGGGGGAGCGACCTGCCTGGTGACACCATGAAGGCGCTTCCTGACAATACCTTATAAATGACCGCCTTCATGGCGGTCATTTATAAACTTGACGAGTGGTCCCTTCGCCATGGGGATGGAGTAAATTTCTCAGTACCCCTGGCAGAGACCATCAAATTATAAATTAGGCCCATAGACTTCTGCATGTCAGCACCCTCCGTTAAGGTTGGAGACACTCTATTTTAATTTTATTTATTTTTTACCATAAAATAACATAATTTTACTTTTTTGCCTCAGAACTTCTTCCTCCTCCTTAAGGAAAACAGTTTGCATTTTTTAAAAAAAAAGACTGCTTTATTTAAAAGCATTTACGGACATGGCAGTCTGTTGACCTCAGAAGGTCACCACCCCTATGATGGAGTACATTGCTAGTGCATCGCAAATTGCCACCTACTTCATTAATAATTCATGAAATAGGTCGATTTGCCACCTACTAGGAATCGCTATTGTAAAAATAAAACTTTCATACATTAGTAATTTCCGTTCGGTAATAATCACTATTTTGAAACCACAATTACTCGTGTTGATACAGATGGCCTCCAGGTCTTTATCTCCTTTGTGTGCTCTATACTGAAAGTAATCCTTTTTTGGAACTTTTTTCCCACCATTAGCAAAACCCAAAGGGCAGGCTGTAATGTGATAAACAGCGTTTGTGCATGCAACACGTGTACAGAATTTGTGAACATCTGTGTTTACATGTCTTGGCACATTAAAGCCAGACCGTTTGATTTGCCTAGGCTTGTTGATGCGCTGTGGCTGTTTGTGCCCTGGAGCCTTGCCCTGCAGCTTGCTACAAGATGCTGTGACGTCAGCCTTTCTTTTTGGGAGCATTCAATCTGTCTTTCTGTGGCAATAGTGGGGCCTGTCAGGATCACTTAAGGTAAGAGAGTGTCAAAGTTCATGGAATAATGTTATGTTGTGTAATACACCTTTAACTGTGTTCATTCCACATTCCTTAGAACATACTGTACAGTGTTCTTGCATATGTGTTCTAATGTATTTCAGTTGATGCTGACTGGTTATCTGCCAGGCTGTGTACCTGCTCTTTCCTGGATTAAACATACTTGAACCTACTTGGAGTGTTTCTCTTCAACCAAACAAATAATGTACCTGTTTTTTCAGAATGTTTTCTTATCAAGTATGTTTTAGATTACTCTGTGTGTTAATCCGGCACTCCCCCTGCAACAGGAAGCTGCCTGTTTCCTTTGTTTGATTTTTTTTGGGTAAAACTCTTGTGTAATGAAAACCTGCTCAGTGTCCTCCCTTGAGACCATTTGCTTCAGTTCTTCATGGATTCGAATAAAGAAGGGCGACCCAGAGCACCAACAAGAAACACAAAAAAACATGGGTTGCCTTTCACTGAATGAATGAAGGAAGAGCAACCGAAACATCTGAAACCTGCCAACCATTGCTCAACATCAAAGCCGCTGCCAGCGCTTCTCGACTCCTAGAAAGCTGCACAGCTTTTTGGCGGGTCTTCGGTCTTGATCCAGTGCCATCCATTCTCGAATAAAAGGGATGCTGTCATGGGAACAGCGCGCTCTGGGATTCTCGGACACGAATGGGGCCCTGTGGGCCACCGTAGGGCCAAGATGTTCAGCGCGTGTTGGAGCAGTCGGCACGTGCGGAGTGACGTACTGGCGAGATATTAATTGAAAGAAAGTGCTTTGTCTTCAAAAGTACAATTATGTTTACAAGTAGCATATGTTTTGAGTAGAAACATCCATTCGTGTTTGAAACATCAATGACAAGAAGGCTCTGTTGACTGGTTCTTGATCTGTAGCAACATTTTATTTGTCACGTTCCTTTGTTTTAGTTGCAGACAAAAGCAATTCCCCCAGTGAATCAAATGTGGATAAACGTGACATCTGGGCAAAATGCGTGCCTCTTTAATGTCGGAATACAGCCACCAACAGCTGGGAAGTAATTAGTTAACTTTTTTAAAGTAACTGCACCCCATGTGTAACATTTCACTAACGCGATCTGATTGACCTAGAAACACTTTTGTTGTTGAAATCTGCACATTTTCCCATTAAATATTATCAGATCATATGAAATGCGGCAAACTCATAATTGCAGGAAAAATGGCGCCACGCGGAGTTGCCTTTGGCCAAGTCTGTGGGCTTCTTTTAATCATCATTTTCTTGCCTCTGTAGACCACTTTGCAAAAGATTCATAACTAGCTAACAAAGAATAGAATACAAACAATCAAGTGAAAAATACATTATTGCCAACATCATAATAAAGAAGTACATTCTTGAGAATCGCAGCACGCAAGCGCCTTCCGAAAGGGACAAAATGAGGAGCCAGTGTAGGATGTAGAGTGGTGCCTCAAAGGTTAAGAGGAAAAAGTGAAAAAGAGCAGAGATGCGGTTAGGAGTTCTGCGGCGCAGTGGTGAGAAGGAATGTGGCAACAAAGACCTTCTAAGCTCTTTTCTGGCTTCCTGAGGTAGCTATGAGCTTTATATCCTACACTGATAAGGACATAGGGGTTTCCCTTTCACCTCACAAGACCCAAGTGCCTGGCTGATCTCAACCTGGGCCATTAGATCACACCCCATGACCTACTGGACTGAATGATCACAGGTAATTAGGACATTGTGGCATCGTCCCACTCGTAACGCAAGATGTCCATTTTCTAATTGGATGTTCCCATATCCTGATGCTAGAGACCCCTAATACTGGAAACTATTAACAACAGCAGGCTCTTAAAGTTTGGAGACACCCTTTGGATGTGTGGACAATCCCACTTCTCAAATAACCTCTCAGCACCATTATGGAAATCAGAGCCCCTTTTTGAGGCTGGCTCACAATCCAGTGTAGGCTGTGGATTCTTTGGGGTTATACATCTTAGACTGCTAAGATATCTGATTGCCAATGTGAGATGTCAAAAGCGGTCACAGCATATAGCTAGTTGGGGTCTGAAGTGGTGGACTCGCTTAAAGTCCTTTATTGGTGTAAGATCCTCATGCAGCTGGAAAGAATGACATTGGACAAAGGAGTGTGCCACAGATTATGCAGGTTTATTCCATGGAGAAAGAAGACCCATCCAAGCTACAGCCAGCCAATGAAACAGCCACAGGCAGTTTGAATCCCAGTTACCAACAATTCAAATAATGACATTCTAACACCTAGGAAACGCAGAGTAGAACATTGGCATAGTCATAGTGAAACAGGTGTCTTGGTTACAATACTACCATGACACACAAGATTCCGCCGGTGAAAGAGAACTGGAGGCAAGATGGCGACCGTGTAAGACGGTCGGGAGACGGCTCGCGTGAGGAGGAGTGTAGTTGTGAAATGACCCTGCTTTTCCCCTAACAGTAGCGGTGACTCGGATGCTGGGCGGTATCTGCGAGGGTCTCTGACACAGGGGCAAGAAGTGCTCGAGTAAGCGGCAATTGGCAAGAAATCGCGGCTGGTGTAATTGACGCGCATGAGACTTACGCGCTGTCAGCCGCTGCAGCGGCTGCTACAGGAGGTGTTCCAGCTGACGCGGCGGGTCAGAGGCGGAGCTGCTTCCAGATTGCAGGCGGAGGTAGCGGAGCTCACGGAGTCAATCTACAGAGTCGAAGCCCTGCGGAGCCGTTTCCAACATCGGCAATCCCAGCAGGGAAAGAAGTTTCGAGCCAAGAAGCGACTGAAACAGGATAATCACCTTCCAAAAGACGGGGAGAAGCGGAGAGTCAACAATCTGGAGGGCATTGGAGCTTCACAAGCGGAGACTGTGGAAACCGAGGATCTGTCTGGCGGTAAGGAGACATTTGGGCCAGAAGAGAGGCGGAGGGCGATTATGGCTCCAAAAATGAGTGCTAGCGCTAAAGCAGCAGCTAGAAGGAAAGCTGCAGAGGCGCTTGCAGAATCTATGGCTGACATTGATGGTACTAAGAGGAAGAGACAAGGCTCCCCTCAGACAAAAAAACTTACCCAGCAGAGCGCTAGCAAGGGGAATTTGGACAATCAGGGTACTGCTTCTATCTCAGACATTTTCCTGAAGGTGAATAAAAGTAAAGACACTAAAGATATAAAAGACCAGAAGGAGTCTGTCATACAGGCTCCCCCGGATAAGGATAATGGCAATGGCAATGAAGAGGTACCACCAAGCAATGTAACTGGTGATATAGCAGAGCAGTTAGATCATGTAGTATTGGTTGAGGAAAGGGACCTGCAAGAGGCAGATCAGCTGGGCGTTGTTAAATCTTCACAGCACGGTATGGAAGTGATCTTGCAGGATAACACAGGGGAAAGCAGTGGTAGCAAAAAAGAAGCTCAAAGTGATGCATTTTTTTCGGTATCAGAGGGTGGCGAATGGTCCGAGGAAGGAGACGATAGCTTGGAACAAGAAATCAGCGATATAGAGACTGGCAGTGACTCAGAACCTGAGGAAAATACACCACCAACTACAGCGGTGAAAACGGTGGTGAGAGCAAAAATACTTAACCAAAATGGAGAGCCACTGCTTCCGAATCCGCCCCTAGACAGCCCTGAGGGGGCCTCGGCACAAATGTCGCTCCTGGAGATTATCCATCAGGAGATACTGGCTCACAGAGAGGAAGCAAGGCAAGACAGTCGGAAATCCCAGGCGGCAGTGAGGAAAATACAAGGTGAGGTGAGAAAGCTGACAAAGGCATGTGTAAACCTGGGGGAGCGAGTGACCAATTTGGAGGAGAGAGTAGTATCCACTGAAGCGGACTCTGCTGCCGCAGTTAAGAAAGTAGACATGCAAGCAAAACAGTTTACCGACGTTCAGTGGAAACTGGAATCGTTAGAAAATAGGTCACGGCAAAACAACCTTCGTGTCCTCGGAATTCCCGAGGGGGCCGAGGGGACGGATATGAAAGCATTCATCGTCAGGCTCTTTGTGACCGCCTTTAAAGAGTTGAAAGATTGGGATTTTGAGAGGGAGATCCAGAGAGCACATCGCACCCCAGCAAACAACTATCAAAAAGCAAAAGAAGGAGCCAAGCCTAGAGCAATCCTGATCTTTCTGGGCAATTTCAATCTGAGACAAGCAATTTCTGAGATGGCAAGACCTGACAAAAAAAAAACAGTTGATGAATATACCTTTTTTGTTCGTCCGGACTTCTGCCATATTACAGTCGAGAGACGCTGGAGACTGCGGCAGATGATCAAACCCTTTCAAGACAAGGGTATGCAGGCCTACCTGATTAATCCCGCCCAGCTGAAAATAATACGGGATGGAAAAACATTTTATTTCTCGTCAGAGATCAAAGCTAAAGAGTTTTTGATGACGTAATTGGTGTACTAAAGAATGATCTGACGTTGACACAAATGGGAAAGGGAATTAAAAAGGGAGCAACGTAGCATCCGGGTAATTAAAAGAGTAGGGGGGTACCCCCCGTGTAATACTGATGTACCACTGAAGGAGCCCAAAGAGAAAATCTGGCGGATTCTAACTGGTAGTTAAACACATAGGGTGGAGTGGTTGGTATAAGGGTGGGGGAGTTCTGCTCTGAGAATGTAAATCCGGTGGAGGGTAAAGTAAGGGGCACAAAAAGTTACTTTTGCTGATGTTTCTCCTCACGCTGAGCTGTAACCATCACATGCACAGACCAGTGGTCTGAGCGCCTCAAATCAAGTGGGAGGGTTGAGGGCGAGCTCTATTCTGGAGCTTGATAGGGGGAGGGAAGAAGTGCAGTGGGAGGAGAGGGTTGGGGTGGGGGAGGGGGGGGAAAGGTGGGGGGAAAAAAAATGTGAAAAACAGGAGTTGGAAAGGAATAGGCTGCAAGTTAATTTCAGGTATCTGGATAAGATTCAAGGTAGGAAAGGCAAATATCTAAAACATGTCAGACATTAGAATTTGTAGTATCAATACAGGGGGTTTAAACGATTGGAGGAAGAGGCAGAGACTGGCCCATCTAATTAGATTAAATAACATTGATATAGTATGCGTTCAGGAAACCCATATTCCCTGGAATAAAAGGAAGATTTTGGAAATGTATGGGTTTACCCTGATTGGTTGTTCCACCCAGTCATCAATGATAAGAGGAGTGGCAGTGTTAGCTAAAAACCATCTTGGTGGAGCGAAACGTATTAAAACAGATGGCTCAGGTAGATGGCTGCTGGTGGAAATGAATATTGGGTTCACATTATGCGTAATATATGGCCCAAATGAAGACGATTCTGTGGTGTTTGATAAGCTGGAAGAGGAATTGGCTAATTGGGATGCTCCGTTGATCGTATGTGGGGATATGAATATTTCTGCAGATTGGTGTCAGGGGAGCTTATATACAGGCCGGAAACGAAAGGTTAAAGCAGCAATAAGCTCCATGATACAGTCTTACGGCCTGGTAGACGTCTGGGGAGACAAGATGCCAGGGGATAGTGGCTATACATATTTCTCCCATCCAGTACAAAAATACTCTAAGCTAGATTACTTTTTCATCTCAATGGGAGAGATCGGGAAAGTAAACATTCAGAAATTACCAAGAATAATTTCTGATCATAATCCTCTGGTACTTACTTATAAAGCTCCCAGTGTATCAAGGAAAACCTCTAGATGGACTTTCGACAGGAAATTATTAAATGACGAAAGATTTTTAAATCACATGAAAATGTGGTCAAGAGAATTTTTTGATTTTAATAGATACAGTGCATCCAGAAATGGTGTCTGGGAATCGTATAAAGCGGCACTAAGAGGGGAGACGATCAGTTGCGCATCAAGAATCAGGAAGGAAGATAAGAGCAAGACAGATAATTTGATAGCAACCCTGGCTGAAATAGAGAGACATCATATTGAAGAAATAATAACTGGCAAAGATAGTAGTGAGACTACCAGAAATATGGCCAGGACCAAGGGTGATCTTTTAAAAATAATCACTCAGAAGGAGATCTGCGCATACCAAACACAAAGAGCAAGGCGTTATGAGACCGGGGAGCAGGCAGGCAGAGCATTAGCATTGCGTATAAGGCAAGATAAGAATAGAAATAACATTAGTAAGCTAAGTTATAATGGGAGAGAATATAATGACCCGAACTCTATACTGCAGGTATTTCATGAATTTTACCAAAAACTATATGATCAGGATCCAGTGGCTGTATTTCCTATACAAGACCAATCGTTTGTAACACCCAGGGTGGAGGAGGAAGATAGAGATCGGCTGGAATTGGGTATAACAAAGGAGGAGATAGAAAACGCTTTGATTGAATTAGCATTAGGTAAAGCGGCAGGACCAGATGGGATCCCGATCGAGGTTTATAGGGCTCTGAGGGAGGAAATTTTGCCAATACTGGAAGATCTCTTTAATGGAGTCATATGTTCAGGTGTTATTCCAGATAGTTGGAAGCAAACTAACATTGTGGTATTCCACAAAAAGGGAAAACCGGAAGAAAACCCGGGCTCATATAGACCGATCTCCCTAATCAATACAGATGCGAAACTATATTCAAAAGTTTGGGCTAATAGATTAGGAGGGATTATAGGTAAATTGGTATCGCCCTGGCAACATGGGTTTGTTCCCGGACGGGGTACTACCGAACACACTGCAAGGGCTATCTCATTATTTGATGCCGCAAATATGACAGGCAGTGATATGGCTATGATTTTATTAGATGCCGAGAAGGCGTTTGACCGTGTTGTATGGGATTTTATGTGGGATGTGTTGGAGAAAAGAGGTTTCGGTGTAAATTGTAGGAAAGGCATTAAAGCCATGTACGCGGATCCAGTCGCCAGAATCACAGCTATGGGGCTTCAATCAGAGGAGGTAACAATCAAAAGAGGCACTCGCCAGGGCTGTCCCTGCTCACCTATACTATTTGCGCTATATATAGATCCTTTGATTAGGAAAATCCTGGCCTCAGATAGAATATCCCCTGTTATTTCGCATGGTCATACCACTAAGATACTAGCATATGCGGACGACCTGGCAATTGTTACTAACAATCCGGAAATAGCAATACAGGAATTAAATAATCTGGCTTATCAGTTCGGGGCATATTCAGGGTATAAACTTAATACGGAAAAAACCCTAATAATTGGAACAAAGAATACCCAGAAAAGAGATCAAAGATATGTTGATGCTGCTATTTATTTAGGAGTTAAAATTAATGCAGATGTGGGAAAGATAATCCAGGAAAATTATTTACCAGTGTTGGCTGCGATAGATAAAGAACTGAAGAGAATTGATGTTTTACATTTATCTCTGATTGGGCGAGTCAATGTTCTTAAAATGACAATGTTCCCGAAACTGCTGTATTTATTTCGTGCTATCCCCTTATTAATTGAGGAACCTCTGATAAAAAGAATGGAATCAGTCTTCTCACAGTTTATCTGGCAATATGGTAAAGTAAGAAGATCGTTAGCCAAAATGTCACTACCTTTAGAGAGGGGAGGATTAACAGCCCCCAACCTCAGACTATACCATTGGGTCTGCTTAGCGTTACATATGAAACAATTATTATGCTGTAACATCCCGGTAGGTCAGTCTGGCTTATCAAGAATTCCCACAATTTACGAATTAGTAATTGGAGAAAAAGCCAAGGGGATTTTGATACGGGAAATAAATGCACAATTTTATAAGAAGAGTAAAAGCAAATTGATGCTAGATGTATGGGGAGTATGGAAACAATTGTTGAAATTTCTTAAGATCCCGAAGATTAATGGTAGTCTAGATCTCTGGGATTCAAACCCCTTTAAACATCTTGGACAGAATAGAAACAGCGCCCTTTGGAAAATACTGGGAATCCGATATCTGGGAGATGTAATGAGCAATGAGGAGTTGGTGGGGTTCGAGACTTTGCAACAAAAATATGATATTTCAGCAAATCACTGGATGTTGTATAATCAATTAGAACAAACAGTGAAATCTATAAGACCCAGGGTTTCCATTCAAGAGATGCACCCAATTGTTCAATATATAAGGAATGGTGGTCGTAAGATCAAAATAGGCTATGGTCTCCTGTTGCAGAGCTTGGAAGATGACATGGTGCAAGTAGAAAACGCGTGGGCTCTTAGAATTGGGGATCCAAATGTTGATGTAGACTATGCTTTAGCACTGAATAAGAAAATATTAAGAGCAACCAACTTAAAAACACAACATTATAAAACGATTTTTAATTTATATTACACCCCATCCAAGCTGTTCCAATGGGGGAAAAGGGATACAGATAAGTGCCCGAGATGCGATCAAAGCCAGGCAGATCTAATTCATATGTTTTATTCTTGCCCAAACTTGAAACCTGTTTTAACTGAAATGGAGAAATTTTTATCGGGGCTGCTAGAGGGTCAAATTTCTCTATCCCCAACGATTGTGCTAATTGGCAGGGATGAAAATCTGAAAATCACACATGAAGCGGAAGCCCTTGTCTTTCTCTGTGTTGCAGTGTTAAGAATTTTAATAGCGGCAGCATGGAAAGACTCAGTTGCTCCCTCATTCCAGGTTTGGTTGACAAGATTGCTAGGAATTCATAATATTGAAGAATGCCTATATAAATTTAAGGGACAGAAGAAGAAATTATTCGGTGAAAAAATCTGGGCACCCCTTAGTAAATGGAGGGAAACAAGAGGAGGAATTGATTGAATCTCTATCTGTTTGCAAATTATTTTTAGATGGAGATTTGTATTATTATATACTGTAGAATTGTGGTTTTTTAAACTCTTTTGTATTTTTGTACCTGCCATCTTATCCATTCGATATCTTATCATATGTATGAATGTATCTATTTCTCTTTGTATTATGTAGTACTATTCTAACCCAACTCAATAAAAAAAAAAAAAAAAAAAAAAAAAAAAAAGGGAAATAAAAAGTCTAGCAGCCGACGCTGGCAAAGAAAAAAAAAAAAGACACACAAGATTCCACACACCTCCCCCCGTTAACACAGAGAGGAAAGATGTATGAAAGAGAAAAAAAAAACATCAAAATAAACCATGTAATTAAGAAACAAAATCTTTCAAATAGCCAGGCTTCTTAACAGTCATGGTAGATTTTCATGGAGAAGAAAGAAAGTCAGATAAGTGATCCTTTCTAGATGTTGGCTGCTCACACAAAGTGGGACTAGAACTCACTGAGATTCTTCCTAAGTTCCAAATGCTGTGATCCTGAGTCCTCACAACATTTTTAAACACTTTGACAACATGCATAGGCTTTGAGAATTTAACTTTAGAGCCAGGAAGTTTAATAACCACCCAATCACCAACTTTTACTGCCGTATCTTTGGTATATTTCCTGGCATCAAAGTTCAATTTCCTTGCTAGACATTTATCTTCTTCCCTCTTCCTCCACTCAACTGCATTCTTTCGAGGTGTGGAGCTAGAAACAATCTTCTCTAGACGTCTTATCCATGAAGGTTCAACCAGAGTACTTGGGGCCCTACCGTTGAAGAGAACAAAGGGAGACTGACCTGTAGAACTGTGAGGTGTCACCCTATAGTCCTCAATAATTTTCTTTAAGACTTGTTCCTTCCAGTTAAACCCAGCATTCTTAGCCCAGGAAATTGTTTCTTTAAGCACCCTACTAAACCTTCCCACCATCCCATTGGTTTCTGGATGGTAAATGGAACATTTTTTATCTTTTATGACTCTGTTCTTCAAAAAGGTTTCCATTTCTTTTG
Organism: Lissotriton helveticus; assembly: GCF_964261635.1. Classification (NCBI taxonomy): domain Eukaryota; kingdom Metazoa; phylum Chordata; class Amphibia; order Caudata; family Salamandridae; genus Lissotriton; species Lissotriton helveticus. Next base: position 118,635,625 of record NC_136061.1, read on the forward strand.
AAACTAACTGTACTCCATTGTCCGTTAGAATGGATTCAGGGTACCCTTCTCTAGCCATGAGGATCTCTTGCAATTTAATTTTGAACAGTTTCTATGCTAGAGGTAAAGTGAATCTCAGGCCACCTTGAAAACAAATCTAGAAGAACCAATATAAAAGTTTGCTGACCATTGGAATGAATGGGACCCACAATGTCTAAAGCTACTTCCTTCCAAGGCCCACGAGGAAGCTCCCTGATAACCATTGGTTGAACTCTGACACGTTTGGATTTTTCACTTGTAGCACACACCATGCAATCCCTTATAATCCTTTCAATCTATATGTCCATTCCAGGACACCAATACGAGGATCTCAGCCTCTCTTTCATCCTAGACATAGGAGAATGCGATTCATGGGCTAAATCCAACAACATTTTCCGAAATTCCAATGAAGGTATCAACTGTGTGCCACGTACCAGCATCCCATCACACGCTGCCAATTCATCTTTGACCCCCCAAAACTTGGAAGTCTCTAGAGACACATTTTATTTATACCAACCACTGCAAATGAGACCCATTACCTCAGACAACACTGGATACAAAGATAACTTAAGGAGCCACTGAGATTCATCAATGATTCCTTCACCTACCACACACACATGAAAATCACTCCCACTCCAATCTTCATCATCAATATCATCATTGAAACTATCTACTACTAGTCTAGAAAGTGTATCAGCCACACTGTTCTCCACACCAGGAATGTACCTGATCTCAAAGTCATATTCTTGGAGAGCTATGACCCATTTGCTGATCCTACCAGAGACTTGGTCAATACCTTTTTTAGAGAAAATCTCACACAAGGGCTTATGATCTGTGTTAACTAAAAATTTTGTTCCCCACCAAAATTTCTTACGTTTCTTGATGGCTCAAAATACCGCAAGAGCTTCACGCTCTAGCACAGAATAACGTGGATCTTTGAGCCCTCGAGAGATGAATGTGATGGTTTCCATGCCTTCCTCACCTTCCTGTTGAAGCATCGCACCCAACCCCTTAATACTGGCATCAGTAGTAACAGCAGAGGTTTTTGATGGATTAAAACTCTTGAGATTGGGCACACCGCTGAGCTTGTTTTTAAGAGCAACATATTCACGATTACAATCCTCACTCCACTTGAACTCAACAATACCTTTTTTTAAGAGTCCGCTCATATTAGTGCAATGCTCAGCAAAACCCTCAACAAACTTATTGTAGTACTCCGCCATACCAAAGAACTTCATAAGTTCTTCTCTACACGATGAAGCTGGCATGTGAGATATGGTGTCTACTAAATCCGATTGAGGAGCAATACCTGCTCCTGAAATTGTGTGCCCCATGTAATGAATACAAGAAGTCACAAACTAACACTTCTCTAATTTTATGGTGAGATTGGCAGCTTCAAGCCTCCCCAAATCATCATAGAGGAATTTTTCATGTTCTTCATGATCTTTACCAAATACCAGTATGTCATCCTGGTTGACGTAAACTCCATTACACCCTTTGAGAATGTTTTCCATGGCACGTTTAAAAATGGATGCGGCCGACACCAGGCCAAATGGCATCCTGATAAACCTAAAGGTCCCAAATGGTGTAATGAAGGAAGTAAGATCCCTTGAAGCTTCCGCTAGCTCAATCTGGTAGTAAGCAGATGCCAGATCGATTGTACTGAAGACCTTCTCACCTCCCAACAATGCTGGTATCTCCGAAATGTTGGGTAGCTGTTATTTATCCACTACCACACACTTATTATGTTGCCTCAAGTCCACACACAAGTGTAACGAGCCTTTAGCCTTGCGTGCAGCCAACACCGGAGCAAGCCAATCAGTATTGGTAACTTCTTCAATTATTCGTCCTGCTTTGAGTTTTGTCTAATTCCTTCTTCATTTCCTCTCTGACAGCCAAAGGTACACAACTGACTTTGCAACTGGAAGGTTGCGAGTTTGAGCGTAAAGGAATGTTTAATTTGAAACCTATAAGACAACCAAGTTCTTCTTTTGGAAACTTTGCTCTAACACAAGTTTCAACTTTACCATCAGAATTAAGATGAAGTGCATGAACATTTTGTTTAAGAATGATAGAAGAACTACTTGGGTCTAACATGACTCCTAAGTCTCCCCGGTGAAACTAGCTGATAATGCTGTCACCTTTTTGAGACACATACACTTTACCCGAAACATATCTCCACCCATACTCAATAAGACCCAAAAAATATCCACAAAGTGGTATGGGCTCACCAGTATAGCCTAAAGGGTGTATGTCTGGTTTGAGAAGAGTAACCTTCCCGGAAAGTTTAGATTGATAAAAGAACTTTGACACTAAAGTGATCTTAGCCACTGAATGGAAAAGTACTTTTGTAGATTCACCCTTTACCTGTGTTGTGTCTAGAGGACAAGATTTTTTCTCATGAGAAACATTTTGTTCTAATTCGGATTCAATTTGAACAACAATTTTTCCACACACAAAATCTTCTTCTTGAACATCAGTTTCAGTGGACTTAACATTAGATCCAGAAAACTTGCTCTTACATATGACAGAAAGATTACCCTTTTTCTTGCACTTGACACAAATCACCTTCAAAGCGGGACACTTTTTATCATTGGCAAAATGCCCAACTTTGTCACACCTGAAACATTTCCGAACAAACAACTTAGTTTTAGGTTTGACAGTGTTATCACTCTTACATACAGTCTTGGCTCCTTCTTTGACAACTTGACCAGAAGCTTGTACATCCTTTTTCAATGTATCAACACACTTTAAAGAATGTTCTATCCTTTTTGCTACTTGCAACACTTGAATTTGAATTTAAAATACTTATAAAGCTCTACATTCACCATGCGGTTTCTTGGCGCTATGGAGGCTAAAATAGCAGAGGAGAGGCAGTAGGAGCTGGTACAAAGAAGGAAAAATATGAGGACAATTTACAGAGGGAAAGCCTGATTGAATAGGAAAGTTTTGAGGTCTTTACGGAAAATAGGATAGTGCTTGGCCAACCGTAGGTGGTCGGGGAGGGAGTTCCAAAAAGAGGGTGCCAAAAATGAAAAGTTGGCTCCTCCCCACTTTTTGCGCTTCTAGCGGGGTACCTGCAAAAGTGATTGAGATGATGAGCGAAGCTCTCTAGCGGGGATATACTCCCTTATCAAAGAGGCAATAAAGGCGGGAGCTGAGCCCTGGCGCACCTGGAGACCATACAACCTGTTTTGAAAAGGGATCGCTCCCTGACAGGCAGCCAGTGGAGCGCCTTCAATAAAGGGGTTGAGTGGTGAGAGCGGGGAAGGCCGTACACTAGTCGGGCCGCCTGGTTTTGGACCAGTTGGAGCTGCCGTAGGCTGTATGCCGGAATGCCGTTGTACAGGGCGTTAGCGTAATCCAGCCGGGAGATCACCAAGGCGGACATGATCAGTTTAAGTGCCAGGGGAGAAAAAAAACGAGAAACAGCACGAATAGTGCGAAGGATAAGAAAACAGGAAGAAACAACAGAGCTAATTTGTGAGTGGAGGGTAAGATGATTATTAATTTGGATGCCTAAAGTCTTGACTGAGGAAGAGGGAGTGGGAGGGGGACCGAAGGAAGAAGGCCAAAATAAAGAGTTCCAGGGACTGGAAGAACCACCCGTGAGAACCAACTCAGTTTTATCCGGGTTCAACTTCAGATGGTTGTGGTTCATCCAGTCCCTAATAAAAATCATAGTAGTCTGAAAGTTGGAAATAGAATGAGAGGAAGAAGATAGGTTAAAGATGAGCTGGAGGTCATCCGCATAATTATAAACGGTGACCTCCAGCTGCTGGAGCGCGAAGATTAAAGGATAGATATAAAGATTAAACAAAAGAGGAGAGAGAAGAACCCTGGGGAACACCACATGTGACCTTAAGTGGGGTGGCCGAGAAATCCCCCAACCGGACCGCCTGGGTGCGGTCCCTCAGGAAGGACGATAGCCAGACCAAGGCCGAGCCCCCGATTCCCGCCGCTCTGACACGTGAAAGCAAGATGGAATGGTCCACCGTGTCAAAAGCGGCGGAGAGATCGAGGAGCACCAGGGCCTGGTGTTTATTTTGGTCCATGCCCTCCCTGAGGTTGTCCAGGACCGACACCACAACGGACTCGGTGGAGTGCCTAGGCCGGAAGCCTGCCTGGCGAGACGCTAGGCCCCCATTCACTTCTACATGGGCGCTGAGTACCGATGTTACGTGGCGCTCAAGCACCTTGCCCAAATAGGGCAACAGTGAAATAGGGCGATAATTAACTGGGGCGGAAGGATCCGCACCAGGCTTCTTCAGGATAGGCACTATTGTGGCAGATTTAAGTGCTGTGATCACAACCCCCTGGGCAAGGGAACTGTTAAGAAAAGTAATCGGGGGCTTAGTGCAGACAGAGTAAATCTGTTGAAGAATACGGGCCGGGCAGATGTCCGCCGGGGAGCCTGACTTTACTTTAGGGAGTATTGCCAAGAACACTTCTTCGGTGAGAGGGGGGATCGAAGAAAGGCAGCACTGGGCAGTCGGGGGAAGGGGTCAACAAAAGCAAGGGAGGGGGGTGGAATATTGGCTTTGATGTTAATAATTTTTTCCAGAAAATAAGAATTCAAAGAGTCACACAAGGACTGGGTGGGGGGAGGTTTAAGTGTAGCCCTGTCAGAGAAGGCTAGGTCGTGAATAATTGTGAAAATCTCCCTGGGCTTATTCTCCGCCACCAAAATTTTTGCTGAGAAGTAGGCAGTTTTGGCGCCTAGTATGGCTCTTTTATAGTCACCTAATAGTGTGGTATAGTGGGTTTTCAGTAAAGGACAATAGTCCCTTCTCTATTGCCTCTCAGCCTGCCGAAGGGTCAGCTTTTTTTCCTTCAGATCTTCACTGAACCACCGATTAGATTCCTTAGGCCGTCTAGTTGAGATCCGACGTAAGGGGGCTACCAAGTCACAGCCTCCAGCAAGCCAGGTGTTAATGGAGGTGGCTTGAGATGAGGAAGATAAGCCCACCAGATTAGGTGAAGAGTTCAGGAGGGAAGATGATAACAGAGGGAGGTCGACACGGTTCCAATTCCGCGCCCAGGTGTTTTTGGCAAGCGAGACCTTTGCTACAGGGTCAAGGTGTAGGGAGAAGGAGATTAGAGCGTGATCTGACCAGGGACATGGGGACACGGACATAGAAGAAACAGAAATATTAAGAGACCAAACCTGGTCTAGTACATGTCCGTGTATGTGCGTGGGGACTTGTATGTGAGAAACAAAATTCAGGGATTGAAGTGATTCTGTAAACTGCTGCATCTACTTCATCTAAAGATGGTTCATCCCTGATCCAGAGTTCCTCACGTACTTTTTCAATACTACACCCCAACGTGGGGGCGTTGCTAGTAGCCGATGCCAATGGCAGCTAGTTAGTGGAGCTCTGCATCCCATCATTTTATCCGTTATCATACTGTGCCTAAAACGACTGCAAACGTAATAAAAAGTCACTCCCCAGCCCGGCGCGCCACGGTAGCAAACATTTGGTAGAAGAAGGCCCGTTAAAGGAGAGCCAACCAGGGTACTTGGACGGCAGATGGCGAGAGAAGAAAATGGCGGCACTGTGACCTCCAGACGGAATCCTAAATGCGACATAGCAGCCCGCAATACTGAGCCAGGCGACGATTCCCCTGAGCGACTGAGGCAGCTGCTATACCCGACAGGGGTTGAGGTCAGTGCTTGCAGGACGAAGCCGGCGGCGTGTGGGCGGAGTGACGCAGGGCTTACCGGGTACGGCCGCTTGAATGCCGCTCAGGATCCACACGCTGACGGAGGGGAGAACTGTGTCTCGCTGACAGAGGAGGCGACAACACTACTAACGCTGCGGCCTACGGGCATGTCCTGAGTTACTGACGCTGGTAGGAGACATCGCCACACACACCTAAGTGCACCCGGGCTGCCACTCGCGGCCACGGAGGCCCGAGAATCACTGTATGCAGAGGAGGCGCGGAGCTGCAGAGACCGGGGCCCCATCAACTGGCACAGATGATATAGGGCTGTTTAATAGCCTGTATACAGCCCCGGAGATCGTGGGCTGTGGAGAGAGCGCAGAGTACTTGCAGGTGGGGGAGGTGAGCCACTGCCAGTGCGGCAACCTATGGTCTAAGGCCCCCCCCCACCCTCCTGCTCCTAACTGTCGCGTGGCCGGGCCCCTTCCGGACAGCCCAGGTGGATCTGCACCACGGCGGTTGCTGGCCTTGACCCTAGAATTCCTAGGTAGACTGGGGTGTAATCACAGCAAGACAACGGTGGGCTGAAACAGGCAAATTGACAGGGGGCCGGTGCCTCTTTGCCATCGAGGATCACGCTGAAGGTGCCAGTACTGCGGGTTGGCCCCCCCTTGCTACCCTAGAGAGGTCTGCTGTGGCCATAAAGTTCGAGGAAGACCTGCAGGCCCTACAGTTCAGGGGTGCCAGGAACCGGGGAAATTCAGGCCCGGGTGACTCCGGTGAGAGTGACATTAAATAACAAGGCCCTGAAGTAAAAACAGAGTTCGCAAGTACAGGACACCTGCTTGCTAGAGGCTACTACTGCAGCAACACAAAGGTCCCCTTGGGATAGTCTCCTAGGCATCTATCAGGACACCGACGGAAGTATTGTCCTTGTAGACCATGGGGTCAGAATCATCCGATCAGCGCCCCTATCTGCTATTTCTTCGCATGTAACAAGGCCGGACATGGCATGGGGAAGATGGCCGAAAGCGAATGTACAAAGCAAACTCGCAAAGTTCACCTGGTCTAAATCCGGGGAAGGTCGAGAGACCCAACTAATGGAGGAGCAAGGGTCGTGAAAAGAGCCGAGACCGCAGTCGGAGCCTACACTACGAGACGTAATGGAGGCTATTAGTGGAGTGCGATCCTCTCTCGACTCCGTTAATATTGAGGTTTCCCTGCTGCGAGCAGACTTCTGGAAAATGGACAACAAAGTAAAAGACCTTAAAATAGTCACGTCGGCACTGCAGGATGACACGGCACAACTTCTGACCCAAGTTGCCGAACTTCAAAGTTAGCACATGAGGATGGCGCAACAACTGGATGAATATGAAGGGAGGGCTTGAAGAAATAATATCCGCATCTTTGGGGTGCTGGAGCGGGCTGAGGGGCCGGTGGTGGACCTGTATGTAGAGTACCTCATAGTGAAGCATCTCCAACCCAAGAGTCTCTCCAACTATTTCTCAATTGATAGAGTGCGGGGTGGAAGGCCAAAACCAGGCGCCCCTCCAAGACCACTTATAACCCGCGTCTTTAACTAAAAGACAAAGACATTATTCTTCCAACGGCACGATCTGGGCCCCAACTCAAGGTGGAGAATAGCGAAATAACGTTCTTCCCGGACTTCACGACAAAGGTCGAGGCTCAAAGACGAAGTTTTCAGGCAGTGAAGAAAGAGCTTCGAGACCGAGAAGTAAAATACGCCATGCTGTTTCCAGCGAAACTTAGAGTGGAATCAGATGAAAAGACATGGTCTTTCACCTCACCGGACGATGCGTAATATAATATAATGGTAGGCGACAGTTTTAGCCTTAAAGCGGGGACTTCATAAGGACGTATTTCAGTTTAGTGATACAGTCAAATATTTCAAACATGACGTCATGACATTGCATCATGCATAATCAACGTTGCTCAAGTTGGAAAACTCATCCCACAGACACCATTGTTTGCCAAATTAAGGACATTCACAGAAATAACGGCGCGTACCTCCCCGGCACGGGGGTACAGGCGCCAACGTTTGTTTAGGTCATAATGTTAACTACATTCGTACATCCATAAGAATCAATGCGTACCTCTCCAGCATGAGGGTAAAGGCGTTGTGGAGAAAATGGATAGAATCTGTGTGTAGTGATGCGGAAAGAACTGCTGATGGAAGCCCGTGAGTGTGTTTTTAAAAAAAACTTTCTGATGTCCTTCCCATGGTAAATGCCTTCAGGCCATCCGTTTATTATTGTTTTGTGATCAAGACAGTTTGTTCGAGTAGCTGATTTATTATCCTTCATTTTCTTTAGACCTATTTGCCCCGTAGCACCCTTCACGTCCTGATGAAGACCCCGCTTTAAGGCTGAAACTGTCGCCTACCATTATATTGGGGTCGAAACGTCGACTTTGTCTCTACACATCAACGGCTTGCGCTAACTATGCACCAGATATTTGTATAAGCGTCTTTAGCACGTTGTTGCACAAAAATTTTATGAACAGTTCGTGTCTTCTTGTGTAGCTGGCTCACAGCTGAAGCCAGGGCGAATTATGTACTTTTTCATAAACTGCTAAGTTTTTACTGTACTAAAGATTGTACAAAGTTTTGCTACTATTTATCCTCAGATTGCACTACCCTTCCTTTCCCTTCACCACTTTGGGCACACCTCTATATGATGATGATAAAATGCTTCTGTCATTTTTTGCTTCACTTCCACACTGAGAGTAAAAACAAATGTGAAGTATCTTTGTGTTTATTTCTTCATTTTTTTGCTTTATAGTTTTATATACTGGGACCCCCTTGTATATGCATTGTTCAAGTACCCAGGTCCCAGTGACTATGGTGGGTTAATCCTTTTTTCTGTACCAACATCATTTCTTCCACAGCGCAGCAAAGTCACTCCTTAAAGGTGTATACAGCTCTATTTAAGTCAGAAAACAGACGCAGTTAGAGTTGCACTACACAGCGAATATAACCACTCTCCACGATTTCTTCGATAGTGCAGCAAAGTTAGAGTAGCACCACTCAGAAGAAAAAAGCAGTTGATAGGATAAAGGGCAAAGAACGAGGGACGAGCCCACGTCGATTTTAAACACAAACACTCAAAGTGTTTAAACGGATCACTGAAAGAATATCGACGGACAGAATATCGACCTACAGAAATATCGATGCTGGAATATCGAAGGCAAGTATATCGACACCCTATCTACAACATTGTAAGTACAAAAACATCGGAAAAAAATATCGATGTTAAAAATATCGTAATTAAAAATATCAGTTTTTTTCAGTAAAAAAAAGTAAAATAAATTAAATAATACTTATAAATAAAATAAACATATTTAAACATATTTAATAATGTTTAAAATTAATAAATAATACATATTTAATAATACAACTTTAATTAAAAATATACATACAATATATAATATATACTTAATACTAATTTTTAATAATTATTTTATTTACTTATAAATTATTAAAAAATACTATAAATTACAAATACATCTACACACATAAAATAAAACATAAATAAAAAAAAATAATTATATTTAATAAATTAAAAAAATCAAATATACTTTCGATATTTTTAAAGTTAATAAATACATTATCTAAAAAAATACAAAAAATATTAAATACATAAATAAATAAAACTACTATTTAAAGTCCAAAAAAAACTACAGTAATAAAACATTGGATAGCGTAGAACATAAAATTACTATTCCCACACCAGAAAATTCAACAGTAAGGAAAGCGTTGGATAGCGGGTGGGTAAAAATGACTATTCCCACTCCAGTGAGTGCAACAGTAGGGAAAGCGTTGGATAGCGTAGGGGTAAATTTACTATTCCCACTCCAGTGAGTGCAACAGTAGGGAAAGCGTTGGATAGCGGGTGGGTAAAAATTACTATTCCAACTCCAAAGAGTGAAACAGTAGGTAAAACGTTGGATAGCGTAGGGGTATAAATTACTATTCCCACTCCAGACAGTGCAACAGTAGGGAAAGCGTTGGATAGCGTAGAAAATAAATATAACATACTTATAAATAATTTTTGTATTTGAAATAAATAATAATTTAAATTTTAAACAACAACATCATTTACAAATACCCATTAATAATTATAAAAACATAATTACAATTGAATAATTAATTAACAATAAATTAACAATAAATACCAATAAATATGAATTAATCAATATTAGTTACCAAATATTAAATATTAAAAAATAAAAGGTTTTTCTAAAAAACAAAATTTAATGAATAAAAATTGATTAGCAATTTAAAAAAATTAAACAATAAAATTATTTTTTATACCAAAATATACTTTTTATAAAACATTAATTACCAATTAATAAAAAATAATTTCCAAATAAAAAATAATAATTACAAATTACAAAATTAATTACCAATTACAAACATTAATTACCAATTAACAAAATGTATTACCAATGACAAACATTAATTACCAATTAAGAAAATGAATTACCAATTACAAACATTAATTACCAATTAAAAAAGTTAATTAACAATTAAAAAATGTAATTGCCAATTATTAATTAATTGAACATAATTTAATTATGAATACCAAACAATAAAAATAAATCATTACTTAATTACAATTAAAATACTTCCCACCCAATTCCCCTATAAACCAACTACCCGCTACAGAACCTACATCCAAAAATGAATTACAATTAATTAATAACTCCTAAAAATTAATAATTAATTTACTATTATTAAATTACTTCCCATCCTATTCCCCTATAAACCCACAACCCGCTCCGGTACTAAAACATAAAAGTTACTTAAAAATAACATTATTAATATATAAAAATAGTACACATATAATTTGAAACAAGTAAAAAACATATAACACATACATATTAAATACATAATAACATACATAACAAAAGTACAAAAATCGATATTAGTAACATCGAGATTAGTAACATCGATATATTTGATATCGATATTACTGACTTCGATATTACTTACATCAATATAAACAAATCGATATTACTTACCTTAGGGGTGATATTCTGTCCAACGATATTCTTTTTTTTTTTTTATAAACATTTTTATTTGCATTTTATTATGTAACAACATTAAAATCATGTCATCATTGGTCATCACACCCTTCCCTCCCACCCCCCTCCCACCGAGCATCACCATTAAAATCAATAAACTCTCCTCCAATTCTAGGAGCCTCACCAGTGCTCTTTTCAGGCCAGAGTCTATGTTGCAAAAATGGCCTTCTTTCCGGTGAACCCGCATCCATGGGAGTACCTTCTCCTTGCGTCCCAAGTCAGAGTCCCCCATCAAGTCCATGGAATCATCGCCATTTGCCCCAGACTTTGCCAATTTATTAGGGCATCCCCTCACCTTATCCGTAACCCTTTCAAGCTGCCATATATAGGTCCAGACCTCTCCGCCTTTCTTCCAGCTGGGGCGGTGCTGCCACCCCCCATTTCCTTGCCACATCCCTCTTAGCTACCACCAAAGCCAGGACCAAGAAAATCAATAGTGGGCGTGCAAGGTCCACATCATTGGTCATGCCCAACAGGACCAGTTTAGGGTCTAATGGCAGAGAGGTCTCCAGCACCTCCCCCAATTCTCTCAAGACCTCCGTCCAATAGGAATTGTCGGGCAGGACCATATGATGTGGTAGAAGTCCCCCCCCCATCACGTTCACATCTCAGGCAGTTCGTATCCCCAACCCGTCCCATTTTGTGCAGGCGCACTCTGTCAAAGTAGATCCTGTGAAGGATATTGTATTGGATAAGCCTCAGCCGGGATTTTAATAGCTACTTCTCTTGGATGCATCAGCACCGTGTCCCAGTCCACTGTGTCCATTTCCCCTACCTCGGACTCCCACTTCCGTCTAAGGGTACCCAGGTCATCAGATATGTTATTCATCAACGTTCTGTATGTGAGCGATACTGCCCTTTCCGGAATTTGTTCCTGTAGGAGGCGGCCCTCCAGAGGTGCATATTTAGGGAGTGTTCCCACTGGGATCCCCTCCGCCCGCCAGGCATGCCTCAATTGTGCATATTTAAAGTATTGAGTGTGATGCAGACCAAATTCCGTCCTCAGCGCTTGAAATGACTTCAGTTCCCCCCTTGCGGTCACGTCAACTAGCGTCGAAATCCCTATGTCATCCCACCTCCGGAACCCCTTAAGTTTGCTCAGTTCCTTCAACCAGGCACAGTGCCACAACGGTGTCTGCCTAGTCGGCTTCCTCTCCCAACCTATACTCTTTGTCACTCGGTTCCAGACCGTCAGGGTAAGCCTAGTGGCCGGCAGCAAACACCCCTTCCCTTTGCCCCCATACAAATAATAGTTACATGGACGAGTGGCCATACTATGTCTCTCAAGGGCGTACGTAGGGTGTACAGCCGTGGCGTGAAGCCAATCGTTAATGGGTGCCAGATGTTCTGCCCAATAGTAGACCTCGACGTTAGGGAGTGAGATCCCTCCACTATATTGATGCCATTGTAGGGTCATCAATGCCACCCGTGGCTGCTTACCCAACCACAGAAAGGATCTCAGTTCCGCATTTATTTCCACAAACACCCTACGTGGAAGGGGGTAATACTCGTTTTGGAATGCGTACAGAAGCCTCGGCAGCGTCATCATTTTAAACATGGCCGCACGACCCAGGATTGTAAGAGGTAGTAGCCGCCACCGGTTCGCATCGTCAATAATTTTTTTTACTATCCGTCAAATATTCATGTCATAGGAGCGGTCGCTATCAAGTGTCACAAACACCCTAAGGTAAGTAAAGCCCTCACTGGTCGTCTGCAGCCTCTCTGGGAGGTCCGTCCTTCGCTCCTGGCCCCTGGGATCATATAGAACCGACTTGTGCCAGTTTATCTGATATCCTGCATGAACTCCGTACTTTTCCAGCTCTGAGAACAACGCAGGTATCTTAGTGTCTGGGTGCGTAATATATAGGAGGACATCGTCCGCATATAGTGATATGTTTTCCTCTGCGGTGTCCGTCGGCCCTAGGTTGAAACCCCTAATGTCCGTATTTTGTCGTATCGCACCCGCGAGCACCTCAATAGTTAGCGCGAAGAGCAGGGGGGACAGGGGGCACCCCTGTCTGGTCCCCCGCCTCACCGGGAAGTCACAGGATAAAACCCCATTAACTCTAACTCTAGGATCCGTGTACAACAGTTGTACCCACTTCCGGAATTTGGGACCAAAGCCGAACCGCGCCAGTACTCCCTCCAGAAAAGGCCAGTGAACTGCATCAAACGCCTTTTCGGCGTCCAGAGACAGAAACCAATTAGGGTTCCGTCTCCTGCCCACCTCCTGCAACCAGTTGTGAGTCCGTGTAAGGTTTAGTCTGGTTGCCCTGTCAGGAAAGAAGCCCGTTTGATCCAGGGGAACTAGCCCCGGTATTACCTTCTGCAGTCTAAGGGCTAGAATGGTCGCCAACAGCTTCACTTCTATGTTCAAGAGAGAAATAGGGCGATAAGACGAACATTCTTCTGCCGGTTTACCCTCCTTATATATCGGGATTATTGTGGCCATACGGATGTCTGGCGGCAGTTCCCCCTCTTGCACTGCCTCTTCAAAGAGTCCTAGCAGATGACGGGCCAATAAGCCTGCAGTTCGCTTAAGAAATTCCGCAGGAAACCCATTCGGGCCAGGGGACTTTCCCGCCCGAAGCTTAGCCAGGGCAGCCTTAACATCGTCAAGCGTGATGTCTGCCTCCAGATCACGGAGGTCCTCGTCAGCTAATACCGGAAGGTCAATATGTGCCATGTACTGTAGAGCATCCTCCTGTGTCCCTAAATCCCTGGCGTCGTAGAATTATTTGTAGTGCGCAGCGAAGGCCCCTGCAATCTGAGCATCTGACTTCACCAGGTTCCCCTGAGTGTCCCTGACCTGCTCTACCCACCTAGCATCCCTTTCCTTCCTACTGAGCCACGCCAGCAACTTTCCTGATTTGTCCCCCACATCATATAAACGATGCAGCGTCGCCAGCGCCTGTGTTGTGGCCTCTCCTGTTACCATGTCCCTATATTGGCTCAGCACATCCGTCAGCCTTCTGAGGGTCCCCGGGGATCTAGTAAGCTGGGACTCCCTCTCCAGGTCCAATATCTGTGTTTCTAGGGACCCAGTTTCCCTCTGTAGTTTCCGAGCCTCCTCTGCTAGTCTATTCTGCGCCCTGTCTCTGAGGATCGCCTTAAAGGCCTCCCAGAAGACCACTCTTGAGGAAACTGAGCCCTTGCTTTCGGCTATATAAACTTTCACGTCGGCCCTGAGGCCCTGCAATATGTCCGCATTCTGTAGGTCCCAGGCTGTCAACCTCCAGGACCCTCTCCTCCCTTCCTTCCTTCTCCCTACCCGAGCTAGGAGCGGTGCGTGGTCCGATATCCCTCTTGCTTTGTACTCAGCTGAGTCATCTATCGACACAGGACATGTCGGGCAAGAAAAATATAGTCCAGTCTAGAGTAGGCCCTGTGGGCGCCCGAAAAAAAGGAGTAGGTCCTAATTTCTGGATGTAGCCATCTCCACACATCAGTCAGTCCCAGGGTAGTAATCGTCTTCGAAAGTAGGGTCGGGGTCTGGTCTCTAGTCCTATCTCCTGTCCTGTCTTGTGTCGGGACCATCACGTCGTTAAAGTCTCCCCCCAGCACCTGTAGGGTATCTGACGTATTATTAAGAATGTCCGTGACCCCCTTAAGTGTGGCCGCCTGTAATTTAGGGGGGGCATAAGCTGAGACAATCGTGTACTCCTGCCGTCGCCAAGTCCCCCTCACTCCCATATATGTCCCCTGAGGATCAGCCCATACCTGCGCTAACCTAAATGGTGGGTCCTTCTTAATCAATATGGCCACCCCCCTAGATCCTTTAGTGAATCCCGTGTGTGCAAGAACTTTGTACTGCCCTCTAGACAGAAAGCCACATTTGGTGCCCTGTAGGTAGGTTTCCTGTAGCAGGATTATATCCGGGCCCACCAGTTTCACGTATGTATTCACTAGGCCTCTTTTAATTTTACTACCGAGACCGTTCACGTTCCATGTTAATATCCCAAGCCCCCCTTGATCCTGTGTTGTCTCCATACGTTCAACTGACATCGTGTCCCAAGTCCTGGTGTGCGGTGCATAGACTCGGTGGTAACAGTGCGCCAGGGACGCAGGTGTGCTTGACCTTTCTGACATGTCCCATATCCCCCTCCCTTCCCCAACTCCCCTCCGCTCCCAAACCTCCCTTCCCCCTTCGTCTCCCCCGAACAGTCCCAACCGTGGAACAAACACAACTTCCTCCTTCCCCCCCTCCCCACCTCCCTCCCCCATCAGTCCCATCCTCGTCAAAGATGGGATAAAGGACTTCCAGGCGGAGAAGGTCTGTCACCCTCCCCAAGTTCACCCCCTACAAACCCACTCTAAACAGTCTATCTGACAAATCTGGAAAGATAGTTTATCCTACAAAATCCACTCTCACATACATTATATTAAAAAAACTGTAACAGCAGTACTTATAGGGTGTGAAACAACGTGCGTGCTTCCGGGTTATGAGCCGGTGTCATGTCCATCCAGAGTGTCTCTTATTCAGGCGTCAGAGTCTTGAATGACCCCCTGCGAGGTCGCCCCCTCCTTGGCCGCTTCTTGCTCCAGTTAGTTGATTGCTGTCACCAACGGATGCATCGACTGGTCCTGCAGTTCCTCACTTCCCGAGGTGACACCCCTGTGTCGTCTTCTCCTTCTGAACGGGCATTCCCTGCCAGGCAACAAAACCTGGACCCCGCTTGACTGCCGAGGTTGAGAGCACCTAGGCCCTGTTGTCGTTTGCTAGCCGGACTCTGCATGGGATAGGGCGTCATTGTCACCCTCTTGGAACTCCGCGTTCTCCGCTGTCGTTGTGTCTTCGGTGACTCCCACTGATTCCCGGCAGAGGTCTCCTCCTCCGTTGCACCTCGCATCCCTTCCTCTCGCCTCCATTGAGGTGGACGCTCCTCCAACCACTGCCATGCATCCTCGGGGTGGGTGAAAAAGTAAGTTTTCTCCTTATAAGTGACTTTAAGTTTGGCCGGGAAAAGCAGCATATATTGGATCCGCATGTCTCTCAACTTAGCCTTTATATCGTCGAAGGAGCGCCTCTGCTTCTGCACCTCCTGATTGTAATCGGGGAAGATCATAGTCTGTGAGTTCTCCATGTGGATCTCCCCCAGTTTTCTAGCCTCGCGTAATATCACGTCCCGGTGTGCAAAGTTCAGGAATCGAGAGATGACCGGCCGCGGTCTCGCTCCCACCAAGGGCTTCGCAAGGAGCGCCCGATGTGTCCTCTCGATCACAGAGCAGTTGGAGAATGTCGCCTTTGGCAAGGTCAGCAGCAGCCATGTGCGCAGGAACACCACCATATTGGACCCTTCGATTCCTTCCCTAAAGCCAACAAAGCGGAGGTTGTTGCGTCGGGCCCCATTTTCCGCATCATCCACCTTCCACTGTAGCTGTTTGTGCGAGGCCCGGAGCTCTTTCACATCCTTCTGCAGGGAGTGGATAATATCTTCCCCCTCACCCAGCCTAGTCTCAGCCGTGGTCACCCTCTCTGTGAGATAGCGAAAGTCTTGTCACAATAGAGTGACTTCAGAGCCCACTTCCCCAATCTTGACCTCTAGAGCCATGCGTGATGCCTGTATGCCTTCCCTTGATGCTTGTATGGCCCCCATCAGGAGAGCCGTGTCCGAACGTGGGCCCACGGGCTCCGCGTCTGTCGCAGGGGGTGCCGTAGCGCAGCGATCCAGTGTGCCCTGGCGTGGGGCCTTGGGGCCCTTCTTGCCCATTTTGTTTTCCCAAGGCGTCCACCGGGTCAGCGAGGGCCTCACTGACTAATCCCCACCTCCTCCGGTCTTGCCCCGGGGCCCGATCTCCCACGTCTCACCGGCACACTTGGTCGATCTAGTCTCCGCAGTGCCAGGCACAGGCGCCCCCGAATGTAGTAGGGTCCCTGGCATCTCTCCTCTCAAGGTAGGTCCGGGCCCGTGATCCTAGGCCCAGGCCTGTATGCCCCTCGCTCACGGATTCCAGGCCAGGCCTCACTTGTTGGCAGCCGTAGGCTCCCCTGTCCGCCGCAGGCTCCCACTCCGCTGGTGTGCGGCACTCCCCCGGGTTGTCGGCACCTCCGAGGCCTTCGCGCGGCGATCTCATTCATGGGCCTCCTCCGGCACGGGGGACCGGGATGCCAGGCCCCGTCTACTCACCCCAGGTCTCTCAGTCCGTACAAGTCCTGTTGCCCGCGGTCGGCGTGGCGCACCTCCCTCTCCGCGGGGCACAATCGAATGTCCCAGGCGCCCCGCGACTCGGTTGGGTTGTCCGGCCGCTCAGCCCGGCGTCGGCACCTCCCTGCTCCTTCTAACGGACTCGCATCCTCAGGCCCGGGCCTCCTCTGGTGCCCTCACCTCTAAGGCGGCCCCTCGGTGCTCCCTCTCTGGGGCCCCGGTGTCCTCTGGCCCTCTGCTGGTTTTCGGAAAGTTGCCCCGAAGTTCTGGACCTCTCGCTCGCCTCGCCGGCCTGCAGGCGGGTCTCTGACGGCTCCGCCTCGGTCCTTCACGGTGCTGCCATCTTAGGGCAGCCTCTGCTGCTCTCCGAGGGGCCGCGGTTCTCAGGTCGAGTGCGGTGCTTTGCGGACCCTCGTTACCGACTCCACCTTTGCCCACGACACTGCAGGATTCTCCGATCGCTTGTGGCGGCAGTTAGGGGATCTCTGGACGGCTAAATGTAGGTCGGATCTGGTCGGCTCGCCGGAGCTTCGATGGCTCCCGACTTACTCGGCCATGCTGTTGGCCACTGTCCAACGATATTCTTGACCTCGATATTCTGTACCTTCGATATTAAAAACTCGATATTTCTGTAGGTCGACATAAAAAACTCGATATTTAGACTGTGCACCGTTTAAACGCGGCGAAAGCTCCCAGTCCCTTACTTCAAATAAAAGAGAAACAGTACCTTGATATGTTGCCAGCAGAATAGGAGACTGTTGAGGTTGTTGGGTCCTCCTTCTCTCCAGATGCCGACTACGCCAGTGTAAGATCCTCATGCAGCTGGAAAGAATGACACTGGACAAAGGAGTGTGCCAAAGATTATGCAGGTTTATTCCATGGAGAAAGAAGACCCATCCAAGCCACAGCCAGCCAAAGAAGCAGCCACAGCCAGTCTGAATCCCATTTACCAGCAATTCAAATAATGACATGTTAACACCTAGGAAACACAGAGTAGAACATTTCTATAGTCTTAGTGAAACAGGTGTCATGGTTACAATGCTACCATGACACACAAGATGCCACAATTGGCCAGCAGCATGTGGCATATATTTTCAGTTATTTCTTGCATGTTCAGTTAGTTCACTTTAGGCACCGCTAGTAGAGTGAAGTTGTCGGGGTAGAATGGTATGGATTGAGAATATTTGTTGATTTGTTCCAAAGGTAATGGGGTGACACGCTATCTGGCATTTAAACGTGAGGCACCGTTTATGGCCAGCCAATGGATGTTTCTTTATTGCTGGGTGATGGTTTTGACTGGCTAGGTCTTAGAAAAACTGTATGACAGATTTTTGAGTCTTTTGCAGTGTGTTAAGTTAGTAGGCAAGCAGGCCAATAAATAGGGCATTTCAGTAGTTTAACCAGGTGTTTTCTGTTTACAAGAGCACAGCCTACTGAGGGGTGTTATTCTCTGTTTTTGAATGACCCTGTTTTTTTAGAACTTTTAGTTGATGGAATGAAGATTAGACCGGTGAGTCAAACTGGGAGTTGAGATGAGGTCAATATCCCCCAGCCTACAATGGTGTTAGCTTTGTTTTGATAGCCAAAATGTCTCAACAGAAGATGTGAAGGGCCAGATTATGCCAATTCTTTTCAGGAGGTCGGGAGGGACTAGTACTGGGATTTATCTCTTAAATCAATTGTGTTTTAGATTGTTTTGACAAATCCAGTTTTCAAACCTATAAGGACACAGAACCGTCAAAATGGGAACAAAGGTTCATGAGCTCTGTCTCCATTATGCCTGAAGACTGGTACTATTCATAGGGCCATATGTATCAAGCAAATTCGCATTCGCAAATGCCGAAATTCGCGAATTTGCTAAATGGAATGTATTAAGTAAAAGCTGGTGCAAAACAAGGAATCGCAAAATTTGCAATTCCCTATTTTGCAATTGCATTTAAGGAATCGCAAATTTTGCGATTCCTTAAATGCAATTTATGAAGCAAAAAAAAAGCGCAAATTACCACCTACTTCAAGTTGGTGGTAATTTGTGTATTCCTTGAAAAATGCAAATTTTTGCATTTTTCAAAGTGCCATGTGACGCACATACATGCCCTCATGGCCATGTGACGCACATACATGCCATTATTCTAAATTTGCGATTCTCAAATTGCAATTCGCAAATTGAGAATAACTTCCCATTCATTCCTATGGGCCTCCTGGCCCATAAAAATGAATGGGAAAGTATTCCTTAATTGTGATTCACAATTTGCAAATCGCAATTAAGGAATACTAAGAATTCGCAAAAAAAGTGCAAATTTGTACATACATCCAAATTTGCGATTCTGAAATAGGGATATCTAAAAAAATTGCTATTTCAGAATCGCAAATCTGGTTGATGATACATATGGCCCTAAGAACCATGGAATCTCCAGGTATTGATTTGAAAAGAGAATCACCGACACTAATAATATTTCATCTGAATAATTATCTGCAACTAGCTCAAATAGCTGATCTATGTCACAGTTGTTTTGTTTTGTTTCATAAAGCTGGAGGTAACTAAATATGTATCAACATAATATCAAGGAGTCAACGTTTTGCTTTAAACAGCAAGAACTCATACGCTGTTTATTTAACCAAGAATGTGTCTAGGTATAATTTATAGGGCATTTGGTCAGCCCTAGAATTAATAATAATAATTTCTGCCCTTCTGCCTCGGGCTTTACCAGTTTTTAAACATTCACTCCCTCGTTATTTACCTCAGGCAGAGTACTCCGCTCCGCCAGCGGAGTTTGTGGAGTTTTGCCTACTCCACGCGCCATTGAGAACGCAGAGTTCAGGGAAAACTCTGACTCTGTGGCGGAGCGGGGTTAGCTGGGCCCTCCACCCTCCCTAATTTAATTATTAAAAAAAGGCTCTTACGTGCTGTGGCATCTCCGTACTGCGTCTTTCTCGCCATGGTCTCTCTCTCTCCTCCTCGTCTTCGCCGCCCCTATCTACAGAAACCCATAAGTTGTACTTCTAGCACGCACGCATGCACGCATGCAAGATGTACAACATAGGGGTTTGTGTGGATGAGGATGAGGAGGAGAGAGAGACCATGGCGATGAGGAGGCAGCCCGTAGACGCCGCAGCAGGTAAGTGCCTTTTTAAATAATTAAATTAGGGAGGGTGGACGGGAGTGGATTGGAGCAGATTTCCACAGAGCTTTTTCCAACTCTGTGGAACTCTGCCTAGTGGCACTACGCCAGCTCTGCCCGGGCTTACTCGTTATGCACACTCACCTGTGGCCTGGGGCTATAACTTGGGTTCAGATACACTACACTCCAATGCATTTCGAGCATCAGTGCTCTTCATCAGGGAGTAAGGCTACACATTAAACAATGAATGCATTATGATAACAGGATTTACTAATTTTCTACATTTTCTACACTGCTTGCAAACCGGGTGATGTGTTTATACAAATCATGCTCATTGTGTAAAACGTGGCTGTGAACAAGTGATCAGAACGGTTCTGTGAGTGCTCATACAATTTTTAAACAGGTGTTCAAATGAATGGTGTTGGTGGGTTTACTCACGTATATTATGTTAATTTGTTGCCCTCAGGACGATCTGTAATGAAGAAACAATAAAGGTAGTCGAACAAAAATGGAAATGTAAAGAAAACCAGTAAGTGCTCCTAAGTTTTAAGCACATTGGGCGACTCCGCGATGACGCTGTACGCTTGTAATGGGAATAAAAGAAGGACTTAACACGAGTACGTGAATGGCGGCCATGTTAGTTATGAAAGTTGTGTCAAATACACTATGTGCAGATAAAGTACCTTAGGGATCGGCTTGTAAGCCGATCCCTAAGGTACTTTATCTGCATCGTGGAGTTGCGCCACATCGTTTACTAACACACCGCCTAAACACCGGTAACCAAACACCCCGCCACTGGACAGATTACGGTGACAAGAAGAATTTACCTAAAGAACGCAGATTACAACTTTTTCACAAGTAAGTCTATCACATGAATGTAAGCCCCACTTCCCAAGTTTGCCCGCCGGTGTTCCGTGGCACGTCCTGTTATTCAGTCAGTGTCAGAGACTGTTGGAAAGCCTGAGTGCAGGTCCATTGCCGGAGGAGCTGCGATTACAGCCTCAAAGCTCTCAGGTAAAGAATGGCCTGACTCCAGTGGCCTGTAATCCGTTACGTAATCCTCGCTTTTCAGGCCAGGGAAGGATAGTCTAGTCGTCAGCCATTAGTGCAGGCCTGAAGCGGAAGAGAGGGTAGAGGGGGTTAATGATATCACCATTGCACACTTAAACTACGTTTTACTCTTCATCGTTCTCCAACTCATTCTTAAAACCCACTAATCTGTCCCGCTAGATCCCCCTCCTAAAAAAACCGGGTCTCGATGCCGAGGCTTTGGCCAATATGCAGAGAAAGAGTTCTCCCAGATACTTTTAGGTCGAGGCTTTGGCCAATTACAGGCCAATTTCGCTTCTTCCGGCGCTAGCGAAGATCACGGAAAAACACGTCCACGGCGTCCTGTCGAGCTTTTTGGAAGCTAACAATCTGCTCCATATATCCCAATCCGGTTTCCGTCCTAATTTTAGAACGGAAACGGCTCTGCTGGAGGTTACTGAGATCATCAGGGAGACCCTGGATGTCGGCGGCAGGGCCATGTTGGTCATGTTAGACCTATCGGCGGCTTTCGACACCGTCCCCCATAAGGCGCTTTTAGCTAGGCTGTATGACATCGACCTTAGGGGGGCGGTGCTCAGGTGGTTTACTTCCTTCCGTGAAGGCCGCCGCCAGACGGTCTGGGTTTCCCAGAGTTCTGCCGAGATGCCGCCACTGGGAGTCGGGGTTCCACAGGGTTCTGTGTTGAGCCCCACGTTGTTTAACATCTTTATGTCCCCTTTGGCGGCCTTGGTGGAGGCATATGGGGCCCAGATCGTCTCTTATGCCGACGACACGCAACTCCTCTTCACCTGTGGGAAAGACCAAGAGTTTGATGGAGAGAGAAATCGGGACTGTCTTGCACTGGTCTTCGACTGGTTCCAGCGGAACAGTCTGAGGGCCAATTCAAGCAAGTCTGAGTTTCTATTCTTTGGTTGCGTCGCCGATCCGGAGTGGCAGCAATGGTGGCCGCCCGACATGAGCCCTCCGGCACAGTCCTCCTTGGTGGCCAAAAATCTGGGTGTCAAACTAGACAACCAGCTGTCACTGAGAACTCATATTCTTGGTCTAGCCGGCACCTGTTACGGAATCTTGAAAATGCTCCGTAAATTCCTGCCTCTGCTGTCTGAGGAGCACAGGAGGATTACTGTGCAGGCTCTTGTCGGTTCAAGGTTAGACTATGCTAATGCCCTCTTTCTTGGCCTCCCTGACTACCTGGTTCAGCGCTTACAGGTGGTGCAGAACTCTGCCGCCCGGGCTATTTTTGGCCTGCGCAGACGAGCTCGAGCTTCCGGGCTGCTTCAGGCGCTACACTGGCTGCCTATTAGGAAGCTGATCCAGTTTAAATCTCTGACTTTGATGCATAAAGCCTTGTTTGGATCAGGGGCTGGATATCTGCGGCGGAGACTGGCTTTCTATCGACCAGTCCGCTCCTTGCACTCGGAATCTCTCTTTAAAGCGGTGGTCCCGTGGGTGAGGAAGGCCCGCGTGGGAGGGCGTTCCTTCAGCTGCAGAGCTCCCCAGCTGTGGAATTTGCTTCCTCTTTCGCTTCGCAGCACTGCTAATTTGTTCCAGTTTAGGAAGAGCCTGAAGACCTGGCTTTTTAATCTCTAGTTTGTTTGCACTGTTTATTGCTTTTATTGTTTTCCTTTGTTGTTCCTTCTTATCTTCGCTGTGTTGTGTTATTTTTACTCTGAGTGGCAGGTGGAAAGCGCCGGGACACTCATCTTGAGTAGCCGTGCGCTATATAAAAGTCACATAACATAACATAACATAGAGTTAATCATTTTCCGAAGATGTCTCTTTTGCAGACTAGGTTTTTTGTGTTCAAACCGTGCCACAAATAATTGTGTTTTTATATTTCTTTTGCGCCATTGTTATGGGCTGCTTGTGAATAAGATACCGGTTCACCCATCTGTAAATAGTCTAACGTAACCAACAATGATTCACAATATAAGTGTAAGAACAGTGATCCAGCAGAGTTGTTCCTTCAAAATTCTTTATTGGTAGCTTCTTTTTTTCGACAAGAAAATAAGACCGTAGCCAACTTGTTTCGTCCTCTCGGACTTCTTCAGGGCAGAAAGCAGACTTGTCAGGAAAGCCTAACTGTATCCTTTTATTTAGGTATATTTTTTCTCTCCATCTTGTATTTCAGAACAAATCATGCAATGTTAGTGAGTCTTCCTTTATTCGATATGCGCAAGTGATATAGGGCCAATACCGTGTCCACTTAGGTATTTTGTGAACAGTTTAAACGATCGATCTGCCGGCGTGGTAGCGTGGAGTTTGTCCTCCTGTTATCTTGTCGAAAAAAAGAAGCTGCCAATAAAGAATTTTGAAAAATGCATTGTTTTGGCCTTTCTGTATCCAAAGTTTTCTTGGGGGAGAACCCCCAAACCCCCCCCCAGTAGTGGTCAGGCTCGCTCACTGCGCTTGCTCGCTCCAAACCATATGAGGGGTTGTCTAACTTATACTTTGTGCTCTCTGATTCACTACTCTTGTGTCTATTTTTGGTTCTCTCTGTAAGAATGTCTATGGGTACATATGACTGGGTAACCTGGTGCTCCTTAAGGTCAATCGTCTACTATTTACTGTGCTTTGAAAGTTAATACAAATAAATATGTAATGAAAAATGTTCTGTAAAATGCACAGTTTTGGTCTTCCTTTTATCAAAATTTTCGTGGGGAGAGAACCCCGACTAACACACATAATACTGGTCTGGCTCGATCGCTACGCTCGCTCTCTGCATGCCAGGTGGGGGCTGGTCTGGCTAAATTTGACAGGGCTGCTTTCAGTTCCCAGTCTGGCCCTGTTGTGGTTGGAGAACAATTGTGCACCAATGGTGTAATTGTCTGAAACACCATACAGAAGGTAACGACGAGGACGAGATTGAGTACCCCAAGATGTGGAATAGATACAGCAGGAAAAATAGGAGGTCAGGCAAGGGAGTGCAAAAATCTGAAAATTCAAGGAATTAAAGAGTAGAATGGAGGATTGAGAGGTCAACAATATGGAACATTGTCAGTAGGCTGAGGACATTAAGAAGAACCTTTAATTTTGGAAGCTGGGCAGAGATAAGAGATGTAATCACAGAAATAGGAGCAAATTCAAATAACTGGATAGGAGAAAGAAAAACATTAGAGAACAGAAAGTCGAAAAAAGTTAGAGCTTACCCTAAGGTACTTGCTTGAATAGTTTGCAAAAGAAGTGGAACAGAAATGAGCAGTCAAGAATGATGGGATGAGAAGGATTTTATTTGAAGGAGTCCGGTGGGCAATGCCAGATTCAAGAGAGATGAAAGGTGTGGAAGGTGAATGGCTGAATAAGAAAGGATTAGTAGAAGCAGCAGTAGAGTTAGTTGGCAAACAATGAACTCAGAGTCACTAACCTGCTGCAGGACCCATGGGCTCTTTACCCACAGCATGGATTAGACTGGACTCCAGGCAGCACTGCCTGGCGAGAAGGAGAAGAGGAGCAGCAAGAAATGAAGGAGCAAATGAGGATGAACATGAAAGAACACATAAAGGAGTACCTGCCAGTCCTGACTCAGAAGTTCTTGCATGGCTCACTAGTCATCGTCGTTTCGGAATCCAAGGCCTGATCATGCAGGACATATTCCATCTTGATCTAGAATCAATGACACATCAATGCCTGTAAGCGGGAAATGGACATCATAGATGGCGTGTTCTTGTTGTCCAGGTTATGTGGCTTCTCTGACCTCGATACAAGGACCTCCTTGCAAACCGGTATATCTTAGCAGTAGTCTCCTTTTCTACCAGGAGCACGCTAAACACAGAAGACACGCACAGATCTGCTTGTGTTCCAAAGGGCATGCTGCAGGTTCGACATCATACCAAGACTCCACTTGCAGTGAAATAAGAAGGCGAGTTTCTCTGGCCTTGAATGTAAATATTCTACCCTCCAGGACTGAAGCAGCACGCAAGAAACAATCCACATTCAAGAAGCAAGAACCCACTTTTCTTCTTCCCAGGGTTCTACAAATGTGAGCGGGTCCAGCAAGTCTCCTACAAGATTAAGCTACTGAGAGGTACCCTAGAAGAATGCTTACATGTAGTGAGAAGAGACATGAAGTCCATTGATGCAAATGTGATATCATCTATATCGAGTGAGACTTGATATCAGATGAGGGTAAGAAACTCTCACTGGCTCCCTGCCAGAGGTCTCTACTTGAGTGCAGGCCTCCCTCTTTGTTAGTTCACCCAACTGTGGAGCTTCAAAGTCTCTGTCCACCTTGGTGAGAACAGGCAGTCGCCCTCCCCTCCCCCCACACTGAGGTGTATGGAATGAGCTGGGCAGGGCTTCAGGAACAGGAAGATAGGTGTTACCTCAATTCTTCATAATTCTATGTCCCTGCAGCTGGTAATAGTCTGGGCTTAGCCTTCTGCCCTTCACCGCCCCTCACACCCACACAGTAGAAAGTCTACTGTACGAAGAAGTGCATGGGTATTTTATAGTATTTTATAGTTAGTTTTGCCCTCTAGGTGCCCGCCGGCAGCTTAGCCTAGTGAATGCAAGGACTACTTCCCTTTCAGAAAAATGTTAAAAACATTCCTATTCAGCACCTAGGCAGCTAGCGTAACTCTGACTGTACTGGGGCAGAAGTCAAAGCGCGGAGATACTCCTCCGGGAGTCGATGCCAGCGCGATACAAGCCCGAAATAATAATAATAATGCCCAAACAGTGGCCAAATAAAGTTTGAATAGTTGACAAATACATCTTATAATGTCTAGCCCTGTAAAACTCTATTTTCAAATAAGATAAATTTAATTCTGATTTCACAATTTACAGTTTTATTTCCAAGTCCATAATGAGTTGAAAAACCGAGTAGTGGTGTCAAAAGTTCAAACTTTGTAGGGCTATCAAGTGAGGGTCAGCTGTTGATCGGTTGACCCTAAATAAGTGCGACTGGTGAAAGCCATAATAAGGTAGCTTTTATAAAACGAATACATATAGGACAATGTGAGAGGGTTGTTATATGGACGATCAATGTAAAGTAAACTGATGAATAATAACTCTACCCCCCCAGCGAAGTGTCTTGCCAGTGTTCTATTAAAAGTGGCATCACAGGAGGAAAAGGTTACAGCATTGTTAAAGTGCCACCTATGGTGTGTGGCCTAGTCAGCAGATCTCAGGCCTTCAGCTTCACACGTAGAAGGTCAAAGGCAAAGCCTTGGAGGGTTCTGTGACAGGATAAGGTTTCTTACCATAAGGCTGGAACGCACTCCCTCGTGCCCTCAGATTGGAATCCAACTACCTTGCTTTCCGCAAAAAACTAAAGACCCATCTGTTTCCCAAATAACTCCCTTCGACCGCCTTCCCTCTCAATAGGACTTCAAGCTACATAGCGCGGGGATGCCCTTGGGTCACCAGGCGCTTTAGAAATCGCTAAAATAAATAAAATAAGTGCAATGGAGAATGGATGTATGAATATCCAAGAAATGTGTTACATAAATGACAAGAGTCTTATAAAACATATAATGTTTGTAATAAAAGGAACATCCTAATGATCTTGATCTGAGGTCAAATTACTCCCATTGTAATCCCAGAAATGTGCATTTTGGCCCTTTTCACCTTATGAATAGTGGAGAATCTCCTTTTCACTCTATTATAAATTGGTTCCTTTTGTTAGGGACATTGTATTAATAAAGTTCTCCTGGACTCTCGTCTCTACTGAAAAGCACTGGTGTGATTCTCCTAACTGTGCCGTGTGCTCCTGGGTTCGGAGTTTTCTATTCTCCTGGGCTCACAGTGTAGGAGGGGTCATGAGTCACGCCTGTAGCCTCCTATGCCTGTACCATACACATGTGCAGTCTAAGTCTATCCGGGCAGATCTCTGATATCCTGATCTCTTTCTCTACACTTGTTTCCTACACTAGATCCAAAAGACCTCAGAGCCGAGTACCTCCTGCCACAAACACCTTAGGAAGTCGGATCGAGATCATAAAAGTAAAAATTACTAACACAACAAAGGGACATGGAGACTTGCCAGCATAGCACAATCTTCAAATCTGTCTCTTACACTTTCTCATCCATCACACCACCAAGAGCTGCGTCCAATAACATGATAAGCACACCTCGGTGGCCATCACACATGCAATGTCCCTTACAAGTGGTCTGTGCTCGAGTCTTTAAGCCTGTTCGCCTGAGTCTTCTATTCCTGCTTGGGCATTCCGGGGCAGTAATGACTAGGCCTATATGTGCGTACTCAAGGACAACTGAAGCACCCCTTATATACATATAATATGTATATGTATGTATGTATATGTATGTGTATCTATATATATACTAGCAGCCCATCCCGACGTTGTCCGGGTATGAAATAGAATGTGTGTAATGTGTGTATTTGGCAAGGGCAATTTATTTTAAAATCTCGCGGTAGACAACATTTTTTGTTTCATTAGAATAGGGACGGAGAAGGCCCAGCTGCAGCCCTGGTTGATGTTAGCAGGCGCGTGTAATTGGTGTAGTGATCAGCTGCCTGAGCCCGGCTACAGCCCTGGTTGATGTTAGCAGGCGCGTGTAATGTCATTGAATGAGAGAGTTATCAGCCGCGGGTAAATCCGTTTAATGAGAGAGTTGTGTGACAGCGAGTAGGAGAGGCTGCAGTAATTGTGCCCGCAGACACGCTCATTTGCTGGTTCCCCCGCTTGAGGCCCAGATGCAGGCCTGTTTGATGTTAGCAGACGCGTGTTCCCCCGCTTGAGGCCCAGCTGCAGCCCTGGTTGATGTTATCAGGCGCATGTAATTAGTGTACTGATCCGCCACCTGAGCCCGGCTAGAGCCCTGGTTGATGGTAGCAGGCGCATGTAATTTCGTTGAATGAGAGAGTTCAGTAGCAGCGCGCAGGAGAGGCTGCAGTAACGTTACTTACCAGACCTCCAGGTGAACGCGTTTGTCACGCCCCCAGCACGCGGCCACAGCAGACGATCTTCTGATTAATGTACGACCCACATGGCATGAAGGGCGGAATGTAGCACACGCCCCCAGCGTTTCTCACGCCCCCAGCGTGCCCCTTGATGCGGCGCAATTGCGTTTACATGGCATGAAGGCCGGAAACACGCCCCCCAGCGTTTCTCACGCCCCCAGCGTGCCCCTTGATGCTGCACAGCAAAGTAATTGGCGCTTGTATGTACGACTCACATGGCATGAAGGGCGGACACATGCACCCAGCGTTTGTCATGCCCCCAGCGTTTGTCACGTCCCAGCACACACCCACAGCCCACAATGTGATGGCCGTACCACACGACCCCAGCGTTAGTCACGCCCCCAGCCCACGCCCACAGCACAACACAGACACGCCCACAAGGGACTACTTTGCTGGCACGGTTCTTTTACCTTTTAAATGTATAGAGGAGTTGGCCTAATGGCTAAGGCGCTCGACCTCGGACCTGGGGATCTGTGTTCGAGTCTTGGTAACGACGCCAAACATCCTGTGATTCTGGGCAAATCACCTAATCTCCCCCATGCCTAACAAAAATGAATGTGTGTCCTCATGTAACGTAACTGGTGCTATGTGAAGCGCTCTGATACCTGATTCAGTTCGGGTCAAGTTTGCGCTATATAAAACTCTGCAAAAAAAAAGAAAAAGAAAAAAGAAAATGGTGGCCGTCTGCATAGCCTATGTCCTTCTGCTGCAACTGCCCTTTCCAACGCTGTAACGCTGTATTGGGTGTTGTGATTGGTGCTGTGGTTACTGAGATTACCCGCCTTAAAGGTGTGGGCTCTCTCTTTATAATATTAGTATGGATATATATATATATATATATAAGTATGTTGTCTATGTTTAATTAATTAGTAGGAGTGGCATTTTGTAAATCACTATTTAATGACAAGCCTGTTGCAAGCACGTCATGTGATCAAGACCGGTCGAAACGCGTCATGCTGTGGTGGTCTAAGTGGAAATAAACGCACCTTATTCTTCAAGCTGCTGCGGTCCGTACCTGTTCTTTTCCTTGCCCCCTGTGGGCTATTGGAGTCTGTCGACAGGAGTTGTTTTCATATATATATATAAATATATATATATATATGCATATATATATATATATTCACGCTCCAAGGTTGTCCACCATGTGAGTAGCACGCGAGCAGCAGCTTTATTTATGTGTAGGTGAGGACGGGGATCCGCTTGTAGACGCCGCTCCGTAATGGATCTGCCCGACGCGTTTCGAAGCTCCATCTGCTTCTCTTCAGGGGCTTTAACGGAAGCGGTGTGCGCACCCGCTACACTTCTCCAATTATATAACTCGCCCGTCGATGGGAGGCTCCAGTGAGACTTCTGGGAAGTGTAGTACGGAAAGCACACAATCAAGTCCTGTATGGACTCCACAAGTGGGCCCGTCCTCGATTCCATGTACGGCTGCTACTTCACTGACGTGACCCCCACGTTAACGGGGTGGTGCATACTCTGCGGCTGGACTGCCGCATATAGATTCACGCTCCAAGGTTGTCCACCATGTGAGTAGCACGCGAGCAGCAGCTTTATTTATGTGTAGGTGAGGACGGGGATCCGCTTGTAGACGCCGCTCCGTAATGGATCTGCCCGACGCGTTTCGAAGCTCCATCTGCTTCTCTTCAGGGGCTTTAACGGAAGCGGTGTGCGCACCCGCTACACTTCTCCAATTATATAACTCGCCCGTCGATGGGAGGCTCCAGTGAGACTTCTGGGAAGTGTAGTACGGAAAGCACACAATCAAGTCCTGTATGGACTCCACAAGTGGGCCCGTCCTCGATTCCATGTACGGCTGCTACTTCACTGACGTGACCCCCACGTTAACGGGGTGGTGCATACTCTGCGGCTGGACTGCCGCATATAGATTCACGCTCCAAGGTTGTCCACCATGTGAGTAGCACGCGAGCAGCAGCTTTATTTATGTGTAGGTGAGGACGGGGATCCGCTTGTAGACGCCGCTCCGTAATGGATCTGCCCGACGCGTTTCGAAGCTCCATCTGCTTCTCTTCAGGGGCTTTAACGGAAGCGGTGTGCGCACCCGCTACACTTCTCCAATTATATAACTCGCCCGTCGATGGGAGGCTCCAGTGAGACTTCTGGGAAGTGTAGTACGGAAAGCACACAATCAAGTCCTGTATGGACTCCACAAGTGGGCCCGTCCTCGATTCCATGTACGGCTGCTACTTCACTGACGTGACCCCCACGTTAACGGGGTGGTGCATACTCTGCGGCTGGACTGCCGCATATAGATTCACGCTCCAAGGTTGTCCACCATGTGAGTAGCACGCGAGCAGCAGCTTTATTTATGTGTAGGTGAGGACGGGGATCCGCTTGTAGACGCCGCTCCGTAATGGATCTGCCCGACGCGTTTCGAAGCTCCATCTGCTTCTCTTCAGGGGCTTTAACGGAAGCGGTGTGCGCACCCGCTACACTTCTCCAATTATATAACTCGCCCGTCGATGGGAGGCTCCAGTGAGACTTCTGGGAACCTACACATAAATAAAGCTGCTGCTCGCGTGCTACTCACATGGTGGACAACCTTGGAGCGTGAATATATATATATATATATATATATTTTTTTTTTTTAAGACATGAGCGATGGCATAAAAGACAACTAGACAGAAGGAAATGTAGAAAGAAGGAATGAAATGAGATTGGAAGAAGGATAAAAGAATAATAGAAATGTGGAATGAAAGAAGAAAAAGAAAAAATTGAATCACTGAGAGCTAATTAGAACGGTAAACATGAATTTTTGGTCAAATTCTTTTTCAAACGATGCTTTAAAATGCCTCATTTGACATGTTTGTTGCAAATTTTCCTTGAGGGAACAACTCCTTTGGTCCTTCTAAGGATAAGTCGAGGTCGCTTGATTTGCCTGCTTACTTAGAACTATATGCTTCAAAGAGGGGCAGTATTTTATTTTTCTGGGTAGTCCACAGTTAAGTTATTGTTCATCTGACACACAACTGCTGCACTCATACCTCAGCAAACACCACTAAAGATCCCCAACCAGCCCTCCTTAGATGTCGCCTACTCACATCGCCACAGATGACCCCCCAACTATCGTTAATGAGATGCAGAGTAGGCGTTCCCGTGCAAAAAGCAGCGACAACACTACTCCGCAGCATTCTCAATGACCAGCCAGATCGGCGATACAACCACAAAACATGCGATAAGGCGCGTTAGCAGCAGGAAATTAACACCTGCTCTGACCTGGTGTAAAGTCAGACGGCAGCCAGCACCAGAAAAGGGAGCCCAGCCCACAGCCACACCTGAAGACAAACAGAAACTATGGAGCTACTGATCATGCAGCTCGGAGCCCCAACTGGCCACCAAATACCCACCACCCCCAGGCCCGCCACCACCCCCGGGCCTCCCGCACCAACCCCCCGGCCCACCACAGATGCAGCACAGACACAGACAGTGGACCTTCAGAAAACACACCAACCTCACAGACTTAACACCAGAGAATGTCATTGCCCAGTACAGGCTCAAAAGGACAAACATCCTCTGCATCCTTAACATCAATTCCCACAGGCTGACTGTACCAACACAGCAGACAACCAACAACCCACCTCAGACAAAGCTGCTGGCTGTGCTGCACCTGTTGGCCTCTGGGACCTTCCAACCAACAACCGCCAGAGTCGGAGGAGTCTCACAGCCAGCCCCATCAAAGTGCTTCAATCCTGTCCTGGATGCCATCATCAGCTTGGTAACCCAGTACCTAAACTTCCCCCACACTGCGGCGGAACAGCTGGAGACCAAGCAAGGCTTCTACGCCATAGCTGGCTTACCGCACGTGTTGGGGGCAATAGACTGCACACATGTCCTACTTGTGCCCCCTGCCGACACTGCACACAATTACCGTAACAGAAAGCACACACACTCCATCAATGTGCAGGCAATAGTGGACCACCGGGGACTCTTCACTAATGTTGTTGCCAACTACCCAGGCAGTGTGCAGGATTCCTTCATCTTCAGACAGTCAATTATCAACCGGCGCTTCCAGGATGGCACCTATGGAAATGCTCTGCTCATTGGTAAGTACCAAATGAACACACCACACACCTCAACTTCACAATCATGCTACTCACAACTCTGGGAATGCACATGTTACAAATTCACATACAACATGACAAACAACGTGCTCACCTACCAAACACAAAAACACTGGTCCTAGACCTTAATCTGACAAGATGAAAATCAAAGTTCCTATTTGGTATATTAATACATTCATGAGCTTCTGAACAACAACTTGTAGGATCACCGTACTCAATACATTATTCAAAACATAAATAAAAAAGTGCAACACAGCATGACCTTATCCACTAAGCATTTTATTTTCATGTCAAGTGGTGATAGAGGGTCAAAACACTTTCTGACAGTATGAACTTAAGTCAAAGAAGGTTGCTCCAAAGGGGAACGTGCATGAAGTAAGGGTGCTCAAGTGAGGAGGAAGTGAAAGGAATTCAGTTAAGTGACATGAGAAGCAGTATACACTTAAAATATGGACCGGTTGTAAGTCACTGTCCTACTAGGCCTGACCACAATCACAGTAAATACATGGGCGTGGACCCCATATACCACCATCGTGCCACATGAGAACAATACTCTATGTAACTTAAAACTGTTCAAAAGCAGAATGTATTTACTGTGATTGTGGCCAGGCCTTGTAGGACTGTATCACAAACACACCAGGGGCCATTGTGGTGCACACATTTGGTGTGTTGAAGTCACGTTTCAGGTGCATGGACGTCACAGGTGGAAAGCTCCTGTACAGCCCAGACCTCGTGTGCAAGATGATCGATGTATGTTGTGTGTTGCACAGCATATGGGTACGCAGCAAAGCCCCATGGATACGAGTGCCAGATGCACCAGATGATGATGATGAAGATGAGGCAGGTGGACCACACCCCACTGCAGCTGCAGCAGGAATAGCCCGTAGGGACTACGTCATTGACAATTTCTTCTCTGGTTGATGTCACATTGTGCAGGTCCTTAGCAGTAATGGCACAGTACGTTGACTGCCACAGGCACTACATGTGCTAATAAAAGCATTCTGATATACATTCCCTGCGTGCATGTCATTCATCTGTACAGGCACTACACTCAGACAAGTGTGGTGACGACATGTCGTGCTGTCAATTGACGGATTTGTTGATGGTTGATGGGTGTGTCACCTCTGTGCAGTGAGGCTGTTTAGGGTGTCACGTATTCGAACTGCCAGTTCTGTGTGTCATAGTTGTTACGGTATCCCACTCTTCGGCGTTTCACATGTGTCCCAATTCATTCCATTTTGGCTGTCATTTGTGGCCTACAAGTGACAACAGGGATTCTTGTGTGCTCTTATGTGTGCTGCCATGATGCAGGGAAGCACCCTGAGACTCAGGTCCCACGACATGGGTACCATGTACGTAAGGGGAATTCACTACCCCTACATTAGTCTGTGCTTTCATTCTTGTTTGAAAAACACCACTGGGTACGGACTCCCAAGCAGCAAGGCCAAGTCACAGCCTAACGTAATATAATCACCAAATTTGCCAATGCTGCCAACGCTATTTTACCAACACATTAGTTCCTTTCCTCACTTACGACTAGAACATAAAGTGGGCGGCATCTCATTTCCTTGAATCAATCTGGATTATTTATTTTTTCTTTTACTTCATAGCTTTTTTTGTTTGTTTAATTTTTTACAAAACAATTTTTGCAATTTACAAATAATACATAACATACAAAATTATTCATTTCTGAAAACATTTACATCTCTTAAAACACTCCCTCTCTCTCATTCATACCAAAATTTTGTGAGTGAACCACTTGCATACACTATCATACACTCTAAGTAGACACCAAAAAATTAATTAACACTGCTTTTTGAAAAAACTCATGCACTGTCAATACAATGTTGCCATAGATGCCAAATTGCTATATTTTTCAGTTCATTTATGCAGATTTTTCATTTCAAATCTTATGGCATATTATCCATACGGTCTACGCGTTTCGAACTCTGTTTACTTTGGAGTTCTCATCAGGACCAAACTCGTTTTTTAGTCACCTTAACTTGTGAGCTATATGTAAAAGAGACGACGCTGGACAACCACTAATGATTGTTGACCCTTTTCTTATTTAGCCGGGGATCCCCAATTCTTTAAATTCGCTTTTTTGAAATGATGTCTCTTATTTAGCGAGACGCCATGCCGGGAGCCAGTTCGAGAATCTTATGATCTCCGTAGTGCAGCTTTGTACACTGGCTTTGTACACTGGCTCCTTGGGGTCCGTGTGCACACACACGGACCCCAAGGAGCCAGTGTACAAAGCTGCACTACGGAGATCATAAGATTCTCGAACTGGCTCCCGGCATGGCGTCTCGCTAAATAAGAGACATCATTTCAAAAAAGCGAATTTAAAGAATTGGGGATCCCCGGCTAAATAAGAAAAGGGTCAACAATCATTAGTGGTTGTCCAGCGTCGTCTCTTTTACATATAGCTCACAAGTTAAGGTGACTAAAAAACGAGTTTGGTCCTGATGAGAACTCCAAAGTAAACAGAGTTCGAAACGCGTAGACCGTATGGATAATATGCCATAAGATTTGAAATGAAAAATCTGCATAAATGAACTGAAAAATATAGCAATTTGGCATCTATGGCAACATTTTATTGACAGTGCATGAGTTTTTTCAAAAAGCAGTGTTAATTAATTTTTGGGTGTCTACTTAGAGTGTATGATAGTGTATGCAAGTGGTTCACTCACAAAATTTTGGTGTGAATGAGAGAGAGGGAGTGTTTTAAGAGATGTAAATGTTTTCAGAAATGAATAATTTTGTATGTTATGTATTATTTGTAAATTGCAAAAATTGTTTTGTAAAAAATTAAACAAACAAAAAAAGCTATGAAGTAAAAGAAAAAATAAATAATCCAGATTGATTCAAGGAAATGAGATGCCGCCCACTTTATGTTCTAGTCGTAAGTGAGGAAAGGAACTAATGTGTTGGTAAAATAGCGTTGGCAGCATTGGCAAATTTGGTGATTATATTTCATTCTTGTTTGAGCATGGACATGGCACGTCGGTGTGCAGGGGGGGTTGTTTGCCCCTCTGCAATGTGTGGGGGAGATGCTGTTTCACAGTGTGTACCATGTTTGTTTCCGCATTGGAGCAGGTTACATACTGAATGCATGTCAATGTGCATTGTGGCTGTTTGTGGGTAAATACCTATCTGATTTGGACAATGGTCATTTGTTCTGCGTCACAGCTGTGGGTTGTGCTCGCACATTGTCATGTCACCGTTTATTGACTCTGCTCTTATGGTGCATTTCCTTGCCAGACGCGTGGGATTTGCAGGCCGGACGCTGGTTTTCGGTCCTTTTTGTACCGCGATTGGCCTCATCCCAAGATGTATTGCATTCGCGTTTTGCATTTTTGCGGCGTGGCGTTGATTTTAATGCGGTCAGTTGATGCGTTATCTGGTGGCTATTGCATGGTACCGCAGTGTTGAGAATGCTTTGTTAACACAGCGTAATTTTCCTGCGATAGACTGTGATGTTGGAAGTTGTCACATGCAGAAAAGGACCCGGGACCCGGCAATCCGGGTCCAAATAGTATTCCTCATTTTAGGGTCACTAACTGGTAATGCCCAATACTTTGTGTGGGGATACAGACTGGAAAGATGTTTTGACCCCCGCACCTCTGGTTGGAGTGAACACCCCTGTTCTCAGCTTCACACTTTTGGTAGCTGTAGTTTCCTGGTACCTGATCACTTACAGCCTGATTCATGAAAAACGGGATTTGCGAGTCTCAAATAGCGATAAAATGCGAACCGCTATTGAGAACTTGCAAATCTGAATTCATGAAGATTACCGGAAAAAAAAAGCGACTCGCACGCGGGCGCAAAATCCGTTAGCGACTAACGATAATCGCAGAATAATCGCTATTTCCGGCTACCTGCGTCGGGAATGCGAATCGCAATCACGTGCGTCGGGAATGCGAATCGCAATCACGTGCGTCGGGAATGCGAATCGCAATCACGCGCGATCGGGAAAACGGGAAGTCGCTTTTCGAGCACAGTGATGACATCACAACCAGGAAGCAGGCAGTTCCCACCCCCATTCACCACAGTGAGGCTGACCTCGAGGGAGCAAGTTGGAAAGCAGCAGCTATTCTTGTGATTGCGAATTTGCTACTACTCTGCTGCCATGTCAGAGGAACCTGTTCCTGGCCCCAGCAACAGCACAGGGCGGAAGAGGAAGCTAAAGTTTTCTGAGCAGGAGCTCGAAAATTTGATAGAAGGGGTGGTGGCCAACCACGACAGACTCTTTGGGATAAACTCCAGGAAGGTCCCGGAGCAAGACAAAAGGAGGATCTGGCTGGGAATAGCCTCCAGTGTGAACTCCGTGGGTGTGGCCGATAGGTCACTGGAGGAGCTCAAGAAACGTTGGTATGACCTCCGAGGTCGTGCCAAGGAGAGGGTGGCGGAGCGCCTTGGAGAGTCATCGGGCACTGGAGGTGGCGGACCTACAGTCCCTCCCAACACTCCCTTGGAGGACCAGGTGGAGAACACCCTTGAGAGGGAGGCGTGCGTTGGCGTCACACTTCTGGACTCCTCCCGCCCCACCCAAGACACCCAAGGTAAGTGGCATGCGACTGCGACCCTGTCCCCTATGACCGTCCCTGACCAAATAGGCTCACATAATGTCCCTTAGTCATGCCTTTGTTGCGCATCAGGAAATGCCCTGAAGCATTGTGGGAGATGTAGTTTGTCCACAATGTAGTAGTACCACAATGCAGCCAGACAGGTTCCCAAGTACGCAAATCCACAGCCATCCAGGGAATGTCACCCAGCATGCATGTAACATCAGCACGTCTGACAGTCACATGCAACTAATGAGTATCCACTTACCCTCACAGGTGGCGCAGAAAGCAGCGACAGCGAAAGGCTGCAAATAGATGAGGAGGCCCAGGAGGAGGATTTTCAACCGCAAACCCAGGCACCAGCCCCTGCCGCTGCAACAACACCAGCAGCCAGGCCCCCCACCGTTGTGGCCCCTGCATCTGGCGGACCACCCACAGCCAAAGCCAGGACCCCCACCGTTGTACCCCCTGCATCTGGCGGACCACCCACAGCCAAAGCCAGGACCCCCACCGTTGTACCCCCTGCATCTGGTGGACCACCCACAGCCAAAGCCAGGACCCCCACCGTTGTACCCCCTGCATCTGGCGGACCACCCACAGCCAAAGCCAGGCACGCCACTAATGTGCCTCCAGTCCCTGCCGCACCAGCAACGCCTGCTGTGACACCACCTGCAGCTGGTGCTACGACATCTGGGCCTGCGACAGCGCCAACACAGCGGCCAGCCACAGTGACAGGCCAGCAGAGCAGGCGTGGGAGGTCTCGCCATCACACCACTGCTGCAATCAGCAGGAGGGGCAATGGACAGAGACATGCCTGTTTGAGCGTCGAAAGACGCATGTTGAGGATCCATCAGCGCCAGTCACAGCAGCAAGGTGCCATTCAGCTCCAGCTACACAAGATTGGGCGCAATGTGGCCGGAGTGGGAGACCGCATGGACCGCATGACGGCGGCCATGGGCCGCATTACTGCAGCCATGGAGGCCAACACTGCTGCGATGATCAAGCAGCGCAGTGCAGCAAGCCGGCGCCACCACCAGCTCATGAGCCGGCTGTCCTCCTACAGCAGGTCCAATTATGTGGCTGCAAATGCCACCTCACAGTTGTCGCGGCGGTCACTAACACAGCAGCACCAACTTGAACAGTGCTGTGAGGACATCACCAGGGTCCTGGAGCACCTCACCACGGCGGTTACGGCACTACACCCTCCTGCTCTACCTGCCACTGTAGGGGGTGACAATGGCAGTGAGGGGGCTTCCAGCGTCAGCAGCCAATCTGCCACACTAGTCCCGCCACTTAGGCGCAGCACCAGGGCAACGCCAGGTACAGGTGCCCCGGAAGAGGAAGAGCCTCAGAGGCGCTTGGGCATAACGCGCAGGAGGCGCAATTGACTCTTTCAGACAATCACTGGCACAGGCTGACTATAAGCCTGCCCTGTCCTTTGACACTGCAGTATGAAGGAATACTGTTAGTAGTAAATAGTTGTACTGATTACCTTTTTTTTTGTGAATGAAACAAATATATTTATTTTGCAGCACACATTAGCGTTGTGTAATCATTACATTTTGCATGCAATTGTGATTTGTGGGGTGAGGGAAGAGGGCTAGAAATTGTTCTCTGTGATGTGGTTGCGACGTCTGTGGCCTTCAGCTGGGTTCTCCCCGCGTGCATGGTGCGCATGTGCTGGTGGCCGGTCGTCCCCTTCTGATTCACTGCCTGAGATGTCAACAGGTATCCGGCGCTTGGTTGCAATGTTATGAAGCATTGCACAGACAGCCACAATGCGGCAGCACACAGCAGGACTGTAATACATGGCCCCACCTGTCTTGTGCAGTATACGGAACCTGCTCTTGAGCAGGCCAAATGTCCTTTCTATACAGTTCCTTGTCCGGATGTGCGCAACATTGTAGCGCCGTTGCTGAGGTGTGGCAGGGTTGAGGTAAGGGGTCAGGAGGTATTCCCGTAGGGCGTAGCCACTGTCACCTGAATGAGAGGAGCAGATGTTGATTGCCTGTGCAGCGCAGTTACTTCATAGCAATGTGACATTGTCGACAAATTGTACTTACCAAGTAGGTGTCCTTCCCCAAACTCTCCCCTGAGCAGTCGTGTGTGGAGTCCGCTGTGCCTGAAGATAAAGGAGTCATGGGTACTCCCTGAGTACTGGGCGACAATGTAAGTGATGATGGTCTTGGCATTGCAGACCATCTGTATGTTGAGGGAGTGGTAGGACTTTCTGTTGCGGAACAAATACTCCGTGGCAGCTGGTGGGCAGATGGCGACGTGGGTACAGTCTATGCAGCCGAGGACATGGGGAAAATGGGCTACATTGTAAAATTGTAGTTTTGTCAAGTCCAATTCCTGTTGGCTCGTGGGAAATGTGATGTGACGGTGGAGCTGGGTGAGCATGGCGTCAACGAAAGTGTGGAGGCAGCGTGACATGGTGGGCTGGGATATCCCCCCAGCAGCCGCTACTATGCCCTGGAAACTCCCGGAGGCCAGGAGGTGCAGGCTACACAATACCTGCACATGTGTAGGCACCGAATTGTTTCGCCTTGTTGGGTGCTGCATGAGGGGGTCAAGTTCATGTATCAGCCAGATGATCATTTCCCCATTCAGCCTGTATTTAGCAAATATCTGTTCTCTGGTTTGGCCCAGCAAGGTGACCCGCTGCCGGTAAATCCTTTCCTGCCTCATGCGTCTCCTCCGTGCTGCTCGCTGTAGCCTTCGCCGCCTCACCACCATGTACATTCCTGGCATTGTGGAACGCCTAATGCTGCTGCTGAATGTCCTTATGTGTGATTGGTCAGGCCTGAACCTGTTGGTGATTGGCCAACGGTTTTTCAAATTTTACTTATTCATGGCTTTTATGGTTACCACCTGCTTTGAGTTGTCCTTAATTTGCGCCGCGCAAACTGCGATTTTGGGGTTTTTCGCAATTGTAGATTTTTCATGAATGCCGATTGAGAATATATTGTGTTTCGCTATTTCTTTCGCAGATTCCGTGGTTGGTCGCTATTTCCGTATCGCTAATGCTCGACTACCGGGAATCTGCGACTATTATAGCGTAATCGCTATTATGTGTTAGCGTATTCGCTATTATGTGTTAGCGAATTTGCTATTTTGTTCTTGAATGCCAATTCCGTAAATTGCACCCGCAATTGCATTTTCGCTGCGATTGCGGGCGCTATTTAGCTTCATGAATCAGGCTGTTAGTGCTTGGTTTGTGCAGGGCCGGCGTCCAGATGTCTTTGTAGAAGAACCTGCCATATGGCCTGGTAAATTTCCATTTTCCTTTATGGTTTCATTAATTTGATAGATTTGCACAGTTGATCCTTTCAGGCTGCAACACACGGATCATTTATTGCTCCCCTATTCTTAGGCAAACTTCACCTGGTGATGGCTGTTACAAAATGTCAATATCACATCTGGCTCTGAGTGGTGGACAGATGGCTCGCGTGCATTGGGACTGTCTCTTGTCTAAAGTAAACTGATTGAAAGCACACAAAGATAATGTAAATGTTTGCTTCCAGCTATGTCATTTATTCAAACCCATAAAAATGATAACAGTGTTTGACAAGCACACCGGACTGTGTTTCTGGCGAATTCATAGTATATAATGAGGGACACACTTTGCAATCTGTATTTATTGCTATTTTTGCTTCTTAGATTTGGCACAGTGGAGCTTTAGCATCTCCAGAAGATGCTGCTGCCTTGTCATTACAAGAGGGGACGACAGTGTTGGAAGCTGTACACCAAGCTTTACCATATCTGCCTAGAGCGAAGTGGGAATCCATGCTCCGCATGATGCCGTGATGAGAGCAGGGAGCAGTGATCCTCATTTATGCAAATTAATGTTGCTCGATGACCTTGCCTGAAAGATCATGTGAAGGGCTTTGTGCAGGCCTACACCAGGGCTTATTGGATCTTGTAGGTGGCAGGGGAAGGTGTCATTGGCTGCTACAGGAGAGGATCCATACCATTGGTGCAAACCTCCCCATCCATACAGCCTGTGCACCCTCCCCGATGTGCAGCCAATCATATGCCTGTGGCTAAAGGGATGTTGTGACCCCCTGCTAAATGTATGGAACACGCGGATGGATCACCTTAGCCCCCAGGGGTATTTTCTTATTTCCGCTCCTTTGGAGAGTAGAAACACAGGCAGGAGTCTCGCACTCTTCTTTATAATGAGTTTGGCTCATCTGGATGTAGAGTTTTGTGTTAGACAACCTGGTCTGGGATACTATTATCTGCCGGAGATACTTGTAGTTGCGGAGACCCTTAATCTGGTCCCTGAAAACAGTAGACACTCAATTGGTGTTTCTAATGATTAGCCATTAAAATCCTGTACAATCGACACACAACCTTTGTATATAATACTGATAAGAAGTAGTCTTATTATTTCCAATCCAATCTTTCTTTATTTCGGTCCGTTGACCGTAAAAGAGCATAGATAAATATGTACAATATATAAAAAAGGCATTAAAAAAGCTAAAACCCAGATAACAGGTATTGGCATAGCCAATAGGTCTCGCCTTTGAGACCTTATAAGTGTTTAGTTATCCAGCACACTATCCTTGGTGCAACAACATTAAGTGGTGCATGGCTAAACACTTATAAGGTCCCAAAGGCGAGACCTATTGGCTATGCCAATGCTTGTTCTTTCATGAATCTCATGTCTGTTTTCTCATCAGAAGCAGAGCCCTTTACACAGAGGCTCAGTGTCCTGCAGAATACATAACTGGGTTTTTGTGCTACATTATTTGAAGGAAGATAGCCAAAGGTAAGACAGCATCGGAGGCGAAAGGGGGGGTAGAAAGAGTGATAGGAGTGTTACGGCGGACAAGTAAAGTAGTAAAGAAAGAGAGAACGGAGTCAAGGTGAGAAAGACAGGGCAAGAGTAAGAGAGGAATTAGGTCAGCTATTGGAAAGAAGAAAATAATGAAGAGGTAGGTAGATACAGAAGAAATGAAGAGGAGAGAGACAGAAAGAGGGGGAAGGGAAGAAATAACATAGAAAGGGGAAGAAAAAGGAAATCGGAAAAAAGAACAAAACAAAATTGAAGAACAGTGAAATAATGCAACAGATGACGTAGGCTAGAGAGGAAGATACAGCACTAGAGAAAGAGAAACGTCAAGAGGAGACACCGGGCACAGGCAGAGTAGGGAGACCGAGAAAGTTAATAGAAGGATGAAGGAGAGAAAACGAGAGAAGGTTAGAAAATACAGAGAGAGGTAGAAAATACAATTAGAGGGGAGAAAATGCAAAGAGAGGGGAGAAAATTCAAAGAGAAAGAGATAAAGAAGTGGAACAGACAGAGATAATAACGAGGAACGTTGAGGAATGGATTTAAACAGGAAGGGAAAGAGAGAAGCGGGGACAGAAGAACAAGATAAAGCCAAAGGGTGTCGGTGGGAGAATATTACAGGAGGTAGGGTGTGATGGATGAACAGGGAAGACAGAGAGAGACAGGGGTACGCGAGAGGGTGAAAGGGACAGAGATGTTTGTGAATGGGGAGAGGCAGAGAGAAATAAGGAAAAAGAGAAAAGGGCGGAGGCCAAGAGGCGGGAGGGAGAAAGAAGGAAGAAAAGGTGAAAGGTGTAACACAAGAGGCTGGGAGACAGTGCCGGCTGCGGAGCAGGAGCTCAGAGGTGAACGGACAGATGCTGTGACTACAGCGACTTTGGAATATCACTTCCCGCTCATCAGCTTTCACTAGAGGGTTCTCGCCGGGAGAGAACTATCCCAGGTACTACCTCGCCTCAGCTCCGCCGCCAGCAGACTTTGCCTCGAAGGGTGAGGGGCGGGTGTATGGTGACTCGTACACTTATTTACCAGAAGCCAGACATCTCACAGAAAGTGTGTGTAGAAACTAAAGTTGTGTGGCAAGGGGATACGTCTGTTTTTATTCACTGTACCCCGGTCGTTCGATCTCTATAGCTGGGCCCCAGCGACATCTAGCCTCTGAGATCGATAAAATGATGACCACCATGATTTTCCAATGTTCGATGTTTCCCTTTTACATTGCTTAGAACCCTACACAATGATACAATATATTATATTTCTGTCAATAAACGTATGCTTTTTGCCGGGCTGCTGCCGCACCCCGCTTTCCAAACCAGTGATGTTGCAAAGGGGAGGATGCATTACTCAGCGGACCTCAGGTATTCGCTTTTAATTTCGTAATACCCAACTCAGATTATTTAATACACTTAAAGCGACAACAGAGCAGAGGGCATTTCAGAAAATTGCACCTTCTCCTTATCCCTCTGCAGCCTTTTACTCAGGACTGTACATTTTAGAAATTGAGCTCATACTCGTTGTCTACATTTTAGAGCTGCAACCTCAACTGTGTCTGTGCGCGTGTGTGCGCTTGCCAATATTCCTACAGTACAAGCCTGGCTGTGGAGAGAAAGAGCGCTGCCGTAAGCAAAGAAGTGCTTCTAGGAACTGTGAATGTGCGAGTGCCGGTGCTCCCACAGTTCAAGCCTGGCTGTACTAAGCAAGAGGGTCCTCTAGGAGCTGCGTCTGTGCACGTGTGTGTGCGCGTGTGTGTTCCTACAGTGCAAGCCTGGCTGGGGAGCAACGCGGGGCTGTACTTAGCAAAGAGGGCTTCTAGGAACTGTGCATGTGTGTGTTTAACAGTGTTCGCACAGTGCAAGCCTGGCTGGAGAGCTACGCGGGGCTGTACTTAGCAAAGAGGGCTTCTAGGAACAAGCTGCCGCTCTCATGGCCGAGCCGCCTGGCCAGGGTTCAGAAGGGTTGTTTGTTGAATGCAGCAGAGTGGCTGAAAGGGCCAGGAAAGCCGCTCGGCGTGACCTGTGGAAGATTATGAAGGGAGCGTGAGGGAAGGGCAGGGAAACAAGCATTGGCGGCCGTGAAATGAAAAACAAAACGCGAGTGGTGACGCGCGTGATGTGCGCGCGCGTCACCACAAGTGCTACCTTGCCAGCGATCAGTATGCTATAACGCGCATGCGCACGCGCGCTCTTTCCCTCGTTCTAGCAAGCTGATCGCTGGCAAAGTTGCATTTTTCAGAACCCTACTAAATCCCTTGGCGAGACCAGCACATGCGCTGGATCAGGCCGAGACCTAAAAATGGGATTGGGTGATTACATAGCAGTTTAAAAGCAATCAGTATAAAATCCATTACTGGTTTCTTAAAAAGACAGTTCACGCCCACCAAATAGAACAGTAAAAAAATGGGATACAGCATAGGCAATTGGCATTTGTGTGTTGTCTTTTAGGAGCCTAAATGCCTCTTTGTAAAGTGTGTACCTAGGTTCCTGCACTATTGGACCAGTCATCTATGTCTAATGCTTTGATATCCAGGACAGAAGAAGAATACATGAAGTTTGGACCCCTCACCCCTACTGCAGGCTGGGCATCCCAGAGCTGCCAGACCATTTGTTGGTAAATGCGCGCAGAGAGAGGGAACCATGCCTGAATCGTACATTCAATTTCCATGGCTATTGCCAGTTGGATTTTATCTAAACATGGCTCTAGATAGTACAGGTCCTTTACTGACAAAAAATTTGCTGTTAGGGAACCATTGGCAGAGTTTTCATGCACTTGAGCAACTTTTCCCCCCTATAGCTGCTAATTAGTTGGATGCGCGAAATTGCTGCACAAGCCGACTCAGGATTATTCCATAGAGTATCTCTACCTATGGCATGGAAACCTTCCTTGATGTATGCAAACCAAGCCAATTTGGGTATGCGCCTTGAGAAGACTCCTCAAGACCTGGTTCTTCGAGCAGTAGCGCCCCTCCCACCCTCCCCCCTCCTTCAGCGCCTTGAGACCCTCACGGGTAAGAAGCACGCTTTACTAGTATTCTGATTGATTGATTGATTGAGAAAGTCCCAGTAATTCTTGGAGCTCAGACTTGTATTCTGCTAGCTTAGGGGTCACCCATAAGACCCACCAGAAAAGTAGGACTCTACAGCCTAGTTCCTCTGCGATAGGTCTCCCCCCTAGATCCAATCGCAGTGGGACTAGGGGGGAGCTCACTGGTTGACTGAACAACTGCATGAGAAAACTATTTTGTTATGTCTTGTTATGATACTGGTTTTGGGGAGGAGGTGCCCCCAAAGTTCGGCCCCATACATGGATGCACTCCTAAATTGGGTCATGTAGATCTCTATGACTGGGTCTACGGGCTTGTGAAAAGAATTTCTGTAGAGCTTGGGCAGCCCGCCAGTGGTCTGAGCCAACTTGAGACTTGACTTATTCATTTGGGGCCCCCAGTTCACTTTTTCTGTTAAGGTGATACCTAAGTCATCAAAAACAGATACCCGCTCCAGTT
Source organism: Lissotriton helveticus (assembly GCF_964261635.1). Classification (NCBI taxonomy): domain Eukaryota; kingdom Metazoa; phylum Chordata; class Amphibia; order Caudata; family Salamandridae; genus Lissotriton; species Lissotriton helveticus. The sequence continues at coordinate 118,680,600 of NC_136061.1, forward strand.
GGACTCCATTCATATGCGGGTTGGGGCGGGTTGTGCTAACAGGGTTGAAGACCATGTATTTTGTCTTTTGTATGTTGATCTACAACCCCCTGAGACTACAGAACATACAGAACCCATCTAGGATTAACTGGATGCCCATCGGTGATTTGGAAAGCAGAAGAGTGTCACCTGCGAACATCATAGCGGAAATTAGCTTTTGACCTAACTTGGGGGCATCTATGTCCTTCAGTCCACTTAGCGCACATACCAGACCATTGATGTAAATGCAGAACAGTGTGGGGGCGAGCACACAGCCCTGTCTTACTCCCCTGTTGATTGAAATGGGCGGCGTAAGTTCCCCGTGCTTCCCATATCTGATTTGGGTGTAGTTGCCATCGTGCAGTCTTGTAAGCATGTTCAACAGGTTGTGAGGGATTCCAAGATCGTTCCATACCAAGCACAATGCATTTCTGGGTTCCAGATCAAAGGCACTTTTAAGGTCCACAAAGACCAAATAGAGACTGCCACTTTCTAGATACACTGTTTTCCAATATAGGAGTTGGAGCCTAAAATTTGGTCGATGGTAGATGTTTTTTCCCTGAAGCTGGCTTGAAGAGGGCTTATGACCTTATGATCCTCCAACCAAGTCTGCAGGCGATCAAGTATGATCCTGGCAAAAACTTTCTGCGAAACATCAATCAGACTGATCGGCCTGTAGTTGGTGGGTAATAGAGGGGACCATTTTTTATATACTGGCAAACTCTCAGATCCAGCCCAAGTAGCGGGAGTGCATTATTTCAGCAGCCACCATATAAAAGAAAATAAGTATTTAAAAAACTCAAAGCATTTTATACCACGCATTCCAACAGCATTCCAACAGAAGGTAGAATGTAGACTTATTAGCTAATAAGTCTACATTCTACCTATCTTTACACCCATATTATTGTCAGTCTCCAAAGGATGGTTTTGGAAGAATTGTAGCACCATCTGTTTATATATTAGGCCAAGCCATGTATTATCCTGCACACTCTGAGAGGCTTTGCAGTCGGATATAAAGTCTCTGGCATTCTACGCCAGCAACCGGTCTTCATGTCTGACCCTCCCTAATTCTTAGGCCTCTTTATACCTTTTTTTGTCAATTATGCTCTATGGCGGGAGGAGGGGAGTTGTGTGTGCAGTTTCTTGTATCTATATTGCTGTGTGAATAATGCCTCAAATAGAGACCTGTCTGAAAGGCAGGCAATTGTATTAAAATACACTTCCTTCCACAATGTCTCTATACTCACCTAGAAGGCCGTGCAATATTGCTTAGTTCATGTAGCTTACTAAATAGAATTTTTCAGCATTCTTCTTATTTTTTTTAGAGTGACTAACGTCAGCCTGTTTATGGAATAACACTGTAATCTCGCACACTGTTAGTTCTTACCGCAGTTCCAAGTATTAGTTTGCTAGGCCCTAAACCTTGCACATACACACCCTAAAGGATTAGTGCGGTCATTTTTAAAATACAAGTAGTATGTATCATGAACAGGTTGTCAGCAAAAGCATTGCCACTTATGTCAGGAACAGGCATCAGCCCTTCCCTCATTATGGTTGGAACTCACCAAGGTTGAATGAAGAGATCCGGGCACTCAAAAAAGAGAATCCATATTTGGCTCATTCGTTAATGTGCAAATACAGAAAATAGTAGATGTGAATTTCACCATTGCATATCCAACAGAGAACCTTATGTGCGACGGTGTACAGAGTACAACATGCTGCTTAACTTAGGCTCAGATGTTACCTGGAAATGTTAATGAATAATTGGGTATGAAAATGTGGTGGTGTCTCTAAAGGTCTATTTGGGCCTGTCCTCTTAGACCCGATATTGGTACTCCAAGTCCTGGTCCAATAGTCTTGGTATTCCTGGTGCTGTTCTCCCTGATGATCCTAGTTCTGACCTCTATGACCCTCCTGGGGATGACCTTCCTGGCCCTCGACTCCCTGTCCATGGTCTGGCTGGTCCCTGGTTCTTCTCCCCCTGCTCATCCAAGGCCTGGCTCTGATCACTCTGATCCTACTCTTCATTCTGCTCCTGGGGCCTCCTTTATGAGCCCTTGCGTCACTTTTACGCCGCTGGTGCGTAACTTTTTGTGACACACCAGTGGCGTAAAAAATGCGCCTTGTTGCGCCATATTTACAAAGTGACGCATCTAGGTAGATGCGTCACTTTGTAAACCCCTGCGCCACATTATACAGGCGCCAGGTATAATGTATGCAAGAAGGGCGTATTGACACAAGAAAGGGTTGTAGAAGTGACGCAGTGAAATCTGTGTGATTTCACTGCGCCACTTCTAGGACACAAATGCGTCAAAATCTTACGCCTGCCTCACAGCAGGCGTAAGACTGACGCAGGCCCTTTCACATGGGGCTTGCCTCATGTGAAAGGATACATTGCTGGAGTTGCGTCACTTTTTGTGACACACTCCAGCAACGCGCCACTTTTGCGTCATACTGTAAATATGACGCATCATTGATGGTACAAGGAGGGCGCAGTGAAAAGTGACGCATCACTGTTTTCACGCAGCAATGCGTCACTTTTCATAAATGAGGCTCCTGGTCCCCCTAGATATCAACCATCTGATCTTTGTGTTGTTAGTCCTCTTTGTCCAGGTCCTCTTGATTCTTGTCGGCAGGGTCCTGTTCTCCTAGTCTTGCTCTTCTTTGCCCTTATGCTCCTGATTCTGGTCTGATGGTTTTGCTTTCCTGGCCCGCTTTTTCCTTGGTCTTCCTAGTCCTTTTCCTGTTGGCCCGGATCCTTGTCCTCCTTCTGCTCCTTCTCCCTTTCTAGTTCTCTTCCTCCTGGTTCTCCTCTTTTTCCTCCTGCCACCACCCTTCCCTCTCTGAGCTCAGCCAGCTACAGCCACCAAATCTGTTGCAAGGGTTTCTATATTTTTCAGGTTTTTATGCTAAGGTGCGGACATTGAAGACAGAGAAAGGAGGGAGCCATTAAAACCCCATCTTTATAGGTTTTTAATTTGTTTGCTTAGCGAATGCTGAGCCCCTACAGGACCAGCACCCTTAAAGCACTGGTGTATGCAATTAGAATCAAGGTAATATTTTCTATGTATGGGACGTGTAAGCAGTCTTCGAATAGTGGCTAATTGTTTCAAACACTTCCAGGCTTATTTACAAGCCCCTTGTGCAGCCGGTAAGTCACTATTAATATAGGAAAAAGTGTCGTACCGGTGGCGCAAGGGGCTTGCAAATAAGCCCCTTCATGTCTGCTCCTCTAAGCAATTGGCTATTTCACGCTAGGAAACGTTCTTGCACTCGCAGCACATCAGTACTCTATGTTCTTGCTGGACTCAAAATAAAAGACTAGGGAACAGCCAAGCTGACCACCAATATGGGGAGAGGCTGTGGCCTAATGGCTAGAAAAGTCAGCTTCGAAGATGGGGAACCAGATTCAAGTCTCAGCAGCGACGCTCAACATCCTGTGATTCTGGGCAAATCACTTAATCTCCCCGTGCCTAACAAAATTAAGGTGTCCATCTGTAAAGCAACTGATACCTTTGGGTCTAGTTCACGCTATATACAAGTAAAAAAAATATTTTAAATATATATATATATATCACAAAAGATTCAAGCCGAAGAAAGAATCAGAGGGACACAACAGGGGTCCAGGTAGGTGGTTTATTCTCAAGGCAGCATCGGCATGACGCGTTTCGTCTAAATTGACTTTTTCAAATGTCTGCTAACAACAGAGGGGCATATTATCAAGGGGGTTTATCTCCGCTTTTTTGGCTTTAAAAGCCAAGAAAGCGGAGATAAAATTATCTCCCTATTACCAAGCTGTCGCTAACACCAGTTAGTGACAGCTCATAGGAGATAGCGACCATCTTGGGCCCCGCATTGCATGTCAGTGATATTTATCACTAATGACATGCAAAGTGGGCGTGCCAAGATGTTAGCGACTGGAAACAGTCGCTAACATCGCTATCTCCTATTACCAACTTTTGGAGATATTCGCGCTAAGCGCGAATATCTCCAAAAGCTAACACCTGCCCTGAGCAGTTCTTCACCATGTTATCCAATGGGAGGTGGATAACATGGCTAAGAGCATTTGCTTGAAAATGCATGAATATCGCTGACTTTTCAGCGATATTCATGCATTGCGGCCGTTTTTTATCGCATTTGCGATAAACCTTGCTAATAGCAAGGTTTATCTGCGATAAACATCGCCGATGTGCGGCGATAATTTTTGTCTCTAAACAAGTTAGAGACAAAAATTATCGCTAGTTGTTGGTAATATGCCCCAGAGTTTCCCGCCAGTTCTCTGCTAATATACTCCCACTTGTTCTACCATTGGTGGTTGTCCTCGTGGGCCGGGTCAGAGTCTCACAAAATACTGTTGCTGCATCAGCAGACTACAGATCCCAGCATGCCCTTCTCACAGCATGCCGGGTGATGTGTTCCTCTCGTTTCCCTGTATCCATCTTTTGGCTCCAAGACATAATTAGGAACGTGGTGCAGATGAAAAGGCCAACTCAGCTGCAGAGTCAAAACCTCCCCCTGGGTCCCCTAGGCGCCTCAACCGCAAGTATATACAAATAATTGACCTTAAAGACATTGGTTTCATATTTGTCTTCTGCCTGAAATATTGCGAATCAGTTTCTATCATCAGCGTGTTGAGCAAGGGGAAGTAGTGACTGACTTACCAAAAGGTTGTAAGATGTACCAAGGAGACCTACCCAACATGTCACTCCCAATGCCCAGCTTGAACTCGGATCTGCTCCTCATGGTGGTCCTGTTATTGTAATATACGAAGAGATGTCCCCCTGGTCTAGCGCTGTAGCTTAACATCTTGGCCAACTTTTATCCTGAAAACTAGTGAGTGTAGAACTAGGTGGGCTCTGAGCATGGCTGGGACTATGGTTCCTTCCGGGGACGTCAAGGGCTTCCTCTGACTTCCCAAATCACCACCATACCTCATTCTATGTCAGGTGATCACTTAATATATACATCACATCTAGCCTAACAATCAGAGCATGCAAGTTGGATAATGCCCCACTGACACATCCATGCTGCGTTGTTTCTGTACTTCTCTCTCCTTCCCTTTGGCGTGTTTGTCTCTAGACAGTGTCTGTGGCTCTGGGGCCTCCTTGTGTAGGAGGGATGAGCTCTCATTCCCTCACCTTAAATATCTGTGGCCTAGGATGCAAAAAGCAGTCAAACATGGCGCTTAGTGCTGATGTTCGATGTTTCCAGTGATGTCACAAGTTTGGATCCTTGTAAGGCCAACTCATCCTTTCAGCATTCAAAAGTCGATAATATGAGGTCATTGAAAAGAGCAGTAGTAATATCAGATTTCTGCAGTACCCCCATACTATAAAACAGTTGTAATAAGCGCTTTATTTAAAAAAAAGTATTTCCTACATGAGAAGCTTTGGTTTTGATTTAAGTTTCATTCTTTTAGTTCTGGCTAAAGACTGATTTAGCTGTTTGTTGGCCTTATTTTATCTGTTCTTCAGACAAATACAAGAGGACGTACAGAGAGAGAGTGGACTTTGGGTCAGCTCCCGACAGCCACTAGCTTTCACCTATTTTTATGGTGCCTAGATGGACTGCCCATCAAGGCAATAGCAGAATTTTTATGGATAGCAGCACTGGCCCACTTGTGTTCCTATTAGGTTTTAGTGTTGAGGCATCAAGTCGTCCTTTTGTTCGACTGCAGATGAAACATGACAAGTAACTTGCAGCTGAACCATTGCATGTTCTATGCTGTATTTACTTTGCTGACACAATAGCATTTTAATTGCAGATTTATGGTATTTTTTTGTTTATAAACATCATGCTGTGTACATTCCTTTAGACTGTCATAACACCACAATACTATTCACTAATTGCTCTTGTGCATTCATCTGTTGTATTTTTCTCTCAGGATAACAAGAAGTTGAGATAATAGCTTTCTTGTTCACAAAGTAAAGCTCTGCAAACATATAAACTTTCTTAATGATACAACAAAAATATTGGCCCTATTTAAAAAAAATCTACAATGGCATATTTTGCTGTAATTTCAGTGCGTACAATAAATGTTATCTGACTCCTTTCCATAATACTCTTTTTTGAGAGTACAGCTTATCACTGCTGATGCAGTCAGTTCAACACAGGGGCCGGACTCCCAGCATGTTGTTGTAGCCAAATATGTTGCATCATTGTGAGATTTCCTATCTAGGGTAGTTGGGAGCAACAAATACAAAGTCACCCAACTATTACCTAATGCTTCAGCTAGCAATACATCGGACCTGTTGGCGTTGCCAATGTTTGTTCCTTCTTCCTATTTAATATTAAGAAAATAAGTTTTGGTGCCTTTTGAGTCCAAAGTCTTCACAGGCACAAAATAAGCTGTAATTCTGAGCCATGCCCTCTGTTTTTCTATGTGGCTTGACAGCACAGCTGTCTGCAAGATATATTGCTACCTATTCTATAAAATATACAAAGAGAGATCATTGGCTCCACCCAAAGAAGCATGACCCTCTCACTTAATGCTATTGGTTATGTGTTGTATCATTCAGCCTTACAGGAACTGCATCCATTGGAATTCATGAGGGATCATTTCCAATCAGAAAAGTACACTCAATCATCATCTTGTTGGCCACCTTCAAATCTTTACTTCCAATATGCATTTTATATAGAAAGCTATCTTATGTACTACTTTTCCCAGCAATGGCAACGCCAATAGGGAAGGCATTAATGTGATAAACAGCATTTGCAGTGCTTGTTTATTAATGTATTTGTTTGTAAAGCACGTCTTGATCTATTAAGATATGGGGAACCTTCATATGGCCTAATTGTGAGTCTGGCATGGGAGGCCTGGGCACTGGCGGTCTTCCAACTGTTCTATTACAATTAGGGCGGTTGGAAGGCCACTGCCCGGCCACAGTCGCCAGGGAACTGTAGTTCCCTGGCAGAGTTGCAGCAGTCAGGAGGCTGCAATATACTTGGCTGGTTTGCCGTGGCCCCGCCAATCTCAAATGAGTTTCCTCTCTGGCACGGTTTCATGGCGGTTCCACCGCCATCAAAACCGTGGCAGAGTGGAAACAAAGTGGGCCCGAAAGGGCTCCCTGGTACCTTACGCCATGTGGATGCACGCAGATGGGCACAACATGTGTCCCCCTGGGTGCATGCACCCCAGTTCCTGCATTGCATGAACTTTACAGTCCATGCTGTGCAGTAACTGTTTTTGGCGTTCCTGTTGCAGTGACCATTTTCAGGGCATCGCCATGGGAACGTAAAAAAAAGCCCACCGGACCCGAGAAATACTTGTGATCTGGTGGGCAGCCTGACCACAGGATTGGGAGTGCTGCAGCTCTGTGGACCACCCGGTGGTCCATCACCAAACTCCATATCAAGCTCATAGTGTATGACTCTTCTAAGATTCCTAATTTAGGCCAAAATAAAGTTTCTCTATATTTAAAAGAAATACATATAAGTGTTCATGTAGCGATTTAAATGCACAGTAAATTAGTTTGAGTGGATGGAAGCCCCACGTGAATTTGACTGGATTGAACTTCAACACCTACCCATATTCCACTTTGAATCTTTCATATATTTTGCCACATGTTAAATTCTACCTCATCCGGTTTGACCCTGCGAGGCTTCCTTAGTCTGGGCCTTGTTTGTAACTTGTTCTTGTGAGGATTTCGGAATACACGAGGGCAAGTGCACTCCCACGCAGTTTCAGTTTAGTGTCAGTCCGGCCATAATAAGCGCATGAGAACTCGAGCTGCTTGGCTCCAAGCCAGGCATCCAGGCAGAGACCTTGTCTGGCCCAGTCATTATCTCCGCCATGTAAACAGCAGACATTGTTTGCAGAGCGCTACAATGGACATGCAAGGTTAAAGTTACTCTGTCCTGCTGGCGGCCGGGGAGGCAGCTGCATTCCCAGGGGCACTCTGGGAAACCGTCCCCGTACGTCACGTTTACAGCTGGCCTCTGGGGCCTGCCTGTGTGTGAAGCGTGGTTGAGGTGTGCCCAATGGGTCCGCAGCCAAAGGCACCATAGCATTGTGACGTTCACTACCCTTTGAAGAAAGTTAGAGAGGAGATAGCAGTGCGGTACATTCCCTGCTCTCGCTCTCTGCCCCACATTATGTTTCATAGAAATAAGCACTGGCAAACCCAGCTGGTCTGAGATTAAATGCGCCAAGGGCCTTAATGAGAAGGTGTTATACACATGGAGTAATGACATTCAGCCTCTTGAGTTCTGTGCGAGGTCCAGAGTGTAAATTCCATGCAGTTGCTCGAGCACAGTAATGATACACTATGGGTCAGATCTACAATAAGTGGCGCATCTCTGCATATCAGCAGTGATGCGCCAGTTATTGTGCGCCATGCCTCCGCCACCATGGATGCGCCGCATTTACAATGCGGCGCACCATGGGGCAAAAACGGCACGGATGCGTAACGCATCTGTGTCGTAAAGGCGGAGCATTGCTGGAGTTCCATCGCAAGCGCGATGCAGCTCCAGCAATGCTCCTGGGGGGAGGCCTATTCTTACAATGCTGCGTCAATCCTTACGCCTGCTTCAAGCAGGCGCAGGGTTTTGACACAGCATGGGCCCAAAAGTGACTGAGTGAAATCTTGTACTTTTAGGAGGTGTTCATGCGCCGGAACGACCCCCCTCCCTGAGCAGGAAGCCTCCTTCTGGTGCAGGGCTTTACAACGTGACGCATCTCCCAGATGTGTCACGTTGTAAATACCCCGCAGCATGGCGCATCTTTTGCGCCGCCGCTGTGTCACAAAAGTGACGCAGCGGCGGCGTAAAACAGTCAAGGGGCTTGTAAATCTGCCCCTACGGCTTTTCCTTAATCTGAAGGATAGAAAACAGGTTTGTTTACCCTGCGATGTTATCATGTGTTTCATGCGATTCTTCAGTAATTTTTGTGCTGTTACAAACACTATATGGCTCCCTGGTTTGATGCAATCTATTGAGTCATGTAGATGATTTAATGTCTATTTAATAAAAGCATAAGCGGGGAAACGTCACACACTTGCATAAGCTTTGAGACCCTTCTAACCTAACTGTTGTTCATTCCATCATCACTCTTGCTAGTTACCAAATATGGCTCGGAGCACATATATTTTTAATACATTTTTATTTATTATTTGAGGAGGAAGAATACAATAATATATATTCGTTGATTAAATAACATTCTCAGTCATTAATCAAAAACAGATTAATTCATCAGATATACAACAAATTCTAGGGCTTAAACACACAATAAAATTCCATAATCCCAACTCCAAAATCTAAAAAAAAAGTTTAGAGTTCACCATAAATTCATCATAAGTTGTCTAAGAACCATTGCTGACTGATAACTACACAATATTATTCTTTTGAAATCCAGACTGAGACCATACATGATCCATAGATGCAAGATAAACATCTATTACTATATATTCCTACAACAATTCTCAACTATCCATAAATGGTTCATTACATGTTAGACCTGGAATATTTTGCAGTGTTTCCCCTGTCTTTTTGCTTTCTGGCCTCTTGTTTTGATGGTATGCTGGACTTTGTTTTGCTGGTTTAGTGTCTCTGCACACTTTTTTACTGTTATCCATTGCTAAGGTTCAAGTGCTTCTACAGTAAATTGTGTTATGATTGGTTTCCCCTGCTTGGTATATTTGATTTATTGGTAAGCCCCTAGTAAAGTGCACAGTCAGAGTCCAGGGCTTGTAAATGAAATGCTGCTAGTGGGGCTGCAGCACTGCGTGTACCACCCACACTAGTAGTGTTTCAAATGTGTCTCAGACCTGCCCCTGCAGTGTCTGCGCACACAGGGGCAGATTTATGAGGCTCTTGCACCTCCTTGCGCCGCAATTGCGTCACGTAATGTGACGCAACGGCGGCGCAAACAATGCGCCCTATTTACAACGTGACGCATCTAGGAGATGCGTCAGGTTGGAAACCCCTGCGCCATAAGGAGGCGTTCCTGCGCAGGGGGGGTGTTCCTGCGCAGGAACGCCTCCTAAAAGTGGCTGAGTGAAATCTATGAGATTTCACTCAGTCACTTTCTACGTCAATTCCCTACGCCTGCTTGAAGCAGGCGTAAGGGTGACGCACCATACATTGAACAGGTGGCCCCTGTGCATTGCAGGAGTCATGTCGCACTTGCGACATGACTCCTGCAATGCGCCACCCGTGCGCCGAGAGATGCGTCACGCATCTTCACTGCCTTGCACCATGGTGCGCCGCATCATAAATGCGGCGCACCATGGGTGGCGGAGCAGTGGCGCACTGTGGCGCATGTTAACTGGCGCATCCCTGGGGATGCGCCAGTTAACATAAATCTGCCCCACAGTTTTTAACTGCCATGGTCTTCTCAGGTTGAATGCCTTCGATGAAAAGACACTTTTCTACCATTTTATCGTCTATGTATTTGAATTTTTCTTAGTGAATTTATTGATAGATTGGTGTGGACATGGTTTTACTGAATTGGTCTCATATTGCATGTTTTTTTTTTAACATATTTTAAGGTTGTCAGCTGAAAAAACAAATAAATACTACTACTAAATAGCTATGTCGACTTGGCCAGTGCACCCACTTCCCAGGCCCTAACCTTCTCTTTTCAAACATGTAAGTCACCCTGCAGGTATGCCCAATGTAGTCCCATGGGCAGGGTGCAGAGGATGTAAAAGGTATGACATGTAGTAGTGTGTTTTACATGTCCTGATAGTGAAATATTGCCAATTTCGTTTTTCACTATTGAAAGGCTGTCCCTCCCATAGGTTATCATTGGAGCTGCCATGTACCATTTTAAAAGTGTAACTTTTAATTGGGAAGAGATAGAAATTTGAACTTTAGATTCCCTGAATTCATGATTTAAAAATAAAATGTTTCATTAAGATGGTTTCTAAATTGTATGCTTGAAAATACCACTTTTAGAAAGTGGGCGTTTTCTTGCTTTACCATTCTGCGTGCCTCTACCTGCCTGTGAAAACAACATCTGGGTTTATATTGACAGGGGCTGTTTGCGCAGTCTCTCCAGACACTCAAACAAAGGAAGCTGAGGTGTGCCCTGCATATCCTGATGGCTCTTCCTGGATTAAAGTGGTGGAAGGAGTTGTCACGAACACCTGACTAGGCTGTGGCTGCCTTGCACAATGCTGTCTCCGCTCCCTGGAGTGTGGCTGGACCACAGAGGACAGAATTGGTTTTTACTGAGCGAGAGACTTTCTTAAAATGACTTCAAAGGAAAAATGGGTTATAAGTTTTAGACCTAAAACCCCAGAACTTTAGATTACTTCTGGAATCAAGAGAAACCTGTCAACAAAGATGAGCTAAAGAGTTGTGAGGAGTACTACTGCCCCTTTGTTGTGTGTTGCCTTGCCTGGATGGCCTGCATTAGCCGCTTCTGCTAAGGAGAGGACAAAGACTGGACTTTGCTGTGAAACCATGTTGAGAAGAATCTCCAAGGTTTTGTGTGGGCTTGCCTCCCGTTCTGAAGTCTCATGGACACAAAGATTTCACAAACAGCCTTCTTGAACTCCACTACTGGGAGTTCTGACCTGCTTCGGGGAGCCTATTCCAGTTCTGGGCAACTGGAGGTTGTTCCTGCTACAGAAAGCTGTGAAGAACTAAAGAAACTACAAAATCGATGCTTCACTTTTCTTGCTGATGTTTTATTCAATGCTGCACTGCTGTGCAGGCAAATATTCCGACGCACGACCCCGTGCGATCGAAGAATTGACGCAGCTCCTATCAGCTGCCTGAGAAATTGCTGCATGCAGAGTGCCTGTGAGGGTGGTGTTGGGGTCGGTGTGGATTTTGAAGAGCAAGTGTTCGGCGGTGCTGAGGGTGTCGTCGGCAGCTGTCGAGATTTTGAGGGTGTTTCTGTGGACGATGGCAATTCGCTCACCTATTCCGTTGGTACGTCCTTGCGGGTGATCTTGTATCCTTCTGGGATGGCTATGGCGATGTTGGGCACCGAGGTGGGGGTCAGCCAGGTCTCTGTCAGGAAGGCGACGTCTGGGGTGTTGGTGTCGAGTAGGTCCCAGAGTTCGAGGGCGTGTTTGCGAGCAGAGCGGGTGTTGGGCAGGATGCAGCTGAGGAAGTTGGGTTCTTCGGTGGCTGGGTTGGCGGGCCGGATGCTGGTGAAGCTTCAGCTACGGCAAGAGAAGGGTCCTTGGGTGTGCTTCGGGGTGGCCAGGCAGCATGTGCGTGACTGTCTAGCGTTGAGTTCGTGGAGGGTGTTGGAGTCGTAGCGGTGGTGTGCGTCGTGGTGAGTGCAGGGGCCAGGGCAGGGATGGGTAATTTGTATCGCCCGACGCCCGAGACATTAAGATTTATTGCAAGGGCAAGAAGTTTTAATTACTGTTTTGTCCGAAGGGCAAGTAGACTGTAAATTATGGACTGAGATCAAACTATCCTCGGACCTCTTCAAATTAGCAGTCCGTGTCTCGTCCTCAGTGTAATCACCTAACCCAGGCACACGAGTCATGACACAATTTATAGCAGGATGCAGAGGAGACTATTTTTGTTTATATAATTTTCCACATGGAGCTTTTGCAGCTGGAGAACACTTCCAGCAATGGCAGGTAGGAGACAAGCTTCTTTGCTCCTTACTTTTACCAGACTTTTTAAAAAACGTAATTAACTTTTCTGATGCTGCCCTTTCTTGGCTGCACCCTTGGGCCTCTGTGCTGAACCCAGGTCGCTCTCCTCGGCTCCCCTCCCCTCCTCTCCTCTCACCTCCTCTCCTCCTCTCTCCTCTCCTTGCATCCGAGGCTTTCATTAAGGTGCTTGGGATTATTTTGTCATGCGATTCTTGGGGCCCTCTCTGCGCACATTGCTTGCTGTCTGCGCTTGAAGTCTCAGCCTCTTTAGTGTCAACCAAATCTACATTAAAGCACCTTACTTTCCCTGTGGGGCTCTCGTGCAGCCCACAGGCCACCCCTGTTGCTTTCATTTTCACGAGCTCTAATTTGTAAACCAGTGTCTGCACTATGCTCTTTTCTTTCCCCTGTGGCTCTGCATTTTTTCCTTCACCAGCACACAGGAATTGGAGGCCAGAAAAAGAAAACAGAAGGGGCAAGGCAGAGTTTGCCAGAAGGCAGGTTTGCAGTGGTATGTTTTTACCACAAACTAAAAGCCCAAACCTTACTGTCTGTGATACGATGTCACCAAAATCTTGCACCTGAAGCTGAGAGGCTTTATATGCTGTTCTGTGCAGCGCCAAGCATGACTTTAAAGCAGCACTGGGGCGCTAGACTAGGGGTGATTTCTTTAAGTCAGAAGAAATGCCATCCATTAGCATCTGCTACATGATGCGACCTCAGGCCCTCACAATGACTATAGCCAGGGCCACTGGAATTGTGCTTGAACGTCTGCAGTATTTGCCACATAATCCATCATCTGCTGCAAAATTTGTTTCTAGCTCAAACGATAAACAAGTTACTAAAAATGCGACTGCGTTTTGCCACGCAGTGGAAGCCTCTTTGTAAAGCCGGACTGGTCACCTTTCTGTTGATTATTGCTGTATTTGGATGTTCACCTCATACTAACGAGTTGCAACCAATGCCCACAGGGTGTTACCAAGTTTGAAAATGATGAAATAATAAACGAATACGATTACAAAATGTGTCTAATTATGTCACATACTTTGCATTTTCTTGCTGCATAATATACTCAAGCCTGCCACATAATTTCGTCCTCTCTTGCTGCATAATTCCAGTGGCCCGGACTATAGCTCTGGTCTGACTGACAACAGGCGTTCCCGCATCCGTTCCAATATCCCACATTTTACCTAATTTACAACAATAACAGACAAAGCTCTTTTTGTCCCTACTACCCCTAGCAAACACTTTTAAAGTTAGGCTTAAAAACAGTGCTCCGTTGCTGTTTAGCAATTTACTGCAGTGTTGGGTAGCTCTTATTAAAATGAGTTAACCTTTATGTGAACACTGCTAATCTTGCAAGATTAGGAAATGGAGGGCCAGAAAAATAAAACACTTGCCGAGGATCACACAATGTAGCTAAGTGAGGGTGAGTCTAGGTTAGAGGCTCAGCACTCTCATTTGGAAGCTGATCAGTCACAAGAAGCTGGTGCACTGCACGCTAAGATAAGGCAGGTATGTGGAATGGTTGCCTCAAATGTACCGGGAGAGGTAAATGACCAAAGGAGCATGTATGGCTGGATAGTGTGTTTATGCAGTACATAGAAATGGACTTCTTAAAAGTGTACAGAGTAAAGCGGACATAGTAACGTAAATGTGTCCAAATAAATCCTGCTTAGAGTAGATAGGTTGGTGAGGCTCTCTGTTGCTTCACAACAGCAAGACTTGTGGCTTTCAGGCTGTAAATGCCTCTCTGGGCCTAGAAGTCTGTCCTTTGTGTTGTGCTGGCTTTCTCTAGCCTATGCCCTGAATTCTATATTACAGCTACATCTTTGCAAGGGAGCAGTGCTTGAAATGGCACTACAGAGGTACGGTCTGTACCCCAAGGCAGTGAGGAAGGATTGTTTTTTATGCTATTGGAAAGTAATCACATGCAAAGCAAGTGAATAGACTCCATGTAGAATGTCCCGTTAAAAGCTGCGAAACTCAGAAAGAGCTAACGTTACAAACCTCTCTGGAGATGCAGCAGAAGAAAGTGAAATTGTTCTTATGATGTGTGCTTTAGTTTATATCAGAAATCACAAAATGCCATCAACAGAACCTCCCCTACTTTACACACCAACCACATCAACTTGTGTTAATGACACTTCCTTTTCATATTTACTATCTCAGCACGCTGTCATTTTTCAAATTCCCTGTCCAACTTGTCTTTGTCTTGCTGTCTCAACCTTCTGCCATTGGTCTGGTGCCCAGTCTAAACCTCATGTTATATTTCTTTCCCCATCTAAGTCGCCTTCATTCTCTTCCTTTTGGATCTAAATCCTCACACATCTCTAGACCACGTTTACTCTTCTTTCTTTTGCTCCCAGTTGGATGCTCACCTCTGTCCCCTCTCAAACCCCTGATGTAAAACCACCATCCCCCCACTTCCCTTCCCTACTGCTCTCCATCCTGCAAGTAAAAACGATTCACAAACTATTGCGGGTGGTCACCTCTACGATGTCTGCACCCATACCCTCTCAAAATGCCCCCACAGTTTGATAGGTCAGTCTCTGGTCTACAGCTGAACAGGGGAATGTTTTGAAAACAAAACCGTTTTTACTTCTGGCTTTTTTTTAATAGACCCCTGGTTCTTTTTGCTAGGAGATTTGTCCTGCAAGATACGTTCCTCATGTTTTTCCTGGGTTTCCTCTTACACCACTGTATACTTTATTTAAAAAGCAAGTCACCTGACATGTTATTTTAGATCATGTGCAGTTCAGTATATGAACTGCCCTTGTATTGGTTCCATATAGCAGGCTGGGGCAGGGTAATTCACCCCTGACCTCAGCTGTTCGATTATGGTGTCCTTAAGGAGTGTCTGCCACTGTTTTATGACCCTGTATAACAAATTGAGTCTTGGGCTTGGTGGAAGATAATACTACCCAGCAAACCAGTATTGAAGTGGACTTTCGAGCTACTGCAGATTCTTTCTTTGGGAGGCTTAGATAGACGTCTCTGGTGCAGTAAAGATTCAAGCTTAGTGATTTATTTCACATGCAGCTGCAAAGGGCACTTCATTCCCTAATAATGCTTCTAGGACTGACTGTGTAATGTTGGTAAGACTTCTACAGCATAGGTCTAAGTGTGCCTCCCCACCCCCAACTTCCCGCTATGTATCACAATGTCAAAGATTGAGTCATCCAAATGAAAACCTTACACACTTTCAGAGATGATGTTTTGATCTAAGTGGGGCTGAAATCTGAAGACCCGTCCCTTTGGAAAAAAGGAATTGTCTCCTACCCTTCCCAGGACAGCTAGAAATGTCATGCTTTCCTGAGCAGGACACCCTAATCTAGACATAATCACAGATCACATTCATATCCACCCCTGACTATTGCATGAATCTTAAATGCATTGTGGGTATCGGTTTGGTTCTAGCCGATATGTGACTGTGTTTTATATTGTTTGTAAATACCTTAGGCAAAAATGTTATCCTGTAAATATGGAATACAGACTTACACATTACCATGGTGTACATTATACTGGGAATTTCTGATTCGAATATGCAACCTTTGTTGACACTGTTCTCCCAAATGGAAGATTCAATGTATTGAATGTCTAAAACGCACGGTCTACAACCTAATTTACACTTTTGCCTGTCTATCTTATTGATTCAGTAAAGAGGTAAGGCAAGTAGATTTTTTTGCAGGACAAGTAGATTTCTATACAATTTTGTCCCTTGGACAGGTAGATTTTTTAAACAATTCCACACCCCTGGCCAGGGGTACTGGCGCTGGGCGCGGTCCAGGCGCGGCCGGGCGCAGAGGGCACGGGACAATCGGGCACAGCGGGATATAGAAGGAAAAGTGGTCACAGAGGGGTAAACAACACTTCTAACTATGAGTACAGAGGGCACAGAAGAAAAAGTGGGCACAGAGGGGTAAACAAGAACAATTCTAACTGCAAGTACAGAGATTACAGAAAAAAACGGTCTGGCACAAACCAGTAAAGCGGCAGCAGTGGCTCAGGGCACACAGGAGGGCTGTGTGGTGGCATGGGGGAGCGACCAGCCTGGTGACAGCAAAGTACCTGGGATGCGTCAAACATCACAAACAAATGGCGTAGGCGAGGTGATACGTCAGTGCCTTATGTGCAAGGAAGGTGATTTATCGATTCCTTGCTCCAGGGGAGATGATGCATTGGTTCCTTACTGCCATGCATGGGATGTCATGAGTCGGTTCTTTACTGGAGAGGAGGTGATGCGTCGGTTTTCTACTTTGCAGGCAGGTGATGCATTGGTTTCTTACGGCAGCCCCAATGTTGATGGAGATTTGCTGCACAGATGTGATGCATGAAAATCCAGACACGCTGGAGGTCGATGCAGCTGCGCGACACAGGCGCTGCGTCGATGTCTTCAGCTGTGGTCCAACAATGTGTCGATTCTTTTAGCCGCATAAGCAGGGCCTGCATCGGAGTCGGTGCGGTGATCTCAGACTGCGGAGATTGATGCACAGGACTCTGCATGCAGCAATTTCTCAGGCAGCTGATAGGAGCTGCGTCAATTCTTCGATCGCACGGGGTCGTGCGTCGGAATATTTGCCTGCACAGCAGTGCAGCATTGAATAAAACATCAGCAAGAAAAGCGAATCACTGTCCACCTTCTTCTATGGCAAGATCACAGACATCCATGACAGCTTCGATGGCGTCATCACCCACAGCCACCACCTGCACCAACCTCCTGCTCACATGGACCAACATCAACGACGCCGACACCATCAAGATCATGAAAAAGCCGTCAACAAACAACTGACCAGCTTCCTAACAGAGAACAGCATCCTGGACACGTCCCAATCCGGATTCCGTAGCAACCACAGCACCGAAACTGCCCTCATCGCTGCCACTGACGACACCAGGATCCTGCTCGACAACCGAGAAACCGCAGCCCTCATTCCCCTGGACCTGTCAGCCGCTTTCGACATAGTCTGCCACCACACGCTAAAAACACACCTACACGACGCCGGAATCCAAGAAAAGGCCCTGGACTGGATCACCTCCTTCCTCACCGGGAGAACCCAGAGCGTCCGCCTCCAAAGCCACCGAGATCATCTGCGGCGTACCCCAAGGATCATCCCTCAGCCCAACGTTGTTCAACCTATACATGGCACCACTAGCCCACGTCGCCCGACATCATGACCTAAACATCATCTCCTACGCTGATGATACCCAGCTGATCCTCTCGCTCACCAAGGACCCTCACACCGCCAAAACCAACCATCCATCACCGACTGGATGAGGAACAGCCGTCTGAAGCTGAACTCAGACAAGACGGAGGTCCTCCTCCTCGGTCCCAGCCCCTCAGCCTGGGACGACTCCTGGTGGCCGACGGCACTAGGAGCACCCCCTACACCCACTGACCACGTACAAAACCTGGGGGTCATCCTCGACTCCACACTCTTCATGACAAAGCAGGTGAACGCCGTCTCCTCCTGCTTCAACACCCTCCCAATGCTTCGCAGGATCTTCATGGATCCCCACCACAACTAGAAGGACGGTCACCCAGGCCCTCGTCAGCAGACTGGACTACATCAAAGCACTCTACACAGGAGCCCCTGCCAAACTCCTGAAACGGCTCCAACGCATCCAGAACGCCTCCGCACGCCTGATCCTCGACATCCCGCGCCGCAGTCACATCACACCCCTCCAGAGAGACCTGCTCTGGATCCCCATCAACAAGAGGATAACCTTCAAGCTCCTCACCCACACACACAAGGCACTCCACGACACCGCACCAGTGTACCTCAACAGCCGACCCAGCCTCTACACCCCATCCCGCCAGCTCCGCTCTGCAGACCGCAGCCTCGCCACCGTCCCCGCATCCGAAGAGTTCCCCCCAGCGCCTTGAGACCCTTACGGGTATATAGTGCGCTTTACAAATGCTATGATTAATTGATTGATTGATTTGCAACCAAAGTGACGCACCCATAGTGTTCTATGGACAGAGTTGTTTTTACCTTTTAAGAGTCATATTTTGATAGCTGTATGTTGGATTTTTGTCTTTTTGGTCATGTTTGGTTTAGCTAAAGACACTTTATTTTTCTAAATGGGTGTGGTGTCCATTTGTAGTGTTTTCACTGTGCTACTATGCGTTATGGTCAAATGCTTTACACGTTGCCTCTGAGATATGGCTGACTGCTCGTGCCGAGCTACCAAGGTGCTGAGCAGGGGTTATATTATGTGTGTAAGTACCTAATCCTGACTCGAAGAAAGGGTCACTAATTAATCAGAGTGCAAGCTACTGCCAACTAGAGGCCCCCATTTCTAGCATTCCCTTTAACCAATTAGACACAGGTGTCCTTATTTTGGCTTCCCTAGCTCTTTTGCCTTTACATTGATATAGGCTCTCTTCAGTATAATCTATCAACAGGAGTCTAGATACCTAATGGTTATACGCTGGTGGGTCAGGGTTTAACCAATGTGCTGCAATACAGATATGTGCAGATGCCATGGCCACAAAAATTGGGATTATGTTTAGCTGTATCTGTGTATATTGAAGGCCAACTGCCAATAACATTATCAGCAGGGTAATTATTATCTGAGTTTTGATAATGGTACCTTAAATGTTAGCAACTTTCCTCCAAAAGGTTGATAAGCTAATATAGGTAGAAAATAATACAGTTAGAAAACATGTGTACAATTTCAGAATCATTAATACCACAGCGAGGACACCTCGGGGGAGATATAGCATTTTTTCATGTAGCGCAATGTAGCATTCTTCGTTCACAGTTGGCCCTAGTTCACGGTTGATGCATACCACCTTATTGCAAGCGCACTTTAGCACTGAATCACTTGCTTCCTGACTCAATCTGGTTTATGTTTTCTTTTTGCCCCTCTTATCCTCTAATTCTTTGTTCCCTTATCCTCATCCCCATCCCACCTCTTTTGTTTCTCCCCTTTCCCTCCTTCCCCACGCCTCTGTCTATTCTAGGCAACTTCTCAGGCATTCCTTAATCGTTCCGTCCTGATGATGATCCCATAACCTATGTTGGGGACCGAGACGTCTTCGACACCCACATCTTGACTCCTGACTGTATTAGAAAATTAAGCGGAGCATTAGATGTTTTTGTGTAATTGTGAGTAATTTGACTGTTTATTCTCACCACTAAGTCACTTTTTACCTTATCTCTGAGGTAAGGAAATCAGCTGATTTCCAATTACCCCGTCACGTTCAGCTCACTTCATGTTTTTCGTATTAATTGTACTTTTATTCTTGTTAATACATTGTAACAATACTGATTCCAGCATTATGGCTATACTTTTGTACTGTACAGTGCAGCACACATGCAAAGTCAGAAAAGGAAGGAGAAATAAATAAATAAATAAAAACATTTCGCCTTCCTTTTGCCTGCTTTAAAAAGTCGCAGTTTTCTCACGCTAAGCCCTGTTTACTTTGTTTAGTAAATTGAGTTTAGTGTGATTAACCTTGGGTGGTTGCATGGGCCACCGCGCCCGCCGAGCTCATCTCCTCAACCATGAGGAAGACCCACTCGGAAGCCCCAACGGACCCCTGCCCCCTCACATCTCCCACAGGGCCGCCACTGCCATCGCTCCTTAACTAAGACATACTATCAACTCCTCCCTCACATCCGGCACCTGCCCTGATGACTGGAAACACGCAGAAGTGTAACTCCTCCTCAAGAAACCAATGGGTGACCCAACAGACCTGAAGAACTACCGGCCTATTTCTCTCCTCCCTTTCGTAGCCAAAGTCACCAAAAGGCTCGTGAACGCTCAGTTGACCGCCTTCATCGAAGAAAACTGCATCCTAGACACTTCCAGTCTGGCTTCCGCAGCAACATAGCACCGAGACTGCCCTCCTCGCTGCCACCAACGATATCCGCATGCTGCTCGACCAGAGACACACCACAGCCCTCATCCTCCTAGACCTCTCCACAGCCTTCGACACCTTCTCACATCGCACACTAGCCACCAGACTCCACAACGCAGGAATACAAGGATTCGCCCTCGACTGGATCCAATCCTTCCTCTCCGGCAGAACCGAGAGGATCAAACTCTCACCTTTCCTCTCTGACCCCACTGACGTCGTCGGCGGAGTGCCCCAAGGATCTTCTCTAAGCCTGACGCTCGTCAACATCTACATGGCCCTCATCGCCGCCATCGTCAGACAGAACGGGCTCAGCATCGTATCCTATGCTGACGACACCCAACTCATTGTCTCCCCCACCAAGAACCCAGAAATCATCAGACTCAGCTTCCAGGAAGGAATGAGAAGTGTAGCAGCATGGAGGAAGGACAGCTGCCTAAAGCTCAACTCTGAGAAGACCGAGGTCCTCATCCTCGGACCCTGCACCTGCGCATGGGACAACACCTATGGCCCTCTGCCCTTGGGAGCCCACCCACCCCCGCTGAGGTACAGAAATATTACAAACCCCCAAAGGATTATACTTACAATTACCAAATATCATTCATCAATAATCAGTCGATTGGCAGTGTAGAAAGTTCAAGCGTTTATTAAACAAATAATACTCTGCCAGAGGAGCTCCCAACGACCTCACACCCCGAGGACCGCAGAGAGACTGCTGGCACATTGTCAGGTCAACACATATATACTATCACAATTTGCAACCGTTATCTAAGATGGAAAAGTACAAGTTGGTACAGGAGGTGGCAAGAGGCATGCCTATATATGGCACACAAAGCTTCTATCTTAGCTCAGTATAGCAAGGTCACGCTGGTCGACTCCCTTCTGGTAGTTTCGGTGAGAGTCCGCACAGCGCTTGCAAGAATGTGCTTATCTGGCCGGCCCCCTCCTACAGCCTTGACGGGCCTGAAAGCAGAAGCAGCTGCTCGCTACATATGTGAAACTATTTCTCATGAGAACGGGGAGACATGAAAATGCAGAGCCATGGAGGTTTCAGGAAAACCGTATTACAGGATATCTAACTAAAATGGCGTCGGTCCTGCTGGGTTGAAGCTAGCCTATTTACAAGGATGGGTTAGAGTATGGGTTTCATAAAAGGTGACAGAGTGTAACTAAAAGGGTGTCTACTATCATAGAAACATACATAACATGTTAATTAGCTGTGTCACGCTAACTACTGACTAAGAAACTACAATCTATGTCCCCGTCTAAGGCCTAGTTGAATTCCTATTCCTCAAACCCTACTTTTAGCGTGATGAAGCTAATAACAGAGGACCCTAATCGTCGAAGAGATCTTCGTTGATTGCCATAAGTTGGTGGACCTCCTGCTGGAGCATCTGGCCTTTGGTGGGGTTTGCAGAAGGGGTGACAGCCGTTGTCATTCTAGAGGCACAATAAGAACAACACACAGGACCGCACTGTAGACAGAGACAGCAGACAAAAAGGACACCTGCTGCTCCACCCAGAATCAGTAATACATTCCAGCACCAAGTACATAGAAGACCCCAGAACCACCCGACAGGGACCAGGACCCATTTTCTACATGCATCTCTGCTGCTATGAGATGGAGCTTCTGAATGGCCAAATGAACCGTAGGGGCGGAGTCTGGAATGTAAACACAGCAAGAGCTGCCGATCACCCGGCATGCACCACCTCGATCAGCCAAGATAACGTCCAAAACCATACAGTTTTGGAGCGCCACGAGTCTGGTCGTCTGAAGCTCAACCGTAATATTGGCCAGGATATCAGTAGTGATGTTAATGACATTTTCTACTATTCTGGACAACCTTCTTATTTCTCTGCTATTAAAGATCGGTCCCCAGAATGGGACCAAGTCTTTGCTAAAATCCGTGAACTGCTGCAAGGAGGTGTCGGTCTGATCAACTTCTGTCGCTATAAGCTGTCTACGTTGCCCATTGGGTACTGCTCTTGTTGAGTGCAGCTGGTGTGTTCTATGATAGTTGGACGGTGCTATGTATACAGGCGGATACAGGAAGGACAGATAGCAGTGCCACGCCCAACCACGGGGTAACCAAGTATAAGCACATCGGGTGGCATCAACAAAGGGGGGCTGCTAAGTATCTTCATACGATAGGTATAATTACAAACACTGTCACCAACCTGTACATGCCCCATCCCCTGTACACAGAAATCGGAGGAAGTATTTAATATAGGAATGGGTACAATGCGTTCACTTGTAACATTGCGATCAACAAAAAGCTGAAAATATTGTGTAGAATTAAATTGGTTAAAATCATAGAGTTCATCCTGCAACCAAGTACTATTCCGAACCTCCATATACCTGTTCATACAAGCCTGAGGACATGATTGTGCACAACAGAAGGCAGAAGTCCACAAACCCAGCAGTCAATGGTGTTGGTAGTGGTGTGCATTTGGTGAAGCATTTCTACAAATACACTTTTCGCATAGGTCTGGCGATGTCGTTCCTTGTGGGGTGCTAAGGTATTCATAAAATGCTCAGGGGGAGCAACAGTTGACATCATCATTGATTGCATCGGGTGCTTATATTCTAAGTATACGAAAACCCCCATAAAGATTGCTAAAATAACGGCTATTGTGACTACAAAGGCTACTTTCACACGCATGGTCCACGTAGAAAACATTGGTTCATAAAAAGGCAAGTACCTAGGAGCAAAAGGCAGTTCTTCCTCGAGTACAATGCGACCAAAAGGGTACATTCCTCACTAAAAAATCCAAGGTAACTAAGCTGGGCCAAAACAACCTTCCTGCCAGAGGGTTCTTCTCCCTGTGTCCTTCAAAGCCTCACAGGTAGACTTAATCGACATACACATCCAACGACGTCCCACGATGCAGATCTTCCGAGTTACTCAAACAACCTGGCCAGTGACAAGAACAGAGTCTTTCTTTCTGAACAGAGCACAATATCAATGTTCCAGCTCTCAACGAGTTCAGTCCAGTTTCTCGCTCAGTACCACAGATTAGAATCTAGCAAGCCCTTACTTTTATCCGAGTCTTTCCTTATCTCCTAACAGTGTTATCTGAGGTACTGTGAGGTTTTCTTGGCCGCAGGTTGTAACGGACATGACCGGGCACTTCCTGATCAGAGAATAACAAAGGGGAAGGTGCAACACCTTCATCAGAACCGCTGCCAACCAGATCAACATGGACAGGGCCAGGGGCGATTGCCGATTCTCCAGAGTCCGCCCCGTCTGGCCCTATCTCTATTTCAGCTCCGATCTCACAAGCGTCGGAGAACGGTATCAAAGCAACAGCTCTCTCACCCTCTTGAGTCAGGATTCCTTCAGGGTGTCGCCGGTCATAAGGAAGTGGAAGAGGGATTCTTTTTAGGTGCGACTCATGGATCCAGTGTCGTTTCCCATCCACTTTCTCTGACGTCCGTGTGGCCAATAGTATCTGATGTGGCTCAGACCATCTCGGAGCCAAGCTGGAGTCCCGGTCGTATTTCTTAACCAGCACCCATTGGCCGGGTTCCAGGCGATGTCCGGGGCCCTCTGGCAGGGGTTGCAGTACAGACGCTACCTGCTGATGAATAGAACGAAGATCTTTAGTCATAGTATACAGGCAATCAATCAACATAAGGTATTCAACATCAGTAAGTGATCTTGGTCTAGGCACGCCCCACACACTAGCGGGTCGCCCAAACCCTATCTCGTAAGGAGACAGGCCAGAGCGTGAATGAGGGGTGACCCTTAGGGACATAAGAGCTAATGGGAGGGTGTCAGGCCATTTTAAACCAGTGCTCTCTTGTATTTTTGCCATCTTTAGTTTCAGTATTCCGTTATATTTCTCAACTAATCCTGCTGACTGGGGGTGTCTAGCTGCGTGAAATTTCTGCTTTATTTGGAGCCCATTGCATATACTTTGAACAAGGGCCCCATGAAAATGCCCGCCGTTATCAGACCAGATCAAGCGAGGCAATCCGAAGCGTGAGATAAACTCCTTTATGAGGGCTTTTGCGTTGGCTAGGGCAGTATTTTCTTTCGTCGGATATGCCTCAACCCACTTGCTGAAGGCGTACACCACCACCAGTACATATTTTAAGTTATTGACGCGCTCCATATGGATATAGTCCATCAGGAGCACCTAAAATGGCAATGTCGGGGTGCAAAATTCCCACTCAAAACAGGTTCTCCTTTACCCGAGTTATGTTGCAGACAAATCATGCAATATTGAACAAGACGTACAGCTGTTCTCTGTATATTGGGGTTATTCCAAACTGGGTCCAGCAAGGCGCAAATGCCTTTAGCTCCAACGTGAGCTGGTCCATGGGCCATAGTGACGACAGCCTGTACCATAGCATTGGGCAGCAGCCATCGCTGCTTGTCTGTCAAATCCACCCAACAATTATTCTCATCCAATCTTCCTACTTCCTGCTCCCATCGATCTAATTCTACTGAATTTCTCGCACACTTTCAATAGTATTATCGAACAGGTCGGACTCCCCCACCCATCTTGCAGAGGAGTTCACATACATGGAAGACACCATGGACTGGCCTGTTTGTTTAGCTACCTGGTCTGCAAAAGCATTACCCTCTCCAACTTCATCCACCACTGCTTTATGTGCACTACATTTCACAATTGCTACTTTCTTGGGGAGAGTCAGAGCTGAAAGTAATCGTAACACCAAGGGTCCATTCTGTATCTTCTGACCATGTGAGGTGAGAAACCCTCGTTCCCTCCAAAACCTCCCAAAACTATGGGCCATGCCAAAGGCGTACTGGCTGTCCGTGAATATGTTAACCTCTAATCCCTCACTTAACTCACAGGCTCGCAGTAAAGCCATCAACTCAGCAGCTTGGGCTGATCGATGGGGTATTCGGAATGTTTCAACTACTGTTTTTAGAGTGGTAATTGCATATGCAGCTGTCGTTGTGCCATCTGCTAATTTGAAACAAGAACCGTCCACATACAATTCCCCTTGGGGGTCAGATAAGGGAACGTCTGTGAGATCGATTCTTCCCCTCGTTTCCTCTTCTGTCCTGAAAATACAATCATGGACATCATTCGCCTGTTCCCCCGAAGGGAGGGGTAACAGTGTAGCCGGATTCAATGTGGCACAACGCTTAATGGTTACATGTGGGGCAAACAAAGTCAATTCATGACCCGTGAGGCGCGCGCTTGTCAGATGCTGTGTCTTGGTTTTATTTAATAATGCATCCACAGCATGCGGCACCATCACAGTCACATTAGAATTTAGAACAAGCCCTTCTGATTGCCTGATGGCCGCCGCCACAGCCGCAGTGGCCCTCAGGCAACTGGGAAGTACTCTCGCCACGTTATCTAAGGTGGCCAAAAAATAAGCACACGGTCTTTGCTTACCACCAAAACCCTGTGTTAACATTAAAAGCGAGCAACCGTCGACCTCGTGCGCATATAGTACAAAAGGTTTACGGTAGTCAGGAGTGCCAAGGACAGGAGCAGAACACAGAGCAGATTTCAGAGAAACAAAGGCAGACTGACATTCATCTTTCCACGGAGGGGTTCATGCACATCTTTAGTGGTTAAGTATAGCAAAGGTTTAGCAAGAAGAGAAAAATTAGGGATCCATTGATGACAATAAGAGGTAATGCCAAGAAAAGCACGGACTTCTCGTTGCGTACGAGGTACAGGCATGTTAGAAATGGTAGTAATTCGTTCAGGTGATAGACGCCTACCCTCCTTCGATAGTAAGTGACCTAGGTAGGTTACTTCCTGTCGACAATATTGGAACTTAGACAAAGAAACCTTATTACCTCTGTCTGCCAGATGGAGCAATAATTTAACCGTGGCTTCTTTACAACCTTCCTCAGTGTCAGACGCTATCAATAAATCATCAACGTATTGCAAGAGCACGCTACCATCTGGCAAGGACAGGTCATCCAAGACAGCCTTAAGGGCTTGGCTATAGATGCTAGGACTTTCGGTATAACCTTGAGGAGCGCGACAGAATCTGAAGCTTCGACCAGATAACGAGAAGCCGAAGATCTGAATTTGAATTTGAATTTAAAATATTTATTAAGCGCAACGTTCACCATGCGGTTTCTTGGCGCTGTGGAGGCAAATATAGCAGTAAAACAGAAGACTAATGGAAAAAAAGGGAAAGGAGTAATTTACATTGGGAAGGCTTGGGTAAAAAGAAAAGTTTTGAGATCTTTACGAAAAGAGGAGTAGAGTGTGGCCAAACGCAGGTGATCGGGGAGGGAGTTCCAAAAGGAAGGTGCCAAGACAGAAAAATTGGCTCCGCCCCATTTCTTGCATCTATACCGAGGAACCTGGAGGAGTGATTGGGTAGATGACTGCAGCTCACGGGCAGGGATATACTCTTTTAGTAGGGAAGAGATAAAGGCAGGGGCAGTCCCTTGGCGTGCCTGGAAGACCATACAACCAGTCTTAAAGAGAGATCGCTCCTTAACAGGTAGCCAATGTAATGCTTTCAGTAAGGGGGTAGAGTGGTGAGAACGGGGGAGGCCATAAATCAATCTGGCCACCTGGTTTTGAACCAGCTGGATCTTCCTCAGACTATACGCCGGGATGCCGTTGTAGAGGGCATTAGCGTAGTCCAGCCGGGAGACAACCAGAGCGGACATGATTAACCTAAGTGCAGAAGGAGAAAAGAAACGAGAAACAGAGCGGATAGTTCGGAGTACAAAAAAGCAAGAAGAAACTACAGAACTAATTTGTGAATGGAGGTTGAGTGATTATTGAGTTTGATGCCCATAGTTTTAACTGAGGAAGAAGGAGTGGGGGGGATCCCAAAGAGGAAGGCCAAAAAAGGGAGGTCCAGGGACTGGAGGAACCACCTGTAAGGACCAGTTCTGTTTTATCAGGATTCAACTTCAGATGGTTGTGGTTCATCCAGTCCCTGATGAAGATCATGATAGACTGAAAATTAGACATAGAATGAGGGGAAGAAGACAGATTGAAGATAAGCTGGAGGTCATCTGCATAATTAAACACAGTGACCTCCAGCTGTTGAAGGGCAAGAATCAAAGGGTAGATATAAAGATTAAACAAAAGGGGAGAAAGAGAAGAACCCTGAGGGACACCACAAGTGACTTTAAGTTGAGTGGCCGAGAAATCCCCCAGCCGAACCGCCTGGGCACGGTCCCTCAGGAAGGACGATAGCCAAACCAGGGCTGAGCCCTCGACCCCCGCCGCTCCGACACGGGACAGTAGGATGGAATGGTCCACTGTGTCGAAGGCGGCGGAAAGATCTGCCTGCTATCAGGATGGATAGGGATGCTAAAGAAAGCGTTCTTTAAATCGATCACAGAGAAATACTTAGCTGTGGGAGGTATCATAGTAAGGATGGTAGTGATGTCAGACACCACTGGGAATTGGGGAACCACTATCTTATTAACTTCTCGTAAGTCAATCACAAAACGATATACATCAACATTCTCAGATGTCCCTGTCTCAGGAGCTTTTTTCAAAATAGGCAGGATAGGGCTATTACAAATGTTCGAAGCCGTTTCTTCCACCACCCCTTTATCAATCAAATCCTGTATTGTAGAAAGCAGAGCTCGCTCTCCCGCTTGGGAGATCTTGTATTGGGGTATGCGAGGTAACCTAGCACCGGGTTTTAAGGTAATATGAACAGGAGAGATATCCAATTTACCGACATCTGCATTTCTTGTCGCCCACAAACTGGGCGGTATGCTCGCAAATTCGGGCGGTAATGGGTCCTTTTTAGAAAAACATTGCTTTGTACTTACATCGGGATTTTGGATTGTCAAATAAACACCATCTGGAGAGCAATGTATTTTGGCGTTTAATCTTTTCAGCATATGCAATCCCAAAAGATTCTCTCCACAACTGGAAGTTAAAAGAAAGGGAGAGTCCATGGTGAACGGACCAATGGTAAAGGGAAGCGGCTGAGAAATGGGGCTTATTACGGGAACTCCTGAAAATCCCACT
This sequence comes from Lissotriton helveticus, assembly GCF_964261635.1. Lineage (NCBI taxonomy): Eukaryota > Metazoa > Chordata > Amphibia > Caudata > Salamandridae > Lissotriton > Lissotriton helveticus. The sequence goes on from NC_136061.1 coordinate 118,709,004, forward strand.
GAGACGTTATTCTGCCCAGACAGAGCGGCCCCTGGGACCAACGAGCGAGCAACCGAACTATTCATTGCTCCTGTGTCAATTAAGAACTTATCGGTGGTCCCCATCAACTCACCCGTCACATAGGGTCCTTGTTGATTGACCGGTATCGACACTTGGCCCCCACTCTGTCCTTGGCTGTCCTATACATCTCCGAATCTATCCTGATCTTCGTAACCATAATCTTCGTTGTAGTATTGCCTACCTTGGGGTGGTTTATCGAAATGATTTCGCCCGTGGTCTCCCTGCACTGCTTCGTCTCTGCGCATTTCACTACGGTCCGTGCCGTCGCGTCCTCTACCCCTTCCACGGACAGCTCCGTACTGGGCTAACAGTAACGGGCACTGATCTCTCCAATGGCCTTCCTCTCTACAATAAGCGCACTGATTGGGTCCCCATCGGGGGGGGGCTGACCCCCTCCTCCCCTTCCTCTGGAGACCGGCCCGCTGGACACGGGTCCTCTGGTGCCTCTTTCCGCACCTCGACCCCTCATGACTTGCTGTAATAGTACTCTAGTTTTAAGGTCCTTAGCCTTCTTCTCAACTTTATCCTTACTCTCGTTTTCCCTGTGTTCATAGTACTGAGCCATGCTTAATATGATGGAAGGGGAGGACGTGGTCCAAGTACTTTCAGCAGCTTGCAGTCGGGCTGAAATCTCAGGAATCAGATTTGTTACAAATCTATTTACGAACAATCGTATTCCCCATTCGCTAGCGAGGTCCTGACCACTGAAATCAATGAAAGTTCCCTCGAATCTAGTAAAGAAATCAGAGACACTTTCATCTTTCTTTTGCCTACAAGCAGTCAGTTTATCCCAATCAACCTTTCGCGGAGGAATCAAGGTATGCATATAAGCTATAATCTTTGCTGGTAAGGCAATTATTTCAGCCTTCGGCTTATCCCCCGGCTTACGGTCTTGATCCCATGCCTTAAGCTCATCCCAGGTACCCCCCAACTCGGCCGCGTGGGGAGTATCATGGACTTGCCGCCATATATCTACGGGAACCAACAATCCGAAAAACAACTCAATATCTGCTAGAGTCATGACAGCGGAAGACGCCGCCTCCGTTAATTCTTTATAATTGGCAGTGGGATTCTTACGGCGGTCCGGAAGTTGGGCTTTTAACGCCAACACTTCACTTCTTTTCCATGGCGTATACACCCATTGTTCCTGAAACCTAGCTTCTACTCGGTCCCGTGTTATTACATTTTGATCATTGCGCAGCTCAGTAATCTCGGGGTGATAAATGGGGTGCACCTCCCTCATGGGGTGCTGAGAACCCAACTCAGGGAACTGCGAAAATAGTCTGCCTCTATAACTCACCAGAGTGTTAACATTCTTATACACTTCTTCTGGGCTTTATTCAAATCTATGGGCGCGGTCTTTAATGTCATACAGAATTTTCGGGGCCAATCCTTTTTCCCCAAAACACTGCTCCCAGATTTCAATAAGAAATCGGGACATGTGTCGCAGGGCAGTCTGTTCCATCACCGGCTCAAAATCTTTCATAGTACTCCATATATCTGTCACGGTGTATATATCCTTGTACATCCATCGGACTGCTTGGTCAGCTATTGCTTCTTTTTCTCCATAGCCTACAGACCCTCTCGTAAATAACCGCCTAATGTGCGAGCCTTCTGGATCCCCAATCGGCACTCGACTCCGGCACTCTGGGGTCGTGCTAGCTGACTGGGAAGTCCCTACGGGGCTAGGCATTGTCAATACCATTGGGGAGACACCCGCCGCCCCAAGGGGCTGGCGTGTATCGGGAATCAGCGTGGCTAAATTTGTAGCGGAGGAAGCAACAGTGCCTGGCACATCCGTGGGAGCCCGGGGCGGGGCTGTGGGTGCCAAGAGAGGCACCGCCGGATATATACGCTGTGGAGCATAGGGCGGAGGGGGGCGAACGTCCAACAGATCTTCTATCTCATCTTCGGCTTCCTTACGAACAACATAACTCTTATCTACCTCCAGCCGAAATTGTCTATCCAGGTACTCGATGTTCTGCTCGCTCTGGTTTTTGTCGTGCCCAATTGCCTTCTGAGTAATGGTCTGTCCTTGCTTCATTTTTACTAATTTCTCGGCCCTTATTCTCCTACGGGTGGCCTCTTTCTGCCATGTCCTCAGGGTGTCGAACATGGACTGTCTGCTGCGTTTCGCAAACAGATGTTCCTGCAAATAATTGATCTTTTTCTCATCGAAGGACCCTGTTAATGGCCACTGCAATTCCACATTATCCTTGGTGTACCTGTGCCATAGGCGATTAAACACCAAGGGTCCAATCCCGTGCTTACAGTATAAGTCATGACTGGGAGTACCTTCCGGAGGGGCGGGCTGACTTTCATCTAATCTAGTACTATTTCGGCTGGTACAGCCAAAACATAGTTTACTGAAGCACGGCATTGCTTTGCTACGTTCTAGTTGCCGCTGTGGAAGGAATAGACAAATTATTATTTACAATGCTCTCACACACACATGGCCATGTCCAATTATCCACGCAATCGCCCATTCATTCCCCAAAAGACATATGACAATCCAAAAAACAGAACACCGATAAAATACAGAAAAAACAAACCAATACGAACCAATGCTAGCCCAAATTAAAAAAACTGAGCCCGTCGACTCTCGTCTGTGGAGAACCGGTATATTCCAAAGTCAGAGAACCAAAGATCAAAACAGCCTCACCATAAGGGCTGCCTAGAGATAGCCACACAGGTTTTTCAAAACCACAGACCGACCTACCGACCATCCAATGGCCTTCTTGGTTCACCTCCCGGACTATGCTGGCTTAGTCCGCTTTTTCAAGCACCGCTCCAGATCTCTCCGAGTGCTACCCAAGTATGACCATCAGCATTTCAGAGGGCGATCTGGCCGGGTGTGAACTCAGCACAAGTCACACTTAGGCGTCTTAGTCATATCTCTATCAAATACCAAAAACGAATATAGGGGCGTCCGCCCGTGCAGTCTCACTACTGCCCCGTCAGACCCCCTTCCAAAATACCGAAATCCCGTGGCCTACGACCACCAAATTCCAAAACCAAATGCAGAAGGATATCCGACATAAAACAGGACAAATCACTCACCTGGTGCACTCAGGTCTGATTGCAAATTTCTCCACTGCCAATCGATCTGCTTCTTCCGGGTTTCACCCGTAGGACTCCGGCGTGGGGCCACTAGCAGCCAAGGCTTCTCCCGATCGGAAAAGCGGAGCAACCCTTTTTCTTTGGTCAGTCCACCCCCCCGACCGAGGATACCCCTCGTAATGTCCCGTTATTTCCCAGATACGGAGGGACGACCCCAACGCGGAGTCCCGGCGGAGTCGCCAACTGAGGTACAGAAATATTACAAACCCCCAAAGGATTATACTTACAATTACCAAATATCATTCATCAATAATCAGTCGATTGGCAGTGTAGAAAGTTCAAGCGTTTATTAAACAAATAATACTCTGCCAGAGGAGCTCCCAATGACCTCACACCCCGAGGACCGCAGAGAGACTGCTGGCACATTGTCAGGTCAACACATATATACTATCACAATTTGCAACCGTTACCTAAGATGGCAAAGTACAAGTTGGTACAGGAGGTGGCAAGAGGCATGCCCATATATGGCACACAAAGCTTCTATCTTAGCTCAGTATAGCAAGGTCACGCTGGTCGACTCCCTTCTGGTAGTTTCGGTGAGAGTCCGCACAGCGCTTGCAAGAATGTGCTTATCTGGCCGGCCCCCTCCTACAGCCTTGACGGGCCTGAAAGCAGAAGCAGCTGCTCGCTACATATGTGAAACTATTTCTCATGAGAACGGGGAGACATGAAAATGCAGAGCCATGGAGGTTTCAGGAAACCGTATTACAGGATATCTAACTAAAATGGCGTCGGTCCTGCTGGGCGAAGCTAGCCTATTTACAAGGATGGGTTAGAGTATGGGTTTCATAAAAGGTGGCAGAGTGTAACTAAAAGGGTGTCTACTATCATAGAAACAACCATAACATGTTAATTAGCTGTGTCACGCTAACTACTGACTAAGAAACTACAATCTATGTCCCCGTCTAAGGCCTAGTTTAATTCCTATTCCTCACCGCAGACCACGCGTAGAACCTCTGCATTATCCTCGACTCCTCCCTCTCCATGAACTGCCTCCACATCCTCCGTAAGACTTTCAAATGGATCCCCTGGACTGCAGAAAGACCGACACCCACACACTCATCACCAGCAGACTTGACTACGGCAACGCCCTCTACGCCGGAATCAACAAAACTCTTCTAAGCAAGCTCCAAATCATCCAAAATGCTGCCGCCAGTCTCGTCCTAGGGACACCACACCATGAGCATATGACACAACACCTCCGAAGCCTCCACTGGCTCCCCATCGAGAAGAGGATCACCTACAGACTCCTCACCCATGCCTACAAATCCCTCCACAACATCGGACCCAAATACCTCAATGACCCGGTATGTTTCCACGTACCCAAGAGGAACCTCCGCTCTGCTGACTTTGCCCTGGCAGAGGTCCCCCGCATCCGCAGAAGCAGAACTGGCAGGAGAGCTTTCTCCCACATCGCAGCCAAAACCTGGAACAAACTCCCGGTCAACATCAGACGCTCCCCTACCCTTCACATGTTCAGGAAGGGCCTCAAGACCTGGCTCTTCGACTGACCCGGAGCTGTTTCTCCCTCAGCGCGTGAGACCCTCACAGGTGAGTAGCGCGCTATATAAACTACTGATTGAGGGTACGCACCCTTGGCGCTACGTAGCGCTGCTTTAGCATTACTTTCCTGTTATTTCCAGCGCTAAACAAGTTTAGCACTGGAAAGCAAATCGGGGAAAAAAGATTTTGCGCCAATTGACATCACTTTTTTGACACAAAAACGGTGTAAAAGCTTAGTAAATGTCCCCCAGAATCAAGTATCCTGCTCCATCTAAACAATTTCTCGGGGTATAGTACAGATTATAGATTGTTCTATAATGTTTTGTTCTCCGTTACCCCCTTCGCCAGTTTCCCTGTACTATGTTCTCCCCTTCCAAAATGTGAAGCGCTCTGATACCCTTCCGGGTCATGTTCGCACTATACAAAACTTTATAAATAAATCAATAAATGTTGACTCTTCAATCTTGCTCATAATATTACCTTGTGGACAAAATTAACGAGTTCTGAAAAGAGACATTGTTTGCGTTGGTTTCCAATCTTATGACCCAGTGCCCCAATTGCAGATCAACATCATTTACTTTAAGATCTAATAGAAAATTATATATCATTTTCCTTTTGGCCAAAGACTGTCAACGATTGAATGCCTGATATCCTCCCAAGCAAAACCTTGCTCTTAACAAGTTTAAGAAAAAAGTCTTTAATTTGGAGATACTTAAAATGTCTCTAATTGGGCAGACTATATTTCTCCTTAGGTCAATAAAAGAGCGGATTTGATTAGATGCAAATATATCCCAAATTTTCCTAATCCCTGCTTGTAACCAAATTTCACTATTCTATACTGAAAAATAGCTGGTGAAAGAGGAAAACGCCAGAGCTGGGTATAATGGCTATATCTTGTTAAATCAAAATTAGCCCGTAATCTGATCCAGATTTTATAATCAGCATTAATCGTTCTAAATGTCATCATTTTAAAGTAGCTCTGCACTAGGAATGTTAAAAAAAATACCTCAATATGCTGTAACATTGCTGCATAATAATAATATTTAAAATTTGGGAGTGCCAAACCACACCTGTAAATCAAAGAAGATGACACCTGTAAAGTATCAGCTGAAGATAGATAGTAAAGCATGCCCATGGGAGAAGGTTTTAAATGGTGTTGCAAGCATGAGTGCAAATGTCACCCTTCTTTTAACTTTTGAGTTCAGAGTAAAATGCAGCTTGGACGACAATGCGACTGGGAGCCATCGGTTGCAGCCAGATAAGAAGGTGAAAAGCAGTGTGCGTGTAATGTTGTTAAGCATTTGTTAGCCCTTTAAGAAAAAGGTAGCTCTCTACTGCTTGCAACTTTTTAGTACTGAATAGTTGGAAGGCAGAAAGGCATAAAACAGGCTGCATGAATGTGTGCCAAACCTAAATTTCAGACATGGACTACTGTTATAAAAACAATTCATTGGGAGCTTAGCTAGATAGCATTTTAATAAAATACATATCTTTTCCATGTTTACTGTACCTTTCCCAGTGGTCCTTGACCTTTCTCTTGACGTCTGTGATCCTCCACTTAATCATTACTGGAATCTGGAGTCCCCAACAGAATCATTGTAATTTGGAGACTCCGGCCTAATCAATTTTGATCATTTGAAACAAGCATTCATCAAACAAGTATGTAAATATTGAAATATTCACAAACAAATAAAAAAATAAAAAATGTAATTTTAGTGAAAAGCTTTTCTTAATTCAATTGAGATCACCCATCCTACAAACTGTGTTCTATTCAATGTACTTGCACTCCTCCCATAAATCAATCTGAGGTTGGCAACTTTATTTTTAGTCTATAATTCGATTTCTTTCACATTTACAGAACATTTAAAATGTTGAACTTTACATTTTGCTTCTATATTTATACACGCCTTATTATTCTGTATTTTTTTCTATGCAGTCACGGACCCCTGAGTAGGCGTCAGGGACCCCCAGCGATCCACGACCACAGGTTCAGAACCACCGCCTTAGGTAATGCCACAACCTTAGGTAATGAAGGTATCAGTATACCGTCTTTAAAAATTATGTTGTGTTGGTATAAAACTTGATGTAACTTACATTTTATATGAAAAGGCAATTTATGAAGATGGCTAAAACGACTGTAAGCCTGGAAAACGTGTGCACTGCACGAAAGTGCCTCCTTTAGCTGTCCGTCACCTCGTTGGAGCAGACTGATGGCGTCATTCAGCCCGGATGCCCCGCTGGTGGGTGTGGGCGTGGCTTTCACTCTTCGGGCTCTCAGAGAGAGTCTGCGATAGCACGTGCTTCTTGACTCACAGGGCAGAAGGCAGGGGTGGACTGAACCAATGCAGCTTCACCCTAGTCACATTCACAAATCACATTTTATTTTATAATTGGTTAACAAATGTCTGTCAGGCTGACTTTACTAGTGTCAGGCAGCACGTTTAGTATGAAAAGTAATACCGCAGCCTATAAATACCACACTGCACGAAACTAGTGTTTACCGCAAAAAGTTTCTTTAAGATCAAAACAGGACCACCCATATGAGAAAGAGGAGGGCGTCACAGATATTATTTGCAGTAATATTAGTGAGCTGCTGCTGTGTTAAAATATTGAAAACACACCCCACTATCCCTGCATATTAGATGTAAACACATTTGGAATTTGGAGGAGTGTGCCTGTGCACTATCACTGACCTAGCCAAAGAGGGCATAAAAAAGAGATGTAACTGGGTCATAAATTCAAAGCTGTTCCGAACAGGGGCCCGCAAAATACGTTTGGCCCACTGGTAGTAACATATTCATCTCCGGGTACCAGGGCCCTCGAAATAAGCGCATCTTAACATTCGTGGCCTTCCATGACTGAAGCTTGGCGGCTGAGGGAAGTGTTAGGTTCCCACATTTCAAGCCACCGTTCCAACACACATAAATATTGACCTCCATCTTAGAAAGCAAGGAGCAGCAGCAGACATGAATCAACTGTGCAGAGGATGCCAAACAACAAATTATTTGCAAAGAGAAGGGGATTAAACCTAAGCGCAGTTAGGGACTAAAATATTCATTCATCCTGCGCAGCTCTTCCGCTAAGGTGGGGGAGCGTCGACCCACTGCTTTTCAGCCGTGCATAAAATAAAATAATAATTACACAATGTTATTACCATTTTATTTCTCTGTGCTGAAGCCAGTTTTGGGGGGTGCGGGGTTTGGCTGTAGTCACAGTTAGCAGGGGGTGGAGTGGCGGGTACTCTCTGAAGTGCGCATGACGGTTTGGCCAGCCATCTTGGGCCGGCCAAACAGTCATATGCACTTAGCATGTTCTCCACCCGGCTGTATTACACACCCTGGGTGGAGAACATGAACATGCTCCCAGCCCTTGTCTAAGCGCCAAACCACAGCGCTCAGACCAATCACGACCCCACTGGATTGCTTGAATCCAGTGGCAAAGTGAGCAAGGGACTCACGTCTGAGCATACCCTGCCAACTTAGGGCGAACAAAGCGGTACAAAAGGGGGTGGTGATGGATGGAGCATCTGAACCAATCAAACACTCACACCCAGTCCACAGATCTGGGTTTGATCTATCACCGTCTCTGTGAGTGCTTGATTGGTTCAAATGCTCCATCCATCACCACCCCCTTTTTAGTGAAAAACTTTTCTAAGTTCAATTGATACTGTATTCTGTTCAATGCACTTGCACTTGCACTCCTCCCATAAATCAATCTGAGGTTGGCAACTTTTATTTTTAGTCTATAATTCAATTTCCTCCACATTTACAGAACCTTTAAAATGTTTGATTTTTACATTTTGCTTCTATATTCATACACGCCTTATTATTCAATAATTTCTTTTTTTTCTAAGCAGTCACCGACCCCTGAGTAGGTGTCAGGGACCCCCAGCGATCCCCGACCACAGGTTCAGAACCACCGCCTTTTTTTTAATTTAGTTATGTAATGCTTTTTTATAAAGCGCAGACTTTACCCGAAGGTGTCAGAGCACTGTACAATAGAACCAGTTACGTTACATGAGAGAACTGTTACAAAAATGGAACAAACAAAAATAGCAGGCCATAGAATCAAAACAACGCAGGCAAAAGGAACACAATATCAAACACAGCAAGCACAGAATGTACAAACAAAAATATAAATATATATGACAAATTTACAATTACTAAAGAACTTCCTGGCGGGGTCTGAGAAGGAGGGAATTAGTTCTGAAAGTGTCTCTGGAATACAAGAGATTTGAGGTCCGCTTTGAAGATCTGGATGGAGGTGATGGCACGCAGCAAAGTAGGAAGCGAGTTCCAGATTCTCACCGCATTACCTGAGAACGATTGCACCATCAATTTTTCCCTTTTAAAGGAGGGGGGCTCAAGCAGGAACTTTTCCGCATTCCGAGACGGTCTTGATCCTCCAGACAATTTCAGTTTATTCGCCAGATAGCGAGGGGAGGAAGAGTACAAAGCTTTGTGGGTGGTGCACGCCGTTTTGTAAATAGCTCTAGCCTCGATGGGAAGCCATCAGAGAGAAGACAGGATAGGATTGATGTGGTCACTTCGTTTGGACCCTGAAATGAAGCGAGCTGCTGAATGGAGGACGGATTTGAGGGGGGAGAGGTGAGATTTGGGAAGGCCAGTCAGAAGAGAATTACAATAATCCAGTCTAGAGAGAACTAGCGATTGGAACCAAGGTTTTTAGCTCATTCTCCGGGAATAACCGACTAATCCCCCATAGAAGGCGCAGCTGATAACATGCGCTCTTGGCAATGGATTTGATGTGTGAGATTAGGTTGAGTCTTTTGTCAAGTATGACACCTAAGGATTTAGCGCAATCAACAATGACATGTTTACTGTTGAGTAAATTCAACTGATCCATCCAGGATTGAACAGGAGGCGGGGAGAGGGAACTAGATAAGAGGAGGAATTCCATTTTGGGGGGATTGAGAATGAGTTGCTGAACTAACATCCAGTTGTGAATAGAGTTGAGAGTAGAGTTGAGTAGTGAGAGATCATGAGAGGAAGACACCTTGAAGTAGATTTGGGTGCCATCCGCATAGAGATGGTAGAGGATTCCAGATTTCCTTAAGAGGATCCCTAATGGTTCCAGATAGAGATTAAACAGAGTGGGAGCAAGGATAGAACCTTGAGGGACGCCTTGACCAACCACCAGTGGAGACGAGAGACTGTTCGCAATCTTGATCATTTGGGATCTATCCGAGAGGAATGAGGCAAACCATTTGAGTACTGTGCCTTCCACGCCCATTCTCTGTTGAAGAGTGTTAAGGACGGTGTTGTGATTAACAGTGTCAAAGGCTGCAGAGAGGTCAAGAAGAATCAGAAGGCATGATTCTCCCGAATCGAGTATATGCAGCGCATCATCGATCACTCGCAGCAGGGCTGTTTCAGTGCTGCAACTTTGAATAAAGCCACACTGGAAAATGTCAAGGAGATTATTGTCCATAATGTGTTGGGAAAGTTGTTTTGCAATGCATTTTTCTGTGATCTTTGAAAGAAAAGGGTGATTGGTGATGGGGCGGAAGTTATCGAGGTCGTTTGCATCTGCAGAGGGTTTTTTGTAGAAGAGGGGTAACTTGTCCTGCTTTGAGGACAACTGGGAGGGATCCTTGACTGAGGAAGAGATTAACTAACCTGGTCCAATAGAAGAGAGTGTTGGTATAGAAATCAATGGCGATGACACTGGGTATGGGGTCAGAAGAATGGTTGGAGGGTTTGGTTTCGAGGATGCATTTGAGGAGATCATCTTCCGAGATGGCGACAAAGTTCTGCCAAGTGACTAAGGATTTTCGCTCCTCAATGGGGGTGGGGTGGTAACCTGTTCCACCAGAGATTTTACCTTTTGTTCAAAGAATATAGCAAACTCAGTTGCTTTCTTTGAAGCATCCTCAGGTTTGATGGTTTGGGGAGAACAATTTGGGTTTTTGATGAGGTTGAAACGTTTTTTGGGTCTGTTTTTAGCTGAATCGAGAAGGCATCTGAAATGTGTTGTTTTTTCCTGGAAAATGTGCTTGTGGTATTTGGATCTTGCTGAATGTAAAAGAGAGAGGTTGGAAAACGTGTGCACCACACGAAAACGCCTCCTTTAGCTGTCCGTCACCTCATTGTGAGCCGCCGATGGCGTCATTCAGCTCGAATGCCCCGCTTGTGGGTGTGGCGTGGCTTTCACTCTTTGGGCACTCAGAGAGAGTCTACAATAGCACATGCTTTTTGAATCACAAGGCAGGAAGCTGGGGTGGACTGAACCAATGCAACTTCACCCCAGTCTTATTCACAAATTACATTTTATTTTATAATTGTTTAACAAATGTCTGTCAGGCAGACTTTACTAGTGTCCGGCAGCACGTTTACTCAATCAACATGTGGTGTTACCGCCCTCTTCCCCATTCAGCAGTGCCGCATAGAATGGTAATACTGCAGCCTATAAATACCGCACTGCACGAAACTAGTGTTTACCGCCTACAGTATTACATTACCCAAAGGCGTTTTGAGGCATGGTCAAAGTGGGCTGTGGCCAAGGTCCCCAGCCTTTCAGAGGGCCCCCTGAGAGAGTCTTGCCTTGATGACCTTGAATAATAATAATTGTAAACAGATTGTTGTAAATAGCGTTTCCTTTAATTAATTTTTAAAGAATGAAATGTGAAAAGTCCATTATAGACATCATTCAGGCATGTGTTTATGTTTCATGCAAAATCCATAAAAAAAGTTTCTTTAAGATCAAAACAGGACCTCCCATATGAGAAAGAGGAGGGTGTCACAGAGATTATTAGCAGTAATATTAGTGAGCTGCCACTGTGTTAAAATATTGAAAACACATCCCACTATCCCTGCATATTAGATGTAAACACATTTAGAATTTGGAGGAGTGTGCCTGTGCACTATCACTGACCTAGCCAAAGAGGGCATGAAAGAGCTGTAACTGGGTCATAAATTGAAAGCTGTTCCGAACAGGGGCCCGCAAAATATGTTTGGCCCACTGGTAGTAACATATTCATCTCCGGGTGCCAGGGCCCTCGAAATAAACCCATCTTAACATACGTGGCCTTCCATGACTGAAGCTTGGCGGCTGAGGGAAGTGTTAGGTTCCCACATTTCAAGCCACTGTTCCAACACATATAAATATTGACCTCCATCTTGGAAAGCAAGGAGCAGCAGCAGACATGAATCAACTGTGCAGAGGATGCCAAACAACAAATTATTTGCAAAGAGAAGGGGATTAAACCTAAGCGCAGTTAGGGACTAAAATATGCATTCATCCTGCGCAGCTCTTCCGCTAAGGTGGGGGAGCGTCGCCCCACTGCTTTTCAGCCGTGCATAAAATAAAATAATAATTACACAATGTTATTACCATTTTATTTCTCTGTGCTGAAGCCAGTTTTGGGGGGTGCGGGGTTTGGCTGTAGTCACAGTTAGCAGGGGGTGGAGTGGTGGGTACTCTCTGAAGTGCGCATGACGGTTTGGCCAGCCATCTTGGGCCGGCCAAACAGTCATATGCACTTAGCATGTTCTCCACCCGGCTGTATTACACACCCTGGGTGGAGAACATGAACATGCTCCTAGCCCTTGTCTGAGCGCCAAACCACAGCGCTCAGACCAATCACGACGTTGCTGTCATGCTGGTGACAGCAGCGTCGTGATAGCTCCTGCTTCCGGTACTCATCAGGAAGAGAAGCTGAGGAGAGACGGCTGGTGTGAAGAGGTTAGTGTAATGTATTTTTTGGGAAACATCCTTTACAACGCAACTTTTACAACGCACTACCATTACGACGCAACTTTTACAAAGCAATTTATCACAACGAATTGCATTGGAGGGCGCTCTAGGATAGGGAATAGTTTAATTACTATCCAACACCTTCCCTACTATCCACGGGGACTGGAGTTGGAATAGTAAATTAAACTATTCACTATCCAGCGCCCCCCAACGCAAGTCGTTGTAACGACTTGCGTTGTAAAACCTGCGTCGTAATGGCATGCGTTGTAAAAGCATGCGTTGTAGTGACATACATCCTATTTTTTTAATCCCCTCCCTCCTCCACACCCAATCCGTGCCAGCTGCATCTGCAATCATCACTGATGCCCATCTGTAGGAAGGTGGCTACCTGGCTATGGTTACCCCGGATTTTTTGCCTGTGTTTAGCTGGTTTTTTGACTTAGTTGACCTGGTTCCCTGCTAATCAGGGCCCCAGGCCATCTGCTCTCTCTGTAAAATGGATTCCATGTACCCTAGGTACATACCACAATTGGAAATGGACTCCTTGTCAGCCCCTGTATAATGCACTATAGGTGCCCAGGGCATAGGAGCCACCAAGGCCTACCAGGGGCTGCAGCATATCTTTTGCCACCCCTGGCTGGTTCTTAAATTGACACAACTGGCTGATCACTCAGCTGGGGTAAGGTGGTGTAATCACCCCTTGCTTAGGTATAGTATACCTATATCTAAACCTATATCTGGACACATATTAACCTGTGAGCCACTCCTATGGAAGGCCTCATCAATCCTGGAGGCAGAGTGCGTGGTTTCATGTGAGATGGAGCTCTAGCATGAGCTGAGCCTGTCTGCAGCTGTCGGGAACAACTCCCTAAGCTGTTTCAGAATAATGCCATACCATATACTCTTAAGTGCCTTATAATCCTCGCGGTTATATAGCAACTTTGGTTTGGCTTTATCAAAACATGTCGTGTAAGGTGTCATACGATTTGGAATACTAGACCCTCGCCAGTTCTGGCGACGGGGATAGCATTCCACCCCTCTAGAGGGGTAAGACATGTTACTTTGCTTAAATGCGGTTAATTTCAAAAAGGACCTTAGATCCACAAAATGGATGCCTCTGCCACAGACAAGAGTCTGGACCCCTGCAGCTGACCGAAACTCAGCCAAATGGGGCCTGGACAAAGGGTTTCCTGTCACAGGAGGGTGTCACCGCCCTCCAGACAGGAGATAGTGGATTGTAGCAGGGAGGTTTGAAAGAAACCAGACACTGCATGGGGAGCACAAGGCTGCCCCTTGCATAATCCGGCCAAACCGGTTCTGGGGCACTCCAGCCCTCGTGCCAGGGCGGCCTGGATCAAAGGAAGGCAAAGGAAGGGGGTGTATCCACCCACTTCCTGGGTCCCACCCATAGGAGGGGACCTAGCAGGTAATCCAGCCCCCAAAATTAGTATAAGACTGGGAGCAGTGCCAATGCACTTTAGATCATCCTGAAATCACCTTTAAACTAAGAAGACGACTGGACTTCGACATTCTGATGAACAGAAGACTGAAGAGCATCTCCCTTGTGGCCTAGTAGGGGCCACCCTGTGAACACAGGCACCACCCAGCACCTCGACGTCTGCTTTGCCGCCGCCTCCCGCCGGAGCCCGAGTGCAGAGCCTGACAAGACCCAACTTCGCAGACTTCTCCCAGCCCGATCCACAGTCCCTGCAAAGAAGGGACCCGTGGAGGCACCGAGAGACGTGGGAGCGGACATCTTGAAAGACCCCCGAGACGCTGACTGCGCAGCACCCGAGGCACCCTCGACTCTGTGCTTTGGGGTTTGAAAAGCCCCACAATCGAGCAGCATTTGCACCAAAGATCAGCCCTCCAGCATCTCCACGATCTGCGTGGGGCCCTTTTGCTTTGTGCCACTCGACTCGCCATCCCGGCCGCTTGTCACGTGGTCAGCGGCCATCTTGGCGACGAAACCTACGATTTACACTGTGGGTCTGGTTGCTCTAGACCTGCCCTCACTCCTGTAGAAAGGAGTACCCGCTCTGACCTTGCTGGTCCGAGTAATAAGCCTTTTTCACTTTCCCCGTGGCTTGCATTAGCCAAGGCTTGTTTGCATCAATCGAGTTGCCGACACCGCCATCAGCTAGAGCCTTCGAGGGACAGCTCGTGATCGACTCCTGGACGTCCTTGACCTCTTCATGTCCACGTGGCTGCAGAGAGAAGCAACACCTCATCACCTGTTTGCACCCGACTTTGCCTGGTTCCAATCTGGTTCCACGGTGGTCACTGGTCAGTGACTTCGAACACTGTCCCCTCTGCTTTCAGGTCTTCACCACTTCAGATCCACCCTTGGATCCACCGGACACTTCTCCTTCACATCGCCTGCAGCGTCTTCAGCTTCAAGCGCCAAGAACCTGCGTGTCAAAACCCGACGCCACTTCGACCCTGTGCACCCGCTTCCTGTGGGTGAGGTAACTTTGCTCCGCCGGTGTTCCCACACTGGTACACATCTCTAGGGTCTGTGTCTTAAGTTTTGTTCCTCTAGGTTCAGCGGAAGTGTCCTTAAACTTTAACTTTGCAACTTTTACGCACCATTGGTTAACATTGGTGCATGCGTGCGCTTTCCGCACTGCTCCCGAATCCCGTGGGCCTCTCCCGACTTCAGCATTGCTTGTCCTGACTGCTCCCAGCGATTCCCTAGGCCCTAGGCCTAACCACTGCTCGAGTGGCATCTCTTATACCACTTGTTTAGTATATGGTTTGAGTGGCCCCCTGCCCTCATCCATAATTGTGCAACTTTGTATGTTTAAACAGTGCTTTTGATTTAACGCTTGTGCCCCTTTATTCATAAAGAATACTGGGGATTGTTTTTAGTAATAAATACATATATTTTTATAATATATACTTGTGTGGTGTCCTTTCATTTGATATTACAGGATTGTATGTGGTAAAACAGCTCGCTTAACACGACCTCTTAAGTTAAGCCTTTAGGCTGCTTAGTCCATGCTACCCCCAGGATAGCTTGTCTAATAAGGTTGACTTACAACCAGACACCATAAGGGATTGTTTGGTCTGATAATAGGTGGTTCCAGAATTGGAAACATCACCTATCAGGCCAACTTCTCACATTGGTGAGCAGCGGTGCGGATTTGAGCTTGCTGTTGTTTTACCATTGCAATCTTTGTATCAAATTGAAAGATCACATCAAGTACCTCTAGGTACATATAAATCAAAAGCTTAGCATATTAAGTTCTACTGAACTTAGTAGTTGTAGATTAAAGGGATTAGCACACCCTGACTACAACTCACTAGCAAGGTACAGTAGGAAAACACTTAGTGTAGGTAAGTGCACCACTTACACCTCACTAGCAGCCATGTCTGACACAGGAAAAGCCTCAGGGTCTACTCCTGTGACAGTTGACCTTACCCAGGCAACTTTTGGATATGACAAACTAGCCCGCAGAGACTTGATTGCCTTGTGCAAAGCAAGAGGGTTGAAAAGGGGCAGAAGCCCCACCTGCCAAATCCTGGTAGAAATCCTAGAGCAGGATGACTTAGAAAGGGCAAAGCAAGCTTCCCTAGAAACAGGAAATGGAGGGAACCCCCCTGTAACTGACCCCCCTCAGGAGGAAGATGAGGAAGAAGAAGAGGAGGAGGAGGACTCAGAAGTTGAGGACTTAGAAGATCAGGATCAGAGGGGTAGCCAGGTTCCAGTTGCCAGGCTTAGCCAGGCCAACTTGGACCTACTGGGGAATGGAGAGGGCCAGCACCTCCCCAGAACCCACCATGGGATTCTCCCAGGCAACAGAAGAGTGAGATCTCCCTCAGGGGACTCTCATATTTCTAGTGCCTCCAGAGAATCAGAGAGAGGCATGACTGCTTCTCAGAAAGCTGAGCATAGGGCTAGAATGAGGGCTGTCAAACTCCAGATAGAGAGAGAGGAGGTAGCCCTGAGTCAAGCTAGACTTACCTTAGCTCAAGCTAAACTTGCCTTGGCAAGAGAGCAAAAATTGTGTGGCTTAGATGCCACTGGTGGCAGCAATATTCCTAAAGAGAAACCCAGGTCCTATGATAGTAGAAACCTGACAAAGATTGTGCCCCCCTACAAGGAAGGGGATGACATCCACAAGTGGATAACTGCTCTTGAGAGAGCCTGCATGGTACAGCAGGTTCCTGAGGAACAGTGGGCAGCAATCTTATGGTACTCCTTTTCAGAGAAAGGGAGAGATAAGCTCCTCACTGTCAGACATGAGGATGCAAACAATTACAAAGTCCTGAAGAGTGTCCTAATAGATGGGTTTGGCTTAACCACTGAACAGTACAGGTTGAAGTTCAGAGACACCCAGAAGACACAGACACAGGACTGGACTGATTTTGTAGATTGTGCTACTAAGGCTCTGGAGGGTTGGCTACATGGCAGCAAGGTACATGACTTTACAGGATTGTATAATTTGATTATGAGGGAGCAGATCCTAAGTAATTGTCAGAACCAGCTCTTACACCAGCACCTGGTAGACTCTGATCTGACCTCTCCCCAAGAATTGGGAAAGAAGGCAGACAAATGGGTCAGAACCAGGATTAGGCCTAAGAATCAGGACAGTAACCAGAAGAAGGAGTCTACCAAGCCTCAAGATAAGGGTGGGGATAAAAATAAAGAAAAGACTTCCCCAGGGCCCCAAAACTCCAAGAATGGGGGTGGGTCCCAAGACACTTCTTCAACTGAGAAAAAGCCTTATTGTTATCCCTGTAAACAGGTTGGGCATTACAAAACAGACAACTGTTGTCCCAAGAATAACAATAAAGAAAATATACCTCCAAAGCCAGCTTCAACACCTCCTGTTACTGTCAGCAGTAATCCCCCAGGAAGTGGAAGCACACCCAGGAATCTGGGTGGGTTTACTGTTGGAGCTCAGGTGGACCCTGGTCTATCCAGGTCCCCATCACCCAATGATCTTGTTTATGAGACTGGCATGGGGTTTGCCAACTTCTCTGCTTGCCCAAATACTTTGAGCAAGTATAGACAAGAACCCATCATCAATGGTTTGAAAGTTGAAGCTTTTAGAGACACAGGGGCTAGCATCACCATGGTGGCTGATGGCATAGTCCCCTCTAAGCAACTTTTACCTGGTGCCACATACCAGGTTACAAACATTGATGGATTCCAAACAAATCATCCCATGGCAGTAGTAAGTCTCAGCTGGGGAGGTGTCATTGGCCCAAAGAGAGTGGCAGTGTCACCAAACTTGCCTGTAGACTGCCTACTTGGTAATGATTTGGAGATCTCAGCCTGGGCTGAGGTTGAACAGGAAACCCATTCTAGAATGGTAAATTCCAATGGAAAGGTTAGTAAGGCTGTAATGGCTACAGCCCCAATCCAAGATGTCCTTCCTGAAAAGGTTGGTAGGGCTGAGAAACTCTCTGCCCCATCTTTAGCAAAAGCTCTTCCTGAACAGAATAGCAAAGCTGTTATGATAACAGCAGAAACCCAAACTGAGTCTCCTCCTGAAAAGGTTGGTGGGGCTGTGATGGCCACAGCCCAAACTCAAACTGATATGTGTGTTGTGAAGCCTGAAATTATGGATAACTCCACACAAACTGAGAGCATGGAGGAGGAAGAGAAATCTCCCCCTCACCAGACTTTAGGACAGGATCAGCCTCCTCAGGGAACTGATCTTACCCCTGATGAAGGAACTGCCCCAGAGGTGGTTGGGCCTAGCCTGACAGAACCTCTGATGTCAGTGGACCCTTCTCAGGTGGGACCCAGTCTGGAGCAGGTAACCTGCCCCTCTCTCCCTTGCCTTAGCCAGCCCAGGGCTGCAGAGGACAAGAAGGACAGTGAGACCCAGAGGGCCCCCTGTCAAATAAAGCACCCCCATCAAAAGATTAGGTGCACCAAAACTAGTAGCCCTAGTAAGGTGAAAACTTTAAAAACTCCTGAGGGAGCCCCCTTAAAAACAGTTAGGGACCTCCCACAGATGGATTCTGTTGGGCACAGCCAAACCTGGGACCCAAGGGGCCCAAACCTGAACTGTCCCTCCAGCAAGCCAAACAGAGGGACCCAGCCTCCAGCTTTAGGTAGCCAGAGGTTGACCCTGAGAGCACAGTGCAACTCAGTTAAAGAGAGAAAGGCACACATGGTGGAAGATAATTGGAGGAAGCTAAGGCCTAAATTAGTAGAGCCTCACTTCAATACTCCATATCCAAACCAGCCTTTAACTTTGCATAAACACACCCAAGGTAGTGATTCCCTATGGTGGAGACCCTCTAATACCCCAAGGGTGAGGGACTGCTTAGTGGACCATGAGACAGGGGGTACCCATGCTAGTGCAGGTACTTCCTTATATGGCCACTCAGGCAATATAGGCTTACCTGGCCAAGGATAGCCTTATCTCCTTTCGTTTGGGGGGGGGTTATGTAGGAAGGTGGCTACCTGACTATGGTTACCCCGGATTTTGTGCCTGTGTTTAGCTGGTTTTTTGACTTAGTTGACCTGGTTCCCTGCTAATCAGGGCCCCAGGCCATCTGCTCTCTCTGTAAAATGGATTCCATGTACCCTAGGTACATACCACAATTGGAAATGGACTCCTTGTCAGCCCCTGTATAATGCACTATAGGTGCCCAGGGCATAGGAGCCACCAAGGCCTACCAGGGGCTGCAGCATATCTTTTGCCACCCCTGGCTGGTTCTTAAATTGACACAACTGGCTGATCACTCAGCTGGGGTAAGGTGGTGTAATCACCCCTTGCTTAGGTATAGTATACCTATATCTAAACCTATATCTGGACACATATTAACCTGTGAGCCACTCCTATGGAAGGCCTCATCAATCCTGGAGGCAGAGTGCGTGGTTTCATGTGAGATGGAGCTCTAGCATGAGCTGAGCCTGTCTGCAGCTGTCGGGAACAACTCCCTAAGCTGTTTCAGAATAATGCCATACCATATACTCTTAAGTGCCTTATAATCCTCGCGGTTATATAGCAACTTTGGTTTGGCTTTATCAAAACATGTCGTGTAAGGTGTCATACGATTTGGAATACTATCCCCTCGCCAGTTCTGGCGACGGGGATAGCATTCCACCCCTCTAGAGGGGTAAGACATGTTACTTTGCTTAAATGCGGTTAATTTCAAAAAGGACCTTAGATCCACAAAATGGATGCCTCTGCCACAGACAAGAGTCTGGACCCCTGAAGCTGACCGAAACTCAGCCAAATGGGGCCTGGACAAAGGGTTTCCTGTCACAGGAGGGTGTCACCGCCCTCCAGACAGGAGATAGTGGATTGTAGCAGGGAGGTTTGAAAGAAACCAGACACTGCATGGGGAGCACAAGGCTGCTCCTTGCATAATCCGGCCAAATCGGTTCTGGGGCACTCCAGCCCTTGTGCCAGGGCGGCCTGGATCAAAGGAAGGGGGTGTATCCACCCACTTCCTGGGTCCCACCCATAGGAGGGGACCTAGCAGGTAATCCAGCCCCCAAAATTAGTATAAGACTGGGAGCAGTGCCAATGCACTTTAGATCATCCTGAAATCACCTTTAAACTAAGAAGACGACTGGACTTCGACATTCTGATGAACAGAAGACTGAAGAGCATCTCCCTTGTGGCCTAGTAGGTGCCACCCTGTGAACACAGGCACCACCCAGCACCTCAACGTCTGCTTTGCCGCCGCCTCCCGCCGGAGCCCGAGTGCAGAGCCTGACAAGACCCAGCTTCCCAGACTTCTCCCAGCCCGATCCACAGTCCCTGCAAAGAAGGGACCCGTGGAGGCACCGAGAGACGTGGGAGCGGACATCTTGAAAGACCCCCGAGACGCTGACTGCGCAGCACCCAAAACACCCTCGACTCTGTGCTTTGGGGTTTGAAAAGCCCCACAATCGAGCAGCATTTGCACCAAAGATCAGCCCTCCAGCATCTCCACGTACTGCGTGGGGCCCTTTTGCTTTGTGCCACTCGACTCGCCATCCCGGCCGCTTGTCACGTGGTCAGCGGCCATCTTGGCGACGAAACCTACGATTTACACTGTGGGTCTGGTTGCTCCAGACCTGCCCTCACTCCTGTAGAAAGGAGTACCCGCTCTGACCTTGCTGGTCCGAGTAATAAGCCTTTTTCACTTTCCCCGTGGCTTGCATTAGCCAAGGCTTGTTTGCATCAATCGAGTTGCCGACACCGCCATCAGCTAGAGCCTTCGAGGGACAGCTCGTGATCGACTCCTGGACGTCCTTGACCTCTTCGTGTCCACGTGGCTGCAGAGAGAAGCAACACCTCATCACCTGTTTGCACCCGACTTTGCCTGGTTCCAATCTGGTTCCACGGTGGTCACTGGTCAGTGACTTCGAACACTGTCCCCTCTGCTTTCAGGTCTTCACCACTTCAGATCCACCCTTGGATCCACCGGACACTTCTCCTTCACATCGCCTGCAGCGTCTTCAGCTTCAAGCGCCAAGAACCTGCGTGTCAAAACCCGACGCCACTTCGACCCTGTGCACCCGCTTCCTGTGGGTGAGGTAACTTTGCTCCGCCGGTGTTCCCACACTGGTACACATCTCTAGGGTCTGTGTCTTAAGTTTTGTTCCTCTAGGTTCAGCGGAAGTGTCCTTAAACTTTAACTTTGCAACTTTTACGCACCATTGGTTAACATTGGTGCATGCGTGCGCTTTCCGCACTGCTCCCGAATCCCGTGGGCCTCTCCCGACTTCAGCATTGCTTGTCCTGACTGCTCCCAGCGATTCCCTAGGCCCTAGGCCTAACCACTGCTCGAGTGGCATCTCTTATACCACTTGTTTAGTATATGGTTTGAGTGGCCCCCTGCCCTCATCCATAATTGTGCAACTTTGTATGTTTAAACAGTGCTTTTGATTTAACGCTTGTGCCCCTTTATTCATAAAGAATACTGGGGATTGTTTTTAGTAATAAATACATATATTTTTATAATATATACTTGTGTGGTGTCCTTTCATTTGATATTACAGGATTGTATGTGGTAAAACAGCTCGCTTAACACGACCTCTTAAGTTAAGCCTTTAGGCTGCTTAGTCCATGCTACCCCTAGGATAGCTTGTCTAATAAGGTTGACTTACAACCAGACACCATAAGGGATTGTTTGGTCTGATAATAGGTGGTTCCAGAATTGGAAACATCACCTATCAGGCCAACTTCTCACACCATCCGTAGGTGTGACATTGCTGCACTGCTGTAGAGAAAATGGCATTTTCATTTTCTAGAAGAAAGTTGAACTTTGCAGACTCCACGTTTGCAGAGCTGGATTTTACGGCTACATTTCAATGAACACGCCTTTTTGTTGAAATGAATTGTACAAAGATGGTAAAATAGCACTGCTCCTGCTCGTCTCTATTTAAGACATAAGACAGTCCAAAACTGTGGTAGAGGCCTGTTTTAACCCGTTGAGTGCTTGTGACGAGCTCAGCTCGTCATGAGGCACGGTTGAGCTGCACTCATGACGAGCTGAGCTCGTCACGGCCGTTGGAACGTTTGCACGCGGGGATAATTACCCCGCTGTGCTGAACGTTCCAAAACGGGTGTGGCTGTGACGAGCTTAGCTCGTCATGAGTGCAGCTCCACTGTGCCTCATGACGAGCTGAGCTCGTCACAAGCACAGCGCCACTGCGCGCAGCCCCCATGCCCCCGCACAGCGGGGGGAAAACACCCTGCAGTGAAGGGGTTAAGCTAGCACTTCCACTGTGCACTTTATGTGATATGACCTTTGTATCTTCCTACAAATGCAGCCCGCACGTTATCTGAACAGAACCACCAGCCACCACAAAAGGACACCAGTGCCCCAGGCCGGCTCTAGTGCTGGTTGTACTCAGTGCAACAATCCTTTTTGCCACTCCCCTCAAATGACTTACTTTTCCACTGATTTCCTCACTACCACTCTTCAACAGTGCTCCTCATCTCTCCATAGCCCCTCTCTCACATGCATTACATTTTTTATAGTGGTACTCATGCCAGTGTAGGGAGCCAGAGCACTTTAAATTACAGACACTTTACACAGAGACAATGAATCATACACGTATAAATCAGTCTGTAGGAAATGTCACATAAAACAATTAGGATTACACAGTGTAGGAATCGTGTCATCCATGCTAGTAGGCAGTATATTTTGTGTTTGGTCTACAGAAGTACAAACTCAAGATTTATAATGTGGTTTGGGTTGGCGTCAGTCATAAGAATGTATTTTTACCCAAACAAAACGTTTTTTATCAACATTAGGATAATGAAAGGCTAGAGAAAAACATAACATTCTAACTTATACCATGCAGTTTACATGCAGCTCTTTGATGACACGTCATAGGTCACTCTGTTATATTAGGTTTGTAATTTATGAACTGCAAGTAACAAAATGATGTGACAAAAGCATTAACCCACAGCGCTTGCCACATAAAATACAGTTCTGTGATCTTCATGGTACACATTCTTCCCAGCAGGAATACTAACCCTCTGCACCACTTTATCATGAGTGGAAACTGCCACTGTGAGGTTCCGTGAATTCTGAACCCGTTCCATGAAGGTCATGGTTTCGTTATGAATTTGATATTAGCGAACCGTAACTAGTTAGTGCGGCAAGTATGAGTGTTTTTGTCATGTTAGACTGATGGATTCACTACGTATTTAGGGATTTCGTTCTGAACCCTTGAGTTCCATTTTGTGTATGGCAGCCATTTTGTGGTTGCCCTCACATAGGCCGATGACTGTGGCTGAACAAGTCTTTTAAGTACATGTACACCTTAGCTCCAGTTCGTGCTGACTTCTGAATGACCTGAGCAAACTGACCCTCTTGCCTGAAGTCGACCTTGTTAAACCAGTTCCTGCCCTTTAGCTGATCAAGATTAAGGATCAGAGCACAGGACATCATAAACTTTTATTGCACACAAATATGCCTTATCCTACTCTCACCTGTTTCTGCTCCTTTCTTTATGGTCTATTTACGATTGGGATGTGCCCTTTTTTATTATGGGTTCGTTCAGCCTGTCTTAAGAAGAATGTTGGGTTTGTCCGATGATTGATCATGGGCCGGGTAATTGAAAAGTGGGTTTTACCGTCATGCGATACCTCTGGTGTGGATACATGTGATTGGACAGTTTGTAAATGTAAGGTATTTGTCTGGAATGTGATTTTTGGCATAAAAAGGGATGACTTGCTTTGTAAAATTGAGCAGTCTCCTGAGAACTCATACCGTGATGAATTCTAGGACTTCTGTTACTGGCTGCAGCCAATAGATTTGATCTTTGACGCCACCAAGAAGTTTCCGTGTCTCTGTATTCTAAGACAGGTGGAACCCAAAGACTTTGGTCGTGCCCCTGGCGCCGCTGGGTCCTAAATAACCCGGTTCTTCAGTTGGCGCTTCCAACGTGGGGCGACTTCAGCGGTACCGGTCCAATCCTGAAGATCGTGAGGAGCTTCGTGAGGAAATTCTGGAGGACGGCCACCACTTCATCGACCCTGGCACTTCGAATGTGGACTGAAGGTCTTTTCTGCGAGGCTTCCCGCTTTCCTGACGCAAACGAAGGACTGCTGCCCTGACTGTCGCCCTGTCTTGGACCCATTTGTGATGCTTTGTATGGCGCGACGATAGACGGGTCTTCTGGTGGCGTGACTGATACCTCAGTTAAGTATAAGTGGGTCGCTCCCAGTCCTTAGTTTTTGATTCTTAGTTTGTTTGGTCCTTAGTTTTGATTTGAAAATTGCAATTTCCAAAGCCGAGGGTCTTGTATATTTACGAGTGTATCGGTAGAGATAATCCCTTGAAGTTTGAAGCTCGATTAGTGAGCGAAGATGCCTAATCGTAGCAAATTTGGTACTTGGTTTGGTTGTGGTTGCAACAGGGATTCCCGATTGGAGGATTCGTGTCCGATACCTCCGGTTGGAACTCCGACTTATGAGCTCTATTCTAAACACGGCGTGGGCCCCATTACGTTCAATGAAGTATGGGTCCACTACACTAGAAAAGATGGTGTCTTACAATGGCCCCAACATGGTAGCTTTAATATAGAGATTTTAGACAATTTAGAAACTAAATTATTTAGGAAGAAAGCCCGGCCGGCAATGTTTGACTCCTCTCGCCTTTGGCGTAAAGAAGCCAGACAACGAGAAATTAAACAGGCTAAAAGAGATAAAAGAGAAAAGGATGTATAAAAAATGCAAGCTGCTAGGCAGTTTAAAGAAAACAAAGAAGATAAAGCAATTGAGGTGTCAGATAGGCAACATAATATGACTATTGATAAATGTTATCCAGCATTGCCACCTATTCTTGAGAATGCAACGAAGGACCCTGAGAAGGATCCTTTGATGTCACATTTGTTGAGATTGCCACCCCCTTATGCACAGAGTGCTACGGCACCTCCGCAACCTCCAGTTGTACAACCTCTTGTTGCTGCTCAACCACCGGCTCCTCCTCAGCTGGTTCTTCCTCCCACGGCGCAGCCCCCTCTGGGGCCGCCGACTTTGCTATCGGTTCTGTCTAGAACTACTTTGCCTTATTCTCCTGTACCTTCAACTTCTCTTGCTACTAACCCTACGCTTCTATCACCTCAAAATACTTTGTCTCCTGTCCTTATGACAGCTTCTCCTTCTGCTCGACAATGAATGACTGATACTGTTACTGGTCTTTTGTCTCCTTTCTTTGGGTCATTGAGTATGACCCCTGTTTCTGCACGTAAACAAATGCGTAGTCAGCTACCTGGTCCCGAAGAATGGGCAGTGTTAGATCTCTTGGCTCGCAGATGGGTTTCGAATGTTTCGAGGTATAACTTAGAGTCAGTTATGGATGTTTTCCAGCAGTGGGAAGCACCCAAGCAAAGGTATGTTTTTGAAGTTATTAGTACTTTCCTTCATGAGGAATGGGAAAATAATGATTTGGGTTCAGTCCCTGTAGAATTGCTAAATGTCCAGTCTGAATTTGCGAAAGGGACGATAGTGGGTCCCGGAATTGAGAATGCAGTTACGATGGTACTTGCGTTAAGGAGCGATTTCCCTTCTCAGCGACTGTTTGAACCTGATTCCACAGTTAGGAGGAAAGTGAGACAGTATCCGATGAGAGAAGTTCCTCCAGTATGGCACGATGAGGTAGCTGCTGGTGCGAATAATGTTCCCCCAGCTATACCAGCACATTTTCAAAGAGTATGGGTACATGTGCCATGGAAGAGAGTAGAAGTTTTGGCCCTTAAACAGTCTTTACCTGATCCCCGTAAAAATTCAGCTGGCTATTATAAAGAATTGTCCTAGACAGTAGATACGTGTATCATGAATTTAGCTGACATAGACATGTTGATGGGTAATGTCGTTCCGCAACCTTTGTGGGCAAAGATTCGTCATGAGGATCATGCAGTTGAATTAGGTGACACATGGCTCAATATTGCTGCTGCGGATGCTAGACAGGTTGGTGGTGCTAAACCTGAGGCCCTAGTGGCAGATCTACCTGGCAGAATTATAGATCTTATGAAAACGATGATGCCAGCGTTACGAGTAAATTGGGACAAGTTAGCAGCTTGTAAGCAGAAGAAGGACGAAAGTGTATCTGATTTCTTCACTAGGTTTGAAGAGACATTTATAGATCATAGTGGTCAGGATATGAGTACGGAAGGTGGGCAGAGATTGTTCGTAGATAAGTTTGTCTTTAACTTACTTCCTGAACTGTGTAATAAGTTGAAACATTCCGAGAGTTCTTGGGCTGTTTCCTCGTCGGCCCAGATATTGGCGACTGCACAGTACTACGAGAATAGGGACAAGGATGAGAAAGAAAGAGTAGAGAAAAAGACCAAAGACTTAAAGACAAAGGTTCTTTTGCAGCAGGCGTATTCGCCTCGCTTGAATCAGCAAGAGTCACAGCAACGCCCACAGTTTCAGCAACCTACCCCATTTCAGAGACCGCCACAGAACGCTGGGTATTTTCCTCCAAGACCACCCTTGGGTTTAAATCAGTGTGCGTATTGTAGGGAGGAAGGCCATTATAAAAATGAGTGCCCTGTGTTACGACAACGCGCGAGTGGTATGCCGGCCCGAGAGGCCGTGGTGGTTTTCAGCAAGTGTCTAGGGGTAGAGGATGTGGTGCGTTTCCTCAGAACGAACGTACCTTTCCCCTACAGAATTCTATGAATTGTTTTGATCAACAGAAAATTGCATCTGGTCAGTCGACTCAGTACTATGCTGATGACTATTATGTTGAGAGTGAGAATGCTGAATATAATGATTGCTAGGACAGCCATGGACAAAGAGAGGGAGTAGTGTCGGTTCCAGTAGATCAGCGTGGGCCTTATGTTGCAGTAGCCACATCGGGTGTGGTAGAGCCTTTTCTTTTGGATACTGGTGCAGCGAAGAGTTCTATCATGCACTCTAAACTCCCTGGCCCATCTTTGTCTGGCTTAACGAATGTTTCGGTAGGATTCTCTGGCGCCCCAGTTCGTAATCCAGTTTCTAGTCCCTTGTCTCTTTCTATAGGGCCTTGTGAATTGGAAGCGCCTCTCATTTTAACGACAGGTTGTGGTGAGAATTTGTTGGGTTTGGATTTGTTGAAAAGGTTGCATGCAACATTACGTTGTTCTCCTGCGGGAGTACAGCTTACATTGGGTAAGAAAGTGATCTCTCCGATGTATTTGGCTAAAGATCGGCTTCCACCGGAATTGCGTTCTCTCCCTGATACTCTTTGGGCTACTGGTCCTAATGATGTGGGTCTTTTGGAGATTCCACTTTATGTTGTAACGCTTAAAGCGAATGTTAAAATGCCGCGTATTCCCCAATATCGGATTTCTAGCGATGGTGAAAGAGCGCTTTTAGCGATCATCTATGATTTGATTGAGAAAGATGTGATTGAAGAAACGAGAGGTAATGTGTGTAACAGTCCTGTTTTGCCTGTCCTGAAACGCACTGACTCTTCTGAGCCACCTGTTTACATGTTTGTGATCGATCTTACGGAGGTTAACAAGATTGTTGTGCCACAGTTTCCAGTTGTTCCGGATATTACTGCTTTGTTGACTTTGATTCCTGCTTCAGCTGCCTGGTTTTCGGTTATAGATCTGAAGAATGCTTTCTTCAGCATTCCAATTGCCGTGGAAAGTAGAGATATTTTTGGCTTCTCTTTAGGAGGCCGAAGCTTCCGGTTTAAGAGAGCTCCCCAAGGCTATTGCGAAAGTCCTTCTATTTATAGCCAGGCTTTGAAGACGCAGCTTGATACTCTTGTGTTGCCTGCTGGTGCTGCTCTTATTCAGTATGTGGATGATCTGTTAGTGGCCGCTGATGATGAGAAAACTTGTAAAGAAGCTGCTCTTTCTTTGTTGCGACATTTGTCGGACTTGCAGGAATGCAGGTAAAACCGAGGTGTTACTCCTGGGTAAGGACACTAGCGGCTGGAACGACCATTGGTGGCCCCCTTTGCTGGGCCCCACCCCCCCTCCCAAATCCCTGGTAAAAAACCTAGGAGTATGGTTGGACTCTGCACTGAATTACCAGTCGCATACCAAAAAAATAGCAGCTACTTGTATTGGTTTGCTGAGAAGCCTTAACCCCATCTTAGGCTTCTTTGACCCCAAGACAAGACAACTCATTGTCCAAGCCACCATCCTTGCCCAGCTGGATTATGCGAACGTCCTTTTACTGGGCGCTAACAAAGCTGAGATAACCAGATTCCAGCGGATTCAGAACCCAGCGGCCAGGGCAATTGTAGGCCTGCCCAGAAGATGCTTGGCTAGAGCCACCATACAAAGGCTCCATTGGCTGCCCATGGAGGCTCGCATCCAGTTTAAGGCTCTTACCATCGCTTTTAAAATCCTTAGAACTGACGGCCCCGAACTTCTCCGATCATTGCTAACACCTTACACTCCCCAACGCAATCTTCGCTCCATGGGCCAACACCTAGTAGTGGTCCCCCGCACGAAGTTCTGCCGTAGTGGAGGTCGCTCCTTCAGGCTAATAGGAGCAAAATTATGGAACTCTTTGCCCCTCCACATTCGTTGCCTCAACAACCTGTTCGCTTTTCGTAAAGCAGTGAAAACGCACCTCTTTTCACTTCTGTAGTCTCGTCTCCTCCCCCCCCTCTCCTCAGTTGGTTATGCTATGGTTCTTAGCGCCGGGACGCCCCGTTGCTGGGGCAGCTGTCGCGCTCAACAAAACTGATAACATAACATAACATAACATAAAGTGTCACCTTCTAAGTTGCAGTATTGTTGCCAAGAAGTGACCTACTTAGGTCATCTCTTGTCAAAGGAGGGAAGAAGGTTGACCCCAGAACGAATTCAAGCAATTGCGCAAATGACTGTGCCAAATACGCAGCGAGAGATACGTGCTTTTCTGGGTATCACATCGTATTGTAGGCAGTGGATTCCGAATTTTTCTCTGCTGGCCAAACCTCTGTTGGCATTGATCTTCCGTGGTCTGACGATTGTCAGAAGAGTTTTTCTGAATTGCGTGATGCGTTGTGTTCTGCTCCTGTGTTGGGTACTCCAGACTATAGCAAGCCTTTTACGTTGTATGTGCACGAGAGAAAGGGATGTGCGTTGTCAGTGTTGACACAATCTTTTGGGGACAAGCTGCGTCCATGCGCGTATTTTTCATCAACATTAGATCCGGTAGCTAGAGTGTTGCCGAGTTGTTTGAGAGCTACAGCCGCAGCGGCTGTTTCTATCCGACAGTCTGCTGGACTGGTGATGGATAATACGTTGATTGTGATGGTTCCACATGCAGTGAATACCTTGTTAAATCGTACCAAGACTCAACACCTTACTAGTGCGAGGTTGTCGGGTTATGAATTGATGCTTTTGGCTAGTCATGTGCACATCAAGCGGTGCAATGTACTAAATCCAGCGACATTGTTGCCGATCTCTGTAGATACAGATGATCAGGAACAGCACAATTGTTTTCTGAGGACGGAAGAGGAGACGAAGGGTAGGATCGATTTAAAAGATTCTCCTCTTCCGGATCCTCATGGTACACTATGGGTTGATGGTTCATGCTACAAGCTCCCGAATGGTGATACGACTGCAGGATATGCCGTGACGACATTAAGCACAGTTGTTGAGACTGCACGAGTGAGCTATAATTCAGCACAAGCAGCGGAATTGATTGCATTAACGAGAGCGTGTGTTTTGTCTGAAGGAAAGAGAGTGAATGTGTATACCGATAGTCAGTATGCGTTTGGTGTTGCCCATAGTTTCGGACGTTTGTGGAAAGAAAGGGGATTCTTGTCATCCCATGGGACTAAGATTCAGCATGGACAGTTGGTGAATGAACTTCTCGAGTCACTTACTTTGCCGAAGCAAGTTGCGATTGTGAAGTGTAGTGCTCATCGGAAGGTTACGGATGATGTTGGCCGTGGTAATGCGTTTGCGGATGAAGTTGAGAAAGACACAGCAAGAAGTCTGATGAGTCGAATGTATGTGGCAGGCCCTGCAAGATGGATTGGTGATGTTGGAATGTGCGAAGATACGATTGAGAGTGTGAAATCGATACAGGCTGAAGCTACTGAAAGTGAGAAGAATGTTTGGAGAGAAACTACGGGAAGATTGGATTCGACTGGTTGTTGTGTTGAATTGTCAGAACACCAAAGATGGATGTTGCCAGATGCGTACGTGCTTGCAGTGGTTACTATGGCACATGGTTTGTCTCACATCAGTGTGAAAGGGATTTGTAAGTTGTTGGCTCCAGTATGGCAGAATGCTGGAATTCCCAAATGTGCGGAGAATGTGGTCAAGAATTGCATGGTGTGTTTGATGTATAATCTTGGCAAGGGAACCCCAACTCCAGCTGGTCACTTTGCTCCTCCGACGTATCCGTTCGAGGTTTTGCAATTGGATTTCATCCACATGGAAAGGTGCAATAATTTAAAGTATGTCCTTGTAGTTGTTTGCGCCTTTTCTAGATGGGTAGAAGCATACCCCCTAAGAGATAATACTGCCTCGTCCACTGCTAAAGTCCTGGTCAAAGAATATTTCCCTAGGTTTGGGTTGCCAAGGATGGTATGGAGTGATAATGGAAGTGAATTCGTGGGGAAGGTGATGAAGAGAGTGTGTGAAGGGTTGGGAATTCACCAGAAATTCCACGCTGCGGATCATCCCCAATCAGCTGGTTTAGTGGAATGCTATAATGGCACCCTAAAGGTGAAACTGGGCAAGATTCAAGCGAGCACTGGTCTCCGATGGCCCGATGCTTTACCGTTGGCACTTTTGTCAACTAGAACTACAGTACATTCCCGAATAGGTCTTAGTCCCTATGAGATAGTTTTTGGCCGTCCGGCAAATGTGTGGGAAGTGCCGAGGCCAACGAAGTTCAGTGACATTGATTATCCTATGCTAGTGGACTACTTGTATGACTTAACGACTAAATTACGTGTCTTGCATCAACAGGTTCATGATAAATTGCCGCCAGCTTCTGTGGATCCAGGTCACACCCTCAATCCTGGTGACTGGATTTTGGTGAAGAACTTTCAGCGAACCAAGAATGATCAGCCCCGCTGGACCGGCCCACACCAAGTCTTGTTGTCTACGAGGACTTCAGTAAAGGTTTTCGGGAAGAAAAACTGGATCCACGGCGTACATTGTAAGAGGGCGCCGTTGCCTCTGCCGTACGACCAGTGGGTCCGTGAAGGTATTGCAGATTCAGAGACTGAAAGGGTGCCGAAGTTTGCACCGTTTAGCTATGCTGAGTTGGTGTGGAGAAGCTCCGAGAAAGAAGATGACGATGTCCTTCAAGAAGCTGTGCCTGTCTCTCAAAGATTAGACACTACTGAACCTAAACTGTTGTTTCAGCCTCAAACGAGGCCTGGAAAAGAGCGTTATAATCTACGTCCTAGAAACAATGGACTAATAAAATAAATGAATTCCTTTTTTTGATTTTTGGAACTGAACTCTCTCAGGAATTGAACTCTCTCAGCCAAGAAACTTTTTTTGGTATATTTTTGTGAACCACCATCCGGGTTCAGCTGTAGGGTCACGGTGTAAAGACTAGAGAGTGCAAGCCGAAGACGCAAGGTCGACGGTTCTGGTTGGTCTAAGGGAGTTCCCTGGGCTGACAGAAGCATTCCTTAGCAGAAGAAAAACAACCGCTGTGAACAGCATCAGTTAGAGGATGGAGTTTTTTGAGATTGAGAGAGCCGTTGAGAAAAAGAACTTTAAGAAGAAACTGTGTAAAATTATGCATAGCAAATGTTTTCTGATCACATGTCTTTTGATGTTTTTTAGCATGACGTTAGCTTTGGTGGGTTGGTTTGTATTTTCTCTTCAACTGATTTCTGCACCCATTTCCCAACCTACGACTTTACCTGCTACTACTTCCTTGCATTCTTTTCATACTTTACCTGAACCCGAACAGATTAGTAGGTCGGAATTTGTGAATAATTCCTTTGTGAAACTTCTCCATCAACACCAGTTAGTAGTAAACACCACTAATTGTTGGGTGTGTGGTCTTATGCCACATACTATGGATAGAGGTATTCCTTATCTGGTTCTGCCACTCATTTACAATGGGTCCGTATGGGCATATCAGACGATGTGTATTTATGCCATCGAAATCTATCCCCTGCCTTCCATGAGAGATAACTCAAGTAATAAAGCCTTGGTGAAGGGAATTACAGATATGAGTAGAGATATCGAAACGTATAAGACTATTCCCAAGTATGAGTTATTAGCATATGTTGGTTGGAATGCAACCGGATATAGTATTAGTCTGGGTGAGAAGCAGAGACGAAAAAGGTCACCTCCGATTTGGATTTTACCCCATCGTGGTCATTTTTGTCTGCAAGGGAAAGGCAAGAATCCGAGAGCTCAGTTAGGGAAGAGTATTTGTACTCAGACGTATGTCTTTGTATGCCAAACTTCCCCACCGTTTTTAGCAGCTAAGGGCACGTATTTTGTCTGCTATGATAGAGCATATACATGGTTGCCCCCTGATTTTTCGGGAACATGTTATGTTGCATATTTGTTGCCTCCTACGTATACTGCTGCTGTAGATTACCACAGAAAGAGAGTCGTTAGGGGTGTCTTCAGTAAGGAAGATGCCACTGGACAAGAAGTGGGAGACTTTTTCAAAGGTTTCCTACCGTTTTGGGGACCTATGGCAAACAGTAGAAACCTACAGCAATTAACGAGAGTGGTTGAATCCACCATAAATGAAACTGCTGGTGGCCTTAGTAATCTGACAGCTGAGCTTCAAGCGGACCGCCTTATGCCGTTACAGAATCTAATGGTTTTAGACGTCATACTTGCAGATCGAGGTGGGGTATGTAAAGTGATCCAATTGAGTTGCTGCGTTTTCATACCAAACAATGCTCCTACAGTATACCAAGCAATTTCTAAGTTACATAAGATCTCCGAGTCTATAAATGTGGATAAAGGAGATTGGTCGTTGAGTGGATGGTTTTGGGAACTGTTATCGACCTGGGGATGGAAGATTCTGATGATCATTGGGATGGCTTTAGCGATTCTTTTCCTGTCTGTCTTTGTGTGCAGTGCGCTCCTGCTATATGTGGCCTCTGTGCTACTAAGTGTGCAAGGAGACCTGTCCCAAGAGAGGTACTAAGTAATAGGATTATGTTCCAGCAACATCTTGATGATCTGATGAATATAGTCCTGGATTCAGATTGACGTGAGTTTAGGTTATTGCCTATGTAAGGGCAAGAGGAGGGTCTGAGGTTCCGTGAATTCTGAACCCGTTCCATAAAGGTCATGGTTTCGTTATGAATTTGATATTAGCGAACCGTAACTAGTTAGTGCGGCAAGTATGAGTGTTTTCGTCATGTTAGACTGATGGATTCACTACGTATTTAGGGATTTCGTTCTGAACCCTTGGGTTTCATTTTGTGTATGGCAGCCATTTTGTGGTTGCCCTCACATAGGCCGATGACTGTGGCTGAACAAGTCTTTTAAGTACATGTACACCTTAGCTCCAGTTTGTGCTGACTTCTGAATGACCTGAGCAAACTGACCCTCTTGCCTGAAGCCGACCTTGTTAAACCAGTTCCTGCCCTTTAGCTGATCAAGATTAAGGATCAGAGCACAGGACATCATAAACTTTTATTGCACACAAATATGCCTTATCCTACTCTCACCTGTTTCTGCTCCTTTCTTTATGGTCTATTTACGATTGGGATGTGCCCTTTTTTATTATAGGTTCGTTCAGCTTGTCTTAAGAAGAATGTTGGGTTTGTCCGATGATTGATCATGGGCCGGGTAATTGAAAAGTGGGTTTTACCGTCATGCGATACCTCTGGTGTGGATACATGTGATTGGACAGTTTGTAAATGTAAGGTATTTGTCTGGCATGAGATTTTTGGCTTAAAAAGGGATGACTTGCTTTGTAAAATTGAGCAGTCTCCTGAGAACTCATACCGTGATGACTTCTAGGACTTCTGTTACTGGCTGCAGCCAATAAATTTGATATTTGACGCCACCAAGAAGTTTCCGTGTCTCTGTATTCTAAGACAGGTGGAACCCAAAGACTTTGGGCGTGCCCCTGGCGCCGCTGGGTCCTAAATAACCTGGTTCTTCAGTTTTTTTTATTGCCTGAAACTGTTGGACATACAAAGAATTCTGCAGCAGGTGCTTTTATACCCATAAATTATTTTTAAAGACAGCGCCCCCACCAGATCAGCACCAGGTGCGGCTGCACCGATCGCACTGCCCTAAAGCCGACACTGCGGGTGTCATTGACGTAAAGGGTCTTTCTGAAGCCATCCACTGGTCTCACCAATTACAAGCCATACTCACAACAGAGGACTTACTCAAGACCATAAAGAGCATCCACTCAGGAGTCCCGTCGGATCCTTGCCTGCACCATATCTTCCACAGAGCAGCCGCCGCCATCGCCCCCTCAGCCTCGCCGCACCATCAACAATTCCATCAAAACTGCCACCTTCCCCAATGACTGGAAACACGCCAAGATCAACCAAACTGCTTAAGAAGCCATCCTCAGACCTGACAGACCTCAAGAACTTCAGACCCATCTCGCTCCTCGCCTTCGCAGCCAAGGTTATCAGGAAGGTCATCAACGCCAACCTCTCTGAGTTTGTTGGAGTAAACCGCTTCCTGAACACCTTCCCACAGCACGGAAAACGCACCCCTCGCCACCACCATGACATCCGCACCCTCCTCGACGGAGTCGTGACTGTAGCATTGATCCTACTGGACCTCCCGGCCACCTTTAACACTGTCTCCCAAAGCACCCTAATCACGAAACTCCACGATGACATCATCTGCGACAAGTCACCGGACTGGATCCACTCCTTCCTCAACGGTCGGACACAGCGAGTTAGACTACCCCCGTTCTTCTCAGAATCTATTGGGATCCGCTGCGGAGTGCCCCAGGGTTCCTCCCTGAGCCCCACCCTCTTTGACATCTAAATGGCCCCCTTTGCAGACATGGTTAGAAGCCACGGACTCAACAGCGTCTCCTACACCGACAACACCCAGATGATCCTCTCCCTCACCACGAACCCACTACCGCCAGAATCAACTTCCACAACGGAATGAAGGCTGTCGCCACATGGATGAAAGACAGCTGCCTCAAGCTCGACTCGGACAGGACCGAAGTATTTATTCTGGGTCCCACCCTTTCAGCCTGAGACATTCCTGGTAGCCAATCGCTCTGGGACCCTCTCCCATCCCTACAGACCACGCATGCAACCTTGGACCCATACTGGACTCACCTCTCTCAATGAATCACCAAATCAACACAGTTTGCTCAGCCTGCTTCTACACACTCTGCCTGCTTCGAAAGACATTCAGATGGATCCCCACTGTATCAAGAAAGACTGTTACCCATGCACTCATCCCTAGCAGACTCGACTACATAAATGCCGGCGTTCTCCAGAAACAGCTCAAGAAACTACTGAACGTCAAAAACGCCAACTCAAACTGGTCCTCGACATGCCCCACCACCGCAGCGACATCCAACTACACCTCTGACAACTCTACTGGCTCCCAGTCAACAAGAGAATCACCTTCAAGCTCCTCATACATTCCTACATAGCTCTCTACAACATAGGGCCAGCATACCTGAACCACCGCCCCGCATTCCATATTCCCGCCAGACAACTCTGTTCCGCCCATCGCACCCTGGCCTCTGTCCCTAGGATCCACAAGACCAGAACTGGGGAAAGTAATTTCTAGTACCTCGCCACCAAGAACTGGAACACCATGACCCTCGACCTCGGGCATGCTGCTTATTTCAGGGTCTGGACTTTGAGCCCTAAGGTATGTAGGTACTGTAATTGTATTTGTATAAGAACTTCCTACCCCTGATGATGCGCCAAAGTTCTTTTCGACGAGCAGCACGCTACACTGGAACCCAAAAACAATTAGTGGGGAATTAGAATATGGAAATATGAATGAATTTGAACAGTGGACATGTGAATTTGTTAGTTGGATTGAAAAGGATAATAGAGGACCAGAAGAGGGAAGGGTCTAAAGAGTGTTTATTGGGAGATCATAGTAGTAGGAGGATATTTGGAATAAGGAAAGGAAAGATGGAGGAGAAAAGAGTATCTAGAAATGGATAAGGGAGATCAAAGTAGTAAATGAGGCCTCGGATGAGTCTAGGGAGGGATACATGAGGGTAGAATTTAGAACCATTTGTATGTGAGATCTTAGTAGTAAATTGAGTTTTGGGGTGATGTAAGGAGGGAAGAGTCCAGAAAGTGTTATTTTGTCATCTATAGTAGTATAATGAGGTTTGTGATAAGTCAGGGAGTGGAGGTAGAGGCTATATTGAGAGAGTTATAGGTTGAAACATAGGGTAGTGCATTGGAGAGTCTCGAAAGTTATTGTTTTTTTACAGTAAGAGTAAAGTAGCAAATATATAAATACATAAGTACATGGAAGGAATACATGTATAAGGAAGGTACTATATCAATCAATCAATCAATCATGCCATTTGTATAGCGCACTACTCACCCGGGAGGGTCTCAAGGCGCTTGGGGGAGGGGGGTATGCTACTGCTCGAACAGCCAGGTCTTGAGTTGTTTTCTGAAGGTGAGATGGTCCTTGGTCAGCCGAAGGTGGATGGGGAGGGAGTTCCACGTCTTGGCAGCCAGGTAAGAGAAGGATCTTCCTCCGGCGGTTGCTCTTCGGATGCGTGGTACGGCTGCTAGGGCAAGGCTGGTGAACCGTAACTGATGGGTGGGCGTGTAGAAGGTCAGGCGGTCGTTGAGGTACTTGGGGCCCAGGTCGTGGAGAGATTTGTGTGCGTGGGTGAGGAGCCGGAACGTGATCCTCTTGTCGACGGGGAGCCAGTGCAGGTTCCTCAGGTGGCTGGAGATGTGGCTGCGTCGGGGGACATCCAGGATGAGTCGGGCGGAGGCGTTCTGGATGCGCTGGAGTCTTTTCTGTAGCTTGGCTGTGGTTCCGGCGTAGAGGGCGTTTCCGTAGTCCAGACGGCAGGTGACGAGTGCCTGGGTGACAGTCTTCCTGGTCTCGGTCGGGATCCAGCGGAAGATCTTGCGAAGCATACGCAGGGTGTTGAAACACGATGAGGAGACGGCGTTCACTTGTCTGGTCATCGAGAGGAAGGAGTCCAGGATGAAGCCCAGGTTGCGTGCGTGGTCGGTTGGCTTGGGTGCGGTGCCCAGGGCTGGGGGTCACCAGGAGTCGTCCCAGGCGGAGGGCGAGGATCCCAGGATGAGGACTTCCGTCTTGTCCGTGTTCAGTTTCAGGCGGCTGTCCTTCATCCACTCGGCGACGTCTTTCATCCCTTCGTGTAGGCAGGTTCTGGCGGTGTCGGGGTCTCTGGTGAGGGAGAGGATCAGCTGGGTGTCGTCGGCGTAAGAGATGATGTTGAGGTTGTGCTGGCGTGCGATGGCTGCAAGAGGTCTCATGTAGACATTGAAGAGGGTGGGGCTGAGTGAAGATCCTTGCGGGATGCCGCAGATGACTTCGGTGGCCTCGGAGCGAAATGGGGGGAGGCGGACTCTTTGGGTTCTTCCAGCGAGGAACGAGATGGTCCACTCCAGTGCCTTCTCTTGGATACCGATGTTGTTGAGGCGCTGGACTAGGGTGCGGTGGCAGACAGTGTCGAACGCAACGGAGAGGTCCAGGAGGATGAGGGCCACTGTTTCTCCTTTGTCGAGCAGGGTCCGGATGTCGTCGGTGGCTGCGATGAGGGCGGTCTCGGTGCTGTGGTTGGCTCTGAATCCGGACTGCGACGGGTCGAGGGATCCGTTCGTCTCGAGGAAGGCGGTCAGCTGTCTGTTGACGATCTTCTCGATGACTTTAGCAGGAAAAGGGAGGAGCGAGATGGGGCGGAAGTTCTTGAGGTCGGTGGGGTCCGCTGTAGGTTTCTTCAGGAGGGCGTTGAGCTCGGCGTGCTTCCAGCTCTCCGGGAAGGTGGCGGTGTTGAATGAGGTGTTGATGATGTTCCGGAGTTGGGGTGCGATGGTGGAGTCGGCCTTGTTGAAGACGTGGTGTGGGCAGGGGTCGGTCGGTGATCCGGAGTGGATGGTGTTCATCGTGCGGGCTGTGTCTTCGGTGGTCACCGTGGTCCAGGTGCGGAGGGTGGCGGTGGGGGGCGTTGGTTCGACGGTTGGGTGCCTGGGTGGTGCGCCGAAGCTGTTGTGGATGTCGGCGATCTTGCGGTGGAAGAACGAGGCGAGAGAGTTGCAGAGGTCTTGTGACGGAGTGATGTCATTGGTGCCGGTGCTGGGGTTGGAGAACTCCTTCACGATGGTGAAGAGCTCTTTGCTGTCGTGGGCGTTGTTGTCCAGTCATTCCTTCAGGGATTTCTTCTTGGTGGTGCGGATGAGTTGGTGGTGCTTGCGGGTCGCGTGTTTGAGGGCGGTCATGTTGTCGGTGGTCCGGTCGAGGCGCCAGGCTTTCTCGAGGGTGCGGCAGGCCTTCTTGGAGTCCTTGAGTTCGTCGGAGAACCAGGATGCCTTCTTGCTTCTGGGTCTGCTGGGCGGGTTCTTTAGTGGCGCGAGGTCGTCGGCGCAGGCGGTCAGCCACTGTGTGAAGTTGCGGGCTGCTTCGTTGGGGTCCGTTGTGTAGGCGGGTGGGCTCTGGTTGAGGGAGGTGGTGAGCTGGTCCGCGGTGATCTTGCTCCAGTTCCTGTGAAGTACCTGTTGCGGGTGGTGGTGGGTCGTGGATCTTTTGAAGCTGAAGTGGACGCAGCTGTGGTCAGTCCAGTGGAGTCCGGTGGCGTGGCTGAAGGTGATGTCCTTGCTGGAAGAGAAGACGGGATCAAGCGTGTGGCCGGCGTAGTGGGTGGGGGGGTTGACCAGTTGCTTGAGTCCGAGGTTGGCGATGTTTTCCAGCAGGGCGGTGGTGCTACGGTCCTCGTTGTTCTCCAGGTGGAAGTTGAGGTCCCCTAGTAGGATGTAGTCAGCGGAGGGGAGGGCGTGTGGGCTGATGAAGTCCGCGATGTCTTCGCTGAATTGTGTGCGTGGTCCCGGGGGTCTGTAGACGAGGGTGCCTCTGAGGGTCGTCTTAGGGTCAATCAATCAATCAATCAATGACACTTATAAAGCGCGCTACATACCCGTAGGGTCTCAAGGCGCTGGGGGGGGGGGAGTGCCGCTACTGCTCGAACAGCCAGGTCTTCAGCTTCTTCCTGAAGGAGAGGTGGTCTTGGGTCAGGCGCAGGTCGGTCGGGAGGGAGTTCCAGGTCTTGGCGGCCAGGTAGGAGAAGGACCTTCCTCCTGTAGTTGCTCTTCGGATGCGGGGGACGGCGGCGAGGGCGTGGTTGGCTGATCGGAGGTGGCGTTTGGGAGCGTAGAAGTTGACTCGGCTGTTGAGGTAGCTCGGGCCTTGGTCGTGTAGGGCTTTGTGTGCGTGGGTGAGGAGGCGGAAGGTGATTCTTTTGTTGACGGGGAGCCAGTGAAGGTCTTTCAGATGTCCGGAGATGTGACTGGTTCGTGGGATGTCGAGGATGAGTCTGGCTGAGGCGTTCTGGATCCGCTGGAGTCTCTTCTGGAGCTTGGCGGTGGTACCGGCGTAGAGGGCGTTGCCGTAGTCCAGTCGGCTGGTGACGAGGGCCTGGGTGACGGTCTTCCTGGTCTCGGTGGGGATCCACCAGAAGATCTTCCGTAGCATGCGTAGGATGTTGAAGCACGCCGAGGAGACGTTGTTGACTTGCCTGGTCATGGAGAGGGAGGAGTCCAGGATGACGCCCAGGTTTCGTGCATGGTCAGTCGGTTTGGGTGCGGTGCCCAGGGCGGGGGGCCACCAGGAGTCGTCCCAGGCGGAGGGTGAGGAGCCCAGGATGAGGACCTCTGTCTTGTCCGAGTTCAGTTTCAGGCGGCTGGTCGTCATCCACTCGGCTACCTCTTTCATCCCTTCGTGCAGGTTGGCTCTGGCGGCGGCGGGGTGTGTTGTGGATTTCATAGTGTTAAATAATGGGTAATTTTCTTTTTATTATCTTTGTTAATAATAATATATTTAAATGTACTTATATTTATTATGTTAATATTGGAAATTAAATTTAATAAAAATGTTGATGGTTTTGTTTTTTATTCTTTTGGGATCCAACGCTTTCCCTCCTGTTGCACTCACTGGACAGGGAGAGGATCAGCTGGGTGTCGTCGGCGTAGGAGATTATGCTGAGGTTGTGTTTGCGTACGATGGCCGCAAGGGGGCTCATGTAGACGTTGAAGAGGGTGGGGCTCAGAGATGATCCTTGGGGGACGCCGCAGATGACTTCGGAGGCCTCTGACTTGTACGGTGGTAGGCGGACTCTCTGTGTTCTTCCGTCGAGGAAGGAGATGATCCATTCCAGCGCCTTGTCCTGGATGCCGATGTTGCTGAGGCGCCGTACTAGGGTGCGGTGGCAGACCGTGTCGAATGCCGCGGAGAGGTCTAGGAGGATGAGGGCCGCTGTTTCTCCATTGTCCATCAGGGCTCGGATGTCATCGGTGGCGGCGATGAGGGCGGTCTCGGTGCTGTGGTTGGCTCTGAAGCCGGACTGTGAGGGGTCGAGGGATCCGTTCGTCTCGAGGAAGGCGGCCATCTGCTTGTTGACGGTCTTCTCGATGACTTTGGCTGGAAACGGGAGGAGCGAGATGGGGCGGTAATTCTTGAGTTCGGTGGGGTCCGCTGTGGGTTTCTTGAGAAGAGCGCTGAGTTCGGCGTGCTTCCAGCTCTCGGGGAAGGTGGCGGTGTCGAAGGATGTGTTGATGATGTCTCGCAGGTGGGGTGCGATGACAGCGTCGGCCTTGTTGAAGACGTGGTGAGGGCAGGGGTCGGTCGGTGATC
This sequence comes from Lissotriton helveticus, assembly GCF_964261635.1. NCBI lineage: Eukaryota > Metazoa > Chordata > Amphibia > Caudata > Salamandridae > Lissotriton > Lissotriton helveticus. Next base: position 118,749,574 of record NC_136061.1, read on the forward strand.
CGGAGTGGATGGAGTTCATCGTGCGGATGGTGTCTTCGGTGCTGATCGGGGTCCAGGCGTGGAGGGTGGTGGTGGGGGGTGGTTGTTCGGTCATGGTGTGCGTTGGTTGGTTGTTGAAGCTGTTGTGTATGTCGGCGATCTTGTTGTGGAAGTATGAAGCGAGGGAGTTGCAGAGGTCTTGCGATGGGGTGATGTCGTTAGGGTCGGTGTGAATCTGGAAGTGGAGGTGCTCGGCGGCGGCGAAGGTGTCGTTGGAGTCGGTCGTGATGCGGATGGTGTTCTTGTGGACGATGGCGATGCCTCCTCCGGTGTGGTTGATGCGGTCCCTCCTGATGATCTTCCGGGATCGCCGCAAAAATATCGTGGGGAAGAAATATCGACAACAAAAATATAGTTGACAAGAATATTGACTGATAGGTAAGTAATATCGATTACATAAATATCTTTGTAATAAATATTGTTTACAAAAATATAGTTTACAAAAATATCGATTTAATAATAATGTTATGTATTTTAGTGTTTTTATTGAGAATTGTTTGTCATTTTATTATATGTTTTAGAGTTTTACTAGTTATTAATTTATTTTAAGTTTAATTCTGTATTTTTAGTTCCATAGCAGGTTGTGGGTTTATAGGGGAATAGGGTGGGAAGTATTTTTTTTTTAATTGATTGAATAATTAATGTGTTAATTGATTAATTAATAATAATTTAATAATGAGTTGTTACTTAATTTCAATTAGTCAATTAATAAATAATTAGGTTAATTGCTTAATTAATTTTAGGTGTGTGGTGTGGTGTTTATATGTGTAAATTGTGTGTAGGGTGGTAAGTAATAATTTTTTATATTGAATAATTATTAAATACTTTAAAATTAATTACCATCAATTAATTAGTAATTAGTAATTGTGTAATTAATTTTAGGTGTGTGTTTTGGTGTTAATATGTGTAAATGGTGTGAAAGGTGGTAAGTAATTATTTTTTTATTGATTAATTAATAAATAATATTAAATTGATTTTCATTATTTTATTAGTAAATATTACATTGAATTGTGTAATTAATTGTAGGTGTGTGTTGTGGATTTCATAGTGTTAAATAATGGGTAATTTTCTTTTTATTATCTTTGTTAATAATAATATATTTAAATGTACTTATATTTATTATGTTAATATTGGAAATTAAATTTAATAAAAATGTTGATGGTTTTGTTTTTTATTCTTTTGGGATCCAACGCTTTCCCTCCTGTTGCACTCACTGGAGTGGGAATAGTCATTTTTACCCCTCTGCTATCCAGCGCTTTCCCTACTGTTGCACTCATTGGAGTGAGAATAGTAATTTTTACCCCTCCGCTATCCAGCGCTTTCCCTACTGTTGCACTGACTGGAGTGGGAATAGTCATTTTTACCCCTACACTATCCAGCGCTTTCCCTACTGTTGCACTCATTGGAGTGGGAATAGTAAATGTTACCCCTCTGCTGTCCATCGCTTTCCCTACTGTTGCACTCATTGGAGTGGGAATAGTAATTGTTACCCCTCCGCTATCCAGCGCTTTCCCTACTGTTGCACTCACTGGAGTGGGAATAGTACATTTTACCCCTACGCTATCCAGCGCTTTCCCTTCTGTTGTACTCATTGGAGTGGGAATAGCCATTTTTACCCCTACGCTATCCAGCGCTTTCCCTACTGTGGCAATCACTGGAGTGGGAATAGTAATTTTTACCCCTTTGCTATCCAACGTTTTAACTACTAATGCTTTTATTTTGTTATTAAATGTATGTATTATTTTTCTAAATAGTTTAATGTGATAAAAACATATACACATAATTTAAAATAAAATATTCTATATTTAATTATTTTATTTTTATATATTTAAAAAAGTTGATAAATTAAATAAAGATAATAGTTAATAAAATGTGTTTAAGGAAATATATGTATATGTACACATTTTTGTGTGTTTATATTTAATAAATTAAGTTTATTTGTTATAAATATTTTATATATATATTCCATTTTATTTATTTTGTTAATAATATTATTATTATTTTAATTCATGTTATTTTTTAAAGTCAATATTTTTTACATCTATATTTTTGAGTCGATATTACTGTACTTACCTCTTTGAGTATAGGGATTCGATATTTTTGTAATCAATATTTTTACATCGATATTTTTTTCATCAATATTTTTGTAATCGATATTTTAACATGGACCCGTATTTAATAAACTCAGGCTTTAAAGTATTTCTGCACTTTAGGCTAATTTAGTTGTGTGTTCATTTCTTTTTAATAATTCAACAGTGAAGCAATTGTAGATAAATAATTATGATACAATTTACATATTTTGATAGATAAAAAACGAAAAACCATAAGCATCCAATCAAATAACATATAAAACTATGCTGTGACCTATATACATGTAAAGCATAGACTATTATAACCATAAGTAATATGCACATTTATAAAATAGACCTTAAGAATATTTATATATTTATACACATAATTATTATTTATATTTACACAGAGAAATACACATATCTGGATGCATTCATATATTCAGATTAAGTGCTTATATACCCGGGGATATGCTATACATTTCTGTTTAAGTATGGTGGTTATGTAGGAAAGAGCCAATTCTTGAGTAGTCATTTGAAGATAAGATAGTTATCAGTGACACTTGAGTTTGCTCCAGGGCTGATAAATGAATGCAAGTGAGGTGATTTTAGGAGTGTTGCTTTGTGGTGTTTTATGTTGAAAAGTTAGTAAATGGTGGTCTGACCATGTGACTGGAGTAATCATTTGAAAGTTAACTAGTTCTGTGTTTGCAAAAATGACATCTAGGATGTGTCCCGCCATGAGCGTTGGTTTGTGGACGATCTGAGGAAGGTTCAGTGTGTCTAGGCCAGTAATGATGGTTTCTGGATGGGGCATGTTGGGTTTGTCAAACCAAATATTTAGGTCACCAAGAATGGGTAGGAGTGTAGCATGATCAGGTTAGAAACTGCATCTAGAAATGTGTCTGGGAATGTTGCATTGCTAGGTGGAGGTCTGTAAAGCAGAAGGAAGTTATAGGAGGAAGCGGATTTAGGGTTGCATTTGGTGAGGAGGGCCTCACAACCTTGTATGCAAACATTGTCAGCTTTAGTGATATTTATTGCCTGCTTGAATGTAAAAGCTGGTACATATCCTCATTTACCTATAAGATTTTGTGTGATACATTGATAGCGTAGAGCCGGGGTCTTCAAATCGGGGGACAGGTCCCCCTAGCGGGGCCCAGGTGACTCGGGGGCTAGAGGGGCACCAGGCTCTGGCCAAAAGAAGCATTATGCTGATAGCAGTGCTTTGTTTTAAGCAGGAAAAAAATTAGCGTCTGTAAACCGCTCTCTAATGGGCCGTCACTAACATCTTTTGTCATTTATATCCTAGCTGGGAGTATGTGTCTAATGGAAATGGACCCCAAATACTCTTCAAAACTCCCAACCCAATTGCTAATAATCACAATATGGGTACTTTTTTGTTTTTAACATTTTTCAAAAATCAACAAGGTAAACAGCCAGTAGCAGATGCAGAGACAATCACATAGTACTATCAGTATTAGATCAATTATCAGTGTTACAATTCAGTCAGGCAATTTGTTCGTAGTTACAGATTTATGTAGCAAGCAGCAGATGTGCTTATCATTTGCACTTCGATGCATCAATTATAAAAACCAACAACGTTCATGCGGTTGTTCTTACCCCACATTTAGTGCCTGGTATGATTGCCATGGGCTCCATATTTTTTCCCATTTTTTAATGCACCCTCTACTGCGATATACTACTTTTTGCTGCCCTCTAGCACCAGTCTAGTTACCTCTTCCAGTCGGCTACCGATAGTAGAAGGCTCGATCCCCATGTCCGCACAATATTCCTTTTAGATACCCAGCTGCTAGTATCAACCATATTCAAGCATGTCTGGGGCAGTCTTCCTCTACTTTTATCAGCAGCCGCAACCCCTTCACCTCAAGCGTGACCTCCATGGAGAGCACCCGTGACATGATAGCAGTTACTGCCCCCCAATATCTGCGGATCCGTGGACAATCCCAGAGGATATGGAAAAAGCAGCACTCCTGCCCACATTCCCTCCGGCACAGAGGGTCTCCGTCCTTCCTATTTTTTATAGTAAACTGCAAGAATAATATGTTCTAGGGAGAATCTTAAACTGTATTCATCTGAATCATGCTTGGATCGCAATTTCTACGGGACTTTGAAGGGCTTCCATTCATTCTTTGTCTGTAATGTCACCTAGATTGTCTGTACACTTCGCCGTCAGGGGCCCCAGTAGGTCCAGAGAGTTATTTAGCAACTTTTCATAGATCACTGAGACTCCCTGTTTTGGAATAGGGTCTACTTGTACACGGTCTTCTAGGGGAGGAGTCCTGGAGAATGCTTGTCATTCAGGCCCTTATCATCTCCAGACTGGACTATGCCAACGTCCTTTATCTGGGTCTCCCGGAGTCCTTACTCTACAGACTGCAGGTAGTGCAGAACGCGGCAGCCAGGGCTGTTTTGTGTCTTGGACCCAGAGAGCGGACCTCCTACCATCTTAAGGATCTGCATTGGTTACCTGTCCGCAGCAGAATTCGTTTCAAGGCTCTGGTCCTGGCTTTCAAGGCTTTGCATGGTATGGGAGCAAAGTAAATCTGTAGAAGAGTCTCTTTCTACGTACCTGGCAGATCTCTTAGATCCGCGCATCAACACCTTATGGTCACCCCTAAGTATCTCAGAGCCCGCAAAGGCAGCCGCTCTTTTCAAGTGCAAGTGGCTGGACTTTGGAATAAGCTGCCCCTTCCACTTAGGCAAGTCAATAATCTGTTCGCTTTCAGGAAACAACTGAAAACCTGGTTTGCCCGGTGTTTGAATTACTACAATGGTGGCTGTGCGCTAGTTGTCTGGTAGTCGTGCTAACTCTCTTGCAGTCTTGAACATTTCCAACATTGGCCGGGTTACTGTCCTAGTCATGTTTTTAAAAAGCTCAAACAAACAGACCATTCGGTCCCACCTCTTTCCTTGATTGTAGGGCACTAAGGGCCCCTGATATCTCTTCCGTTGTCAGATCTGTCTCCAGAGTCTCCACCACCTCGGTGGGTAGAATCCGGAGAGTGAAATCTTTCAAAAATTCATCGCAGACATCTCTTGTTCTAGTGCTGGCCTGTTTTTATAGGGTAGTATAATACGAGGCGAATGGAGTGGCTATGTCAGCATTTGTGGTCTGCAGGGCCCCAGTTTAGTCTCTAATCCTGACCACCCATGTCCTATATCTATCTTTTTTTACCAGCCAGGCCAGGAGTTTGGAAGCCTTATCTCCCACATCATAGAGGCGGCGCTGGGTCGCTAGGGCGTGGAATATCATTGCATTCTCAGTAGGCCTGGGAGTAGTACTACGCTACAGTTTGCGCTAAGCGAATTGCACGTAGCACAGTACAAAAGCGTGTATCGTAGCGGCCATTTTTTGCTTGCTCGCAGTCCTCAACGTCAAGTTGGTGACGGCGAGCAAGCAAAATCAACATCCTGGCGAGACTTTTTCCTCGTTCGCAATTAGCAACATCAAGTTGCCGATCTCGAGCATGGAAAATAAACCTCCTGGTGAGATTCTCAACGCAGGGAGGTCAGGTTTCTAATTGCGAGTGGTCGCGTATGAGAAAGCTGCCGCTCGAGTACAAATCTACTTGAGCAGCAGAAAACGACCGCTTGCACTGTGCAAGATGCATTTTGCAATTATTGCACAGTGCGGACAAGCAAGGTGGGACCGAATGGTCTGTTTGTTTGAGCTTTTTAAAAGCATGACTAGGACAGTAACCCGGCCAATGTTGGAAATGTTCAAGACTGCAAGAGAGTTAGCACGACTACCAGACAACTAGCGCACAGCCACCATTGTAGTAATTCAAACACCGGGCAAACCAGGTTTTCAGTTGTTTCCTGAAAGCGAACAGATTATTGACTTGCCTAAGTGGAAGGGGCAGCTTATTCCAAAGTCCAGCCACTTGCACTTGAAAAGAGCGGCTGCCTTTGCGGGCTCTGAGATACTTAGGGGTGACCATAAGGTGTTGAAGCACTGTGCAATCAGTGCAAACAGCATTTTCCCAACCACACTATACAGTTTGCGTAGCTACGCGTAGCGTGCATAGTGCACTATGCGTAGCGCTACTAAGCAAACTACGCCCAGGGTTAATTCTCAGCTAGGGACCCCAGTTCTTGCTGGTGCAGTCGTAGTCTATGTCGTGTTTCTGAGCCTTCGCCCCTCACTACCTCAGTCTCCAGGGATGAAATGTCATTCTCAATTTCTTAGCAAAACACACAAGATGATGGACGGAATGTTGCACAATGGCTAAACATTCACCCCCAGTCACAGATCTGGGTTTAATCCATCGTTGTTTTGCTCACCAAGCCACCCCAGTTCAGACATGGCCATAAGCAAATCAGTCTTGACCCTGTGCCTCATGGGAACAGTCCAGACCGAACTGCCAAGCCATGTCTTTCCTGGACCGGAATCAAGCATCCTAGGACCGGTTTCTGGCTATCAGCCATCTTCAGCCAGGATAGCTTGACTCCAGTGGCTTGGTGAGCAAGGGACCCACGTCTGGGCATACCCTTCCCACATAGGGTGAACAGCAAAACACACAAGATGATGGACGGAATGTTGCACAATGGCTAAACAATCAAGCTATCCAGGCTGATGAGGGCTGAAAGCCCGAAACGGGTCCTTGGATGCTTGTTTCCAGTCAAGGGAGGACCCGGCTTGGCAGTTCGGGCTGGACTGTTCCCATGGGGCACAGGGTCAAGGCTGATTTGCATATAGCTGGGTTCAAACTGGAAAGGCATGGTGAGCAAAAAAACGATGGATTTAGGCCCAGATCTCTGTACTGGGGCGAATGTATGACATTGTTCTGCATTCTGTCCATCACCTGTTGTTTTTGCTATTCTCAATTTATTTACACTCCTGTGCAGCCTCTCTCTTTTTCCCTCCCACCAAGGCCTGGGCTTGACCTCTTATCACGGTCTTAAATGCTTCCCACAGTATGATTGGGGATGATACCGAGCCCTGATTCTCCTGAAAGGTCTGTTTTGCAGACGTACATAGTTTTTCCCATAGCTCCTCATCTCGAAGGTGCCAGGGATCTAGTTTTAGAAAGGTTGACTAATTAGTATATGGACCCACCAGGGTAACTCCTATTGGTGAATGATCTGATCCCTCTGGCATAATGCTTAGCGTCCATGAAGGAACCCACTTGACAGTCAGGTAGTCAAGATGTGACATGTAACTGTGAGGGGTGGAAAAGAATATATATTGTGTTTGGCTGGGCTTGTGGAGTCTCCAAAGGTCCTCCAAAGGTCCACCATCCCCACTTCCGGCACAAATATCGGTAGGGCCCCTTCATCCAGGTGATTCTAGTCCACCCCCAGTCGATCCTGGGCTGGGAGTATCACAGCATTCATATCCCTCCCATTAGCAGTCCTAACCTTGGGAAGGCCTTCGCGTGTAGTATGGGCGGGATATACACAAAACAAAGATTCACAGTAGTGCCCTTCCATGTACCCGATATGGCCGCATAGCAGCCCTGTGTGTCGCAGTATATCTTAGAGACTACTTACGGTATTAAGGCTTTGACTAGGATGCTCACCCCCATGCAACCATGGAGGAGCCTGCATGTAGGAGCAGTTTATATTGATTGCCCCTCAGGTGTGTCTCCTGAAGCATAACAAAATCTGGGTGGTGGATTTGATATGCTGTAGGACCAGGGTTCACTTAATGTTATTTCCCAGCCCATTCACATTCCATGACCAAATACGAACTTGATTAGGTTTACTTGTCCTTAATAGTACTTTCTGGTTTCTGGACACCAACTGGCTAACTCATTATTAGTGTCTCTCCGGAACTTTTATTCTCAACCTCTGTTTTAGATGAGCATAACATGGTAATAGTACAATGGTTTCAAACTTCCCCAACATCCCGCCACCTCCCTGCATAGTGAGCTATCTAACTTCCACCTCCCCAACCCGCAGAGTACCTGTCGCCCAAACTTGTACATCATGTTCATCTAGCTTCTCACTCCATGTTAGATCATGTGTTGGAATAAAAAGAGTTCACTAAAACTGTGTATGCTAAATGATGATTTAGAGACTTTATGAATGATGTTCCAGATTCACATTGATAGATGCTTTCATATTACTGACTAGCTATTGTTCATTCATCGGCCTCATAGAACATCCATTAGCTTAGGCAAGAGGGTTCTCATGAGAACGTTCCCTCAAGTAACAATTCTTCCAACAATAGTATGGGCTAATAGCAACGAAGGTACAGACTATGGAAATCAGAAGACGTAGCATTGTATGACTGACTACATCATCTCGTAAACTGTTCTTATTTGATATCGACAGAGACTGCCTACCAAATTGTTATGAAAGTATGAATCTATGTTAATGAACGTTCCTAGGTAGTTAAATTATTATCCTTCCTACCTTTCTTCCACTTCCATTTGCATTATTTCAGGTGATTTGCCACTGGATCTATCCTTGTCCTCAGATTCTCTTCATGGAGAGTTGATTCTTAGCTATTTCCCTGAGGTGATGACTTTTTATTTTGATGATCAATGCTACTGCAAGGATCGCACTCTTATTTACAGTTGTTAATGCAGCAGTAAGGAACTTGGCTGAGTTTCCAGAACTACTCCATGAGAAGTTGATTTCTCATTCACTCTTCTCCAGAGGAACTCTTCGTGGGTTCTATTTAGAAAAGATCCTTTCATTAGCTTAAAGGTTTTTTTTACAGGACACTGAGTACCTTTTCTAAATGCTGACTTCTAATCAAATATATTTTATATTTCAGTAAACCTACGAATCTGAATAAAGACATCTAGATAAATTCTAACATTATGATAAATAAAGGTTTTGAAACTTTTATCAACCTCTCATCATTGACTGATTGTAAATTAAAAATGCCATTGATGTTTTAAATTGGTTTGGGAAAGCTCTAATTCGTCTACATAGGAAAAGGTCTATCGACCTCTCCGGAGTCACAAGGATTCTCTACGGCGAGATTGTAAGTGGGGGTATATTAAGACAGAACCATTCTGGTGAGTCCTTGGGCTCCTGCACTAGTGATTGCGGGCTTATTGGTGTGTGACACTGTCTTCCCAATAGGAGTTTCTTCCTACTAGTTCAGTAGTGACCTGTCCCCTTAGTGTGAGGGCCCCTCTCATTTTCTATTACTACTCTACTCAATGCCAATGCCAATGCACTCTACGCCACAGTACTCAACACCATTGAACTCTTCGCCAGTAGTTTACTCTGTAGCACTCAACTCTATGCAATACACTGTACACAACTCTAATCTACTCTGCGCCTCTGTATTCTATGCCACTGCACTCTACACAACTTTACTCTATGCTATTACATTCTATGTCACTTTCCCCTATGTCACCCTATGTCACTTCATTCTACTCTGAAAAATTCTACTCTGCGTGACTGCACAAAATGCCACTCTACTCCACTCTGCGCAACTCCACTTTATGCCAATGCACTGCACACCACACTGCTCTAAACGACTCTGTTCTCAATCAGAGCACTCTGTGCCAATTCTATTCCACTCTACTCTACACCACTGCATTCTACACCACTCTAAGACACTCTCTACACCACACAACTCCACATTTAGGGGCCGATTAGGATGGCAGACGGACTTGCGTCCGTCTGCCACCCCAGAGGTGGAGGGACCGTCCGCAGGGGCAGCGGCGGTCCCTCCGTGCAAATTAGGATGTGACCGCCACCCTGGCGGTCACATCCTGTATGTTTTAACATTGCGGCGGGTGCTGCTTGAAGCAGCACCCGCCGCAATGTTAAAACTGCATGTGTTACATTTACATGCACAAAGCGGCAGGCACCGCGCGGTGCCTGCCGCTTTGTGCATGTAAATGTTGGGGGGTACCATAGGTACCCCCCATGTGCAACCCCACCCCCCGACACGCTGGGGGCCCGCAACGGGCCCCCAAAAGCCAAAGTCCACATGCTTTTCCACGGCAGAAAAGCCGCAGCGGAAAAGCATGTGTTCGTGCAATTCCTAATTTGGCTGACGGTGTCTTGCAGACACCGTCACCAAATAGCCCTCCTCACACCGCGGATCAGCGGCGGACGGACCTGCCGTCCGCCGCTGGTCCAACCGCACTCCCACCGCCATCCTGATCTGGCGGTGGGTCTTCTATTTCACTGCGGCGGATAATCCGGAAGCCACCGCCGGCCCGGAGTATGCGAATTATCCGCAATCATAATGAGGCCCTAAGTATGGCCGAAATCAGCGAAATCGCGGTCCGCGAAATCGTGCGAAATTGCGAATTTTTGTTTTTTTGCGTGCTCGCGAGGATTTTTGCATGTTCGCGGGGCTTTTTGCGTGTTTGCGCGCCGCTTGCATGGCGAAGTTACCCATGCGGTTGTGTATGGGCACAGCACCCTCTGGTTCATCACTGCCACCCTCTGGTTCATCACTGCCACCCTCTGGTTCATCACAGCACCCTCTGGTTCACCACTGCCACCCTCTGGTTCACCACTGCCACCCTCTAGTTCACCACTGCCACCCTCTGGTTCATCACTGCCACCCTCTGGTTCACCCCTGCCACCCCCAGGTTCAGCACTCACTACTGCCACACTCTGGTTCATCACAGCACCCTCTGATTCACCCCTGCTACCACCCTCTGGTTCAGCACTCACCACTGCCACCCTCTGGTTCATCACAGCACCCTCTGGTTCACCACTGTCACCCTCTAATTCACCACTGCCACCCTCTGGTTTACGACTGCCACCCTCTGGTTCATCACAGCACCTCTGGTTCACCCCTGCCACCCTCTGGTTCACTACTGCCACCCTCTGGTTCACCCTGCCACCCCCTGGTTCACCACTGCCACGCTTTGGTTCATCACAGCACCCTCTGGTTCACCCTGCCACCCTCTGGTACAGCACTGTCACCCTCTGGTTCACCACTGCCACCCTCTGGTTTACGACTGCCACCCTCTGGTTCATCACAGCACCTCTGGTTCACCCCTGCCACCCTCTGGTACAGCACTGTCACCCTCTGGTTCACCACTGCCACCCTCTGGTTCACGACTGCCAGCCTCTGGTTCATCACAGCACCTCTGGTTCACCCCAGCCACCCTCTGCTACAGCACTGTCACCCTCTGGTTCACCACTGCCACCCTCTGGTTCACCACTGCCACCCTCTAGTTCACCACTGCCACCCTCTGGTTCACCACTGCCACCCACTGGTTCATCACAGCACCCTCTGGTTCACCACTGACACCCTCTGGTTCACCCCTGCCACTCTCAGGTTCAGCATCAGCACTCACCACTGCCACCGTCTGGTTCATCACAGCACCCTCTCGTTCACCCCCCCTCTGGTACAGCACTCACCACTGCCACCCTCTGGTTCATCACAGCACCCTCTGGTTCATCACTGCCACCCTCTGGTTCATTACTGCCACCTTCTGGTTCACCAGTGCCACCCTCTGGTTCTTCACTGCCACCCTCTGGTTCATCACAGCACCCTCTGGTTCACCAGTGCCACCCTCTGGTTCATCCCTGCTACCCTCTGGTTCATCCCTGCCACCCTCTGGTTCATCACTGCCACCCTCTGGTTCACCACTTCCACCCTCTGGTTCATCACAGCACCCTCTGGTTCACCCTGCCACCCTCTGGTACAGCACTGTCACCCTCTGGTTCACCACTGCCACCCTCTGGTTTACGACTGCCACCCTCTGGTTCATCACAGCACCTCTAGTTCACCCATGCCACCCTCTGGTTCACATCTGCCACCCTCTGGTTCACCCCTGCCACCCCCTGGTTCACCACTGCCACCCTCTGGTTCATCACAGCACCCTCTGGTTCACCCTGCCACCCTCTGGTACAGCACTGTCACCCTCTGGTTCACCACTGCCACCCTCTGGTTTACGACTGCCACCTTCTGGTTCATCACAGCACCTCTGGTTCACCCCTGCCACCCTCTGGTACAGCACTGTCACCCTCTGGTTCACGACTGCCACCCTCTGGTACACGACTGCCACCCTCTGGTTCATCACAGCACCTCTGGTACACCCCTGCCACCCTCTGGTACAGCACTGTCACCCTCTGGTTCACCACTGCCACCCTCTGGTTCACGACTGCCACCCTCTAGTTCACCACTGCCACCCTCTGGTTCACCACTGCCACCCTCTGGTTCATCACAGCACCCTCTGGTTCACCACTGACACCCTCTGGTTCACCCCTGCCACTCTCAGGTTCAGCATCAGCACTCACCACTGCCACCGTCTGGTTCATCACAGCACCCTCTGGTTCACCCCCCTCTGGTACAGCACTCACCAATGCCACCCACTGGTTCATCACAGCACCCTCTGGTTCATCACTGCCACCCTCTGGTTCATTACTGCCACCCTCTAGTTCACCAGTGCCACCCTCTGGTTCTTCACTGCCACCCTCTGGTTCATCACAGCACCCTCTGGTTCACCAGTGCCACCCTCTGGTTCATCCCTGCCACCCTCTGGATCATCACTGCCACCCTCTGGGTCATCCCTGCCACCCTCTGGTTCATCACAACACCCTCTGGTTCACCGCAGCACCCTCTGTTCACCAGTGCCACCCTCTGGTTCTTCACTGCCACCCTCTGGTTCACCACAGCACCCTCTGGTTCACCTGTCCCACCCTCTGGTTCATCCCTGCCACCCTCTGGTTCATCCCTGCCACCCTCTGGTTCATCACTGCCACCCTCTGGTTCAGCACTGCCACCCTCTGGTTCAGCACTGCCACCCTCTGGTTCATCACAGCACCCTCTGGTTCATCACAGCACCTCTGGTCCACCCCTGCCACCCTCTGGTACAGCACTGTCACCCTCTGGTTCATCCCTGCCACCCTCTGGTTCATCCCTGCCACCCTCTGGTTCATCACTGCCACCCTCTGGTTCATTACTGCCACCCTCTGGTTCACCAGTGCCACCCTCTGGTTCAGCACTGCCACCCTCTGGTTCATCACAGCACCCTCTGGTTCACCAGTGCCACCCTCTGGTTCATCCCTGCCACCCTCTGGATCCTCACTGCCACCCGCTGGTTCATCCCTGCCACCCTCTGGTTCATCACAACACCCTCTGGTTCATCACAGCACCCTCTGTTCACCAGTGCCACCCTCTGGTTCTTCACTGCCACCCTCTTGTTCATCACAGCACCCTCTGGTTCACCAGTGCCACCCTCTGGTCCATCCCTGCCACCCTCTGGTTCATCCTTGCCACCCTCTGGTTCATCACTGCCACCCTCTGGTACAGCACTGCCACCCTCTGGTTCATCACAGCACCCTCTGGTTCATCACAGCACCTCTGGTTCACCCCTGCCACCCTCTGGTACAGCACTGTCACCCTCTGGTTCATCCCTGCCACCCTCTGGTTCATCCCTGCCACCCTCTGGTTCATCACTGCCACCCTCTGGTTCAGCACTGCCACCCTCTGGTTCATCACAGCACCCTCTGGTTCACCAGTGGCACCCTCTGGTTCATCCCTGCCACCCTCTGGTTCATCCCTGCCACCCTCTGGTTCATCACTGCCACTCTCTGGTTCATTACTGCCACCCTCTGGTTCACCAGTGCCACCCTCTGGTTCTTCACTGCCACCCTCTGGTTCATCACAGCACCCTCTGGTTCACCAGTGCCACCCTCTGGTTCATCCCTGTCACCCTCTGGTTCATCCCTGCCACCCTCTGGTTCATCCCTGCCACCCTCTGGTTCATCACAGCACCCTCTGGTTCATCACAGCACCCTCTGGTTCACCTGTGCCACCCTCTGGTTCTTCACTGCCACCCTCTGGTTCATCACAGCACCCTCTGGTTCACCAGTGCCACCCTCTGGTACATCCCTGCCACCCTCTGGTTCATCCCTGCCACCCTCTGGTTCATCACAGCACCCTCTGGTTCACCACTGTAGATAATGGGGGGAACGCACAACTGCCCAACTGAGATGAATTAATTTGGGGCTGGTTAATGTGTCACTGAATTTGAGCTTCAAGTCTGGCACCTGCTTCCTTAGCTGTAAGTGCTTCCTGTTGCAGTTATTTTTTTTACAGGAGCATTGTGCCATACTTGTAACTATTCTCTGACCCTGCTTTGAGGGCCAGAGCAGGGTCAGAGAATAGTTGCAAGTAGGCAACTGAACTCTGGAGGGGCACCTCAGGAAGCACTACAGGGAATGGTTACAAATTAGCTTGAACTTTTGCACCTGCTAAGTGCTTTCAGTTTTCCAAAATTCATTTTTCTGCAATTTCGCGAGATTCACGGGGCTCGTATTCATGCGAAATCGAACTTGCAATCTGCAAATTCATGTTTTTTTTTTGCGTTTTTCACGCGTTTTTCTGCTTATTCGCGGACCGCTTGCAGCGCACCGACCCAGAGGTTGCCCATGCGGTCGTGTATGGGTGCGGCCATCTTGTTTGCATGACATGTTTCCGTTCCGGGCGCTTGTTGCATGCTCGCGTCGTATGCGGCGCGCGATTACGTGTTCATGGGCGTTTTTGCGTGCTCGCGGGGAAAATATCGCGCAAACTTACCCACGCGGTCCTCTACGGGCGCGCCCATCTTGTTTTTCATTCACTGCTATGGTTTTGGGCATGCTACCTTTCTCACCGTCTCACATCTTCGTAATCCTATGTTTTTCTGAACTTTTTTTGTCTTTTTTTGCTTATTATCTCTCTCTTCAATTTCCTACATCTATATTTTGTGTTTTTTTAAACTTTTTGTTACTTTATTACCTACTTTATTTCTTTCGCTCTCTCTCTTATTTTTTTTCACACCTATTCTTTTTTCCTTCTTCTTGTGCCCAGGACCATGGCTAAGGAAGGCGACAAGGGCAAGGGGAAGGGCCCAGCACCACGTACCCGGCTCCCTTGCGGGCGTTTTGAGGAGGGAGGAAGTCCAGGCCAGGAGATCTTCTCCGCGGTGGAGGTGGGCGCCTTGATGGTGTTTGTGAAAGTCCACCTCCCTAAAACCGTGGCAGCAGGTGGGCGGATTGCTTCCGGTTACGGCCTCCGGGAGCGTCGCCAGCTGTGGGAGAAGGTGTGCCGGCGCATGTATAAGGAGTCTGGGGTCCGTCGCACCTACCAGCAAGTGACGCACCGGTGGAGTGAAATCTTGGACCGGGAGCATGACATGCTCGACCTGCTCGGTGTGGAGATCCCTGGCCTTGGTAAGTAGCTATTTAATAACTACTTTTTTTCATTCTGCTCTGTTATATTGCTAATCTATTTTTTTCCTGAAGAGTAAGAATGCTGCTGATTCGATTACATTGCAGGTAAATTAATGTTTACAATTATGAGTCGGTCTGTGTAGGTAGCTAAGCTTGCCCATTCGGCAAACGGTGTGAAACAAAACTCTGATACAGCAATAGCTCTAGGCACTGAGTGCAGTCCTCTGGGTTGCCCTTGCTGTCTATTCCAGTCTTCTTAATGTAAGTGCTTTGACAATTTCCAACAACAAAATGTCATTGTTTACACCGAGTAAAAGGTAGCAGTTGCCTTTTTGATTTGAGAGGAGCACATCCCATACCGCAAGTGTTTCAGGGACTATTCTGCACACAAAGAAGTATGGACAAGATAAATAGGACATTGTTGATGATAGGTGCAGTTCGACTTTCGACATACCTCAGTCCGAACAGAAGTTGAAACCCCATTCCCCTGACCGACTATCTCAAATGTCTGACCAATGATTTTACGACCCAGAAGAACAGAAGAAGACTACCTCTGAGTCCCGGCCTACCTGAGTCACTGAAACATGACTGCCAAGTGCAGTAGTTCAAACCTTTCCGCTCACTCACTCGTGAACAAAAACGACACAGGTGTTTGTTAGTTTTTTATTTATTTTATTTATTGATAATAAAAGTAAACAGTGGACAGTTATAAGGGTTACATTATACTCATCAGTCGTTCATAGGCAAGTTGATGACACATGGTGGACACATTATGAGCTCACAAAGAAAACATTCATCACTATCAACACTTCTCTTCCGTATCGACCCCACAATCCCGCTACCTTCTCTCTTGTCTAATCCACTGAATCAGTATCACTTTCCAACTGGGGGGGTTCACAAATGTTCCCTCTATATTCATTCCCGTGTCCCCAAATTGCCCCCCACTTTTGCGGACATTTCCTATGTAGATATAACATCCTTTCCACAATCATTGAGGAGTCCAAATCCTTGCTCCAGTTTCTAAGCTCTGGAGACACAGCGGATCCCCAGGCCTTGGCCACATTCCGTTTAGCATACATAATACCCAACGTTGCCCACGCTTGCAAGGGGCCACTGAGGTAATTCGGCTCCCAAATGTTCAAGAGACACCGTCTCGGCTCAGGAAGTAACGAGACATGAATCACCTGTGATATAGTACGCAGTACCTTGACCCAATAGCGAGCTATCAAAGGGCATTCCCAGACAGTATGGTAGAACGTTCCCTCCTCTCCGCAGCCTCTAAGGCAATATTGGTGTGCAGCTCTGCCTATCTTATGTAGCGTGACCCTAGTGTAGTAAATTCTGTGTAGGACTTTTAATTGTATCAGTCTGAGCCGTGATGACACAGCAACCTCCCGAGGGGAGGATAGCGCGGTCTGCCAATCCGATTCGTCAAGCTCCCCCAAGTCAGTCTCCCAGGCTACTTTAAGTCTATCCATAGGGTCAGGCATATTATTAATTAGCTTACGATAAACCAGTGAGGTTGCCCTATGAAGCATGTGTTCCGTAAGCAATCTATCCTCCAGGGGAGTGGATTCGGGTAGTCTTCCCTCTGCCGGGAGTACGGATCGCAGGGCTTGAGTGATTTGCAGATAGCGGAAACATTCTGTCTCCACTAGGGCGAATTGTTCCGCTAGTTGGTCAAAAGTAAGGACCTTGCCTCGTCTATATATGTCTCCAATCGTCGAGATACCTATACGGTCCCAGGCCTCAAATCCCTTACTATTACATAGACGACCAAGGCGTCTGGACACCCAAAGGGGTGTCATCTGCGTGATCATGTTTTGACATTTGAGACTCTTTGACGCCATGTGCCAGAGCTGCACCGTATGGGCCGTAGGGCCCACCAGGGCTGCTACACTCCGGGGATCGTAGAGCGCTGTCATCACTCCTCCGCCCCCAAGGTCATACCTGTCCGCTTTGTACGCAGGCTCTGTCTGCGGGGCATGGAGCCAGTGATTCACGATCTTAAGTTGCGAAGCCCAGTAATATAACTGAACATCAGGAAGCGCAATGCCTCCATCGTACCAGCTCCGTACCAACTTTAGTCGGGAAATACGTGGAGGTTTGTCCCCCCAAAGTAAACCCGCGACCAATGCATTTATGGTCTGGAAGTATTTCGGTGGCACCAGGAACGGGGTGTTCTCTAGGATGTATAGAAACCGTTGCAGCATCATCATTTTAAATAAAGCGGCTTTTCCGAGCAGGGTCAGTGGTAGGGTTTGCCAATGCCTCACATCCGTGCGAAGTCGCTCCAGTGGAGGCAGCAAATTATGACTATAGAAAAGCTCCCGATTCGGTGTCACCCACACACCCAAATATTTAAATGGTCCCTCAGTAACCCTCAAGGGGCAGTCGTTTGGGAGGGCTGGTGGGGGCCCATGGAGGACAAACACCGACTTGGCCCAGTTGATGGTATATCCAGAGGCCCTCCCAAAAATCTTACAAATGTCAAGGAGGAAATGAAATGAAATGAAATGACAAATTACACTTCTATAGCGCATAACTACCCGGAGGCCTCGCAGGACTATGAGAGAACGCCTGGGTCGAGTCAAGTAAAGAAGAACATCATCAGCATATAGTGATATGCGGTCCTCCCATGATTCAGTCCAATGAAGACCCCTAATCATGGGATCTCGTCGTATCCACGCTGCCAAGGGTTCCAGAATCAACGCAAATAACAGAGGCGACAGGGGACATCCCTGACGCGTACCACGACCCAGCCGGAAATCCCCAGAAATATGGCCATTGGCCACAACATGTGCCAGTGGATTCTTATACAAAAGTTGGACCCATGCGCAAAACTTTGGCCTAAAGCCAAGATGTCGCAGCACCGCGAAGAGATACGGCCACTCGACCATATCAAAGGCCATTCGCGCGTCTAAGGACAATATCACAGCCGTGTCCGATAGAACTGGGATCTGTGCCATGGCCGCGTTAACTCGACGGAGATTCAGAGCAGTGCTCCTGTTTGGCATGAATCCGGATTGGTCCGGATGCACCAGAGTCTCCAAATGTGGGGTTAGGCGTGCAGCAATCATTTTGGCTAGTATTTTGGCTTCCGCATTTAACAGCGAAATAGGGCGATATGACGCGCAATCGTCTGGGGGCTTACCGGGTTTTGGTATGCTATAATCGTTGCAGTTCGTTGGTCCCTGGGTAGTTCCCCCATGGCCAAACTATCATTGAACATGTGCAATAGATGCGGAGCTATATGATCCGAGAAGTGCTTGTATAGTTCTATCGGGATACCATTTGGTCCTGCAGCCTTACCCGACTGCAGGGAATGGATAGCGTTTACGACCTCATCTATTGTAAAGTCAGACTCTAGAAGAACAGCGTCCTCCTCGGAAAGGGAAGGCATCTTAATATCTTTAATGTAGGTCTGTGCCTCCTTCGAAGACATGTCCGAAGAAGATGTGTAAACCTCCTTAAAGTAGTCAGCCAAAGTGTTTACTATGTTCGACGGGGAAGTATGTACCTCACCACCGGCAGAACGGAGCTGTGCTATTATCGTCAGAGCCCTGTCCTTTCCGTCAAGCCACGCTAGAAGCCTCCCTGCCTTATCGCCTACTTCGTATACAATATGCTGAGTGCGTGTGAGCCTTTGTCGGACCTGCACCCGCTGATACTCCGTGAATTCCTCCTGCTTAAGGCATAATTGACTCTGTGTCTCCTCCGTAGGAGCTAGATCGTGCTGGGCCTGGAGAAAAGCCAGGTCTCGCTCTAACGTTATCAGGTCTTCCTGTACCGTCCGTTTATGGCCTGTTATGTAAGCTATCGCCTGACCTCTTAGCACCGTTTTATATGCTTCCCAGAGGACCCCTGGGGAGTCCACGGAAGTTACATTTTCTTTGAAATAATTTGTTGTAGTCGCTATCAAGTCCCGTCTAATTTTAGAAATCTGTAAATAGTGGGGTGAGATCGGGAAAATTCGCCTACGGGTTTTTAAGTGTGAGGTGTAGATCATGCAAAGCGGAGAATGATCTGAGATACCCCTCACTCCTATTTTCACATCCATTATGTGCGACAAACAGTCGGTAGACACAAAGAAGTGGTCAATGTGAGACAGACTATTCTGTACCCCTGAGTAAAAAGTATAGCCACACTCCCCAGGATGCCTGAACCTCCACCCATCTGTAAGACCCATAGCTTCTACATAGCCTTTCAGCCTCGCCTTGTTAACTCCTGTCGTCCTGTTGGGATGGCGGTCAAGTTCTACATCAAGAATTGCATTAAAGTCTCCGCCCATTATGAGTTCACCCTCCGGGAGCGCAAGCAGAAACGCACTGAGGGCGGGGAGTGCTATTGAGTGCAGGGCGGGGGGAATATATACCGATACCACATTACATTTTTTCCCTTCCCATAGGCAGGAAATCGCTGCAAATTGCCCGCCTACATCCTTCCATACCTGCTGCACCACCACGGGTGAACTCCTACGCATCAGGATTCCCACCCCTCGAGAACCGGAGGAGAACTCGAAGTGTACCACCATCGTGTACCCCCATCGATCCAAGGCCTTACATGTCAATCCCACCAGATACGTTTCTTGTAGTAGTACTAGTGTTGGGGCTGCCCTACGCACATACTGCAGTACCAACCCCCTTTTGATTTTATCTCCTAGACCTCGTAAGTTCCATTTGAGTAGGGTCAGGGAGGGCATTGGAGTCATATTCGGGGCACTATCGTTTGATGTTCTGTCAGCCAAGACCCCGTCCGCCATCATGATTAAAACTTCCCCGAAAGCTCAACAACAGGCCCTCCATGTAATCACTTGCATTCTTGAAGTAGTGTCCCGAACCAAAACACAAAACAGAGTGCAACCAACCCTTCCCCCCCACAAACAATGCAATCCAAATTTGCACATAACCATTACAGTCATTTTCACCAATATCTCTGCAACACCCCACCCTGAACCCCCCCCCTGACTCCCCTCCACCCCCCTCCCTGCTCCCCTGCCTGTGGACTGCAACTTGCCCACCCCCCAACTCGACAGAGTGCCTAAGTGTTTCCCACCCATACTATCTACGTAGAGGCAAACCGGTCCCCCCCCCACCCTCGGCATAAGTATCTAATGAAGTTCAGGACAATGCAGCCCGCAATCGAGACTTTTTGCCTATGAAAAGTCGTCACAACATGTCTAAGTAAATACATTGCACCACATTATACACCCGGAATCACTACAGTCAATCCCCTTCTCCCAGTGGCATCCCCCACTGACAGTTCGACCCCCCCAATACTTGCGAGTGGCCCTCAGGGCAATCCACTCCAAAGTCTCTTGTGTCCCTCACTCCTGGTCCGAGAGGCCACTGGCCCCTAGGTCCTCCATCGCTGTTGGCTCCGGCTCATTTCCAGGGCCCCGCTCCGGTGCGCCGCGGCGTCTATCTGGTTTACCTCCGACTTTAGTCCATCCGTCAAGCCAGTCCCAGACTGCCTCCGGCGATTCAAAAAACGAGGATTTACCATCCCTCTCGACTCTCAATTTCGCTTGAAATAGCATCGCGTACTTGAGATCTCTGACCCGCAGTTCCCGTTTCACCGCCTGAAAGCTGCGTCGCTGCTCCTGGACCCGAGCCGTGAAATCCGGGAAGAAAGAAACCTCATAGTTGTCAATCTTTAACGGGGGGCCCGCTCTAGCAGTTTGTAGAATATTGTCACGGTCCCGAAAATTAAAGACTCTGGCAATAATAGGTCTGGGAGGGGCCCCTACTTTGGGCTGCCAACCCGGCACTCTATGGGCCTGTTCGATGGAGAAGTATGCCGACAGCGACTTGGGCTTCAAATGCTGTGTGATCAATTCCTCCACATAAAGGTCGGCCGCCGGCCCCTCCACGATAGCAGGGTGTGAGAGTGCTCACTTTAATATCACTGTGAATCCTCACTTCACCTTTTCTGGACTACTAATTTATAGGCCTCCTGGCCCTGATGGCGCCTTCCGGCTTAGCCTTCCGGAAGTAGTCGCCTCTTTAGCCATGAAAACTGTGAATTTCACGATTATTGGTGACTTGAATCTACATATGGAAGCTCCAGTGAATAACTCGGTCCATTGCCTGTTGGCAGATCTTGAAGCATTCCAACTTAATCAACTGATACAGTCATCGACTCATATAGGTGGTCACTTGCTAGACCCGTTTCTGACAAATCTGACCACCAATATTTCAGTGCTTCAACCCAAACCTATGGCCTGGACCGACCACT
This sequence comes from Lissotriton helveticus, assembly GCF_964261635.1. NCBI lineage: Eukaryota > Metazoa > Chordata > Amphibia > Caudata > Salamandridae > Lissotriton > Lissotriton helveticus. Next base: position 118,771,041 of record NC_136061.1, read on the forward strand.
ATTTGATCGAGGCCCATATCTTGATTCCTAATCCTCCCCTCAGAAATAATCTTCCTGACACTCTTAAACGTCCTTGGCGTAATTTAGATCCAGAGCACTTTCATCTACTCCTGATGAAAGATCATCCTCAACCCCCCATAGAAGTCTCCCATGGGTACGACAATTTTTGCGAGTGGATAAACAAATCTCTGGATTCTCTCATACCAGTCAGATGGAGTAAGGCCAGATCTAGTCCCTCCAGCCCTTGGTATGACGAATCCCTTAAACAGCTTAAATCCTCTTGCAAAAAAGCTGAACGTGCCTGGCGCAAAAATTACGACGCTGACCTTAAGTTGGCTTATAGGGCCTGCACTAGAGTCTACGATCGGGCTATCTGTGCAGCTAGGGCTGCTTTTTATTCTCAGGAGATTAGGAACAGTACCAACCCCACGAAGGTCATATTCAAAGTTTGTAATGACCTAACCAGCAAAAAGATCAACACCACCACTCTCGAAGTCTCGGTGGCCCACTGTGAGGATCTGGCCTCGTTCTTTGTGGAAAAGGTTGAAGCCATCTACAGGTCCTTCACTCAAGCCCCCTACAGGGACAATACCACTGCCCCTGTTGTTTTTAAACCATTGCTTTCTATTCCTAGCCCTACTTTGGAGGAGTTTAAAGCTTTAACGATAAAGGTTAAATCTGGCTCCCCAGATGATCCCATGAGACCCCTGCAATTCCAGGAATTCGCCCAGTGTTGCTATCCCGCAATGCATAGCCTGCTGGATCTGTCGTTTACCACCGGTACGGTTCCCAGGGCCTGGAAGCAGGCAACTGTTATCCCTATTCTTAAAAACCTGCCCTTGACCCCACTAAATCTGAACACTACCGGCCTATTTCTCTTCTCCCCTGGCTAGCTAAATTAGCAGAGTCTCATGCTAATCAGATTCTATCCTCTCACCTACAGGAGTCCAATATTCTGGATAACTCCCAGAATGGGTTCCGCACGGGCCACAGCACTGTGACTGCGCTCTTGGCTGTGGTGGAACACATTAGGGAGATGCTGGACCAGGGTCAGACGGCGGCACTGATCCTATTGGATTTAAGTGCCGCCTTTGATACGGTCTCCCATCAGATCCTCTTGCACCGTCTTATGGAGGCTGGAGTCGGAGAGAAGGCACTTGAGTGGTTTCGATCCTTTCTTTCGGATCGAACATTCAAAGTGTCTACACCTCCGTTTGCCTCGGCCCCACGTTTTATTCATCAGGGTGTCCCGCAGGGATCGGCCCTTAGTCCTACCCTTTTTAATTTATATGTTCAGCCTCTGGCGGAGGTAGCCCATAGTTTTGGTCTCACCATGGTGTTGTACGCCGATGATACGCAGCTGGCGGTGGCACTTAATGGTGACTCCAATATGGATGCCCCTACCTTTCAATCCGCCCTCAAAGCGGTGGCGGACTGGATGGCGAACAATCGATTACAGCTCAATGCCTCTAAGACCGAGGTTATCATCTTTGGTAGGGAAGGTGGACTATGGGGAGACCAATGGTGGCCATCGGAATTGGGCCCTGTCCCCACCCCTGTTATCGAAGTCAGAAACTTCGGGGTGTGGCTGGATGACAAACTCTCTTTTTCTGCCCACACAAAACGCGTAGCTGGCACCTGTTTTGGTGCTCTGCATTGTCTTCGACCCATCTTTAAATTTTTCGATGCGGACACCAGACAGATTATAGTCCAAGCTTTGGTTCTTACCAGACTGGATTATGCCAGCTCTCTGTTTTTGGGTTTGAATCAAGCCGAATTGACCCGCCTTCAGAGGGTACAAAATGCGGCGGCCAGGATGCTTGTTGGCCTTCCAAAGTTTGTCTCCGCCCGCCGTACTATCCGAGATCTACACTGGCTGCCTGTAGGGCAAAGAATTAAGTTTAAAGCACTGTGCTTAACTTTTCAAATTTTTAAATTTGCTTCTCCCCCTATTTTATCGCAGACTATTCAACACTATGCTCCGTCCAGAACTCTTCGATCCTCTGGCTCAAATCTTGCCATTGTGCCCCGCTTTAAAAGAGCTAGAATGGGCGGTCGCTCTTTTTCAGTGCTGGCGGCAGCTCTTTGGAATTCTCTGCCTATCACTCTCCGTGACATTCCTGATCTGCTTCCTTTTAGGAAAGCTTTAAAAACCTTCTTATTCTTCTCAGTCTAAATTTTTCTGCTCCTTTTAATCCTGACTGTGTTGTGTTTACCATCTTTGGAAAGCGCCGGGACGCCTCTTAGCTGCGGCATCTGAGCGCTATATAAAAAATAAATAACATAACATAACATAACATAACATTTTTTCCGGGACCCCAAGAATTCGAATGTTGTTGCGACGGGCCCTCCCTTCGTAGACATCGAGCTGCTGTGCCATACGAGTCTGGCGTTTATCCATGTCCGACATTTGGCGTTGAAGCTCGGAGGTATCTTCCTGGAGTGCCGCCGTTACCACCTTGAGTTCACGCACTTTTTCATTCATCTGCTTGAAATCTGCATGCAGCAGCGATATCTCTGTTGTCACTGAGTCCATAGATGTGCGCATTTCCCCGATAGCTGCCAGAGCATCATGGAGCGTGCGTTCTTTCGGCTGTGGAGACGACCCCTTCGCTCCGTCTTTGTCCGGTTTGGGCGATTCGACTTTCTCTCCACCCTGCTGCCATGCATACTTTGAGAGCCGTGCCTGGGCGTTAGTCTTGGAATTCCTGTTGCCCTTTGCCATTTTCACCCCTCCGCAACAGGCTAGCCAAGGAATTGCGACAAAGAAATCGCGTCAATGCGCTGTCACCGGCTTCCAGTACTGTAGGAACAGTAAGTGTCTCTCTGCAAAACACACGCCGGTGGATACTCCTCACTCCCTCAGGTATTTTAGCTGCTCGACACAGCCCCAGCCCCGTACAGTTCACCAAGGAGGGGGGAGGGGAAGGCAGATGGTCAGTAATTCGGGGACTGGCGCTTCTGTTTTCAAAAATGCTTACACCACAATGTTAATACTGTGCGTCAAACACGGCACTCTTAAATAGCCACCTAGCTCCATGGCCTTAACTATATTACTGCCATTATCCGTGGAAATATAACCAACTGTGCGATTTCTTGGATGCAGCCATTCATTGACCTTCCTGTCGAACTCTCCAAAAGGTTAGGTGAAGTGTGAGATTTCCCCATGGCAAACATGCCTCCTGTTGCATGTTTGCGAATAGCTTAAAAAACTTCCTCCGTGTCAACATCTTTGTGTTTTAACTGTTTTTCGACCCCTGCAAAAGAGACCCAGTGTGCAGTGATGCACATGTAATCAAGGGCTTGGCAACTGGTCCACATGTCTGTTGTCATGTGGATAGTGTGAACAGCACTCTTCAGAATAGTTGCGCCAATCACCTCCAGCACATCTTGATGTAGTGCTGGAACAGCAACCCTTGCAAAATAGGACCGGCTAGGAACCTTCCATTTAGGGCAGACTGTTGCCACCAATTCACGAAAACCCACCCCTTCCACGAAAGAGAAAGGGAGAAGGTCCAGCGCTAGCATTTCAGCCAGCTTTGCGTTATACAGACGCACCATTGGGTGGTTGCGTTCAAATGGCGCATCCGACCAGAACATTCCGCTAATGGTGGGCTGGACCATTTTACGTGATGATGATGATGATGATGCAGACTTCACACCAGTTAGGCTCATTGATTTCGTTTTTTGCATTGGTGTCTGTCCCAGACTCTTAGTGTGCCTCATACATGTTGCAGGGGTAGAGGGTGTGGGCGCTACCACTGCAGTGCTGCTGCCAGGGGTACTGGGTGTACCAGACAAAATGTATGTTGCTTCTTCACTTCCCCCCTGCACGATCTGCCTCTCGTACCAAGCTTATCTCGACTAACTGATATGTTTACAAATCGAACAAACGACCATGTTTTCCTCCTTTTTGCTACCAGTAAAGAAGTCCCAAACTGGGGACTGGAGATGTCTGCTGGAGGTGGAGGTGCTCACTTACAGCACCACTACTTGAGGTAATGGAGGTCGAGCTGGATGGAGGTCCCTGCCGGCCCTTCTGATGGGAAAATATGGAAGCTGGAGGTCGTGTTGGTGTTGTAGTTAACTGCGTTGGTGGTGGTACCAGTGCCACGCCGCCATCATCCCGCTCAGCAGCCATTCGGGCTAGGGTTAAAATGTTTGTCTGCTGCATGCCCGCTGTGGCTGGAGTGACGTCTGTGATGACTGGGTCATCATCAGACTGTTCATCAGCAGCATAAGACACCACTTCTTGTTCGTCGTCATCACCCATAAGTCGAAGCCTTGCGGGAACCTTCCTTTTAGGCTTAGCTACCTTTGTCAGGTCATGGCGTGCCGCACTGTCAGACTGCATTGCTGGGTTCCAATCAAGATCAAGGTCATCAGAATGAAGGGGGCTTGAAGAAGAACTTGTAGCAGTAGTAGTAGCAGCCCTCCTTGACCTTTTTCTTGCTGGGGATCTGGGAGACAATGTATCATCCTCAGGAGGAGTGGCTTCCTCGGATGATACCTCCACTTGAATATTAATTTCCTGATGTGCCCCTACTTCTGGAGGAACAAGCGTTGTAGGCAGTTGTGCCGCTCCATGAACCTCTAGTAGTTGCACCTCTCCATGCACCTCTACTTGCGCCTCTCCTTGTGCATGTACTTGCGCATCTCCTTGCCCATGTACTTGCGCCTCTCCTTGCCCATGTACTTGCGCCTCTCCTTGCCCATGTACTTGCGCCTCTCCTTGCCCATGTACTTGCGCTTGTACTAGTTGCACTTGTGGTTGTCATTACGGCTGTGATTGTTGAACACTCGCCAGCTGAGTTACACCCGGCGTTGATTGGATGGTACTTTCTTGTGATGAGCCAACATCACCGGTCGATGGTGATTGAACAACCAAAGTGGCTGCTGCAGCAGCACTAATAGTCTTGGACCTAACTTGGCGTGGTGGCACTGACGCCAATGAGGCGGAGGTGCTGCTTCCAGCTTGGACCCCGGCGGACTCCGCTGCTGCTGCAGGCGTAGTTTTTTTTCTCCCAAAAAAGGTGTCGGTGGGCACACCAGTCTGCTTGGTAGGTGGTGCCACTTGCTTCTTCTGCTCCTTCTTACTGGCAGTGGCACTGGCAACTTTTTTCGCTGAGGCGCTACGGCCACCTTTCTTTGGGGCCATCTTCCTCAGATGTCAGAACAGCAGGCCGCAGTTGCACGAGTTGCAGAGTTGACATCGCGTGACGTTGTGCTGCACACACCGCTGCAGGACTTCTTCCTGGCACTGGTGGTTCTCTTGTGCACCTAAAAGCAATGGAAGACAGAGGAACATCAGTTATACACCCCAAAAAGTCGAAAAACACATAAAAATCACCACAATCCCATGCCATCCATGCCCTCAATGATGTTTAAATTCAAGACACCCCACAGAAAGACTAGGCACATGCACCACTGAGTACCCCTGGGCATAATGGATGAAAGCTAGGCAAAATGGGTGCAGGCCTGAGAACACTGCCTGCCTTCAAAATGGCCCCTTGCCCCCCAGCACATGGCCAGGCCCTGCCTGTACCAGCACTCAAAATGGCCCCCACCCACATGGCCAGTCCCCAACAACACCCCCAAAAATCGAAAAACACATAAATATCACCACAATCCCATGCCATCCATGCCCTCAATGATGTTTAAATTCAAGACACCCCACAGAAAGACTAGGCCCATGCACCACTGAGTACCCCTGGGCATAATGGATGAAAGCTAGGCAAAATGGGTGCAGGCCTGAGAACACTGCCTGCCTTCAAAATGGCCCCTTGCCCCCCAGCACATGGCCAGGCCCTGCCTGTACCAGCACTCAAAATGCCCCCCACCCACATGGCCAGTCCCCAACAACACCCCCAAAAATCGAAAAACACATAAATATCACCACAATCCCATGCCATCCATGCCCTCAATGATGTTTAAATTCAAGACACCCCACAGAAAGACTAGGCCCATGCACCACTGAGTACCCGTGGGCATAATGGATGAAAGCTAGGCAAAATGGGTGCAGGCCTGAGAACACTGCCTGCCTTCAAAATGGCCCCTTGCCCCCCAGCACATGGCCAGGCCCTGCCTGTACCAGCACTCAAAATGCCCCCCACCCACATGGCCAGTCCCCAACAACACCCCCAAAAATCGAAAAACACTTAAAATTACCACAATCCCATGCCATCCATGCCCTCAATGATGTTTAAATTCAAGACACCCCACAGAAAGACTAGGCCCATGCACCACTGAGTACCCCTGGGCATAATGGATGAAAGCTAGGCAAAATGGGTGCAGGCCTGAAAACACTGCCTGCCTTCAAAATGGCCCCTTGCCCCCCAGCACATGGCCAGGCCCTGCCTGTACCAGCACTCAAAATGGCCCCCACCCACATGGCCAGTCCCCAACAACACCCCCAAAAATCGAAAAACACATAAATATCACCACAATCCCATGCCATCCATGCCCTCAATGATGTTTAAATTCAAGACACCCCACAGAAAGACTAGGCCCATGCACCACTGAGTACCCGTGGGCATAATGGATGAAAGCTAGGCAAAATGGGTGCAGGCCTGAGAACACTGCCTGCCTTCAAAATGGCCCCTTGCCCCCCAGCACATGGCCAGGCCCTGCCTGTACCAGCACTCAAAATGCCCCCCACCCACATGGCCAGTCCCAAACAGCACCCCCAAAAATAAAAAAACACATAAAAATCACCACAATCCCATGCCATCCATGCCCTCAATGATGTTTAAATTCAAGACACCCCACAGAAAGACTAGGCCCATGCACCACTGAGTACCCCTGGGCATAATGGATGAAAGCCAGGCAAAATGGGTGCAGGCCTGAGAACACTGCCTGCCTTCAAAATGGCCCCTTGCCCCCCAGCACATGGCCAGGCCCTGCCTGTACCAGCACTCAAAATGGCCCCCACCCACATGGCCAGTTCCCAACAGCACCCCCAAAAATCAAAAAACACATAAAAATCACCACAATCCCATGCCATCCATGCCCTCAATGATGTTTAAATTCAAGACACCCCACAGAAAGACTAGGCCCATGCACCACTGAGTACCCCTGGGCATAATGGATGAAAGCTAGGCAAAATGGGTGCAGGCCTGAGAACACTGCCTGCCTTCAAAATGGCCCCTTGCCCCCCAGCACATGGCCAGGCCCTGCCTGTACCAGCACTCAAAATGGCACCCACCCACATGGCCAGTCCCCAACCACACCCCCAAAAATCGAAAAACACATAAAAATCACCACAATCCCATGCCATCCATGCCCTCAATGATGTTTAAATTCAAGACACCCCACAGAAACACTTGGTCCATGCACCACTCACTACCCCTGGGCCTACTGACTAGTGAGGCTTTACAGGCACCCCAAAATTAAAAAAACAACAACATATAACAGTGAGCTAAAATTCCATGACATAAATGAGAATTAAGTTTTAAAAAAAATTAGAGAAACAGATGTATCATACACCCATGACTAACCCTGGGCCTACTGGATACTGTGGCTAGCTACCCACCACAATATATATTTTGTTAAAGTTGTGAAAAAAGTTTTAGAACTGGAGTTGCTTCAACTGCAATGCCCCAAAAAGTGCAGCCAAATGTCAATCTGAGGAGTTATTCTGATCAAAATCATCATTTTCACAAGGTTTATGCTTCCTGCGGTGGATTTCTTGTGCAGAATTTCAATTTTTGCAATTTCGGGAACGCGAGCTGTTCAAACCTCCCGCCGGACGTACTCGCATTGTCAAACTCTCGTCGTGCAAGATGGCAAGCCGCGATGACGTAATTGCGTTCGAAAAACTCTTGCGCGATCACGCAGCAAGATCGAAAATGGCGCAGCACACGCAAAACCGGGAAAAAAACAACTCGGCAGGCTCAGAGTCAACGCCGCGCGCGCGATATTGTATTTTCCAAGCGCGACCAAGCAAAATAATTCATAGCTTGCGAATTATTGGGTAATTTCGCGCGATTCGCGGATCGCGAAATCGTCAATAATTCGCAAATTCGCCCGCGAAACGGATTTTACGCCCACGCTTACTCCACATCACTGCATTCTATGCCACTGCACTCTGCATGCCACTACACTTTACGCCACTCCACTTTGCATCACTCTGCGCCACTTTCTCTACGCCACTGTACTCTACTGCACTCTATGCCACTCTGCTCTCCACCATCGACACCACTGCACTCTACTATACACTACTCTAATCTTTGCCACTGCATTGTACGACACTGCAATGTATGTCGCTGAAATCTATACTGCTGCACTCTACATCACTATACTCTGCAACACTCCAGACTAATGCACTTTACACCAGTCCATTCTACTCTACACCACTCCATGCCCCTGCACTCTATTCTGCAGCAATCTACTGTACACCACTGGACTCAATGCCACTGCACTCTACGCCACTCTACTCAACACCACTCTATGCCACCGCAGTCCATACCACTGCACTTGATGACACTCTATTCTGCAACACTACACTCTGCAGCACTCCACTCTATGCCACTTTACTCTATGGCACTATATTCTACTCTACGGTACTCTGCTCTGCACCACTCTTTGCCACTGCACTCTGTGACACTCTACACCACTGCGTTCTATGTCACTGTATTCTACTTTGCACCACTCCACTCTGCACCACTGCACTCTATGCCACTGCATTCTACTACACTGCATTGCACACCGCTGAATTCTATGCTGCTGCACACTATGCCACTGCACTACACACCACTGCACACAATGCCACTGCACTCTACACCATTCTACTTTACACCACTCTGTGCCTCTCTACATACTGCACTGTACGCCACTCTACTCTGCACTACTGCATCTTATGCCAATGCACTCTTTGCCACTACACTCTACACCACTCTATTCTGCATCACTCCACTCTACGCCACTGCACTCTGCAGCAATCCACCACCGCCACTGCACTCTATGGCACCTTTATTATACTCTTCACCACTCTACGCCATTCCAATCTGCACCACGCTATGTCATTGCACTCTGTGCTACTGTACTCTACACCACTGTGCTCTACGCCACTGTACTCTATTCTGTTCCTCTCCACTCTGCACCACTGCAATCTACGCCAATGCATTCTATGATGCAACACTCTACACCAATGCACTCTACACCAGCCCACTCTACTGTATGCCACTCCACTGTCCACCACCCTATGCACCTCCACTCAACAACACTCCATGCCATTCTCCTCTACACCACTAACTTTGAGCCATGCTGAACAGCAGCCACGCATGGCTAACTAAAACATAGATGGGGAGGTCAAGCCGGGATCCGTAGTTATTTTGCTAGGAGATGTTGGTCTAGCTGCCTCACCATCTATGTCATGATGATGTGCAGTATGTTAATAAAAATGTGTGAAATAAAAAGTTATTTTTATGGCATTTGTAATATTTACTGCCTGACAGGTGTTTATTCTCTAACGGAAAATATTTGTCAGCATGGTTTAGGTCAGTTCTTTGCATGCACTGGGGCAGATTTACAAGCCCCTTGCGACACGTTTACGCCGCTGTTGCGTCACGCAAGGTGGCGTAAACGTGGCGCATCCCTACGAGGCATTTACAACGTGACGCATCTATGGAGATGCGTCACGGTGTAAGGCCCTGCGCCACATGAAACCTGCGTCAGGTTTCATGTAGGCGTTCCGGTGCAGGGGGGGGCGTTCCGTCGCAGGAACGCCCCTGGAAAGTGACTCAGTGAAGTCAATCCTTACGCCTGCTTGAAGCGTAAGGGTGATGCACCATGCAATGTAGGGGTGGCCCCTGTGCATTGCAGGAGTCATGTCGCACTTGCGACATGACTCCAGCAATGCGCCGCCCGTACGCCGAAAGATGCGTCACGCATCTTCCCTGCCTTGCACCATGGTGCGCCGCATTGTAAATGCGTTGCACCATGGGTGGCGGAGCTGTGGCGCACATCAACTGGCGCATCCCTGGGGATGCACCAGTTAACGTAAGTCTGCCCCTCAGGGGCAGATTTATGAAGGCCTTGCGCCGCCGGTGCGTCATTTTTAACATGGGAAAAAGTGAGGCACCGGCGGCGCAAGGCCTTCATAAATCTGCCCCTCAGTCTTTTGGGGTATGTGGCTCCATTTATTGGAAATTGCCTCTGCTCTCTCCGTTGTAGTACGGTGCCTCCGCTGGGATATTCTACCTTTAACCATTTAAAGAATAAATGCCTTTGCCATTCATTTGGCATGTTCTATACAGAAATAAAATGTTAACAATCGCGAGACGGCGAGCCTTTAACAAATGTGATTTAAAAATAAATGTAAGAACTTAAGTAGTATTATAATTACTCGGCCGACTATTGTGACATTGCAAGCAGTGATTAATGACAGAACATGGTTTATCCAGGGCCGTGCAATCTGCGTGTTATCACTTCCAGTGACTGTATGAACGAGATTGGGGCTTCGGCGAGGGATGCTGCTTTTCGGTGATGTCATCGCGCCGGCGCCCTCCCCCCGCCGCAGCTATCTCTGCCGCCAGACCCCCGCTGCACTGCTTAAACAAATATCATGTGAGAAAGTGAGCGTGCCTTCTCCCGCCCACGGGGGCCAAGGAATTGGAGTATGAGACATTGAAGACAAAGCAATAATTTATGTGGCGCAATGTATGTAAATATATGCGTGTACAAATATGCGGAATGGAGTTGGCTTGTGTTGCCTGGTCCTTGTAACTTGTCTTTGCAGTTCTTTTTTGTGTGTTGTGTGGGCAGCTTTGCTGTTTCAGTTAGATCATGTTTCATATTGCGCCTATGACAGATAATGTTCCATATAGCACCTATGTCTGTTCCCACGGGGTCCAACTTCCGACGGCACCAGATTATCTAGGTCCGCCTAACCTTAGAAGTCTCTTCCCAAATGGGGTGAAACACAAGGGTGTACTTGGTACAGTGCTTAATTTGTAAAAAAAAATAAGTGCCAGGCCTCTCGACAGGAGGCCACTGCAGACTGCACTACCCAGTGCCCCTGCCAGCGCTGCCAATGAAAGAAACACCACGGCTATTAACCAACACACGCCTACAGTTGTAGCAATTCAGACTATTCAGGCCCCCAAAGCTATAAGAATGGCTTGGGCAGCAGCTAATAGTAATTTTTAATGTATATTTAATTATTAATTGACTGTTGTTGTGGTCATCTCTAAATTAGAGAGGCAGCGCCACCTTGTGGCAGATTGTCACAAGCACTGGTGTTGATGATTAAGTGCCGATGCGGAGCACCGGAAACCACCAGCTCAAATTAGGCACTGTACTACCGCTACTACCATGTTAAGCTGGAGGGCGTAATTAGGGTGGTACTCACTGCTCATGGCTCCATTTGGTTTCCACATGTTTAAGGTACTCAGACTAGAGGGGCTCTATCCCTAGCCCCTCTAGTCTGAGTACCTTAAACATGTGGAAACCAAATGGAGCCATGAGCAGTGAGTACCACCCTAATTACGCCCTCCAGCTCTGCCATCACTTCCAATCCTGCTCTAGGCCAGAGCTACACTCATCGCTCGCGTGAAGGAGGAGCTCTTCCAGCAGGGGAGCCTGCATTCAGCCGTCCTCAAATGCAGGTTGGTTGGGGAGTACCAGAGGATTACCTATCTCCTGAGGCGGAAGCCGGGACAATGTTTGTAATTATTTTTAAAAATTGTTTGTGATACTGTGTTTTTACCCATTGACACCATTCTCCCTGGGCACTTACTCTGCTGTCACCACGCACTGGGCATCCCCGCGCAGCGGATCCTATCGCTGCCGCGGATTACATTCTTGTTGCCGCCATTACCCCTGGGCCCACAGGCCACGCCCTCTGCCGTCAGGCCACGCCCCCTCCCGCCAAAGGTATTTAAAGCGCGCTGACTACAAGCGCGAGTCAGAGGATTACCTATCTCCTGAGGCGGAAGCCGGGAGAACGTTTGTAATTATTTTTAAAAATTGTTTGTGATACTGTGTTTTTACCCATTGACACCATTCTCCCTGGGCACTTACTCTGCTGTCACCACGCACTGGGCATCCCCGCGCAGCGGATCCTATCGCTGCCGCGGGTTACATTCTTGTTGCCGCCATTACCCCTGAGTCCACAGGCCACGTCCTCTGCCGTCAGGCCACGCCCCCTCCCGCCGAAGGTATTTAAAGCGCGCTGACCACAAGCGCGAGTCAGAGGATTACCTATCTCCTGAGGCGGAAGCCGGGAGAAAGTTTGTAATTATTTTTAAAAATTGTTTGTGATACTGTGTTTTTACCCATTGACACCATTCTCCCTGGGCACTTACTCTGCTGTCACCACGCACTGGGCATCCCCGCGCAGGGGATCCTATTGCTGCCGCGGGTTACATTCTTGTTGCCGCCATTACCCCTGAGCCCACAGGCCACGCCCTCTGCCGTCAGGCCACGCCCCCCCCTCCGCCTCCTTTTCCGATAAATAATGTGCATCTCCCGGATGCGCAGCGGACGAGCGCAGTGGGCGCACTGTCAGCGCGCCGAAGGCCGGTCGGGACCAGGGGCCATGCATTCTGCTCCTGCTCTTGTTTATACCTCAGCCCAATTGTTCTCTTTTAATCAATCAATCAATCAAGCCATTTGTATAGCGCACTACTCACCCGGGAGGGTCTCAAGGCGCTTGGGGGGAGGGGTATGCTACTGCTCGAACAGCCAGGTCTTGAGTTGTTTCCTGAAGGCGAGATGGTCCTGGGTCAGCCGAAGGTGGATGAGGAGGGAGTTCCAAGTCTTGGCAGCCAGGTAAGAGAAGGATCTTCCTCCGGCGGTGGCTCTTCGGATGCGTGGTACGGCTGCGAGGGCGAGGCTGGTGGACCGTAGCTGGCGGGTGGGCGTGTAGAAGGTCAGGCGGTCGTTGAGGTACTTGGGGCCCAGGTCGTGGAGAGACTTGTGTGCGTGGGTGAGGAGCCGGAACGTGATCCTCTTGTCGACGGGGAGTCAGTGCAGGTTCCTCAGGTGGCTGGAGATGTGGCTGCGTCGGGGGACATCCAGGATGAGTCGGGCGGAGGCGTTCTGGATGCGCTGGAGTCTTTTCTGTAGCTTGGCTGTGGTTCCGGCGTAGAGGGCGTTTCCGTAGTCCAGTCGGCTGGTGACGAGTGCCTGCGTGACAGTCTTCCTGGTCTCGGTCGGGATCCAGCGGAAGATCTTGCGAAGCATACGCAGGGTGTTGAAGCACGATGAGGAGACGGCGTTGACTTGTCTGGTCATCGAGAGGGAGGTGTCCAGGATGAAGCCCAGGTTGCGTGCGTGGTCGGTTGGCTTGGGTGCGGTGCCCAGGGCTGGGGGCCACCAGGAGTCGTCCCAGGCGGAGGGCGAAGATCCCAGGATGAGGACTTCCGTCTTGTCCGAGTTCAGTTTCAGGCGGCTGTCCTTCATCCACTCGGCGACGTCTTTCATCCCTTCGTGTAGGCAGGTTCTGGCGGTGTCGGGGTCTCTGGTGAGGGAGAGGATCAGCTGGGTGTCGTCGGCGTAAGAGATGATGTTGAGGTTGTGCTGGCGTGCGATGGCTGCGAGAGGTTTCATGTAGATGTTGAAGAGGGTGGGGCTGAGTGAAGATCCTTGCGGGATGCCGGAGATGACTTCGGTGGCCTCGGAGCGAAACGGGGGGAGGCGGACTCTTTGTGTTCTTCCGGCGAGGAATGAGATGATCCACTCCAGTGCCTTCTCTTGGATACCGATGTTGCTGAGGCGCTGGACTAGGGTGCGGTGGCAGACCGTGTCGAACGCAGCGGAGAGGTCCAGGAGGATGAGGGCCACTGTTTCCCCCTTGTCGAGCAGGGTCCGGATGTCGTCGGTGGCTGCGATGAGGGCGGTCTCGGTGCTGTGGTTGGCTCTGAAGCCGGACTGCGAGGGGTCGAAGGATCCGTTCGTCTCGAGGAAGGCGGACAGCTCTCTGTTGACGATCTTCTCAATGACTTTAGCAGGAAAAGGGAGGAGCGAGATGGGGCGGAAGTTTTTGAGATCGGTGGGGTCCGCTGTAGGTTTCTTCAGGAGGGCGCTGATCTCGGCGTGCTTCCAGCTCTCCGGGAAGGTGGCGGTGTTGAAGGAGGCGTTGATGATGTTCACGAGTTGGGGTGCGATGGTGGAGTCGGCCTTGTTGAAGACGTGGTGTGGGCAGGGGTCGGTCGGTGATCCGGAGTGGATGGTGTTCATCGTACGGGCTGTGTCTTTCGTGGTCCAGGTGCGAAGGGTGGCGGTGGGGGGCGTTGGTTCGACGGTTGGGTGCGTGGGTGAGGCGCCGAAGCTGTTGTGGATGTCGGCGATCTTGCGGTGGAAGAACGAGGCGAGGGAGTCGCAGAGGTCTTGTGACGGAGTGATGTCGTTGGTGCCGGTGCTGGGGTTGGAGAACTCCTTGACGATAGTGAAGAGCTCTTTGCTGTCGTGGGCGTTGTTGTCCAGTTGTTCCTTCAGGGATTTCTTCTTGGTGGTGCGGATGAGCTGGTGGTGCTTGCGGGTAGCGTGTTTGAGGGCGGTCATGTTGTCGGTGGTCCGGTCGAGGAGCCAGGCTTTCTCGAGGGTGCGGCAGGTCTTCTTGGAGTCCTTGAGGTCGTCGGTGAACCAGGGTGCCTTCTTGCTTCTGGGTCTGCTGGGAGGGTTCTTTAGTGGCGCGAGGTCGCCGGCGCAGGCGGTCAGCCACTGTGTGAAGTTGCGGGCTGCTTCGTTGGGGTCCGTTGTGTTGGCGGGTGGGCTCTGGCTGAGGGAGGTGGTGAGCTGGTCTGCGGTGATCTTGCTCCAATTCCTGTGAGGTACCTGTTGCGGGTGGTGGTGAGTCGTGGATCTTTTGAAGCTGAAGTGGACGCAGCTGTGGTCGGTCCAGTGGAGTCCGGTGGCGTGGCTGAAGGTGATGTACTTGCTGGAAGAGAAGACGGGATCAAGCGTGTGGCCGGCGTAGTGGGTGGGGGTGTTGACCAGTTGCTTGAGTCCGAGGTTGGCGAGGTTTTCCAGCAGGGCGGTGGTGTTGCGGTCCTTGTTGTTCTCCAGGTGGAAGTTGAGGTCCCCGAGGAGGATGTAGTCGGTGGAGGGGAGGGCGTGCGGGCTGATGAAGTCTGTGATGTCTTCGCTGAATTGTGTGCGTGGTCCCGGGGGTCTGTAGACGAGGGTGCCTCTGAGGGTCGTCTTAGGGTCGGTGTGAATCTGGAAGTGGAGATGTTCGGCTGCGGCGAAGGAGTCGTTGGCGTCGGTCGTGATGCGGATGGTGTTCCTGTGGACGATGGCGATGCCACCTCCGGTCTGGTTGATGCGGTCCCTCCTGATGATCTTGCACCCGTCCGGGATGGCGATGTCGGGTGCAGAGGAGGCGTTCATCCAGGTTTCCATGAGGAAGGCGACGTCCGGTGATGTAGCGTCGAGGAGGTTCCAGAGTTCCACGGCGTGTTTGTGGACGGAGCGGGTGTTGATCAGGATGCACTTGAGGTGGTTGCTGCTGGTGTTTGTCTTGGCGGGTGCGGGGCAGGTTCGGAGGCAGGTGAACTTGCAGGTGCAGCAGGTGAAGGGTCCGTGGGTGCGTCTCGGGGTGGCTCGGCAGCAGGCGTGGGTCCGGCCGGCATTGAGTGCGTTGAGAGTGGCGGCGTCGTAGGTCAGTCGAGTCGTCTTGCCTCGGCGGGGAGGGCCAGGGGTCCTGGCGCAGGGCGCGGGCCAGGGGCGGACGGGAGCAGACGGGCTTACCTTTGGCGCACCTTCGGCGCTCCCGCTGCGCGGTCGCTCTGGGGGCATCATAATTAAGGAGCCGGAAGGGAGGAGCAGCTGGGTGGCGGGAGCGGGGCGGCGAATGGAATCACAGGGGGGCGGGGCCGCAGGGAGGCAGCGTCGGGAAATTCCAAGAAGCAGCGGGCAGCGGGAAATTCCCAGGAGCAGCGGGAAATTCCCAGGAGCCGCGGGAAATTCCCAGGAGCAGCGGGCAGCGAGCGAAGGAATCTGCAGGCAGGAGGCGGCAAAGGCAGGCAGGAGCGGCAGCA
Source organism: Lissotriton helveticus (assembly GCF_964261635.1). Taxonomy (NCBI): domain Eukaryota; kingdom Metazoa; phylum Chordata; class Amphibia; order Caudata; family Salamandridae; genus Lissotriton; species Lissotriton helveticus. Next base: position 118,787,024 of record NC_136061.1, read on the forward strand.
GTGAGTGGGGCGACCAAGCCCTGTGGAGGGCTGAGCGGTCACACTCTGTGGTCCCCTACGGTCCCCTTAAGTAAGGAGCCGGGAGGGAGGAGCAGCTGGGTGGCGGGAGCGGGGTGGCGAATGGAATCACAGGGGGGCGGGGCCGCAGGGAGGCAGCGGCGGGAAATTCCAAGAAGCAGCGGGCAGCGGGAAATTCCCAGGAGCAGCGGGAAATTCCCAGGAGCAGCGGGAAATTCCCAGGAGCAGCGGGCAGCGAGCGAAGGAATCTGCAGGCAGGAGGCGGCAAAGGCAGGCAGGAGCGGCAGCAGTGAGTGGGGCGACCAAGCCCTGTGGAGGGCTAGCGGTCACACTCTGTGGTCCCCTAAGTAAGGAGCCGGGAGGGAGGAGCAGCTGGGTGGCGGGAGCGGGGCGGCGAATGGAATCACAGGGGGGCGGGGCTGCAGGGAGGCAGCGGTGGGAAATTCCAAGAAGCAGCGGGCAGCGGGAAATTCCCAGGAGCAGCGGGAAATTCCCAGGAGCAGCGGGAAATTCCCAGGAGCAGCGGGCAGCGAGCGAAGGAATCTGCAGGCAGGAGGCGGCAAAGGCAGGCAGGAGCGGCAGCAGTGAGTGGGGCGACCAAGCCCTGTGGAGGGCTGAGCGGTCACACTCTGTGGTCCCCTACGGTCCCCTTAAGTAAGGAGCCGGGAGGGAGGAGCAGCTGGGTGGCGGGAGCGGGGCGGCGAATGGAATCACTGGGGGGCGGGGCCGCAGGGAGGCAGCGGCGGGAAATTCCAAGAAGCAGCGGGCAGCGGGAAATTCCCAGGAGCAGCGGGAAATTCCCAGGAGCAGCGGGAAATTCCCAGGAGCAGCGGGCAGCGAGCGAAGGAATCTGCAGGCAGGAGGCGGCAAAGGCAGGCAGGAGCGGCAGCAGTGAGTGGGGCGACCAAGCCCTGTGGAGGGCTGAGCGGTCACACTCTGTGGTCCCCTACAGTCCCCTTAAGTAAGGAGCCGGGAGGGAGGAGCAGCTGGGTGGCGGGAGCGGGCGGCGAATGGAATCACAGGGGGGCGGGCCGCAGGGAGGCAGCGGCGGGAAATTCCAAGAAGCAGCGGGCAGCAGGAAATTCCCAGGAGCAGCGGGAAATTCCCAGGAGCAGCGGGCAGCGAGCGAAGGAATCTGCAGGCAGGAGGCGGCAAAGGCAGGCAGGAGCGGCAGCAGTGAGTGGGGCGACCAAGCCCTGTGGAGGGCTGAGCGGTCCCAATGAGATTCAGTCCATCGCTCCCTCCCTGCTTCAGCGTATCGCCGCTCTTGGCATCTCTGCCCCTTTGCCCCCTTTGTCTGGCCTTACTTTGCTCACTCCTCTGTTACACGCTCCTTCTCTCCCTGCCCCTCCGCCCCTTTCTCCACCCACCACGGCTACGGCCTGCCTTCTGAACACTCGATCGGCAGGCAGGCACCAGCTTGAGCTCTTCAATGTATTGGACACTGAAGCCCCTGATTTTCTGTTTCTTACAGAGACTTGGTTCTCGGCCGATTCCCTCCCCGATTTATTGTCCACCCTCCCCAACTCTTACTACGCCCTTCAGGCAGACCGCCCTGATGGTAAAGCTGGTGGGGGCGTGGCGATGATTACTCGCTCCAACTTTCAGTTTCAGCTTCTTCCCCACTCTTCTATATTTGGTGTTGATTCTTTAGTTGCTCGCTCTCTTAATCTCTTGGCCCCCCTTACAATAGTCCTTATGTATCCTGCCCCTCAGAATATGCCCTCCTTCGTTTGAACTCCTGGCTACGCTTGTGGTCAATAATTCATCTGTGCTCCTTTTGGGAGACTTTAATTTTTGGCCGGGCGACCTCAGGGAAGACCAGTTCTCTAAGGATTTCTCGGCCACTCTGCAGTGTCTCAATTTCCTCCCCCACGTTCACTCCCCTACCCATGTTCATGGCCACATTTTAGACCAAATATGGTCGGCCAGCCGCACTATCCTTTCTCCTACCATTCTCCCATGCACCTGGTCCGATCACTTTCTGATCTCTTTTTCCATGGAGCTTGGAGCACTAGAGAAACCTCTCCTACCCAAGAATATTTCTGCTCGTAATTGGAACCGGGTCGATGTCAATTCTCTCCATGCCTCCCTTACTTCCTCTCCCCCTGATCTTTCCAACCTCCCTCTTGACCTTCAAGCAGACGCCGTGAATCATTGGCTGTCTTCTTCCTGTGACCTGGTTGCTCCCCTCAGGAAAGTCAAGATCTGCCGCCCCCATGATGCCCAAAAGTGGTTTACGGATGAGCTGGAAATTCTTAAATTGGACCTTAGGCGTTCTGAACGCCATTGGAGGCGCAACTACTGCCCTCTCTTGCGAACTAAATATAAGTCCCTCCTAGCTAACTACAAAAGGGCTATCCTCTCAGCTAATACCATTTATTTTTCGGAGAAAATCACATCATCAGCCAATAAGCCCAAAGAGATTTTCTCCATAGTTCGCAACTTAGTTGCTTCTGACAGGGCCAACCTTAATCTTATCCCCTCCCAAGCTCTCTGTTTGTCCCTGAATGACTTCTTTATAGAAAAGATTGCGAAGATCAAATCTAACATCCCTTCAGTATCTTCGCCACCTTTTTCCCCTGTTTTTCCTCCACCCTCTTCTTCTCTTGATCAGTTCACCCCTATCTCTATGGATTCCTTTCTTGCTCTCCTTCAGAAAGTGAAGTCAGGCTCCCCGGCTGATTGTGCTCCAGCTCGCATTCTGAGAGAGCTATTCACTCACTGCCCTGACCCCCCCCTTTCCCTCCTTAATGCCTCTATTTCCACCGGCCTAGTCCCGAAACTCTTCAAATCGGCCATAGTTTCCCTATTTTAAAAAAGCCTGATTTAGACCCCTCCCTTCCATCTAATTTCAGACCCATTTCCCTTCTCCTATACCTAGGGAAGATCTTGGAGAGTTACATCACAACCTGCCTCTCTACTTTCATTGAGGACAACCATCTTTTGGCCTCCCACCAAGCGGGATTCCGCCCGGCCCACTCTACTGAGTCAGTGGTCCTGTCCGTCCTAGACAAGCTAAAGAACAAGGCTGATTCCAACTTAAACCAAGCCTTGGTGCTCCTTGACTTGTCCGCTGCGTTTGACACGGTCGATCACACCATCCTTCTCGGTCGTGTCAGCGCAGCGGGCGTTCGGGGCACTGCCCTCTCTTGGCTCGCCTCTTTTCTTAAAGAACAGACCCAGGCAGTCCATATTTCTGGCTTTTCTGCCCCCTCCCGCTTGGTCCCATGCGGGGTCCCCCAAGGCTCCTCCCTGTCCCCTCTTCTTTTTAATCTTTATATTCACCCCCTCATTCTTTCTCTTCTTGACATGGGGGTCTCCGTTTATAATTATGCGGACGACCTCCAGCTAGTATTTGACCTTTCCTCTCCCTTGGACTCCCTGCCTAAATTCCACTCTACCCTAGTTTTCATCTCGGAGTGGATGAACCATAACCAACTTAAACTTAATCTGGACAAGACGGAGCTGGTCCTGACTGGCCCTATCGTCTCCCCTTGGTCTGCCGAATTCTGGCATTCCATCTTCGGCCCCTCGCCAGTACCGGCGGCCTCAGCAAAAACCTTGGGTATTAAAGTCAGTCGGGACCTCTCCATGCATGCTCAGATTAGTTCAGTTGTCTCCTCCTGCTTCCTTTACCTCCGGATTATTTGGAAAGTGTCCCGTTTCTTTTCTCCCGATGCCCTTAAACTTATTATTTTGGCAATGATTCTCTCCCGTCTTGATTACGGGAATAGCCTCTACGTGGGCATCCCGGCCTACGAACTACGCCGCCTTCAGGCTATTCAGAATCAGGCCGCCCGTCTTATCTATCACCTCCCCAAGTTCCACCACATCACTCCTGTTTTGAAATCCCTTCACTGGCTCCCCATCTGCCAGAGATCCCTTTTTAAGATGGGATGTCTGGCTTTCATGGCCCGTGCCCGTACTGCCCCGGCATTCATTAATTCCCTTATCAGTCCCTACACCCCCAGCCGTGCCCTCCATTCCTCCAATCAGGACCTTCTCAATGTCCCTCGCGTCCGCAGATCCAAAACTGGAGGTACTAGATTCTCTGTACTAGCCCCTCGCTTTTGGAACAGCCTTCCTCTGTCCATTAGATCCACCCCAGTTTACTCCCAATTCCGCAAGGCCCTTAAGACCTTTCTGTTCTTCCAAGCGTACTCCTGCTGATTCCCATCTCGGCAGATTTCTGTGCTCCTCAGTCCTTAACTCTAGCGCCAGGAAGCCGCTTGGTCACAGTGCGCTCTATCAAGAATTTTTTAACTAACTAATTAACTAACCTCCAGCACTTGTTCAAGCCATAGACAGGGGATATCATGTCCCCACCTGTGGCAGGAGTCTTGCCGCCACTGGGATAGGCCTCCCCTTGTTCTGTCCTGGACAGGTGAAGGTTGGGGGGGTCTGGGGAGGGACCAGCCAATTCTCTGAAGTTGACCTCTCCAGCCTTCCATGCCTACAGGCCAAGAGGGATACTGCAGTCTGCTAATCAGCTCCCTTAGCAAGACTTTTCCTACATTAGGCCTTGACCGGGGATGGTCTCATATCAGGGTTTGTGATAAATGCCTGAATGTGGAAAGGGGACAGAAGTAAAGACCATGGTGCATATTTAAAAGGAGCTTGTGTCACCGCTGCATAGGGGTGGCGTTGTCATTGCTTCATATTTACATAGGTAACACATCTAGGCTGATGCACCAGTTTTCGTCAGCCAGCGTTGTTTGTTTCCTGCGTTGGAATCGGCTGCCTCACGTTAGTTTTAATATATGAAAGGTAGGTGTTGCCACCTAAAATTCCCCGTAAAACAGATGCACTGGTTTCTATGACTTTTTCCCAAAGTGAAGCATCTTCAGATAGCGGGCGGCTGAGCTGGTCAAAATTCCTACCCCATGGAACCCAGATGCACGAAAGATGCATTCTTTTGCTGTTTCAGCTGAAGTGACTTGGAACAGTGTGATCTGCAATCAAGTCACATACACTCCACAGGTAAGTGCACACATAAGGTAGTTAACACAGTAAATACACATTACACACCATTAATGACACACATACGTAGGTATAGTGGTACACAGAAGTACACAGTACCCACTTGTCTATGTGAGATCCAGGACCAATGTAATAGAGTGCAAGGAGAGTTTTTCACCAAGTGGCACTTTATTACATTGGTCCCCATACAGTAGTCTACTTGTGTCAGTCAGAACTGATGCATCACCTCTGTTTTTTGACACATTGCTGTAGTTGAGTCCGTTTTACGACCAACACAAGCAATGCGCCACTTTTCGACAGAATGCTTTGTGGCATCCTTCCTACGGATATGTTAGAATTTCTGATGCATCCTTGGGACTTTGCACCATTGGAGCCCCGTATTGTAAATATTGCGTATCCAGCGGTGGCTCCTCCACTATGGCAGAGGATTGTCTCTTCCTTTCCAGCAGGCTCAAAACTTGAAAAATAAAACAATAATAAAACAGGTTTAATATCGTTTTATTTGTCAAGTTCTAAGGACAGAGTCTTGGGGTTGGGCCATCGTAGGGGGCAGTCACGACTGGGGAGTGATGGGTAAGGCTGTCAGTGTGCATGTGGGTTTGGCTGGCCGTCTTGTGATTACCAAACCAACATGTGCACTGATATGTCTCCAACCCAGGCTGCGTTGCTGGAATGTAGACACCAGTCTTTCTGGGAGTATAAATCGAGGGCACTCAGGCCAATCCTGACGCTGCTCTCATTCTGCCAACAGCATGAGAGCAGCATCTTGATTGGCAACAAGGGAGTCTGGCAGCCTGTGCTGCAGTGGAGCCAGAGAGGAGCAGAAGAGCAGCGATGCGGCGAGCAGCAGGTAAGTTATTATATTTGGATGGGCTTTTTTGTATTTTTTTCATCATACCACCCGCCCACCTCGCCACTCTGCCCTGACACCAGCCGCTACTGGGCACATCGATGGCGTTGTAAGGATTTTTCATGCAGGCGCAATAAAATTTGCGGCATTTCTGCCTTGGCGCAGCGAGGCGTAATTTCTCGTAAATATGCCCCCAAGATTCACTCCCATTTCCAGAAGGTCCTCCTTGTATTACCTAAACACAAGTTGGGTGGCTGCTGCCTACGATGAGCTCATTTACCCAATACGCCTGAGTGGTTCTTCTTGCTTAGCGATTGAAAAATTCTGGCTGAACCCTTCACTCAGGGGCATTTGCACATTTAAAGGGATCTTCACGGGGTCTTCCATGAAGGGGGGCTGTATCACTGTTCCTATCTTCAGTAAGCCTCAAGTCTACACTTGTGCTGTGGCTAGATAAATGTAATTGAAGTGGGAGGACAGGTTCTCCTTTGGACTGCGTTGGTCTGTTTGCACCTCACCCCTTCTGGCACTACGCTTAACCACCCTTTTCCACTTCCAGACAAAGCTAACAGATCATGTGGCTCTGCTCCTCAAGCTTGCATTTTGCAAGTTGTCCAGAATTATCTGCAATAAATGACTCTTCTGCTCACCTGTCCTAGGAGATGCCCAGATGGGAATCTGATCACTCACCCGGAGAGCACTGAAGTACTCCATCCACCAAATTAGGAATCCCTGAACCCTGAGACTCAGGTGAACTGCTGTTTATGACCTGCGATCACTTTGGAGGGTTAATTCCCCAGATTCGAATTACACTTTACCCCACTTCTTACTCTGGTTACCCACCCCCTCTACGAGCCTTCAAATGATGTCACAGCCAAGATACCGAGGGAGGTTGGTCTGCTTACCCCACCGTTCTTGCCCCCCCAAAAATGCACGGCATGTTGGCCCAGGCTGGCCACAGTGTGGTTCTACCACCTCATGTGTTTTTTGACATTATTGCCTAAACCAAGCAACATTGCTGCTTACCATCCTCAACCACTCTAGCATCTCCATCACCCATGCGAAGCCCAAAACATATCGACAGGCCTAATTGTTTCGTACTGCAGCTATAGGCTTGACATGAGAAAGGACAGTCTACGCCTATACCCTAAAACTGTATAAGTACCTTGCTTGATGTAATTTGAATTTCCATTTCTAGAGTACACTGCTACCTGAGGAGAAGTGTGGCTCACTGGTTAGAAGAGGCAGACCCTCAAGCAGAGGTCAGACCCGGGGCCAGGGTTCAAATCCCGACGCGGCAGGGTCTTGAGCCCAAATGTCCACGGACTCGATAATTCTCGCTTCGGTGCCTACTCGAATCACGGGTTCACACTCTGCAACTCTGGGCAATAGCTTGCTTAATCTCCACCACGGCCCCCCTGCGGCGGGATGCCTGGATTTCACCTTGGGGATGCCCAGTACGGGTTATCTCACAGGGAAAAAGCCAGGTCGGGTTGCCAAAGCAAGCGCCTTGCGGTGATAAGGCGCTATATAAGAACCTTTGACATGACATGACATGACCTGAGTATCATGGCACTATAAAAAACAGGGACCGTACCATACCTTGTGCCCAGGGGTGCAATGGGCGCGTATGTTCATTTTGTGCGCCCCAAGACGCAAAGGTATTAAGAAGGGGCTACAGACGCTTGTGCGACCTGTTCCGTAATACAGATAACGCTGGCACACATGTAGCTTGAGCGCTGTCTTCAGAGGGTGTTCCCTCATTCGAATGGGGGCGTGGCCCCATGCAAATAGGAGAATCACTTTGCCTCTGCATCCAACCTGTATTGCCGATGTGGGCGCAGAGGCACTTTGGGGAGAGAAAGAGGTCCCATGAACCCCCATACATCCCTCTGCGGGTGGGTTCTGTGACTCACTCAACCTGCCTGCAAGGGGAGCTCTCTCTCTCTCCTCTTCAAAATGCAAGCGGCATGCTGTCTGCACTGTAAAACACGGAGTGGCTTTCAAGTATCTGCTCAGTATTTCACTTGAATGTGCTGCCCCCAGGGGTGTGCGAGTTTGCTGCTTCCCTGGAAGCAGCGCATTCCGCATAATACGTGCACTTTTCCTGTTTGCCCCACGCGGTATGCAACGTTTACAACAAAATTTTTACAACGCACTACCATTACAACGCAGTTATTACCAAGCATACCATTACAACGGATTGCACTGGGGGGCTCTCTAGGGTAAGTAATACGTTTAATTTTCTATCCAACACCTTCCCTAGTGTCCACGGGGACTGGAGTTGGAATAGAAAATTATACTTACCACTATCCAGCACCTCTAAGCGCTATGCGTTGTAACGGTATTCGTTGTAAATACCGCGTTGTAAAGGTATGCGTGGTAAAAGTATGCGTTGTAACGTCATACATCCCCCCACGCGCACCTTATAAAAAGTGTGTGTGGCACAAACACATAAGGGGATCAGACATTTGAGAATTCTGCAGGAAACAAATACTACTGCAGTTCTACCATTATCATGCTTTAGATGGGCATTATTTTGTGGTATATTTTCACCTATGGCCCCGTACAGCGGTCTGCTGCCTTTGGTTAGGTTTGCACTATACAAATATCACATACTTAACATCAGTTTTATAAACACTTTTTACCAGTGCAGTCACCAAAAATTACACAAAGTGTTGATTTGTTTGAAAGTTGCTTAATAGCAATGAAAGGCATTGCTTACTGCTGCTTTGTGTTACATTATGTCAAGGAGTGGCCAATATGTGGTAGTTAGGGTAGATTAAGCAGGCTTTGTCTAATCGTACGTTATCATGCGCCCTTACCTGCACTCGGTCTCTGACGAGGCACAGCCCTTTCGAGCACAGCACCAGTGCTGTCACAAGGCTCCTCGCTGCGACCTCCTCTCTCTCTCTCTCTCTCTCTCTCTCTCTCTCTCTCTCTCACTTTCTCTCTCTTCTTGGACCTCGGTTCTGATTACTTGCACTCATGCTCTCTTCCTCAGTGTCCCACTCTCCATGCCTTAAGGCCTCTGTTTCTCCTTCTCGTTCCTTGCCCACCTCTCTTTTCCACTCTCAATGTTTTGCTGTTGGCTTGTTTACACTTTACCTCCTGCTTCCTAAATGTTTGCCTCCTGTCGGCCTTCTCACTTATTCTCCACTGCCTACTGTTCATTTTCGCACTCTTTCTTTCACACTTCTTCTCAATTTTATAATCTCATTCTTTGCCACTTTTCTTTGACTTTCTCACTCATTTTTTGCTGCTTTTTTTCTTGATATTCACTCATTCTTTGCTGTTTTTTCTTAATTTTCTCAACCATTATTGCTGCTTCTTTTGTGATTTTCTCATCCATTCTTTGCAGCTTCTTTGATTTTCTCACTCATTTCTTGCCTCTTTGGCTTCTCAATCTTTGCACCTTTTGCTCTTTTTCTTCAATCTTGCGCGCTGTCAAGTGTTCGACTACTCTGACCTCCTTCTTCATTTTCCCCTTTACCATCTTTTGCTTCCTGTTGCTCCCTTTTCTCCACATGGAGCCTTTTCCCACCTCTGCTCCCATGCCGCACACTCTTCCTGCTGCTCACACCAGCCCTGCCCACTACTCCCATAGCTTCTTTCCCACCCGCTCCTTCTAATGGTGTCTGCAGCACAGAAAGGTGCTAGTCTGCCAAATGCGCATCAAAGGCTGCAAAAGACAAGCACGTCTGCACCAGTCCACGCCCATCGCCAAGACCACTGGTCCTTACCCGACCCACCACCCCACTGGTACCACATAGCAACCCTCCTCACCCTGTACCCTGGGCATACCTCCCAGCATTGTTGCCGGGCCTCACCAACCAATGTTCATGGGGTGTTTTCCTCTACCACCTGCCACTTATCCTGCCCTCGTCCCACCCACCGTACCATCTGTGTGTACCACCACACCATCGCCACATGACACACCCTACCCCGCAGCCTTTACCCCCATATGCCACCCCAAGCCACCTTGCCCTGCCTTCCCCTCAACTCTCTTTCAATCGCTAGATGAGCCATCAAAATCTATGACCTCCTACCCAACCTCTCACCAGACCTATTGTTCCTGACTGAAACCTAGCTAACCCCCATGTCAGCCCCCGACCACACCCCCACCATGCCAATACCGCCAGGATACAAGATCTATGGACACAATAGGGCTAATAGATCTGGAGGAAGAATCACTATCATTTTTAAAGAGCACATCCCTGGTACCTGATTGCAGCATCTTCATCCTCCTCGGAGACCTTACCTACCACTTAGATGACCACAACGACTCCGACATAATCTACCTTCTGCATGGCAAGGCAACCATTGGATGTGTCGAGCCAGCGAATGAATACATCCACCTATGAAGCCAGACCAACTGGAACTCATGTAACTGGTGATTCAATTGTTCCTCATGTAAAGAGCTCTGATATCCTTCGGGATCTGGTTCGCGCTATATAAAACTTTATAAATAAAAATAAAATAAAAATATCTTCACCAAATTCAACGAAATCACAGTGAATGAGTCCACTCAGCTCACCAAAACCGCCCGTTCCATCATCCACTTCAATATTCCCAACCTGTACCTCTGCAGAACCGCACATGTGAAACGTATTCAATAAGACTGGACCAAGATCCCAGAAGAAATCTGCTCCCTGGACCTTTAAGACCACGTCCTGCAACACCACAACTACCTTACATGATCCATCAACATCTTCACCCTAACTCCACTCAAATTTACCTAGACTACTACGATCAGGCCACACCAAGTTGGTATACAGAAGAACTTTGAGACACCAAACACCACTGCAAGCAGTTCAAATGCAGATGGAGGCCGAGTCATGCTGAGGCAGGCAGGCAAGAGAACATACAGGTCAGCCTTCAGATGATCAACAAATCAGAGGCATTCACATTAACCACATTGAAAACAGCTCCAATAGATCCAATGACATTTTTGCCATAGTGAAGGACTTCTCCTTTCTTGAAATTAGCACCACCTGTGTTGCCCCCTCACAGGCCCTCTACACCCAGTTGCTCCTCTTTTTCAGAAGCAAGATCAGCAACATCTACAATAACTTTGACCCCCTGTCGAAACCAACCACACTCATGGCCCTTCTGCCCAATGAGACCAACACAATGAAAACCACTTTGGCTACCTGGCCCACCCTCGCCACAAAAGAAACCTCCTCTACAATGCAGTCGATACATTCTTAAGCACCCTCGGACCCCTGTCCACACCACATCTTCGCCAAAGCACCATGACCCAATCAGTGCCACCCAAACTCTGATACTGAATGACTCAATGATCTCAGTCACCTTCCCAGCCATTTGGAAGAATACTACAGTACTCCCCCTTCAGCAGACTTGCAGACGGTAACCAACTACCAAATGACCTCACTAAAAGACTTTGGGAAAATCATCAACAAACTGAGCTAGCTGACCATCTCTACAACTACAATCATCTTCCTGACACCACCCAATCAAATTAGCGAGACCTCCCTTAAAGCTGCCCCTATATAGCTGACTAATCATGGACAAAGGAGACACACCTGCCCTCATCCTCATGGACCTATCCATCCCCTTCAACACCACCTCCCACGCTATCTTCATACAACGCCTCACACTCTTTAACACCTACTTGACCCCAATGGACAGCATCACACCCACCCACAGATTTAACGTCATCTCCTATGCAGTTAATACTCAACTCACCCTCTCCCTTTCCAAAAAAACACCCAGACCAACTTCCTCTCTCTCATGTACAAAGTTGCCAGGTGGATGGAAACTAACTGTCTGAAACTCAACATAAAACAGAAGTTCTACTCTTTGGCAGAGAAACATCGCTATGGGACTTCACTTGCTGGCCAGCAAAACTCGGACCCACCCCCTGCTTGGTAACCTCGGCATAATGCTTGATAACAATTTCTCATGACCAGCCAAGTGAACGTAGCCTTGGCCTCCTGTTTCCACCCCCCTCAAAATGCTAAAGTAAATCTGCAAATGGCTTCCAGTCAACACATGTATGACAGTCTCCCAGACATTCATCACCAGCAACAGGCTCTATGTCAGAGTCAAATCCCAAATGACAAGAACACTCCAGACAATTCAAAGCTTTTCAGCCAAGCTCATGCTTCCTTCTCAATCCCAGATCACCACGCACCTGAAACGCCCCCTATGTCTCCTCGCACAAAAGTGCACTCTTCAAAATCCTAACACACGCATACACAGCCCTTTACTATTTTGGCCCCACCTACCTCAACAACTGCATCAACTTCCACACAACCACTTGACACCTCCACCAAGCCAGACTCCTACTTGCACACATACCCCGCATATGCAGGACCAGATCCGAAGGTCGTCCCTTCTCCTACCTAACTCCCTAAGTCTGGACCCACCTGCCCTTTCATATCAGAGCTGCCTCCTCAGTACTTGAGTTCCCAAAAAAATGAAGGCCCAGCTCCTCACCTAAACACGGTATAGACCCAGCTTAGGAGGCACCTGGGGGCATATTACCAACCAATAGAGATAATTTTTGTCTCTAACTTGTTTAGAGACAAAAATTATCGCCGCAAATCGGCGATTTTTATCGCAGATAAACCTTGCTATTAGCAAGGTTTATCGCAAATGCGATAAAAAACGGCCGCAATGCATGAATATCGCTGAAAAGTCTGCGATATTCATGCATTATCGAGCAAATGCTCTTAGCCATGTTATCCACCTCCCATTGGATAACATGGCTAAGAACTGCTCCTGGGCAAGTGTTAGCTTTTGGAGATATTCGCGCTTAGCGCGAATATCTCCAAAAGTTGGTAATAGGAGATAGCGATGTTAGCGACTGTTTTCAGTCGCTAACATCTTGGCACGCCCACTTTGCATGTCATTAGTGATAAATATCACTGACATGCAAAGCGGGGCCCAAGATGGTCACTATCTCCTATTAGCTGTTGCTAACTGGTGTTAGCGACAGCTTGGTAATAGGGAGATAATTTTATCTCTGCTTTCTTGGCTTTTAAAGCCAAAAAAGCGGAGATAAAGCCCCTTGATAATATGCCCCCTGCTTATCAGTGCTAAGATACTCTCCAGGGTGCTCTGCAAATACCCATAACATAACACATGGTTATTCCTATGCAACTACCCTTGGAATTCGATGCAAATCCCTAGCTACTAACCTTTGTATATAGGGCTTTGCACCCAAAAAATAACACCGCCTCGAGGCAGAAGCAAAGTAGGATAAAAAAAATGTTTTCTTCAAACGTATCTAACTTTGTATGTGTGCTGTACTGTAGAGCACATATACAGAGTTGGAAAAGTTCAAAAGTAAGTCTATGCATAGTATTTTGTACGGTAAAGATATCCTTCCAGTATAAAATCTATACTAGACTCACGAAGACACCTTTGAACAAAGGTGCAAAGGTGTGTGTGTGTGTGTGTGTGTGCGAGGCACTAGGCATCATGAAAGTGTGCCAGTGCTTGAGAAGAGACTAGCAATACAGCTTTGTATATATGGTCCTGCTCTCTCCCTTTTGCACAACACAGTACAACAACTGTAATAGTAATCTGAAAGTTTCTGAAAGCACGACAAAACACAGAAAGTGATTGAGTTTTGCTATTCTCTGCAAATTTGCTGTTGTTGCTGGACCCTCCAAAGGTGGCATCTCGGTTCTTTCCACTATGTTGTACTGAGGACATCAGTGGTATAGACTCTCTCTACTCTCTCCACTCTCTCTACTCTCTCTCTCCTCTCCCTCTCTCTCTCCACTCTCTCTCCACTCTCTCTCCACTCTCTCTAATCTCTCTCTCCACTGTCTCTCTCTCCACTCTCTCTACTCTCTCCACTCTCTCTCTCTCTCCACTCTCCCTCTCTCCACTCCCTCTCTCCACTCTCTCTCTCCACTTTCTCTCTTTCCACTCTCTCTCTCCACTCCCTCTCTCTCCACTCTCTCTCTCCACTGTCTCTCTCTCCACTGTCTCTCTACACTGTCTCTCTCTCCACTGTCTCTCCACTGTCTCTCACTCCCCCTACTCTCTCCACTCCCTTTCTCTACATTCTCTCTCCACTCTCTCTCTACTCTCTCTCCGCTCTCTCTCTCTACTCTCTACTCTCTCTCCCTCTCTCTCTCCCCACTCGCTCTCTCTCCACTCTCTCTCTCTCCACTCCCTCTCTCTCCACTCTCTCTCTCTCCACTCTCTCTCCACTCTCTCCACTGTCTCTCCCCACTCTCTCCACTCTCTCTTTCCACTCTCTCTTTCCACTCTCTCTCTCCACTCTCTCTCCACTCTCTCTCCACTCTCTCTCTACTCTCTCTCTCTACTCTGTCTCTCTACTCTCTTTACTCTCTCTACTCTCTCTCCTCTCTCTCCTCTCTCCCTCCACTCTCTCTCCACTCTCTCTCTCTCCACTCTCTCTCCACTCTCTCTCTCTCCACTCCCTCTCTCTACACTCTCTCTCTCCACTCCCTCTCTCTCCACTGTCTCTCTCTCCACTGTCTCTCCACTGTCTCTCACTCTCTCTACTCTCTCCACTCCCTCTCTCTACATTCTCTCTCCACTCTCTTTCTACTCTCTCTCCACTCTCTCTCTACTCTCTCTCTCTCTCTCTCTTGCCACACTCTCTCTCTCTCTCTCTCCACTCTCTCTCTCTCCACCCTCTCTCTCTCCACTCTCTCTCTCTCTCTCCACTCTCTCTCCACTGTCCCTCTCCACTCTCTCTCCACTCTCTCTTTCCACTCTCTCTTTCCACTCTCTCTTTCCACTCTCTCTCTCTCCACTCTCTCTCCACTCTCTCTCTACTCTCTCTCTACTCTCTCTCTCTGCTCTCTTGACTCTCTCTACTCTCTCTCCTCTCTCCCTCCACTCTCTCGCCTCTCTCTCTCTCCACTCTCTCTCCACTCACTCTCTCCACTCTCTCTCTCTCCATTCTCTCTCTCTCTCCACTCTTGCTCTCCACTCTTGCTCTCCACTCTTGCTCTCCACTCTCGCTCTCCACTCTCTCTCCACTGTCTCTCTCTCCACTCTCTCTCTCCACCTTCTCTCTCTACTCTCTCTCTCTCTACTCTCTATCTACTCTCTCTCTCTCTCTCTCTCTCTCTCTCCCTCCACTGCTTCTCCACTCTCTCTCTTTCCACTCTCTCTCTCTCCACTCTCTCTCACTCCACTCTCTCTCACTCCACTCTCTCTCACTCCACTATCTCTCTCACTCCACTCTCTCTTACAAAGTAGTGTGCTTTGCCATGGGCGTCCGCAGAAATGTTTCCGGGGGGCGGGGGGCACCCATTCTTAACTTCATCACCATCCCCCTTGCACTCTTCTCCCCTCTGCCTTTCACCCTTCTCGCCCTCCCCTTGCACACTTTTCTCCCTCCCCTTGCACCCTTCTCCCCTTCGCCTTGCACCCTTCTCCCCTCTGCCTTCCACCCTACTCCACCTCCGCCTTGCACCCTTTTCTACCTTGCACCATTCTCCCCTCTGCCTTGCCCCATTCTCCACTCCCCCTTGCACCCTTCTCCTCTCCGCCTTGCACGCTTCTCCCCTCTGCCTTGCACCCTTCTCCCCTTCTCCCCTCTGCCTTGCACCCTTCTCCTCTCTGCCTTGCACCCTTCTCCCCTCCGTCTTGCACCCTTCTCCCCTCCGCCTTGCACCCTTCTCCTCTCCGCCTTGCACCCTTTTCCCCTCCGCCTTGCACCCTTCTCCTCTCCGCCTTGCACCCTTCTCCCCTCTGCCTTGCACCCTTCTCCCCTCTGCCTTGCACCCTTCTCCCCTCCGCCTTGCACCCTTCTCCCCTCCGCCTTGCACCCTTCTCCTCTCCGCCTTGCGCCCTTCCCCCCTCCGCCTTGCACCCCTCTGCCTTGCACCCTTCTCCTCTCCGCCTTGCACCCTTCTCCCCTCCGCCTTGCACCCTTCATTTACCAAAGAGAGTGCCCCCACCCCCCAACCCCCACCGCGGGGGCGTTTGTTACGCCCCTGTCTGTGGCTCGTTAATGACCAGACTTATTTTTCAAGAAGGAAGAGTTGGAAAGCTCTTACCGTTTGGAAGGGTAGAGCAGTTCAAAATTATTGTAATTATGGAGGAATTGTTTTATCATTGGAAAGGTTGTGGCTATAAACATTTTCAGAGTTTAGTTTTTTTTCAAAAAACATATTAATGGAGAAATAGTAAGCTATGGCCAAGCCTGAACACAAGAGACTTCATTTAAGGCACTGTGTGACACAAAGTATAAAGTGGAAAATCGTTTACATTTAACATGAGTACATTAATTTACAGCAGACTATGTGTGAGATTTGTTTAATGTGTATCCTGTTTATTGAAGGGATGACACTTTAAGCCTTTCATTCATTCTATCTGTGCAGAAGGGTTTTAATTTTGGCACATTCCGTACATTCCACATATGTTGAATATCTGTATCTTTTTATATAAAAGTATTTGTATTTGAGAAGCATATGTTTGGCTGATGAGAGATGTAGTTAATGTATGGTCTTCTGACTCACTAAAAACACTGGTAATAACTCACGTTGAATTCTATTCCGTCGTTTTTAGCTCCATCTGTGCCATAACGTACAGAAATCAGCCTTGGCCCTGCCTGAATGGGGCATTTCCACCCAATCTGCCCGGCCATGTCTCTTCAAACTGGAAGAATAAGAAATCCCAGGTTTTTTTGGCCTGCTTGTCCGAAATGGCTGGAAGAGTTTTTGTAAAATACCTGCAGAGATTTACAATTTTTGGGACTTAAAACCCACAGACATCCTTGGAGTATTCACCCTTAATTCTTGGAGATGGCTTTTATCCACAGTCACTGGCTATACCTTGCCCCCCACTCCCACCCTTGTCAGGCCCCTGAGCAGTGCTCGGTGCTGCCTCCTGCTATCTGGGGGCCCCCACCCCCATCCTGAGCAGTGCTCGGTGTTGCCTCCTGCTCTCCGGGGCCCCCACCCCCATCCTGAGCAGTGCTCGGTGCTGCCTCCTAATCTGGGGCCCCCACCCCCGGCCTCGCAGCTCTGACTGAAGAGAAACAATGTTTGCTGATACTTTGTTTCTCTTCAGTCAGAGGGAGGGGGCAGGGGCTCAGAGCAGGCTGCAGGCAGAACCTGCTTCAGACGAGACAAGACGGAGAGAGGCTTGCTTCAGCGCAAGCCTCTCTCACAGCCCTCAGAAGAGCTGAGGGGGCCGGGGCCCCCTTTATTTAATAAAGGGAGTGAGGCCCCCCCGGCACTGCGGGGGCGTTTGTTACGGCCCTGCTTAGGAAAAACATCCTGGGGCAGATTTATGAGGCTCTTGCGCCTCCTTGCGCCGCAATTGCGTCACGTAATGTGACGCAACGACGGCGCAAACAATGCGCCCTATTTACAACGTGACGCATCTAGGAGATGCGTCACGTTGGAAACCCCTGCGCCATAAGGAGGCGTTCCTGCGCAGGGGGGGGGGCGTTCCTGCGCAGGAACGCCTCCTAAAAGTGGCTGAGTGAAATCTATGAGATTTCACTCAGTCACTTTCTACGTCAATTCCTTACGCCTGCTTGAAGCAGGCGTAAGGGTGACGCACCATACATTGAAGAGGTGGCCCCTGTGCATTGCAGGAGTCATGTCGCACTTGCGACATGACTCCTGCAATGCGCCGCCCGTGGGCCGAGAGATACGTCACGCATCTTCACTGCCTTGCACCATGGTGCGCCGCATTGTAAATGCGGCGCACCATGGGTGGCGGAGCAGTGGCGCACTGTGGCGCACATTAACTGGTGCATCCCTGGGGATGCGCCAGTTAACATAAATCTGTCCCCCTATGTCTGACTATATCTCGGGCAGGTGTGAGCAGGCAAACCTTCAGCACCCAGAGTCAAAATGGTCTGAAAACACCAGGAGGCAATGGAAAGATTTTTGGGCAACAGAGATTAGTTTCACCTTTTTCGGGTTGATAAATGGGCAAACAGAATGAACCCATTTGTAATGGTCATTAGATTTAAGAAATATAGTGGCATGCAGAAAAGGGCGTCTCTCTAGACAACAGTGCCTGAGTAAGCTTGTTTCTCATTTAAAAATTTCTCTAGTTTACTGAATTAAAATTCAGAATTATTCCTAAATTGAGCTCCTGCCACTGGTTAATGTATCATAAAAGGGGGTGGTGATGGACAGAGTATCTGAATTAAGCAGAACACTCCTACCCATGTCAAAAGATCAGGGCTTGATCCATCACCGTTTTTTAGCTCACTGCACCATCCCAGCTCAGAACCTGGCTACATGCAAATTAGTCTGACCCTGGCCCAGTGCATCATGGGAACAGGGCAGACCAAACTACGAAGCCAATTCTTTACTGGAAAGGAAACAAGCTTCCGGGGACCGGTTTCTGGCATTGCAGCCGTCTTCAGCCCGGCTTGCTTGAATCCTGATGGTGCAGTGAGCAAGGGACTCACATCTGAGTATACCCTACCACACTTATGGTGGCCAAAACGATTCATAAAAGGGGGTGGTGATGGATAGAGTATCTGAATTAAGCAGAACACTCCTACCCATGTCAAAAGATCAGGGCTTGATCCATCACCGTTTTTTAGCTCACTGCACCATCCCAGCTCAGAACCTGGCTACATGCAAATTAGTCTGACCCTGGCCCAGTGCATCATGGGAACAGGGAAGACCAAACTACCAAGCCAATTCTTTACTGGAAAGGAAACAAGGTTCCGGGGACCGGTTTCTGGCATTGCAGCCGTCTTCGGCCCGGCTTGCTTGAATCCTGATGGTGCAGTGAGCAAGGGACTCACATCTGAGTATACCCTACCACACTTATGGTGGCCAAAACGATTCATAAAAGGGGGTGGTGATGGACAGAGTATCTGAATTAAGCAGAACACTCCTACCCATGTCAAAATATCAGGGCTTGATCCATCACCGTTTTTTAGCTCACTGCACCATCCCAGCTCAGAACCTGGCTACATGCAAATTAGTCTGACCCTGGCCCAGTGCATCATGGGAACAGGGCAGACCAAACTACCAAGCCAATTCTTTACTGGAAAGGAAACAAGCTTCCGGGGACCGGTTTCTGGCATTGCAGCCGTCTTCGGCCCGGCTTGCTTGAATCCTGATGGTGCAGTGAGCAAGGGACTCACATCTGAGTATACCCTACCACACTTATGGTGGCCAAAACGATTCATAAAAGGGGGTGGTGATGGACAGAGTATCTGAATTAAGCAGAACACTCCTACCCATGTCAAAATATCAGGGCTTGATCAATCACCGTTTTTTAGCTCACTGCACCATCCCAGCTCAGAACCTGGCTACATGCAAATTAGTCTGACCCTGGCCCAGTGCATCATGGGAACAGGGCAGACCAAACTACCAAGCCAATTCTTTACTGGAAAGGAAACAAGCTTCCGGGGACCGGTTTCTGGCATTGCAGCCGTCTTCGGCCCGGCTTGCTTGAATCCTGATGGTGCAGTGAGCAAGGGACTCACATCTGAGTATACCCTACCACACTTATGGTGGCCAAAACGATTCATAAAAGGGGGTGGTGATGGACAGAGTATCTGAATTAAGCAGAACACTCCTACCCATGTCAAAAGATCAGGGCTTGATCCATCACCGTGTTTTAGCTCACTGCACCATCCCAGCTCAGAACCTGGCTACATGCAAATTAGTCTGACCCTGGCCCAGTGCATCATGGGAACAGGGCAGACCAAACTACCAAGCCAATTCTTTACTGGAAAGGAAACAAGCTTCCGGGGACCGGTTTCTGGCATTGCAGCCGTCTTCGGCCCGGCTTGCTTGAATCCTGATGGTGCAGTGAGCAAGGAACTCACATCTGAGTATACCCTACCACACTTATGGTGGCCAAAACGATTCATAAAAGGGGGTGGTGATGGACATAGTATCTGAATTAAGCAGAACACTCCTAGCCATGTCAAAAGATCAGGGCTTGATCCATCACCGTTTTTTAGCTCACTGCACCATCCCAGCTCAGAACCTGGCTACATGCAAATTAATCTGACCCTGGCCCAGTGCATCATGGGAACAGAGCAGACCAAACTACCAAGCCAATTCTTTACTGGAAAGGAAACAAGCTTCCGGGGACCGGTTTCTGGCACTGCAGCCGTCTTCGGCGCGGCTTGCTTGAATCCTGATGGTGCAGTGAGCAAGGGACTCACATCTGAGTATACCCTACCACACTTATGGTGGCCAAAACGATTCTTAAAAGGGGGTGGTGATGGACAGAGTATCTGAATTAAGCAGAACACTCCTACCCATGTCAAAAGATCAGGGCTTGATCCATCACCATTTTTTAGCTCACTGCACCATCCCAGCTCAGAACCTGGCTACATGCAAATTAGTCTGACCCTGGCCCAGTGCATCATGGGAACAGGGCAGACCAAACTACCAAGCCAATTCTTTACTGGAAAGGAAACAAGCTTCCGGGGACCGGTTTCTGGCATTGCAGACGTCTTCGGCCCGGCTTGCTTGAATCCTGATGGTGCAGTGAGTAAGGGACTCATGTCTGAGCATACCCTTCCACTCCTATAGTGGCCAAAACGATTCATAAAGGGGGTGGTGATGGACAGAGTATCTGGATTAAGCAGAACACTCCTACCCAGTCAAAAGATCAGGGCTTGATCCATCACCGTTTTTAAGCTCACTGCACCATCCCAGCTCAGAACCTGGCTACATGCAAATTAGTCTGACCCTGGCCCAGTGCATCATTGGAACAGGACAGACCAAACTACCAAGCCAATTCTTTACTGGAAAGGAAAACAAGCTTCCGGGGACCGGTTTCTGGCATTACAGCCGTCTTCGGCCCGGCTTGCTTGAATCCTGATGGTGCAGTGAGCAAGGGAGTCATGTCTGAGCATACCCTTCCACTCCTATAGTGGCCAAAACGATTCATAAAGGGGGTGGTGATGGACAGAGTATCTGAATTAAGCAGAGCACTCCTACCCAGTCAAAAGATCAGGGCTTGATCCATCACCGTTTTTTAGCTCACTGCACCATCCCAGCTCAGAACCTGGCTACATGCAAATTAGTCTGACCCTGGCCCAGTGCATCATGGGAACAGGGCAGACCAAACTACCAAGCCAATTCTTTACTGGAAAGGAAAACAAGCTTCCGGGGACCGGTTTCTGGCATTACAGCAGTCTTCGGCCCGGCTTTCTTGAATCCTGATGGTGCAGTGAGCAAGGGACTCATGTCTGAGCATACTTTTCCACTCCTATAGTGGCCAAAACGATTCATAAAGGGGGTGGTGATGGACAGAGTATCTGAATTAAGCAGAACACTCCTACCCAGTCAAAAGATCAGGGCTTGATCCATCACCGTTTTTAAGCTCACTGCACCATCCCAGCTCAGAACCTGGCTACATGCAAATTAGTCTGACCCTGGCCCAGTGCATCATGGGAACAGGGCAGACCAAACTACCAAGCCAATTCTTTACTGGAAAGGAAAACAAGCTTCCGGGGACCGGTTTCAGGCATTACAGCCGTCTTCGGCCCGGCTTGCTTGAATCCTGATGGTGCAGTGAGCAAGGGACTCATGTCTGAGCATACCCTTCCACTCCTATAGTGGCCAAAACGATTCATAAAGGGGGTGGTGATGGACAGAGTATCTGAATTAAGCAGAACACTCCTACCCAGTCAAAAGATCAGGGCTTGATCCATCACCGTTTTTTAGCTCACTGCACCATTCCAGCTCAGAACCTGGCTACATGCAAATTAGTCTGACCCTGGCCCAGTGCATCATGGGAACAGGGCAGACCAAACTACCAAGCCAATTCTTTACTGGAAAGGAAAACAAGCTTCCGGGGATCGGTTTCTGGCATTACAGCCGTCTTCGGCCCAGCTTGCTTGAATCCTGATGGTGCAGTGAGCAAGGGACTCATGTCTGAGCATGCCCTTCCACTCCTATAGTGGCCAAAACAATTCATAAAGGGGGTGGTGATGGACAGAGTATCTGATTTAAGCAGAACACTCCTACCCAGTCAAAAGATCAGGGCTTGCAATGCCAGAAACCGGTCCTCGGAAGCTTGTTTCCTTTCCAGTAAAGAATTGGCTTGGTAGTTTGGTCTGCCCTGTTCCCATGATGCACTGGGCCAGGGTCAGACTAATTTGCATGTAGCCAGGTTCTGAGCTGGGATGGTGCAGTGAGCTAAAACACGGTGATGGATCAAGCCCTGATCTTTTGACATGGGTAGGAGTGTTCTGCTTAATTCAGATACTCTGTCTATCACCACCCCCTTTTATGAATCGTTTTGGCCACCATAAGTGTGGTAGGGTATACTCAGATGTGAGTCCCTTGCTCACTGCACCATCAGGATTCAAGCAAGCCGGGCCGAAGACGGCTGCAATGCCAGAACCTGGTCCCCGGAAGCTTGTTTCCTTTCCAGTAAAGAATTGGCTTGGTAGTTTGGTCTGCCCTGTTCCCATGATGCACTGGGCCAGGGTCAGACTAATTTGCATGTAGCCAGGTTCTGAACTGGGATGGTGCAGTGAGCTAAAAAACGGTGATGGATCAAGCCCTGATCTTTTGACTGGATAGGAGTGTTCTGCTTAATTCAGATACTCTGTCCATCACCACCCCCTTTATGACCTGTTAATGTATAGCATGTTTGTTGTTGTGGACTGGCTTTCCATTATAAGACTGTAAAAGTAAAGGTCATAGCACTTCATTGCCAAGAGCTTTTCCATTATTAGAAGGTCAGTGATGGATCAGTTTATATGGAAGAAACTTTCTGATGAGGTGCTAGGGGCGACTAGTAGAATGCCCAGGCCACCAATCAACATCCTCTGTAATCCAGCCGGACTTCTTTATTACTTTATAAGTGACGCGACTCCCACATGGTTCCTTTTATGGGCCCCTGGACTGGGTAAATACAAGGCAATTCCACACACACCATGCAGTTTCTGTTCTGATGCACAGCGGGCAGCCCGGTTTGATTGCTTTGTCTTACTTTGCCTTTCGAATTATGCTCTGTAATGTACTTCCTGCATCAATGCCTCTTTCAGCAGGTCAATTTCAGCTCTTCGGTCTCAGTGGTGTCCTTCATTCATCCTCTGCTTGATCCATGAGGAAGGTTGATTGGCAGTGAGTGGTTTGCCGGCAGATGGCTGGGGAGTTATGTTCAATGATTGGTGGGGGCACGAGAACCCTGTATGTCCTACAATAACCATGAGATATTAGCAGTCCGAAGGTGATGGTGCTCAATTCTTTGCAGGTCTTGAAGTAGGCCTTGGTGGCCATTTCTAAGGTCAGAGGTTAAACGGAGAGGTGGCTCTGCTATATTTTGGTAGTGTGAGGGCCATGGCTGCCATATTAAGGCCTAGGTTTACAAAGTCACAAACATGCAGTGCAGCAACCAACATTGCTACACTGTGTTGCAGGAGATGGGGAGAGCATGAAAGCATCATACCTAATGAGAGATGGCACTATCCTGCTCTCTCTCCTGAGCACCCGCACACAATCAAGCTACTTAGCGCCACACGCACACCTTTGAACCATAGTGCAAAGATAACTAACTAACAGAAAGGACCCTTCCCTCCTGAGGCGGAAAGCCGGGAGGTTCTCTCTCTATCACTTTCTTTTGGCACCTTAGAAGTAGCGTTTTACTTTGTTTGTATCAGTGCTTGATTAGGAAGCATTTTTAAAACCGTGTAATTTGTTTGTATTGTTTGTGCTCGATTAAAAAAGCACTTTTAAACTGTTCTTCTTAGTGTGCCCGATAGCGCTTGATTACTAAACGCTTAGACTAAGAGACCCCTTCAGCGCTCTTGAGCGCTCTGTGACCTCCCCTACCCCGAACCGCCCTCGGCTGAGTATCGACGCCGAGGGCTGGGATTCGTTAGTGGCGGCCATATTGGGTGTGGGCCAGGCGAATCGCGCGCTCTAGCAGCGCCATAAAAAGAATGGTCATGACTCCGCGCAGCGGACGCGTACTGCGGACGCGCCGGATCTGCGCCGGAGTCGTGCCAGAGTCATGCCCGTTTGCGCCCGTTCACAACCAGTCGGGACTACGGGCTAGGGCCCCTGGTATTGCACCCCCATGCCCCCCATTATATTCCCGTTCGACACTCCTTTCGCTTAAAGGGGAACTCCCATCCCACTGTAGTCACTCTGTTAACATCGATTCCGGCTGTTTCTCTTGCATATACTGTCCCTTTAGGGCAACTGAGGCTACTATCAATACCACTCAAAGTACAAAAAGTAGGAAAGGAGAGGTTATCCTAAAGATGGCTCTGGTCAACTGCCGTTCTTTACCAAAGCATGCCACAGAGATTGCTCTACTAATTGAAAATTCAAATTTGGACATTCTCTTTCTAACAGAAACGTGGCTTGGACCGTCATCCGGTCCCGATATCGTCCGCGCCTTACCATCTGGATATCTGATCCAACATAGGGATCGGGGACCGAAGGTTGGTGGAGGGATCGCTATTTTATATAGGGAATACTTAGCTTGTCGCCTGATCGACTGCCCTATCCCAGACTGTGAGAGTATACAATTCTCTATCGCACAATCCTCAGAAGTTTCTCTCTCTGGTCTTTTAATCTATCGCCCACCTGGTTCGATAGGTCAATTTGCAGAAGGGCTAATTGAAACCACCCTGAAAGTGGCCAGTAAGGTCTCTAATTTTATAGTGTTAGGAGAAATGGACCTCCACTTTAACAATCCCTTGGATACGATCGCACAGGAATTAATTAAAGATCTAGCCACCTGTCATCTCAATCTGATTGTTCGGCATCCCACCCACCTTAAAGGGAATCTTTTAGATCCTATATTTTCCAATGTCCTAGAGCTGTCCACAGATGATTTATATCCAATCCCTTGGTCAGACCATATGGTCATTCCTTTTTCATGGAAAATAATCAGACCCAGCTATAAAAAACCCTCCCATAAAATTTTAAATAGACGCTGGACAAAATTGGAACCCAGTGACTGGATTGAATCACTGAAGCAGATCGAACCTCTGGCCAACCAAAACATTGAAAGGGCCAATACAGATTTCAATCGTTGGATTGAGCTGTCACTGGACAGTGTGCTCCCAAAAAAAGAAATCACAAACAAAAAAAGCTCCAATAAACAGCCCTGGTTCAACTCAGACCTTAGATTACTTAAGCAGGAATGTAAAAGAGAGGAAAGGTTATGGCGAAAACATTTTGATGAGGAGAAGAAAATTATGTATAGATCATCCATAAAAAAATATAAAACTGCCCTCAATACAGCTAAATCCATCTTTTATGCTGGGAAAATTGAAAATTCTGCTAATGCCCCTAGAGAGATGTTTAGAATAGTGAAAACTCTGGTAAAAGCCCCTGACTCACCTTCCTCTGAACTTTCTCCAGAAGAATCTGGTGCTCGTTGCAATGAACTCGCAAGCTTTTTTGCCACAAAATCGAAAAAATTATTCTCTCTCTCCCCCCCCTTCCCGCAACCGAACCGAATCTGCCGCTGATGGATGCTACTAATGCTACCTCACCCCGCTTGGCATCCTTCCTTCCGCTTAATGTTGAACTTTTTCCTGCTCTTTTTAACTCCATAAAAAGTGGCTCTCCACTCGACCCTGCACCTATGACTGTCCTGAAACTGGCCCTACCCTATGCTAGTAATCACATCATCAATCTTGTCAACACCTCACTGGAATCCGGTATAGTACCACAAGAAGGGAAACTAGCTATGGTAAAGGCCCTGTTAAAAAAAAAAAAACTCAACCCTGATGATTTTTCAAATTATCGCCCAATTTCCCTCCTCCCTGGTATCAGTAAGCTTACTGAAAAATGGGTAAACAAACAGCTAGCATCATTCTTGGAGACCTATGATCTGCTACACCCCACCCAAACAGGATTCCGAAAGGGACAAGGGACCGAGACAGCCTTGTTGAGAGTGGTCGAGGACTCCAGGAGGATTTTAGACGCAGGTGGCAGCGCGGCCATCATCCTCCTGGACCTCAGTGCCGCATTTGACATGGTTAACCACCATGTCCTTCTAGCTCGCCTCGAGAGGATTGGAGTCACAGGCAAGGCCCTTGAATGGCTCAGGTCCTTTCTAAGTGACAGAGTCTTTAAGGTCTTCTCAGACACCAATTGCTCCCTCCCCGTGCCATTGCAGTGTGGGGTACCACAGGGTTCTTCCCTTAGCCCCACACTGTTTAATATATACATGGCACCTTTAGCGGAGGTTGTAGCCCCTTTTGGAATCCAGCTGATAAGCTATGCTGACGATACTCAGTTAGTAGTCTCCCTAAATCGAGGGGACCATCCTCCAACTAATCTCTGCAGCTGCCTGGAGGCGGTGGCAAAATGGATGGATGCGTCCCATTTGAAGTTGAACGGGGGAAAAACTGAGTTAATGCTGCTGGGAAGGAAGGCCACCTTTAACAACACCATCATGTGGCCCCCTTGTATGGGTCCTGGGCCCATTCCAAAATCTGAAATAAAAAGCCTCGGCTTCTGGCTTGACATGGAATTGTCTTTCAAAATCCAGGCAAGAAAGACAGTAGCCACCTGCTTCGGCATAACCAAAATAATCCGAAAAATCCTCCCCCAGTTACCAGAAGCTGCTAAAAAAACATAGTCCAGTCCCTCATTCTATCAAGGCTGGACTATGGGAACACACTCTATCTGGGCGCTCCCATCTCAGTCATTCGACAACTTCAGATCGCCCAGAATTCCGCAGCAAGATTACTTACCGGAACCAGTCACCGTATATCAGCTGCTCCATCATTTAGGACTTTGCACTGGCTCCCTATAAAGGAGCGGGTACATTTTCAAATCCCTCTGTCTGGTCCACAAAACTTTCTATGGGAATGGCCCTCCCATCTTAAATGACATGGTCATACCATATGTACCAACTAGGGATCTTCGTTCAAAACAACAAAATCTCCTCATAATCCCTAGGACCTACAGAGCTCTTACAGGGGACCGCCTTTTCTCGCGTAATGCGGCTAGGCTGTGGAATGCTCTTCCTCTTCCACTTCGTTTAGAGCCCAGCCTGACTGTTTTTCGGAAAAAGATAAAAACTGTTCTGTTTCTTAATATATAGATAATCCGGCCCAGTATATTCTAGATCTCTATCTCCTCTCACTCTTTTCCTTTCTGTTTAACTATCAAGCGCTGGGATGCTTCCGAGTAGCCATGCGCTATAGAAGAACCTTTTCAATTCAATTCAATTCAAGATGTCTGTATCATGTCTAGCATAGGGTTTGTACTGGAAGAGACCTATGCCTAGGCACGCTTTAAAACTGTTCCCACTTTGGATGTCTGCTGTACAGTTTAGCACTCATGCAAAGTTGGAAAAGTTTAGAGAAATAAAAGGAATTGTTAATTTTTACACCTTCCTGAAAGAGGTCTTAGATTTTTGTGTAAAGCCCTGTCTACTGTTGTTAGTAGATAGAATTGTGCATCAAAAAACATGGGTGGTTGTATGGAAACAGGCCTTTACCACCAATGGCACGCCCCCTTAATGCAAAGTAATGCAAAGCAGATCAAAGTACTACTCTGCGTTACTTACAGGCAACTTTCTAGTGCAAAACACGTTTTGCACTGGAAAGTCACTCCTTATCCAAACCCAGTGCAACATGTTTGTAAATCTGACCCTCAATGTCAAGCCTCTTCCTTTTAGAGCTTCCGCCATGGAAATCTCGCTGTGTGTTATGTGTATGCATGTATTGTAATGCGATTTGTGATTATTCTTATGGTTGAATTGGAGCTCTGAAGACCTGGAATGCCTTGTTAAAAAAAATCTCGACTGTGAAGGTATTTCCATGGTTTGATACTGATCATGAGCTTGCAAGACATATGTCAGTCTGAAAGAAAATCGATAAACACCCTATTCAGCATGCGTGGGGTCCACGGTTCTTTTCCAGATGTGCAGGACCCTTGGGTTGGACAGTTTCAGAGACTTGTTTCCAAGGGGTAGATTTATTTCACTCGAGCAGAGTAGATTCAGAGGGCAGGCCCACTGACAACGTTTTCCTTTTTTAACTGTACATCTCCATTAATGATGAATTCCCAGCATGTCTAAGGTCTATGGTTATCTGCAGTTCTCATACATGGATAGTCACATGTAGTGCATATGTTATAGGACATCCTCAGACAGGCTCTTTGACCACAGTAAGGACAGGTGTGTCTGGTTGTAGGTGCTTTGCGAGCCCTCCTGTCCCATGAGTTTGTACAATTTCTACTTAGAGAAGGAAGAAAAAGGATGGTGACCTGACCCAGGACACCCCCCACGCCGCACGGCTCGCCAGCTGTAACGCATCTCTGCCCCGGCGCCACAGGTCCGTCCCTGGCCTCGGTGCTCCCGCTCCCGCTCGTTTTTTTTCTCCCCCGC
This sequence comes from Lissotriton helveticus, assembly GCF_964261635.1. Classification (NCBI taxonomy): domain Eukaryota; kingdom Metazoa; phylum Chordata; class Amphibia; order Caudata; family Salamandridae; genus Lissotriton; species Lissotriton helveticus. Next base: position 118,815,159 of record NC_136061.1, read on the forward strand.
TGTTGCCCTCATTTCTGTGTATTTAGTGATTGTACCTTTTTTATTCTGTAAGTAGATTCTTGTGCCTTTACGTTAGTACTGTAACCCCTGGTAACCCCTGTTGTGCCCCCTCCCCGCTTCCCGCCGCTGCTCCCTCGCGGCCCCGCCCCCTTTTCCTTCTGTAACCCCATTGGCTGCCCCGCTCCCACCTCCCAGCTGCTCCTCCCTCCCACTTGGCCTCATATGGAGCCCGCATGGCGCAGGCGAGTGTGACCTGACCCAGGACACCCACCACGCGACACAGCTCGCCAGCTGTAACGCGCCTCTGCCCCGGCGCCACAGGTCCGTCCCTGGCCTCGGTGCCCCCGCTGCTGCTTGTTTTTTTTCTCCCCCGCTGTTGCCCTCATTTCTGTGTATTTAGTGATTGTACCTTTTTTATTCTGTAAGTAGATTCTTGTGCCTTTACGTTAGTACTGTAACCCCTGGTAACACCTGGTGTGGCCCCTCCCCGCTTCCCGCCGTTGCTCCATCGCGGCCCCGCCCCCTTTTCCTTCTGTAACCCCATTAGCCGCCCCGCTCCCGCCTCCCAGCTGCTCCTCCCTCCCACTTGGCCTCATATGGAGCCCACGCATAAGCGCAGCGTTCACGCGCAGCGGGCGCGCCGACTGTGCGCCGAAGGCGTGCCAAATGCAACCCCGTCTGCACCCGTCTGCGCCTGGACCACGCCCAGCGCCAGGACCGCGCCCAGCGCCAGGACCCCTGGCCCCCGACGATGCCAGCTCACACGACGGACCTACGCCGCCGCCACCCTCAACGCACTCAAACCCGACCGGAATCCCGTCTGCTACTGCCACCCTGAACGCACCCACGGACCCTTCAGCTGCCAAGCCTGCAAGTTCACCTGCCTCCGGACCTGCACCGCACCCGCAAGGCCAACCACCAGCAACAACCACCTCAAGTGCATCCTGCTCAACACCCGCTCCATCCACAGGCACGCCGTCGAACTCTGGAACCTGATCGACACAACATCACCAGACGTCGCCTTCCTCACGGAAACCTTGATGAACGCCTCCTCAGCGCCCGACATCGCCATAGCCATCTCGGACGGATACAAGATCACCCGGAAGGATCGCATCAACCAGACCGGAGGAGGCATCGCCATCGTCCACAGGAACACCATCCGCATCACGAGCAACTCCGACGACACCTTCACCGCTGCTGAGCACCTTCACTTCCAGATACACACCAACCCCAAGACCACCCTCAGAGGCACTCTCATCTACAGACCCCCGGGCCCACGCACACAATTCAGCCGAAGCCATCGCAGACTTCATCAGCCCGCACGCCCTCACCTCCTCTGACTACATCCTCCTAGGGGACCTCAACTTCCAACTGGAGAACAACAATGACAGCAACACCACCACCTTGCTGGACAACCTCGCCAACTTCGGACTCAAGCAACTGGTGAACACCCCCACCCACTACGCCGGCCACACGCTTGACCCCGTCTTCTCCTCCAGCAAGCACATCTCCTTCAGCCACTCCACCGGACTTCATTGGACTGATCACAGCTGCGTCCACTTCAGCTTCAGGAGAACCACGACCCAGCACCACTAGCAACAGGTTCCCCGCAGGAGCTGGAGCAAGATCACCGCCAACCATCTCACCACCTCCCTCAGCCTTAACCCACCTGCCAGCGCAACGGACCCCAACGAAGCTGCCCGCAACCTCACACAGTGGCTCACCAACTGCGCCGATGACCTCGCACCACTGAAGAACCCACCCAGCAGACCCGGCAGCAAGAAAGCCTCGTGGTTCACCAACAAACTCAAAACATCCAAGAAAAACTGCTGCACCCTCGAAAAAGCCTGGCTCCACGACCAGACTACAGAAAACATGACTGCCCTCAAGATCGCCACCCGCACACACCACCAGCTGATCCGCACCACCAAAAGGACAACATTTAATGAACGACTGGACAACAACACCCACAACAGCAAGGAACTCTTCAGCATCATCAAAGAGCTCTCCAACCCCAGCGCCAGAAAGAACGACATCACACCCTCGCAAGACCTCAGCGACTCACTCGCCTCCTTCTTCCACCGCAAGATCGCCGACATAAACAACAGCTTCGGAGCATCGACCACGCACCCAACCACCGAACCAACGCCCCCCACTACCACCCTCTGCAACTGGACCCCGGTCAGCACTGAAGACACCACCCGCACGATGAACACCATCCACTTCATATCCCCAACCGACCCCTGCCCCCACCACGTCATCAACAAGGCCAACTCCATCATCGCACCCCAACTCCGGGACATCATCAACACCTCCTTCAACACCGCCACCTTCCCGGAATGCTGGAAGCATGCCGAGCTCAGCGCCCTCCGGAATAAACCGACAGCAGACCCCACCGACCTCAAGAACTTCCGCCCCATCTCGCTCCTCCCTTTTCCTGCCAAAGTCATCGAGAAGACTGTCAACAAACAGCTCGCCGACTTCCTCGAGACGAACGGATCCCTCGACTCCTCACAGTCCGGTTTCCGAGCCAACCACAGCACCGAGACCGCCCTCATCGCAGCCACCGACGACATCAGATCCCTGCTTGACAACGGGGAAACAGCTACCCTCATCCTCCTGGACCTCTCTGCAGCGTTCGACACAGTCTGCCACTGCACCCTAACACAGCGCCTCAGCAACATCGGAATCCAAGAGAAGGCACTGGAGTGGATCATCTCGTTCCTCGCCGGAAGAACCCAGAGAGTCCGCCTCCCCTCGTTCAGATCAGCGGCCACCGAAGTCATCTGCGGCGTACCACAAGGATCCTCGCTCAGCCCCACCCTCTTCAACGTCTACATGAGCCCCCTCGCAGACATCGCACGCCAACACAACCTCAACATCATCTCCTATGCAGACGACACCCAGCTGATCCTCTCCCTCACCAACGACCCTGCCACCGCAAGAGCCAGCCTACACGAGGGAATGAAGGACGTCATCGAATGGATGAAGAACAGCCGCCTGAAGCTGAACTCAGACAAGACGGAATTCCTCATCCTGGGATCATCCCCCTCTGCCTGGACCAACTCCTGGTGGCACCCTGCCCTGGCACCACCCCCAGGCCAAAGGACCATGCACGAAACCTAGGTTTCATCCTGGACTCCTCCCTCTCGATGACCAGACAAGTCAACGCCATCTCGTCATCCTGTTTCAACACCCTGCGCATGCTCCGAACGATCTTCCGATGGATCCCCACCAAAATCAGGAAGACGGTCACTCAGGCACTCGTCACCAGCCGACTGGACTACAGGAACACCCTCGACGCGGGAACCACTGCCAAACTGCAGAAAAGACTCCAGCGCATACAGAACGCCTCCGCACGACTCGTCCTGGACATCCCCCGCCACAACCACATCTCCGCCCATCTGAGAGACCTGCACTGGCTCCCCGTCAGCAAAAGGATCACGTTCAGACTCCTCACCCACGCACACAAGGCTCTCCACGACCTGGCCCCAAGTACCTCAACGACCGCTTCACCTTCTACACGCCCACCCGCCAGCTGCGATCGACCAGCCTCGCCCTCGCCACCGTACCACGCATTCGCAGAGCCACTGCCGGAGGAAGATCCTTCTCATTCCTGGCGGCCAAGACATGGAACTCCCTCTCCATCCACCTACGGCTGACCCTGGACCATCTCTCCTTCAGGAAACAACTCAAGACCTGGCTTTTCGAGCAGTAACCGACCCCTCCCCCCCAGTGCCTTGAGACCCTACCGGGTGAGTAGCGCGCTATATAAATTGTTGATTGATTGATATAAGAACGAGATGAGAGTGACCTACACTCCATTTCGCGAGCCACACAGTGGCCAATACGTTAATGAATACCCATCCTTACAATGAAACTGGATTGCAGATTCTACAAATCAAACCAATGAGAGGGTCTCTAGTTAACTCGATTTTTCAGATTGATCACAAGTATATGGCTGAGATTCCCAGTTCATTTTGAAAAAAAACTTTTAATTACCATTTCAAACTCTGCATTTTAAACAGTATATTGATTTCCAGATTCAGTCTAAGTGTATGCAGTGAATATGACAAAGCTAATTAGCAGATAAAAAGAAAAGAGAAATGTACTTGATATGGTTTTTGTTATGAACAGAAGGACTTAAAATTGTCCAACAAATACATGTGTACAGTTTTCTTTCAATGTAAAGCAGAAAATAAGATGAGTTAATTTAAAAATTCTTGGTTTGCCCGCCTACGCTTTTTCCTGGCTAAGGAGCTGCAACTTTTCAAGGCTGGAACTATGTGGCAGAGTTGGCAGAAATAAAAGTTTCCTTTGTCTGTTATAAAAAAAGTCTCTTTTCAATGTACGAAATAATGTGCAACAACATGAATTTATGCATGGAAAGTTTAAAAGTCTCTATTGTGCTTCTATTTAAAGATTATATTAATAATGAATGTTTGGGTATTAACAAGAAGAAGGAGACTGAAAGCAACGAAAGTTGCTTAATTAGAAGTAACAATTTTAGTTTGCCTAATCCGTTGCTAACGAATGTTATGTATTTCAAAATGTCACAATATTTTTCTGTATATTGCACACTTTTTGATTCATTATAAAAAAGGCTTGATTTTTGGTAGGAGCTTTCTTTTTGCTCCCTTTTTTCTGGGCAAACCTCTGTTGGTCTACGCTGCTATTTTTAATTTGGAGATATTTAAGCAAGAAGCATTTCATTTTTTAATTCATTTATATATTTGCTCATATGATTATTATTTATTTAGAGCTCTTACTTGGCACACATGCTCTTTCTATGAGCACACAACATTATTTTCTCATACAGGACTTGTTAATTTTAACTGTTAGCATCCTTAGCGAAGTCTTGCCTCGACTTTTTGCTTTTTTATCTCCTGTTTTTGCGGATTATTTTTGTTGGCCATAGGACTTTGAGCACTTTACCGCTGCCAACCAGTGCTAAAGTGCAAGTGCTTCTTCCCTAAACATAAAACATTTGGTGTATACCTGATCGGCATATTGGATGTACTGGTAGGTCCCTTGTAAAGAGGTATACCATATACCCAAGGCCTGTACTTCAAATGCTTATAGTGGGCCTGCAGCACTAATTGTGCCACCCACAAAGTAGCCTTTCAAACCTGTCTCAGGCCTGCCTCTGCAGTGTCTATGTGTGCAGTTTACTGACATGTCGACTTGGCATTTAAAACTACTTGCCAAGCCTTAAAACTCCCCTTTTATTACATAAAGTAAAGTCCACATTTGTAAAGCGCACAATCACCCGTAAGGGTCTCTAGGCGGCCGTCGGGAAGATTAAGCGAGCTATTGCCCAGAGTCACATGGTGCTGGGCTGACCTGCCACCGGAGCCGGGGATTGAACCGTGGTCCCCAGATTCCAGCGTCAGTCGCCCTGGCCGCGGCGCCACACCTCTTCCACAATATAAGTCACAAATAATGTAGGCCCTACGGGCAGGTTGCCATGTCAGAAAAAGGTAGCACATGTGTTTTATCTTTACATGTCTTGGTAGTGACAAACACTCAAATTCGTTTTTCATTACTGTGAGGCCTACCCCTCTCATAAGCTAGCTTTAGGAATTCCTTAATACACTTTTAAGCTGTAATTCCTGATCGGATAGGAGTAGATTTTTCTAGTTCACTTACTGCTCAGTGTGCCTGACCGCTGTCTTTCATACACATCTGGGGTGGGTGACAGCTACACTTTGCGCATTCCCTGTAGACAGCCATAACACAGGAATGATAGGTGTGCCGGAGCACCTGCCATGTTCCAATATTGGTACCTCGATTTCGGCACAGGTACTGAATGCACCTTTCACCTACATTGCCCTAATATTACACTACATAACGGTTCTTAAGACTGACCTTTTACCTAGTTACGATAATGACTAGAGGACCTGGAGTTTTCTTTGAAAACCGTAAGCTCCATTTATTATGCATGAGGATTCTTGGATTCACAGCTAGACAGTAGGCCTACCATCTCATGCTTAAAAACTATGTATAAGGGTGAATCCTTTAGTCATCCTAGTTCGATATGATACAGCTAGGTATATCCCCTAAGGGTAACACTTTGGGTATATATACACCATCTCTTTGCTGAGGCAGAGAGAGGAGAAAAGGACTTCCATGCCGACACACTGATGCGAGACGCTGAGGCTCCTGCATGCAGACACTCCAGCGCGCAGTGGTCTGACATCCATCTCGAGACCAAGACGGGGTCCCACAGTCTCTCACTTCAGGTAATGAGGTTGACTTTATCCTAGAGGGATTCTTGGCTTCCACACCTACATACATGCTAGGTACACTTAGGTAAATCTAGTTAGGGTCGCATCGTAGGAGTACGCTTTTCTTACTATCCTGTATTTTTATACTTGCCTGTATTTATCATTTTAGCACAATGGTAGAAATCTATCATCCCTTTACTCTGTTAGTGCTTATAATCATCTATATCTGTTACTGTCTAATGGTTGTTTCAGCACACCTATGTTACCCTAGAATGACGCTTGTTCAATAAATACTTATTGAGAAACGTCCCCATCATTTATTCTGTGTATCTCTCTCCGAGACAAAGTGAGCATGAGTGACTAAGCAAAAAGTAGCATTGTTTTCACGACTGATGTCCCTGATGGGACAGAGTTGTCATGTTCAATAGTTGCCAAAAAACTATTCCCTCCTTGGTAAGAGGGGTTTCTAGTGGCACTGTGAGCTAGCTGGTATACAGGCTGACATAAGCGGTGGGGCTGTCAGGTTTCAATTTGGACACCGAGCCCGCAGTGTTTGTTGTCTAAACGTGCAGATCCTATATAGGGTTATAGGAACTACATGACACACCCACCTACATAAATCTGCATGGGGTAGGGTGGAAGGGCGGGGCTAACACGTCACTTGAATAGGCTGTCCCCTGTCCCCACACAAAGGACTAATTACCCCCCACAGATAGCCTGCAGACAGGACTGGGTTGAAAGGGATACTTGTGCACTTTAAAGTGCTGTTTGAATTCACCCCCATACCAAACTCACTTTTGGATATAAGTATTGGGTTTCTGATCCCATCAAATCGGATAGTACTGGACTTGTAACCAAAGCTCTGCCAGAAGAAATGTTGTGCTGCTTAAGTGCTCAACTGGACTGCTGATCTGGAAGGCCTGCTGTTCTGTTTGTTGCCCTGCTGCCTGCTGCTCTCTGACTCTGCTGAGAGAGAGCTGGACTATGCCTTCACTCCAAGTGATCTCTAAGAGCTTGTTGGCTTGCCTCCTGTTGCTTGAGACTCAGGGACATCAAAGTCTCTACTCCTGCTCCTGTTTGTGGTTCACTGGAAGTGGCCCAGATATGGATTTCGACACCTCTCTTAACAGCGTGTAGCAGAACTGGCGCATCAGCCCGGTTGCAGGTGTAAATCGGTAAACCGCCTCAGAACTAGTGTTTTGCTTCCAGAGATCGCCGCATCGGACAGAGTATCGACGCCCCTGCAGCTTGGTGAGATTGACACATCACCTCGACTGCATCGCAGTATCCGGCACCCGTCTTTGGAAGTGAAGCATCGCCTTAACTGCGTGGTGGAGATGAATGCATCCTGCACCTGCGGGCCTCGACATCAACGCATCTCGCTGTTTGTGACCAGGAAAAGTACATTGTTCACAGGGGCTTATGTGGGCCCTGTAGCCGACCTGCGTTCATTTGCGGTCGGTCCCAACTTTTACTTTGTCCCTTTCCTTTGTCCTTTTTAGGCTATTTGCTTCTACGCACTTTACTACATTTATTCCTTGAAAATGTCAATATCTTAACTTCTATACAATGGATGTTTGTCATTTTTGTTTGGTTTTGTTTTGAATATAATAATCTATTTTTCTAAACCAGCACAGAGTCTTTTTGTGGTGTATTCATTGTGCTACTGCATGAGTGTGCTGCACAAATATGTTACACATCGCTTCTTTACATAGGCCTGACTGCTCTGTGCCAAGCTACCAGAGGGTGATCACAGGTTATCTTCTACTGTGTATCTAGCTTACCCTGACTAGAGTGGTGGTTCTTGCCTGGCCTGAGTGCGTTCTTTAGCCAACCAGAAATCCCATTTGTAACAGGAACCAAGATTTATCTCTTTTGGTGAATTACGTGCAGAGAGCATACAACTGATTTTCTGAAATATATAAATTTTTGCAGGCTACACTGGCGATTTAACTTGAATTATATTCTAATGATAAAAAGACAAGCAGAACATTCTTGGTAAATTATTTTCAGCACTGGTTCTGAATTCACTGGGGTATTTTTCCCTGCCCCTCAGATATGGAAAACATGGACAAATGCATCACTCTATTGAGTCTTATCCCTCCACACTTTCCAATCAGAACCAATACTGAAAAGGCCATTCTAGACATTAATGATTAGAGACCAATCACACTTTCCATTCCTTGGAAAATTACTTCAGAAACCAGTAATCATCCAATTGCCAGTAAACATGTGCTTCCACATGACTTCCACTCCAGTTTTAGGTAGCAATGCACCATTAAAGAGCTACTATTAGACAGATCACTGGCCAGTGCAACATCAGTCCTGTGGCAAGGGATCCATCTGCTCCAGGCACCTACCTGGAAGCGGGAGTGTGGACCCATCCGATATAGGTGATCCATACCAACTGCAAAAGAAAATAAAACGTCAGCGGAGAGGAGGGTCGGACTCCGTACCTCCCGTCAGCGAAAGTGAAGACGGAATATATTTTGCATGAGCACCTAGAGGAGACAGGCCAATAAAAGGGAAGACCTTGGAAGGCGTATTCTCTTTCAACTAGGAAGACGCTAACCACAACTGGGAACCCCGAAGAAAGAAAACCAACGCCGCTACCCTGGATATGGCCACGAAAGGTGAAACCCTCACAATCCTTGAACATCCAGTGACAGGAGAGTGAGGAGGCATGGAGGAGACCGGTGAGGACCTAGTTAAATCATGGAGAGAGGACTGGTGGACATCGCCATCCTTTGCCTCTACCCACTACAACTCAGGAGAGTTGTGGATACTCGGGTGAGGGACACGAGCGAAGACTCCAGGGGCATTGCAATACTAATTTTAAGCCCCTACCTCTCATTTCCAGCACAGAATTCTTTTATTTTTGTGATTACAGAATTTAGGCTTGCCTTACTAAATTCATCTGCACTTTGAGGGTTTTAAATTCTGTTGTGATATTATTGAGAGCCTGACTAGGAGAATGGCTAGATTGATCCCCTCCCTTATCACCCGCCTATTGGGATTTAAGGAATGAGAACCTTACTCACTAAGTAGGAGCCTAACCTTGGTCTCCCACTGAGCTGGTCACCCCTTCCCCTTGCTTTTCTCACAGGTTACTGGTGACGGGTTCCCCTTTTCTACTTGCGTAAATAAAAGATAGGAAATCATTCCTCATTCCTCGTTACTCATCACTTTTCCGGTTTCCCCGAGGATGCTGGTGGCGACCATCCTGAGACCCTAGGAAAGGAAAAGAAGAGAACAGACCAGAGTCACTGCATTCCTCAATATTTCCATCATTCAAAGAGCTGGATATACAATACTGACTGCTTATTGATATTATTAAAATACTAATTTTCAGTTTCATATGTCAGTTGTATTAACAATAAATGTCGCCATTCCAAAAACAGAAAAACCTCCAAAACCATATATCTGCCCTTCCCTCCACATACCCCTTAGCTCGATCTATCAGCACTCTTCAACATCATTGAAGAACATCCTGACCACTCACATGGAAATTAACACCACTATACTTCATTGGCTATCTTTCGACGCAGCAGACTCGTGCTGATTTATATAAATAGTAACATCTGTATCCCTGACATGTCCTATCACATGTGGATTATCGTAAGGTTCCCACCCTCCTCATGAAGCCCCCAGGAGCATCGTTTCTAACCACAAAGTCAATCAATATGCTGTTCATATAGAGTCTTATCTGAAAATCTATCCAGTCAATGACATCAGCTTTATTAAACAAAGCCTCACTCTCATTTGGAACTGAGTGTCAATCACCTACCACAAGCGTACAAGACTGAAACTGAATTCGTATAGATCACCAACCTTTCTCCATATTTCTAAGATTGGCAAATTCCTTAAATGCTTCATCAATTCAAAAATTATTTATTTTGGCAATCTAGCCAATAAAGGACAGTATATGAATACAATTCATATACACATATACACATGCACATAGCCAAGCCAACCCAAGATGAGTGGCGGTAAGAATGCACAGCTCTCATACAGCATCAGGAGGACGTTAGTCTTGAAGCATTGAGCCTTGTAGCTGCAGGTCCAGACCAGGATGTGGTGATAGGGGGCGACTTCAACTTAGTCCACAGCAGTGCTTAAGATCTGTCAGTGCTCAGACAAGACCAGACAAGGGCCCTTTCAGAGGCGGGCAGCAGTGGTTGAGGGACATAGGCCTCACAGATGCTTAACATCACACACACACCTCATCAAAGTGCTGCACCTACTTCTCAGCTTCTCATAAGACCAGTTGTCCAAGCGTTCCAGCATTTTTAATGCAACCCTCTATGCGGAGGACACAGGTGATCCGAGAGAGATCCACAACTTCCTTACCTCATAACCCTGCACAACTCTACCAGAGAGGGACAGTCTCTCCCTGAAGAAGGACATCACTGTAGAGTAGATGTGGTTGCCATTCTAGGTACCAACCAGGCAGAGCCCCGGGGACCATTGCTTTCACTCCCAATTTATGTAAAGCTTTCACCCCTCAACTCCACCTAAAGTCAAGGTCCTTACATGCTTGTATAATTCCCTCAGTGTGACCGGCACACTCTCGAGGGAAGTGGTAATTACGGTCATACCAAAGCCTGGAAAGGATCCCCCGCTCTGTTCATCATACAGACCCATATCATTACTAAATGTAAACCAAGCTCTTCACTGGCATCTTAGCGGCCCGCCTCAAACCCTTTATGCAGTGGTTAATCAGTCCAGATCAACCCCAAACAACACCAAATGCATCCACCACCTCATCAATAAAGCCTCTCTCGGTCCTGTACCCCAATGTTATTCCTATCCATTAATGCTGAGAAGGCTTCCTACCAAGTGCATCAGGGGTTTGTTTGTCAGGTTATGGAGAATGCAGGGCCAGGATCCCGTTTAAAAAAAAAATGGATATGGAGTAGCTATGCGAATCCTAATATTCAAGTTAGTGTAAATGGCCTCACCACCGACCCTTTTGCTATAACTAGAGGTATTCGCCAGGGCTGCCCCCTGTAACCCCATCTCTACGCACTATACTTGGAGCCATTTGCTGAGGGGATATTTCTGAATGCTTTGGTGAGAGGCATCACCTTTGGAGGGCGAGGACACAAAATAGCCCTTTACGCTGATGATGTCATGATATGTTTTTCACACTCCCAGCCCTGATAACAGAACCTGAATCCTTTGAGAGTAACTCAGGTTTCAAAGTGAACATCCAAAAAACACAAATCCTCAGTATAACCCTATCACTTACAGAAAAGGCAGCCCTAGCACTGTCATTCCCTTTCCGCTGGGTGACCGCAGGGGTGCCTTACTTGGGCCTCACATCGTTCCTTACCTTCCAAGAGACAGCAGAGAGAAATCATGGAAATCTACTTTGCTGCAGCATGCAAAGACCTACAAAGCTGGAGATCTCTCATGGGTGAGAATAGCAGCAGTAAAAATGGCGCTGTTGGTGTTTGGTAGACTCCAACGACTGAGAGCATCCTATATATGAGCCTTGAAGCATCGCTGCATGGAGAGGAAATGAGCATTCTTCCCCACAGACAGTGGCTCACAGGCTGTGGGGACAGTGAGCCACTGTACTCGCTCACTTTACTCATTACTATTTGGCAGCCCAACTTAGGTACTTGGTGGAATGGAACAGAAAATTTATAGAGAAACATTAGTGTTTTATTTATCAGTCCATAGTGGGGATCCATAATTGATAGATCTCACGGCTAAAAATAACATTCACCACCTGGGGAGTACATATAGCCCATAACACGGGCAACCGTAGCGGCCTGGGACTCTCCTCTCACGCCCATCATTGGAAGCCCAGTGTTTTCCCCTGTGCAAGTGAGCTCAGAATTTCTAGCCTGGCAAACAGCCAATTGTAAAAGAGTAGGGGACTTATTTGACCACTGTGAACTTGGACACTTTCCAGGACTCCAAGCTGATTATGATCCACCTAACACCGAATACTGGTGCTACACCACTGTTAAACACTTGGTAACTTGGGGCCAGATGTAGGTAACTTCCATTTAGCGATGTCCTTAATAGTGATCATTACTGAATCGCTATTAAGGACTCGCTAAATGGAATGTAGGTAGGAATCGCTAAAATATTAGCGATTCCTTAACATTCCTTAATAACGAATCGGTAATTCCAATTCGTTATTAAGGAATACCTAGCCATTCATTCCTATGGGCTAGGAGGCCCATAGGAATGAATGGGAAGAGATTCACTATTAGGGATTCAGTATTACCGAATCGTTAATAGCGGGAAGTATTGCAAGGGTGCCAGGGTGTCCAAAGAACACCCTGTTGCACCCCTGAATGCCCTAAGGGCATGGATGTGCGCCACATGGCACATTAAAGAAAGCAAAAAAGTGCTTGAAGTTGCTTGAAGTTGGTGGTAAATAGCGATTCCTTAAGGCTGAGGTGCACTGTTTTTAGTGCTACGTACATTGCATTTAAGGAATTGGTATTTCCGATTCCTTAAATGCAAGAGCAAAATAAGGAATCACTATTTTGTGATTCCTTATTTTGCATGTAGGTTTCAAGTCACCTATATCGCACATGACTAAATACCGATCGGTAACGCAGAAATTTAATGAATTTCGGCTTTACCGACTGGTATTTAGCCACCTACATCTGGCCCTTGGTCATCTATTCACCCACATGCCTCCAGAGCCCTCACGAAATATGCAAAATGGCTGAGTGCTGAGGCTGATGATAAACGCATATTGTCCGATATTTATCATTGCTGGAAAGCCAAGGCTGACCATAACAAATCCCCAGATCCATGTATGGGGTAGTGGAAGTGGAACACTCCTACACACCCAAGGAATGGGCAGCTATCTTGTGCAGAACTCGCACCTCCTCCCTCCACACTGCAGGGAAAGGGTCGCTATTGAAAACCATTCGCTATAGGTACGATACACCAGCTATACTTGCTAAGTGCAACAACAATGCCAATGACACCTGCTGGCAAAACTGTGGCCAAATGGGCACACTCACCCACCTCCCCTGGAGCTGCCCTAAACTCAAGAGGTATTGGGTGTATAAGATAATAATGACATTTTGGTCACAGACCTCCCCGTTCCCCAAAGTACAACCAGCTATCGTATCCACTCCGATCATACAAGGGGAAAGTTATGACAGTGGCCCAATGCACTGCAAGGCAAGTCATCACCTCTAACTGGGGCACAGACACCATGCCAACCCATTCGGACTGGCTGCATAAACTGCGGGTCATTGTTGCTAGGGAAAAACTCACAGCCTCCCTAGAGCACAAACTGCATTGCCAAGGACTATTGAGAACCTACCTGTCCCTGTTTTCGCAGGGTGCTTCGATTGACGACTAACACACCAGCTGACCAGTCTTGGCTCATGCTCCTTGTCAGGGCCTCCTCGCTTGTGAATGAACTCTACTCTATACTGCAGATCCTAACAGGGTTATCAAGACCCTGCAACCTTGCCTCTCCTACTTCCTTCCCCACCCCATCCCCTGGATTACATGTTTATGATTTCCCCATTCCCCCCATTCCTAGTCAGATTCCTCCCGCCTACCAGTGAGCCTAATGTTTCACCTCACCAGTCTATAGATGTAGGTAAGTGTATGTGTGATATAGAGTTCCAATAAAAGAGATTTGAAACACAAAACAGTAGAACGTCCAACAAGGCAATCTGAAAAGAACATGTTCAGTAAACATGACAGAAAAACAAGCAAATGACCCAAAAATATGCTTAAGAGACACTAACTACATTAGGTATGAAAGAAAACACTCATTATAGCTGAGAAAGCAGGAACACTTGTTTCTGTGCCTTCAGACCATTGCTTTAATATGAACACAACAATGCTCCTGTATGCCTTCACATGTACTGATAAGATTGATGTCTGAATTGCAATATTATTTTTAAATTAACCTAAAGTGTGCATTAATTTTAATATGTCTGCCAAGATTTATGTCTCTCAAAGGCGCTGAGACCATTTTATTCAGTGTGGTACAACTGTAAATGTTCAGCATTCCATAGTAAGCATAGCTTTGTTTTGATGATTGGCACCAAGAAGTGTGAATTGTAGAAAATAGTGGAGTCAGTGCTTGTATTTCGGTATCTTGTTTTAAAGGACTTTTCACATTCTTTCTCGTGAGAAGATCCTTCCATTGACATATATTGAGAAAAAGATTGTGTAAATGTGTGCTCAAAATGTACGAAAGTTAGCATTACATCCTCCAACTGGATTGTTATCTTTGTTTTGGATGCATAATAACTATGGGGCATATTACCAACCAATAGAGATAATTTTTGTCTCTAACTTGTTTAGAGACAAAAATTATCGCCGCAAATCGGCGATTTTTATCGCAGATAAACCTTGCTATTAGCAAGGTTTATCGCAAATGCGATAAAAAACGGCTGCAATGCATGAATGTCGCTGAAAAGTCAGCGATATTCATGCATTATCGAGCAAATGCTCTTAGCCATGTTATCCACCTCCCATTGGATAACATGGCTAAGAACTGCTCCTGGGCAAGTGTTAGCTTTTGGAGATATTCGCGCTTAGCGCGAATATCTCCAAAAGTTGGTAATAGGAGATAGCGATGTTAGCGACTGTTTTCAGTCGCTAACATCTTGGCACGCCCACTTTGCATGTCATTAGTGATAAATATCACTGACATGCAAAGCGGGGCCCAAGATGGTCACTATCTCCTATTAGCTGTCGCTAACTGTTGTTAGCGACAGCTTGGTAATAGGGAGATAATTTTATCTCCGCTTTCTTGGCTTTTAAAGCCAAAAAAGCGGAGATAAAGCCCCTTGATAATATGCCCCTATATTTGTATTAAATGTGTGTTAGAATTTTAGGCACCCCCGAAGTGTTGTGTTTTATTCTATTTAACAAATTAGCCCTTACTCACCCCAAAGATAGATACACTGTATTATTACAAAATATATCTTGGTCTAACATTTTTTTTGATCTGTTTATTATCATTTTAACAGTAAGACATGATAAGACAGTAATTTCCATCAGATTCTCAACATACAGGACATGTTTATACAAGATTTCCAGGTAGGCATATTAAAGCAGCTGTCTCCATTCAGTGATCTTATAATTGTAAATATAATTAGGGGTGGGTGGAATTTACAAAGTTGCCCTATGCAAATTATCCCGAAATTGCTCTAAATCTCCGCGAGCATGCGGAACTTTTGCGAAGACGCAGAGATTGCTTTTCCCGCCGGTTCGCGGTGTGTTTTTGCATGCTCACGGGGAAATATATCTCTAACTTGCCCATGCGGTCACTAATGGGCGCAGCCATCTTGCTTGCAATTCTTATTTCCTGTTCCGTGTCGGATGACGTGTTTGCAATCGCAAAATCTCGCGGGATAGCGCGACCGGCTACCAACAATCCAACATCTCATAGAGCACGCGAATGGATAGTAAAACTCGTCGGCGAACGCGGGGATCTGGTAAGTCACTACCGCGCGCGCAAGAACACATTTTTAAAGCGCGTACAAGAAAATACATCCACTTTCGCAGCGAATCGCGGAAGTTTCGACATCTCCACGTTCTCCACGGAACGCGGTACTGCCCAAACTTTGCAACTTCTGCGAGCGAACAGAATTTTTCACCCAGACCTACATATAATTATAAATTCCGTGATGTATACAATATCACCCAGAATGATTGCAGGTACCATGGTAATCTCCAGCAAAATTTAAAAGACCAATGTATATACCAAATTAACAATCTAAACATCATCAGGCAAAAACAGTGCTCATGGCATCACCCCCTCTGATAGAAATTGTGCATTGTTACAATGACACGCTTCTAATACACAAATCTCTACATCCCACCCATCCCGAGAAGAGTTAACTCCAATCCTCTGACTCAACTGATTTCGGACTCTGGGGCATATTACCAACCAATAGAGATAATTTTTGTCTCTAACTTGTTTAGAGACAAAAATTATCGCCGCAAATCGGTGATTTTTATCGCAGATAAACCTTGCTATTAGCAAGGTTTATCGCAAATGCGATAAAAAACGGCCGCAATGCATGAATATCGCTGAAAAGTCAGCGATATTCATGCATTATCGAGCAAATGCTCTTAGCCATGTTATCCACCTCCCATTGGATAACATGGCTAAGAACTGCTCAGGGCAGGTGTTAGCTTTTGGAGATATTCGCGCTTAGCGCGAATATCTCCAAAAGTTGGTAATAGGAGATAGCGATGTTAGCGACTGTTTTCAGTCGCTAACATCTTGGCACGCCCACTTTGCATGTCATTAGTGATAAATATCACTGACATGCAAAGCGGGGCCCAAGATGGTCGCTATCTCCTACTAGCTGTTGCTAACTGGTGTTAGCGACAGCTTGGTAATAGGGAGATAATTTTATCTCCGCTTTCTTGGCTTTTAAAGCCAAAAAAGCGGAGATAAAGCCCCTTGATAATATACCCTATTTGTTGAGAGACATGTATTTCTGATTCAGGTTGTGGATTTTTTCAAAGTGCTACAAGAATTGAGTCCCAAATCTTGGTCTATCTTGAGCTTGAATACCCTTAAATGGATTGTTTTTGTCTATCAATTGATTGAATAGCTGGTGTCTGGAAGCAGTAAGGCCTTCCTCAAAACACACTGTGTGTACAGCAACAACACAAACAACATTATATTTAAGAAATAAACCATGGATGCCATCTCTTCACTGTCTTGAAGAATAAATGAACTTCACACTCACATACTCCAAAAGTGACAGTCCTTGATGTCGTGGCCGCTGACTTTGCATCTAAGTGCATAGGCTTGACAAGCTATCCTGGTTACCATCTGGATGCACTAACCTTATCCTTGGGATCTAATAGAAAAGGTGCTCTTTTACGTCTCTCACTATCCCCACCAGTGACCACATACACCCGAACATGAGGACCAGTAGTAGAATCCCGATTCCTTAGTAATCGCAATAAAGGAATCACAAAAGCCTACATTGATGCATGTGCCCCATAGTGAATTTCTACAAGGGAAGAGATATATTTAACTAACGTAGCATTTAGGTATCTTTGCTTAGCTGTAATAAGGAACTGGTATATCTTAATTTTAGTTCTGTGTAACCGATTCTCTATGCTCTCATATAAATATAGATTTATATCACACAGTGGAGGTCAACACTGTGTTGTTTTAGTTAGGTTTCTATTGGAAGAACATGTTTTATTTTGCTGATAACTTTGGGGTTGTTAGATGAATCTTCACAAAATTTTCCCCAAAAAAGTTCATCCACCTCAGCACTTTCCTGGAAAGTTTGCAGTGATCTATCAAGCGGGGGCAAGGAAAATGGGGTCACAAAACAATGATTTCCAATGTTAATTCCCATATGAAACATGTCACAGTGTCAGAAAAAGCAACTGAAAATAGTTATACCAAATTGTGCAAAACATTTCAAAAAGCATGTTTTCTTTCTACTGTGTAAATTTGTTCATCCATTTTCCAGAAATACGTGTTTAAAGAGTGCTTGGGATGGGCTTGAAAGGGTTAAAAAATAGGCTTATCTGGAAGGTTGGTACTGCAGAAGTCCTGCCGAAGCACTGTGATACAGTAAATTAAATAAAGCCCTCTGATTGGCCTGGTGTATTTTTTTTCCTCTGCCATTTTAAAATGCTGTAGCTACCATCACAAGACTCAGTCCCAGTGTCCTAAAAGTGTTTTTCAAAAGAGGTATAAAGGTTCAGGGTAGGGATAGCCTAACCCACTAATCCTTACGAACTGAAGGAGGGGATACAAAAACAGCAATTGTACGCCGCTGGTTCCACTGTACTCCCGTGGGATCTAGCACAGCCCTCCAGCGGGATACCGTAGTACTTCCACGGGAACCGTCATTACCTCCCGTCCCTCCCTTGCCTTCCTTCAGCACAATTGAGGCCCCGCCTCCCACCCAGACCCACCCCCAGTATAAAAACTCTGCCCGCCCCCACCTCCACCTGTTTTTTTTTGTCTCCCTAGTGGGAGTTACCTTCAGTTCCTCCCTGTGGCGGTGCCGGGGAGTCTTCGTGTTGGTTCTCTGCGGCGACGGTGTCCTCCTGGCGGTGCCTCCTCTCCTCGTCTCCCTCGTGGTATGGGGGCGGAGCGGTGGCTCAGGTATCCGCAGCGGTGTTTTGGCGGTCCTCCTGTGGCTGGGGCTGTGTTTCCGGGTCGGGCTGCGTGGCTGCCTCCTCCCGGTGTGCTGTCTTCCAGGAGTCCAGGTAGGGCGGGTTTGTGCCCGTTTCCTTTTTTGTTTCTTTGCGGGGCGCATTGCTTCTTGCACCCGGGGACTGCCGCTCTGCCGGCTGCCTGGTAAGGCCCAGCCCCCTTGCTGTCGTCCCCCTGCTCCTCTGAAGTGCTCCGTGTGGGTTTTCCGGGGCATCCCTGTGCCTTTTTCCATCCACGGCTCCTCGGCTTCACATGTCCTTTTTCGTGCCTTCTGGTATTGTGTGCCGCTGACGGATTCTTCGCACTGCTGAGGCGTAAATGTACATATTTACGGCCTGTGGTTTCTACAGCCTGCTTGTGCGTTTTTCTTGCCCTGTGGATGTTGTATGCCGACCGGCCTTGGTGCTGTGCCTCAGTGAAATCCTTTGGTGGCACTGGTTTTCGCTGGATGGCTTCCGTTCTTGTCCTGCTGCTCCATGTTCCCTTTGGTGGTAGCCTTGATGGTTGCCTGCCCCTGGGTCTGCTCCTGACGGGGTCGCGTGGGGATTGGTTGGGGGCGTACTGGTGTCCTCTTCCTCTGCTGCTGGGTCTCCGGTCCCCCTGGGGTGCCCTTGTCGCACTGGGCTCCGTGGGGGGTGTTCTGCCTTTCTTGTCTCATGATGGTGCTGGCCTTGCTTGTGGCTGCCCTGTCCTGTGTTCTGGGGTTTGGTTGATGCCTTCTGCGTCCCGTCCTCGACCGGCTGGTCCTATGTGCGCGTGGTTCCCGTCTGGGTCCTTGGGTGTGGATCATTCTCCCGCCTCTGCTCTGTGTGTGGCTCCGGGGTGGTGAGCGTTCGGGCCGTGGGTCGCTGGACTCCTGTGCTTGTTGGCAGGGTTTTCCTGTTTCCTGCTGGGCGGGGCCTGTGGGTTTCTTTCCTTGGTGTCCCCGGCCCCCCGGTTGGGCTTGCCCTTTTGTGCCGGGGTGGGGGTTGGTGCTGTGTGTAGCGTGCGTTGCTCGTACTTGTTGTAGGTGCGTGGTGCGTGTGGCTTTGTCCGCTGTGGTGCTGCCCTGCTGACTGTTGCTTGGCGGTTTCCTGTGCGGCCTGCCATTGGCGGTCTCTTCCCAGCCCTCCTTCTTCCTTCTGCGCTGTGTTGGTCCTGATTGGTTTCCGGTTTCTCTGCGCTCTCGGTTTGCGCCGGGGCGTTCGCTTCTGGGCTGCGCATCCCTGTCTTCCTCTAGTGGCATTGCTTCTTGGTGTGGGTCGCCCCTTTCCTCCTGTTGTGCGGTTGGCCTCTGTCCTGGCCGTGCTGCTTGGTGGGCCTGTTCTGCTTGGCTGCTGCCGTGGCGCTGGCTGGCCTGTTCTCGGCTTCTTCTGTGCCCTCCTTGGTGCTAGGTTTCGTGGAGTTTGCGGTAGCGGTTTGTGGTGGCTGCATGTCGCCACCTTGGGCCTTCTGCTTGCCTTGCCTTGGTAGGGGCGTCCTGCCTTTCTCCCGTGCCTTGCACTGGGGCCTCTACCGTGGTCCCTGCTGTGGGTTTCTCCTCCGTCTTTCGGGTGGGCGCGGTTTTGACCGTTTCTTTTGCCCTGGCTGACTGCCTCTTGGTCTGTGTGCCTTGCCCTGTTGGGTTCCTGTCACTGCTGTATGTTCTTGGGTGCTGGGTCGGCTTGGTGCGAGTTCCACCGGTTTGGAGAGGGTTTGGCTGTCTCCAGTGCCTGTCTCCGGTTCCTGCTGGGTGGCTCTGCTGGACTGGGAGTCCTGTTTGCTTGCCATGTGTTCCGTCTGCTGGGTTCCTGTCGGTGGGGCTTGGGTCTGGGGCCCGCTCCGTTCTGGTGCTGTGGCTGGGGTGCCCGGCGGCTTTGTGCCTGTCCTGGTTCTCCTGGGGGTCTGCTCCTGGATTTGGCCTGTGCCCTCCCGTGTGTTGGCCCTTCGGGCTGCCTTTCCGCGGGCCCTTCCTGGTGGTTTTGGCATGCCCTGTGTTTTGGGGTCGCTTCTCCCCTCTTCCCAGTTGCTGCTTCTTTTCTGCGTTTCCTGCGGTTCTATGTGGGGTATGCCCGTTTCTGTGTTGCATCCTTCCTCTTCGGCCTCGGGCCTTCGCCCTGGGTCTTCCCGCTTGTCCGGACGCTCTTGTGAGCTCTGCCCCGTTCCCTTGTCCGGTGGGTGCCTGGTCTCTCTTCCTTCATGGGTTCGACCTTGTGGCCCCGGGGGCTCCTCCGGCGTGTCCTGTGGCTGCTGGTGCTGGGGCGCCTGGCTTCTGCAGTGTTCCCTGGGCTTGTTTTCTTCTTCTAAGCCTGTCACTCTGGCTCCTGTTGGGTTGGTCTCCGGGGTCTGTTGTCCCTGCTGCCCTTGTCGGTCTGTCCTAGGGGGGGCTCTCCTGGTGGCTCGGCCACTGTTGCCTTCTGGCTCGGTGTTCACTGGCTCCTCCGGCTCCGCTTTTGGTGGCTTCGGTTGCCGGCCTGTTCGGGCTTGGCTCGGTTTGGGTTCCTGTTCTGGTTCCTGCTGCTCTCCCGGGTGTCCGCTTGCTGGTGGCTGTTGCGGCGTTTTGGCCTTACCCTGGTGTCCTTTCGGGGCTCTCTGGGGGTCTGTGGGTGTTGGCTCCGTCTGACACTCCGGTGGCGTTGTCCTTTGCCGCTTCCTGGGTGGGTCCAGGTTCTGGTCCTTGTTCCTTGGTTGCCTGCGTCCTGTTTCTGTGGACTCTGGTCTGGGTGCTGGGGCTGTCGGCTCTCTGCCTCTGTGGGTGACCTGTGTGCTGGCAGTTCTGTTATGCTGGGTCCTTCCTTCCTCCTGGGTTTTCTCTCTCCTTCCCTGGGTCTGGACTGTTGGTGGGTCTTTGGGGCCTCCCTGTGGTGGTCCTGTTCGTGGCACCGGGGTCGGCCTGGGTGGCCCGGTTCGGGTCTCTGGACTGGGGTCCCGGGTCTTTGGGGGGGGGGCGTCTGGCCCTCTCCTGGGCCTCTGGCTCTTCTGTGTGCCTTACCCTGCCCTGCCTTTTACGTAGTTCGGGCCTTTCTGGTGCGGGCTCTGTGGGTCTGTTCTCGGGGGTTGTTGGTTGCTCCCTGTTGGCCTTGGGCTCCTTGTTTTCCCCTCCTGTCCGGGTTGTGTTGCGCTCGGTGGGGGTTCCTTCCGGACCCAAAACCAGCGATATTCATGCATCATCGCCGAAAGGTCTTAGCCAGAATATCCACCTCTCATTGGAAATAATGGCTAAGAACTGGTCTGAGCAGGCGTTAGTTTTAAGCGATATTTGCGCTTAGCGCGAATTTGTTTATCGCTACGCCTGCCTCGCTAATAGACGATAACGATGTTAGCGACTGCTTTCGGGTACGCCCACTTTGCATGTCATTAGCGAAAAATATCGCTGACATGCAAAGTGGGACCCAAACTGCTCGCTATCACCTAAATGCTGTAGCTAACTGATGTTAGCGACAGCTTGCTAATAGGGCGATGAAATTATCGCCGCTTTGCGCCCGAAAACAGCCGCAAAAGCGGCGATAATTTCATTTCGCCTGCCTTGATAATATGCCCCTCAGTTAGAGAAACAGACATTTTAGGTGAGCAGATACATTCCAGGTTGGCTTGGATGGTGCTTTACAAATCCGAAAGTGTAATACAGTGCCTGTAGTGATAAAAGGCTTTTGTTGTTTTTCAGCTCAGCATGGATGGTATTTGCTAATCCTATGCTTGAAGACTTTCCTGTAAAAAAGCAAAAGGCTGTGTCACTGTCTAGCCCTTGGTGGATGACAATATGCTAATTCTATGCCTAAAAACTCTGGTAGAGAAACAGACTTTTAAGGTGAGCACATTCAGAGTGTCGGTTGTGTTGTAGGGTGCTCCATATTAAGGAGCTTTTCTCCATCTAAATTTGGGAACTACCTTAGTTCCTTTTGTGCATAATTTATGTGGCATTCTAAGCTTGAAAGGGTAATGTCTTGACTTATAGTGGGTGCTCCTTGCACCAGGACAAAGCTATGCCTTTCTGAAAAGCTCTAATGAGAGCGAAACACGTGCTTTCATTTATTCCAGGTTGGCGTGGGTAGTAGTTTACTAATCCAAAGCTGTAATACTATACCAGGAGTGGTAAAAGGCTTTTGTCATTGTTTTTAGCTCAGCATGGATAACACTAGCTAATCATATAGAGACTTTGCTCTGAAAATGGCAAAAGACTTGGTTACTTTCTAGTTCGGCTCGGATGGCACTGTGCAAATCCTATGCTTAACAACTCTGCTAGATAAAGAGACATTTAAGGTGAGCAGGTTCAGAGAGTCGGTGGTGTTGTAGGGCGCTCCATATTAAGGAGCTTTTCTCCATCTAAATTTGGGAACTACCTTAGTTCCTTTTGTGCATAATTTATGTGGCATTCTAAGCTTGAAAGGGTAATGTCTTGACTTATAGTGGGTGCTCCTTGCACCAGGACAAAGCTATGCCTTTCTGAAAAGCTCTAATGAGAGCGAAACACGTGCTTTCATTTATTCCAGGTTGGCGTGGGTAGTAGTTTACTAATCCAAAGCTGTAATACTATACCAGGAGTGGTGAAAGGCTTTTGTCATTGTTTTTAGCTCAGCATGGATAACACTAGCTAATCATATAGAGACTTTGCTCTGAAAATGGCAAAAGACTTGGTTACTTTCTAGTTCGGCTCGGATGGCACTGTGCAAATCCTATGCTTAACAACTCTGCTAGATAAAGAGACATTTAAGGTGAGCAGGTTCAGAGAGTCCGTGATGTTGTAGGATGCTCCTATAGGAGGTGCTCTCCACATAAACGATGAGAACTACCCAGAGTTCCCTGCTTCCTTTTTAGCATAATTTATGCAGCACTCTTCGCCTAAAAGGCAATTTTCTTGATAATTATGTATAATTATATATTTTTGAGTTTCGCTAATAACTTTGCTGCAGTTTGACGAATCTTCATGGAATCTTTCCCAAAAAGTTAATCCATCTCAGCTCTTTCCTGGATAGTTTCAGCGTGATCCATCAACCAGGGGATGGCAAAAGGGGGGGGGGGTTCTAAAATATATTTCCCTCACGCAATTTCCATAGAAAACTTTATTTCTTTATTTCTTTATTTTTTTTTATTTATATATCAGCGCACAGCTACTCAACATGGGTTCCCGACGCTGTACGAGAACAGCAGAGGAAAGAGCAACCTATTGGCTGAAAAGCCATGTTTTCAAGGATCTACGCAATGACAGAAGGTTGGGTTGCGTACGGAGGGGCAATGGCAAGCTTTTCCATAAGGTAGGGCCCAAGTACGAAAAAGAGTGCCCCCCCTTGCGGGAAAGTTTGACTTTAGGGACTCGAAATTTTTCTTGGGTGGAGGATCTGAGAATGCGAGAAGGTACATACGGACAAGCTAAAAGTTGCAGATAACGAGGGGACTGCACATGCTTGATGCGAAACATGTAGGTGAGGGCCTTGAACTTGACCTGTTTCTCCACTGGTAGCCAGTGGAGATCTGCCAGCAACTTAGACATTGATGAGAGTTTGGGTGCTCAGCAGAGTAATCTAGCCACGGAGTTTTGTACTCGCTATAATTTACGTGTTACCTCTTTGTTGATGCCCAAGTAGAGTATATTCCCGTAGTCCAGCCTACGGTACGCTGGGCATGAGCATCCACACAATCTTTCTCAACCATTTCAGAATGCTGAAGCAGGTAGCAGCAACCTTGGTGTCCTGATGTTGCATAGATAGGGAGTCATCCATGATGAAACCAAAGTTACGCACTTGGGTGGAAAGTTGTGGGGGCATTCCCATCTCAGGCGGCCAATGTTGATGGCCCCATAGGTCTCGATCTTTGCCCAGGATCAGGACCTCTGTCTTATCGCCATTAAGTTTTAAAAAATTGGCATTCATCCAGGCCACAACTTTACTGAAGCCGGATCTAAGAACAGAGGGCTGAGAGTTTTTATCCGCTGATCGAGAGAAGAGGATCTGGGTATCGTTGGCATAAGAAAAAAGCGACAACCCAGATTCCTCCACCATAACCGCAAGCGGTTTAACATAAATGTTAAACAGCAGGGGGTTGAGAATCGAACCCTGGGGGACTCCATAAGGGGAGTGGTGAGGCTTAGACATAGATGTAGAAGAAAAGACCTGAAAGGTACGCTCAGCGAGAAAAGAACTAAGCCAGTCTAGGGCTGCCCCGGTGACACCAGAATATTGAAGGGCCTTCAAACGAACGGTATGGGAGACCGTATCAAAGGCCGCACTCAGGTCAAGTAACATCAAGACCATGGTTTCGCCCGCGTTAATCTAATGTCGCAGCATTTCTGTAACCCCTAGGAGAGTGGACTCCGTAGAGTAGCCAGTTCAAAAACCGGACTGGGAAGGGTGCAGACGCACATAAGTTTCAATAAACTTAGACAGATGCTTGTTGATGTGTGTCTCAAGAATCTTTGAAAGGGAAGGCAGGAGGGAAATAGGGCGGAAGTTAGAAGGAAGTGCAGGGTCAGCATTAGCTTTTTTCAATAGTGGAACGACCATTGCATGTTTCCAGTCGGGGGGAACAGTGGAGTTCGTAAGAGATGAGTTGAGCAGTTGAAGAATATGATCAAAGGAGGGCGGTTCGATTTGTCGCAAAACTGTAATGGACAAAAGATCACAAGGGGATCCTGATTTAATTTGACTGAGGTGATGTGCAAATGATTCAATGTCCATGAGTGGCCAGGAGTCAAGGATACTCGTTGTCTGTGTCTGGACAGTGCAAATATCGGGCACTGAGATGGAACAGATAGTGGACGCAGCAGGTGAGGGAGAGGAGGGGGGGCAGTACTAGCCAAAGCGGAGTAAATAGTTTCTACTTTGTTAAGAAAGAATTGAGCAAGATCCTCACATTGTGTAGTATTGAGGGTAGGGGGTGGTTGCATGACGGCTGAGCCAGATAAATCCTTAACCAGATTGAATAAAGTTTTTGGACAATTATTAGCCTGCGTTATGGATGAAGAAACATAGTTCACACGTGCAGTCTTGCAGTGAGAATGATAGGCCTGTTTAATAGTGAGGTAAGCAGATTTGGCTTCAAATGAATAAGACTTTTGCCACCAGCGCTCCAAGCTTTTACATTTGGTTTTCTCCTCTTTTAATTCGTCAGAGAACCAGGGGGCGGGGGGCGGTTATTATTGAACTTCCTGATTGAAGGTGGAATGCAAATGTCGAGGTCCGACTGTAAGGATAGGAAACTTTAGACAGCGCTACAACCAAAACAGCTGAATGGAATTATACCAAATGTGAGAGAAACCTAGATCTTTACCTGCAAAGCATGCTTTTTGTGATTTGGTGTAGATCTGGTTAGTAGTTTTGAGAAATGAAGGTTCAAAATGTATAGATATAATGACAGTTGGGCTTGAATTGAAAATTCAAGTTTTCTGATTGTCTGAGAGGGATTTTTGGATCAAATGCTCTGATTGCCTTGTGGTAACATGAACATAACTGTTGCTGCTGCCATTACTCAGGGAGTTGGTGCCGTGTCCTGATTTTTTTTTTAAAGGGCATGAAGGGGGAGAGTAGGGATACCCTGACCCTCTAGACCTTGTTGGCAGTCCCCTGTGGCCAAATATTTAAGAAAGACTTGACCGCATTGTGGTCCCACAGTGCTGCTGGCTAGGGAAGGGGACCGAGTGTGCTTCCCCTACCTGAGCCAACGTTATGTTCACATCCCTCCATGGCCAGATATAAGACTATCCAGGGGGCCACATCACCCAGGATAGGGACAAGTACGAAGAATCCGACAGCTTGCCTCCACTGGGAAGTGTTGCAGTCTGGTTTTAGCTGCCTGACCATGGGCAGGGGGCACTTTCATGACTTCTGCTGCCAGCTGGAGCAGAGTGGATGCCAGCTGGGGCCATGAGGTCCTTAGGGCTTCCCTCTTTGGCCCCCAAGGACCCAGTAAGCTCTGGGTGCCCCAAGTGGGACCTGGGCACCCACCAAAACAAATGCTGCTCCTGTCCGCTGATGTCAGCAGATGTAGGGTCCACTGTGTGGGAATTGGCTGGGGCTATGGGTGCCTTGGGTCTCCCACCACTGGCTACCAATGACACCTCAAGAAATTTTCAAAAATCATGTGTACACAAGGCAGCACAGAAAAGACAGAGCGGCTTTGCTACTCATAAAATATTCACTGTTTTAAAGAGATACCCTATGAAGATTTTGTTTATTATATATATTTTTTTCTCTTGTGCCCCAAGGAGAGACGGGACACCCCAACGATTGATGTAAGTGTTGTGGGAGGCTGCACAGAGCCCCTAGGAATATTACACAAAGTCTGCCGGACCATTGGATTGATGACCCCCAGAAGAGGTTTTGCATTATATTCCAGCATACTCATAGTTGGAACTTTTGTTCTTGCGCTCTGGACTGAGGGGACCCCTAGAGGTTAGTCTTATGGATGCATTATGGGGACTGGAGAGTGTAAAAAAGACTATTAGTTATTGGTGGTTATTTTGAATATAAATGCTTTATTGACAATTTCATTGATAATCATTTACATGTGTTTATTGATAATGAATGTTTTTTAATAGAAATATTGATTTCATTGGGTACTGTTGACATTAATGTTATTCCTTGACAAAGCCAGCAGACCTGGCTTATATAAAATAAAAACTCTTTATATTGTGACGTTGCATCTGATATTGATTTAATGATGTCACCAAAGGTATTTTCATCTGCCAGATAGGAGTCACCCATGCAGGTAAGAGTGGTGGGGCAGGGTGGGGAGAGACATTGCAGATGGCGATGAGGGAAAATTAATAAATAATTATTTTTACCTCATCGTCTGTCGAGTCCCCCACACCCCGCCCTACTGATGTTACGTGCACAGGCCGCTCCTGCTGCCAGATGTACATATTTGTAATTTAATGGATAAGAGCAGTGACCAGACAATGACTCCCACAGGATCGAAAAAGCAATTAAAACATAGACATGTGTGTGTCCATTGGGGTTGGCTACCCGTGGGGTTGTGGGTGCAGGCCTGGCCCTGCGTCCTACCAAATCCCACACATGGCCTTTGGGCATGTGTGGCAGGATTGGCTGCCCACAAGGATGTTGGGTGCATGCCCTGGGCCATCCCCACACTGAATTTGGCTGAAGGTGCACAGCAAAGGGTTGGCATAGTTAGGATTGCTAAAATCTTACTTTATGTTAAAAAATAACCTTACATATTCACAGAGAAAAACATAGGTTAAAGTGACATTATAGTTTGGTATGGTAAAATGTTGTACTTTATATTAAAACAATGCTGCGAAATTTACTGTAAAAACAAAGGTTAAAGTGATGATATAGTTAGGTTAAAATGTCAGTTAAAACATAACATTTAAAACTCAAGAAAACACTGAAATTGAACTCATATATTCCATCACTCATGACGAGGGAGCGTCATGGCCAGAAGAGGCACGAGATTTAAACCAAGCATTTGCAGTGCAATAGGTCTTGCGTTTGCTAGATTTTGAGCTATTGGCATTGTAAATGGCAATACCTTTTATGTATGTGTTGGTTTTTAAAACATAAATAAAAGGCATTGTCATTTACAATGCCAATAGCTTAAACTCTTGCAAATGTGAGACCTATTGTATTTGAAATGCGTGTTTATTTAATTAGCAGTCAGGTTATTAGGGCAACTGTGGAACAGTGCATGCTAATTATATTTACTGCTATATTCAATGTTTCAAGTTTGGAGGTGATTTTACTAATGCTTTTTACCGGGAATAATGAAAGTGTAACCAGATGGTGGCTGGTACGCGGCTGTGGACCAAGTTCAGCTGTGAAATAAGATGCACTGGAAAGGGGTGGTAGAAAAGTGGATAATCAAGCCTGTAAGGGAATGCGCTGCAGAGTCAGGTCAGGGGTCAGGTGGAGGTAGTAATGAAGAGGGAATTCTCTCTGAAGGCTCGCACAGAACTTCCGCAGTACCACAAATTAAAAAAAAAAGAGTTCTGAGTAGTGACACTTGCCTGATTCTCCCACCTCAGAAACCTCCTCTTCCCATCAAAGGGACATTACATGGAAAAAAACACTTTTTGAGAGTGATAACATTTAGAAAGAGATTTGGCAAAGAGTGCATTATACTGGGCTTTGTAAGACTAAGAAGAGATCATGGATGGCCCAAAAGCAGGCGTGGCTAGACATATGAGACAAATCGGGCCCACAGTGGCCCACCCGAATGCACGCTTGGCCCACCCAAATAAAAATTCCTGGAGCCGGGCCTGCAGTCCAGCACTGGAGATAACAAATACTGCCTCTGAATATGAGGTGATTACATTTTAAACGTTTTCGCTGTAGGAAGGTGGCTACCTGACTATGGTTACCCCAGATTTTTTGCCTGTGTTTAGCTGGTTTTTTGACTTAGTTGACCTGGTTCCCTGCTAATCAGGGCCCCAGGCCATCTGCTCTCTCTGTAAAATGGATTCCATGTACCCTAGGTACATACCACAATTAGAAATGGACTCCTTGTCAGCCCCTGTATAATGCACTATAGGTGCCCAAGGCATAGGAGCCACCAAGGCCTACCAGGGGCTGCAGCATATCTTTTGCCACCCCTGGCTGGTTCTTAAATTGACACAACTGGCTGATCACTCAGCTGGGGTAAGGTGGTGTACACACCCCTTGCTTAGATATAGTATACCTATGTCTAAACCTATATCTGGACACATGTAAACCTGTGAGCCACTCCTATAGTCAGGCCTCACCAATCCTGGAGGCTGGGTGCATGGTTTTATGTGAGATGGAGCTCTAGCATGAGCTGAGCCTGTCTGCAGCCGTCGGGAACAAATCCCTAAGCTGTTTCAGGATAATGCCATACCATATACTATTAAGTGCCTTATAATCCTCGCGGTTATTTAGCAACTTTGGTTTGGCTTTATCAAAACATGTCGTGTAAGGTGTCATACGCTTTGGAATACCATCCCCTCGCCAGTTCTGGCGACGGGGATGGCATTCCACCCCTCTAGAGGGGTAAGACATGTTACTTCACTTTAATGCGGTTGATTTCTCCAAAGGCCTTAAGATCCACAAAATGGATGCCTCTGCCACAGACAAATGTCTGGACCCCTGGAGCTGACCGAAACTCAGTCAAGGGGGTCCTGGACAAAGGGTTTCCTGTCACAGGAGGGTGTCACCGCCCTCCAGACAGGAGATAGTGTATTGTAGCAGGGAGGTTTGAAAGAAACCAGACACTGCTTGGGGCGCACAAGGCTGCCCCTTGCATAATCCGGCCAAACCGGTTCTGGGGCACTCCAGCCCTCGTGCCAGGGCGGCCTGGATCAAAGGAAGGGGGTGTATCCACCCACTTCCTGGGTCCCACCCATAGGAGGGGACCTAGCAGGTAATCACGCCCACCAGATTCGAATAAGAGTGGGAGCAGTGCCAATGCACATCAGATTTTCTGGAAGAAACATTTGAAACAATATTCTGGACCCTTCGCCCTCCATTTCAACGTGGAAGCCCGAAGAATCTCCCTTGTGGTCAAGGAGTGACCACCCTGCAGCAGCAGGCACCATCCAGCCCTCGACGTCTACTTAGTTGCAGTTCCCGCCGGAACTCGAGCGACTGAGATCGACGAGATCAAGCCTGCCCAGCTTCTAACAGCCCGATCCACAGTCCCTGCAAAGCTGAGACCCGTGGAGGCGACCGGAAGCGTGGGGCACGCCATCTTGAAGTGACCACGAGACGCTGACCGTGCAGCCCACGAGTGACCCTCGAAGCTGTGCACCGGGGTTTGAGAATCCCCCACCCTGAGCTACTCCTGAGCCGAAGTTCAGCCCTCCACACTCGACGAGTGCTGCGTGGGGCCCTTTGGCACGATTTGGCTCAACGCGTTGGCCCGGTCACTTGCCAGCTGGCTTGTGGTCCCTGTGCCGACGAACTACCTAAGAAGACTCATGAATCTGGTTGCTCCAGATCCACACCAGCTCCCCTGAAAAGGAGCCCCAACTCTGACCTTCCTGGTCCGAGTGAGAAGCAATCTTCCGATCCTGCGTGGATTGCTCTTACCAAGGCTTGTTTGCTCCAAACTTGAAGCCGACTGCACCGACGGTGAGAGCCTGCGTGGGACAGATCGTGACCTGCTCCTGGACGTCGCAGATGCCCCAGAGCCCACGTGACAGCGGAGAGAAGCTCCTCGACGACCACCTGATTGCGCCCGACATTGCCTGGTTCCGTCCTGGTTCCACCCTGGTCACTGCTGAGTGACCCAGACTCTGTCCCCTCTGCTTTCAGGTACTCTACAACTTGAGTCCACCCTTGGACTCCACCGGACACTTCATCTTTAACCCGCCTGCAGCCCTTTCAGCTCCAAGCACCAAGAGCCTGCGTGTCAAAACCCGACGCCACTTCGACCCTGTGCACCCACTTCCTGTGGGTGAGGTAACTTTGCTCCGCCGGTGTTCCCACACTGGTGCACACCTCTAGGGTCTGTGTGTTAAGTTTTGTTCCTCTAGGTTCAGCGGAAGTGTCCTTAAACTTTAACTCTTTGACTTTTACGCACCATTGGTTAACATTGGTGCATGCGTGCGCTTTCCGCACATCTCCCGAATCCCGAGGGCCATTCCCGACTTCAGCATTGCTTGTCCTGACTGCTCCCAGCGATTCCCTAGGCCCTAGGCCTAACCACTGTTCGAGTGGCCTCTCTTATACCACTTGTTTAGTATATGGTTTGAGTGGCCACCCGCCCTCATCCATAATTGTGCAACTTGTATGTTTAAACAGTGCTTTTGATTTAACGCTTGTGCCCCTTTATTCATAAAGAATACTGGGGATTGTTTTTAGTAATAAACACATATATTTTTATAATATATACTTGTGTGGTGTCCTTTCATTTGGTATTACAGGATTGTATGTGGTAAAACAGCTCGCTTAACACGACCTCTTAAGTTAAGCCTTTAGGCTGCTTAGTCCATGCTACCCCTAGGATAGCTTGTCTAATAAGGTTGACTTACAACCAGACACCATAAGGGATTGTTTGGTCAGGTAGTAGGTGGTTCCAGAATTGGAAACATCCCCTACCAGGCCAACTTCTCACATTGGTGAGCAGCGGTGCGGATTTGAGCTTGCTGTTGTTTTACCATTGCAATCTTTATATCAAATTGAAAGATCACATCAAGTACCTCTAGGTACATATAAAATCAAAAGCTTAGCATATTAAGTTCTACTGAACTTAGTAGTTGTAGGTTGAAGGGATTAGCACACCCTGACTACAGCTAACTAGCAAGGTACAGTAGGAAAACACTTAGTGTAGGTAAGTGCACCACTTACACCTCACTAGTAACCATGTCTGACACAGGAAAAGCCTCAGGGTCTGCTCCTGTGACAGTTGACCCTACCCAGGCAACTTTTGGATATGACAAACTAACCCGCAGAGACTTGATTGCCTTGTGCAAAGCAAGAGGGTTAAAAAGGGGCAGAAGCCCCACCTGCCTAATCCTGGTAGAAATCCTAGAACAGGATGACTTAGAGAAGGCTAAAGCAGCTTCCCTAGACACAGGAAATGGAGGGAACCCCCCTGTAGTTGATCCCCCTGAAGAGGAGGATGATGATGACTTGGATGAGGACTCAGATGTTGAGGACTTAGAAGTACAGGATCAGGGTAGCCAGGTTCCAGTTGGTAGGCTTAGCCAGGCCAACTTGGACCTACTGGGGAATGGAGAGGGCCAGCACCTCCCCAGAACCCAACATGTGATTCTCCCAGGCAACAGAAGAATGAGATCTCCCTCAGGGGACTCTCATATTTCTAGTGCCTCCAGAGAATCAGAGAGAGGCATGAGTGCTTCTCAGAAAGCTGAGCATAGGGCTAGAATGAGGGCTGTCAAACTCCAAATAGAGAGAGAGGAGGTAGCCCTGAGTCAAGCTAGACTTACCTTAGCTCAAGCTAAACTTGCCTTGGCAAGAGAGCAAAAATTGTGTGGCTTAGATGCCACTGGTGGCAGCAATATTCCTAAAGAGAAACCCAGGTCCTATGATAGTAGAAACCTGACAAAGATTGTGCCCCCCCTACAAGGAAGGGGATGACATCCACAAATGGATAACTGCTCTTGAGAGAGCCTGCATGGTACAGCAGGTTCCTGAGGAACAGTGGGCAGCAATCTTATGGTACTCCTTTTCAGAGAAAGGGAGAGATAAGCTCCTCACTGTTAGACATGAGGATGCAAACAATTACAAAGTCCTGAAGAGTGTTCTGATAGATGGGTTTGGCTTAACCACTGAACAGTACAGGTTGAAGTTCAGAGATACCCAGAAGACACAGACTCAGGACTGGACTGATTTTGTAGATTGTGCTACTAAGGCTCTGGAGGGTTGGCTACATGGCAGCAAAGTACATGACTTTACAGGATTGTATAATTTGATTATGAGGGAGCAGATCCTAAGTAATTGTCAGAACCAGCTCTTACACCAGCACCTGGTGGACTCTGATCTGACCTCTCCCCAAGAATTGGGAAAGAAGGCAGACAAATGGGTCAGAACCAGGATTAGGCCTAAGAATCAGGACAGTAACCAGAAGAAGGAGTATACCAAGCCTCAAGATAAGGGTGGGGATAAAAATAAAGAAAAGACTTCCCCAGGGCCCCAAAACTCCAAGAATGGGGGTGGGTCCCAAGACACTTCTTCAACTGAGAAAAAGCCTTATTGTTATCCCTGTAAACAGGTTGGGCATTACAAAACAGACAACTGTTGTCCCAAGAATAACAATAAAGAAAATATACCTCCAAAGCCAGCTTCAACACCTCCTGTTACTGTCAGCAGTAATCCCCCAGGAAGTGGAAGCACACCCAGGAATCTGGGTGGGTTTACTGTTGGAGCTCAGGTGGACCCTGGTCTATCCAGGTCCCCATCACCCAATGATCTTGTTTATGAGACTGGCATGGGGTTTGCCAACTTCTCTGATTGCCCAAATACTTTGAGCAAATATAAACAAGAACCCATCATCAATGGTTTGAAAGTTGAAGCTTTTAGAGACACAGGGGCTAGCATCACCATGGTGGCTGACTGTATAGTCCCCTCTAAGCAACTTTTACCTGGTGCCACATACCAGGTAACAAACATTGATGGCATCAAAACAA
Source organism: Lissotriton helveticus (assembly GCF_964261635.1). NCBI lineage: Eukaryota > Metazoa > Chordata > Amphibia > Caudata > Salamandridae > Lissotriton > Lissotriton helveticus. The sequence continues at coordinate 118,848,556 of NC_136061.1, forward strand.
ATCATCCCATGGCAGTAGTAAGTCTCAGCTGGGGAGGTGTCATTGGCCCAAAGAGAGTGGCAGTGTCATCAAACTTGCCTGTGGACTGTCTACTTGGTAATGATTTGGAAATCTCAGCCTGGGCTGAGGTTGAACAGGAAATCCATTCTAGAATGGTACATTCCAATGGAAAGGTTAGTGGGGCTGTAATGGCTACAGCCCCAATTCAAGATGTCCTTCCTGAAAAGGTTGGTAGGGCTGAGAAACTCTCTGCCCCATCTTTAGCAAAAGCTCTTCCTGAACAGAATAGCAAAGCTGTTATGATAACAGCAGAAACCCAAACTGAGTCTCCTCCTGAAAAGGTTGGTGGGGCTGTGAGGGCCACAGCCCAAACTCAAACTGATATGTGTGTTGTGAAACCTGAAATGATGGATAACTCCACACAAACTGAGAGCATGGAGGAGGAAGAGGAATCTCCCCCTCACCAGACTTTAGGACAGGATCAGCCTCCTCAGGGAACTGATCTTACCCCTGATGAAGGAACTGCCCCAGAGGTGGTTGGGCCTAGCCTGACAGAACCTCTGATGTCAGTGGACCCTTCTCAGGTGGGACCCAGTCTGGAGCAGGTAACCTGCCCCTCTCTACCTTGCCTTAGCCAGCCCAGGGCTGCAGAGGACAAGAAGGACAGTGAGACCCAGAGGGCACCCTGTCAAATAAAGCACCCCCATCAAAAGATTAGGTGCACCAAAACTAGTAGCCCTAGTAAGGTGAAAACTTTAAAAACTCCTGAGGGAGCCCCCTTACAAACAGTTAGGGACCTCCCACAGATGGATTCTGTTGGGCACAGCCAAACCTGGGACCCAAAGGGCCCAAACCTGAACTGTCCCTCCAGCAAGCCAAACAGAGGGACCCAGCCTCCAGCTTTAGGTAGCCAGAGGTTGACCCTGAGAGCACAGTGCAACTCAGTTGAAGAAAGAAAGGCACACATGGTGGAAGATAATTGGAGGAAGCTAAGCCCTAAATTAGTAGAGCCTCACTTCAATACTCCATATCCAAACCAGCCTTTAACTTTGCATAAACACACCCAAGGTAGTAATTCCCTATGGTGGAGACCCTCTAATACCCAAAGGGTGAGGGACTGCTTAGTGGACCATGAGACAGGGGGTACCCATGCTAGTGCAGGTACTTCCTTATATGGCCACTCAGGCAATATAGGCTTACCTGGCCAAGGATAGCCTTATCTCCTTTCGTTTGGGGGGGGGTTGTGTAGGAAGGTGGCTACCTGACTATGGTTACCCCAGATTTTTTGCCTGTGTTTAGCTGGTTTTTTGACTTAGTTGACCTGGTTCCCTGCTAATCAGGGCCCCAGGCCATCTGCTCTCTCTGTAAAATGGATTCCATGTACCCTAGGTACATACCACAATTAGAAATGGACTCCTTGTCAGCCCCTGTATAATGCACTATAGGTGCCCAGGGCATAGGAGCCACCAAGGCCTACCAGGGGCTGCAGCATATCTTTTGCCACCCCTGGCTGGTTCTTAAATTGACACAACTGGCTGATCACTCAGCTGGGGTAAGGTGGTGTACACACCCCTTGCTTAGATATAGTATACCTATGTCTAAACCTATATCTGGACACATGTAAACCTGTGAGCCACTCCTATAGTCAGGCCTCACCAATCCTGGAGGCTGGGTGCATGGTTTTATGTGAGATGGAGCTCTAGCATGAGCTGAGCCTGTCTGCAGCCGTCGGGAACAAATCCCTAAGCTGTTTCAGGATAATGCCATACCATATACTATTAAGTGCCTTATAATCCTCGCGGTTATTTAGCAACTTTGGTTTGGCTTTATCAAAACATGTCGTGTAAGGTGTCATACGCTTTGGAATACCATCCCCTCGCCAGTTCTGGCGACGGGGATGGCATTCCACCCCTCTAGAGGGGTAAGACATGTTACTTCACTTTAATGCGGTTGATTTCTCCAAAGGCCTTAAGATCCACAAAATGGATGCCTCTGCCACAGACAAATGTCTGGACCCCTGGAGCTGACCGAAACTCAGTCAAGGGGGTCCTGGACAAAGGGTTTCCTGTCACAGGAGGGTGTCACCGCCCTCCAGACAGGAGATAGTGTATTGTAGCAGGGAGGTTTGAAAGAAACCAGACACTGCTTGGGGCGCACAAGGCTGCCCCTTGCATAATCCGGCCAAACCGGTTCTGGGGCACTCCAGCCCTCGTGCCAGGGCGGCCTGGATCAAAGGAAGGGGGTGTATCCACCCACTTCCTGGGTCTCACCCATAGGAGGGGACCTAGCAGGTAATCACGCCCACCAGATTCGAATAAGAGTGGGAGCAGTGCCAATGCACATCAGATTTTCTGGAAGAAACATTTGAAACGATATTCTGGACCCTTCGCCCTCCATTTCAACGTGGAAGCCCGAAGAATCTCCCTTGTGGTCAAGGAGTGACCACCCTGCAGCAGCAGGCACCATCCAGCCCTCGACGTCTACTTAGTTGCAGTTCCCGCCGGAACTCGAGCGACTGAGATCAACGAGATCAAGCCTGCCCAGCTTCTAACAGCCCGATCCACAGTCCCTGCAAAGCTGAGACCCGTGGAGGCGACCGGAAGCGTGGGGCACGCCATCTTGAAGTGACCACGAGACGCTGACCGTGCAGCCCACGAGTGACCCTCGAAGCTGTGCACCGGGGTTTGAGAAGCCCCCACCCTGAGCTACTCCTGAGCCGAAGTTCAGCCCTCCACACTCGACGAGTGCTGCGTGGGGCCCTTTGGCACGATTTGGCTCAACGCGTTGGCCCGGTCACTTGCCAGCTGGCTTGTGGTCCCTGTGCCGACGAACTACCTAAGAAGACTCGTGAATCTGGTTGCTCCAGATCCACACCAGCTCCCCTGAAAAGGAGCCCCGACTCTGACCTTCCTGGTCCGAGTGAGAAGCAATCTTCCGATCCTGCGTGGATTGCTCTTACCAAGGCTTGTTTGCTCCAAACTTGAAGCCGACTGCACCGACGGTGAGAGCCTGCGTGGGACAGATCGTGACCTGCTCCTGGACGTCGCAGATGCCCCAGAGCCCACGTGACAGCGGAGAGAAGCTCCTCGACGACCACCTGATTGCGCCCGACATTGCCTGGTTCCGTCCTGGTTCCACCCTGGTCACTGCTGAGTGACCCAGACTCTGTCCCCTCTGCTTTCAGGTACTCTACAACTTGAGTCCACCCTTGGACTCCACCGGACACTTCATCTTTAACCCGCCTGCAGCCCTTTCAGCTCCAAGCACCAAGAGCCTGCGTGTCAAAACCCGACGCCACTTCGACCCTGTGCACCCACTTCCTGTGGGTGAGGTAACTTTGCTCCGCCGGTGTTCCCACACTGGTGCACACCTCTAGGGTCTGTGTGTTAAGTTTTGTTCCTCTAGGTTCAGCGGAAGTGTCCTTAAACTTTAACTCTTTGACTTTTACGCACCATTGGTTAACATTGGTGCATGCGTGCGCTTTCCGCACATCTCCCGAATCCCGAGGGCCATTCCCGACTTCAGCATTGCTTGTCCTGACTGCTCCCAGCGATTCCCTAGGCCCTAGGCCTAACCACTGTTCGAGTGGCCTCTCTTATACCACTTGTTTAGTATATGGTTTGAGTGGCCACCCGCCCTCATCCATAATTGTGCAACTTGTATGTTTAAACAGTGCTTTTGATTTAACGCTTGTGCCCCTTTATTCATAAAGAATACTGGGGATTGTTTTTAGTAATAAACACATATATTTTTATAATATATACTTGTGTGGTGTCCTTTCATTTGGTATTACAGGATTGTATGTGGTAAAACAGCTCGCTTAACACGACCTCTTAAGTTAAGCCTTTAGGCTGCTTAGTCCATGCTACCCCTAGGATAGCTTGTCTAATAAGGTTGACTTACAACCAGACACCATAAGGGATTGTTTGGTCAGGTAGTAGGTGGTTCCAGAATTGGAAACATCCCCTACCAGGCCAACTTCTCACATTCGCTTTTAAAGATGTGAGACAGTAACTAAACCTTGAACTTTCAGTAGTCTGAGTTACCAGTTTATTAACTTCACTCGCAGGAAATGTGTTTCTGCATTAAGAAATAGGTGTTGTGAGAGTTTTTGTAGAAGCATTTTTTTGCTGATGTTGTATTCCGTCAAATAACTTTTACAGAAAATGTGCCTCAATGATTATTTTTGTTTCTTTATAAAAAAAATCTTTCAAACGTTATTAAATTTAAGACGATTATACAATAAAAAAAAAATCTTCAGAAGGTCCTGGAGGAAATTCCTCAGCAGTTTCCCAGACCCTGTTTTAAAGAAGAACTTTAATGATATATATGTTTTGGAAAAATAAGGTTCAGAATGCTTCTAACCGGCGAATCCTTACCAGGATAACAACATCATGACAATAACGCCTCGTCAGTGGTAGCAAGAGCTATTTAAATTTCCGTTTAGTAAGAGCTTTTTAAATACCGTTTACTATTACCATGAGAAGAATAAAAACTCTATTAAACATTTGCAGTAACTGACCAGGTATGTAACCTTTTTATAGGGCGGGGCTCTTACCTGTGTCAATGACCATGGACACATGGGGGCAGATTTATGAGGCTCTTGCGCCTCCTTGCGCCGCAATTGCGTCACGTAATGTGACGCAACGGCGGCGCAAACAATGCGCCCTATTTCCAACGTGACGCATCTAGGAGATGCGTCACGTTGGAAACCCCTGCGCCATAAGGAGGCGTTCCTGCGCAGGGGGGGGCGTTCCTGCGCAGGAACGCCTCCTAAAAGTGGCTGAGTGAAATCTATGAGATTTCACTCAGTCACTTTCTACGTCAATTCCCTACGCCTGCTTGAAGCAGGCGTAAGGGTGACGCACCATACATTGAACAGGTGGCCCCTGTGCATTGCAGGAGTCATGTCGCACTTGCGACATGACTCCTGCAATGCGCCGCCCGTGCGCCGAGAGATGCGTCACGCATCTTCACTGCCTTGCACCATGGTGCGCCGCATCATAAATGCGGCGCACTATGGGTGGCGGAGCAGTGGCGCACTGTGGCGCATGTTAACTGGCGCATCCCTGGGGATGCGCCAGTTAACATAAATCTGCCCCTCGGCCTTTTCTGTCTTCCAAGGGAGCCAGAAAAATCATTTCGAGCAATTTTATAGACCCACATATCCGATCGCACTTTGCCACGGCGCGCAGAGGTGCTGTCTGAAAAGTGGGATTAACGGGACTTTGAAAGTCTGGAACATATTTAGTTGGATTTTTCTTTCCAACTCGGCCTTGCATGCCACGTCAAATTCAGCATCCCCCACAGACACAGGAGGTGATATACTGGTGTTCCATCCAATACTCTGTAGCACGTAATTCATTATTTTCATTGCTTTAAAATACATTTTTATCCTCTAAATCCGAAAGGATCTAAATCAAATGAAGCAACTATTTCAAGTATTTTGTACATTAATTGGTAGAAGATGGGCAGTTTTAATCTATAGAAGACCTCAGAGCAGCACATGGGCTGTTAATAATTAGTGGAGCTGAGGTGGGAAGATATACGTTAAGTGATAAATAATATCATATAACTGCAGAGACATTTTAAGGCTTGGGCAAAGTGGGCAATTGCCCAGCGACCCCACCTTCTAATTATTCAATGCTGTTAGGCGCCTAGGTCTTGGATTATCAGAAAATAGGTAATAAAATTCAAAGATGCACCAAAGATTGGGCCTCCAAAATATTTCTTGTCTGGGTCCCCAAAATGCTTGAGATGACCTGCTATCGGAGCCTTGTAAGGAAACGCCCCGGTGCCACCCGCAGGGTGGCGCGTCTATCATGGCAACCGTCTTTGACCTCTTCAGTTTTGTAATCAGTGTTTAATTTGAGCCATTGCTTTCTGGTGCTCAGCACCTAATTGTCAACACCATGCTTAGAATAGTCTACCACATGGTGGCGCTGCTCATCTCATTTAGAGATGAGCAGAACAACGGTTGTTTAGGAATACAATATACATTAAAATTGCTAATACCTGCCTCCCCAGCCATTCCTTTATCTTTGGGGACCTGGAATAATCTGAACTGTCGCAATTACATGCGCAAGAGAGATGGTTACTAGGCGTTTTGGCAGCGCTGACAAGGGCGATGGGTGGTGCAAGCTGCAGGAGGCCTCCTGATCAGAGCCCTGGCACCGAGGGGCAGATTTACAAGCCCCTTGAGCCTCTTTTGCGCCACCATTGCGTCATGTTTGTGACGCAACGGCAGCGCAAAAGATGCACCATGGTGCGGGAGATTAACAACGTGACGCATCTGGGAGATGCGTCATGTTGTAAAGCCCTGCGCCATAAGGAGGCGTTTCAGCGCAGGGGGGGGGGGGCGTTCCTGCGCAGGAACGCCTCCTAAAAGTGGCTGAGTGAAATCTACAAGATTTCACTAAGTCACTTTGGGGCCCATGCTGCGTCAAAACCCTGCACCAGCTTGAAGCAGGCGTAAGGATTGACGCAGCATTTGAAGGATAGGGCACCCTAGAGCCTTGCTGGAGCTGCGTCGCACTTGCGACGCAACTCCAGCAATGCGCCACTTTTACGGCACAGATGCGTGACGCATCTGTGACGTTTTTGCCTCATGTAAATATGCCCCTTAATATCTTACAAATTTTACAAATTAAGCGCTGATGTTAACATGGGGTTCCAGGGTACCGTCCCACGGCCTGCCTCCAAGGGATGCTGAAATAAAAGCCCTCAGATATAATCCGCTGCTCTTACTGGGAAACAGCTGCACGTAAATGCAGTGAATCTGAGCCCCGTGTAGTTTTAAATAGCCGGCTGACACCTTCTCCTGTTTGGCACCGACGAGGAAGAGAAGGATGGGAAGGGGGCCCCAGGGACCCCGATGGCGGATGAGCTCTGGGGTCTCCCCTCTCTCGCGCCTCTCCACTATCATCTACAGCGGATTGCGTCCATCCTGACTTCCGGAATGTCCGAAGCTTTAACGAAGGGCCTAAAATAAGCCGGGCCCCGGGGCCAGGGCACACCCGGCAGCTTCGGAGCGGGCGCTGCCATGGCTGCGAGCTTTGTTGGCCCAATATTCATTGCAGATTGTGCGGGGGTGCAGGCGCACTCTTTTCAGCAAAATGTCACTCGATAGTGTGTGTGCCCGCGTGCCGCGGAGGGCTCCAATTCTTTCCAGATCAGAGAAGGAGCTTGGTGGCAGGTCCAGTAACTCGACGCCCTGGAGCGATGTCAGCTGGCACCCAGGGCCAGGCCGAGGGCCCCGTGGCGTGTCAGCACCTGTCTAAATGTGCTTTAGGTGGAAGTGAAGGATGCCCCTCACCGTGGCCTATCACACCCTTAGACATATGTACTTCAGTACATGCCCACCCAGAGCTCTCCACCCATCCCACCAGCTTTACACCTACCACACTCCTCATTACCCACACACAGCATTCTAGCTCATACACACCAATACATCCTTTCTAACCATGTACATACATGCATGCACAGACTATCTACCCAGTACAAATCTTGCCCCATGTTCGCAGAAAAAAAATCCTACCAAATATACATCCATGTAACACCTCATTATCCGTATAAACCAACAAAACACGTTCTGCCACCTGTACAGCTAACACTTCCTGCCACAAATATAACCACATATCATATAATGTTACAAACATATCTTATCATATTTTTACATACTTGGCCAACCTTGTATATAAACACAAATCACGTTCTATTCCCTAAATACCAGGAGACAGACTTTTTTTTACTGCATTATATTCATATTTGAATTATTTCCTGGTTTCCTGTGAAATCTCGAATTTTGTACCATTGACTTTTGTGGAATAGAAGCACCCAAACATGTAGCATTTTGTATATTTTCAGATGCTCGGGGCCTTATTTATGAAGGCCTTGCGCCGCCGGTGCGTCACTTTTAACATGGGAAAAAGTGGCGCATCGGTGGCGCAAGGCTTTCATAAATGAGGCCCTCGGAATGTAAAATGTGGGGAGGGGCTATGACTCATGAGAGGCAAAGCCTGGGGCCTCATTTATGAGGCCTTGCGTCAGTTTTGCGCTTCCGATGCGTCACTTTTTGTGACGCATCGGCGGCGTAAAACAAGCCTCCTGTTGCGCTCTATTTACAAAGTGACGCATCTAAGCAGATGCGTCACTTTGTATACCCCTGCGCTACATTATACCTGCGTCAGGTATAATGTATGCAGGGGGGGCGTTTCCCCGCAAAAAGCCTCGTAATAGTAACGCAGTGAAATCTATGAGATTTCACTGCGTCACTTTTAGGGCACCGTTGCGTCAAAATCTTGCGCCTGCCTCACAGCAGGCGTAAGACTGACGCAAGCCCTTTCACATGGGGCTTGCCCCATGTGAAAGGACCCATTGCTGGAGTTGCGTCACTTTTGTGACACACTCCAGCAATGCGTCACTTTTGCGCCATACAGATACGTCAGAAATACTGACGTATCTGTAACTCCTTGCGACATGATGCGTCATACATTAAATATGACGCATCAGGTATGTCGCAAGGAGTGCGCACTGAGAAGTGACGCATCGCTGCTTTCACGCACCGATGCGTCATTTCTCATAGATGAGGCCCCTGGAGTGTATCATGACGTTCCTCTCCTCCATTAACAATATTAATAAATACCATATTGTGCTCTGTTGATAACCTTATCTGGCGAATATCAGTGGTTTTACACATTTGATCCATACCCATAACTGGCTTATCAAATGTGTATTTTTAACAAATACCATTGTTTTTGCAATGTACTTAATTCACAACACCCTCTTTGCCACACCCTGTGCCCCACCCACCACAGGTGCCCAGCTCTCCACTGCGCATGGCCTTTGACCTTTGGCCAGGGCCAACCCCTTCTCCCCACCTACAGTGTGTGGCTAACACGCGGGCGCCCAACTCCAAGGCACGGTGCTGGACCTCGATACCGAGTCCACAGTCCTCAGTCCCATTTTAGGTGTTAGATTCCTAAATTAGAAATCTGACTCTTGAATCCAGTGACCTTTTTCAGCTTTTTCTTTTTAGGTCGAGCTGGCGTTGGAGCGCAAAGCGCTCCCGCCAGCGAGTTCTATAGTCACCGTGTTAACTGGCAAGGGAGATAGTGCGGTGCACGAGCCGCTACTGGCCTGTGCACGAGCCGACTCAGCTCTGTGAATGCGCACGTCTCCGGAAGACGTGCTGCGCCCGAGCCGCCTCCCGCTTGTTAAACTTCCCTGCACGCGAAACACTGATTCTACTTCCTGGAACTTTAGTAACTCACAGAGGGAAGCCCAATCCAAAAGTTACATTTCGATTTTTCTATTTCATTGGTCAGTTATCTTTTCCTTTCAAAGCTCCAATGGAAAAGCAAAATACAGAGAGAGCTGATCTGTTCAGGGGCTCGGGCTTCGTTCCAGTGACTGGTCGGTGATGAATCCCAGAGGCTGGAGCAGAGCAATGTTCTTAGCCGCCTAAGAGGCACTCAGATACAGATTTGACGCACTGAATGATATCCGGGAAAAGTGCAAGGGAGTGTTAGTGAGTCAGAACCTTGACAAGCTCGGAGTTAAGGTTTTATAAGAGGGCAGCGCTTTCAGCCTCAGCGCCTCGTTTTGCTCGTCACAGTAGAGTATTTTCTGAAGTATGTACGTTTAGAAGCGCCTGCATGGGCTTTACTGCGGTTAAGATATGAGTCATTCATGGTTCCTTTTGAATAAACCATAGAGGCTGCAGTTTACCTTGCATTGTTTTTTATTAAATTATTTGAAAAACACTGCACATATTTTAATTTGCAAAACATGTACCTTTAATGTATACTTTCCAACTTGGCATTGTACAAGAGTGACAGCCAACCAAAATCATTACCAAAAACACACTGGGACATCGAATCAAACGTGGACATGATGACCTCATAACACAAAGGTAACTTGTTTGCTTTGGGTTTGTGAATATTACAAGTCTGTGCACAAAAGTGATTCTTCCATCCTGTAATTGTTCAACCAGTTTTCAAGCATTCAGGGCATTGGAGGCAAACACTTTTATTTGGAATGCAAAATTAGGATCGGTTTGGTTTATGGCTAGTTTTAAAAAGGCTTTAGTGAGAGCAGAGCTATGACACATATTGGTTTCCTTGAAGTAATACAAAACAAGCATTTGCAATGCAATAGGTCTCGCATTTACGACAGTTTGAGTTATTGGCATTGTAAATGGCAATGACTTTTATTTAGTTTTTTTTTTTTTTAAATAAATAAAAGGTATGCAGCCTGATTCATCAACGGGACGTTTTGCGTGGCCCTAATAGCGAATAATAGCGACTCGCTATCAAGGACACGCAAAACGGTATTCATGAATAATTTAGAGAAAATAAAGCGAATCGCACGCAGCCGCAAATACCGGTTGCGACTATCGAAATTCGCATAAAATACGCTATTTCCGGCAACATCCGTGTCGGAATTGCGAATTCTCTAATAGCGAGATCGTCAATAGCGGGACCTCAAATAGCGCGAGATCGGGAAAACGGGAAGTCGCATGTCGAGCACAGCCAGGAAGCAGCCAGGGCCCACCCCCATACACCACAGTGAGGCAGACCTCGAGTCAGCAACTGGGACAGCTCCAGCAAATCTGTCAGGAAACTACTCAGCAAGTACAGTGCAGCAATGTCTGAGGAGGCTGTTCCTGGGCCCAGCAACACCACAGGGCGGAAGAGAAAGTTAAAATTCTCCGAGCAGGAGCTGGAGCATTTAATAGAGGGTGTGGTGGCCAACCACTCCAAACTCTTTGGGAAGGACTCTAGGAGGGTGGCAGAACAGGAAAAACGCAGGATCTGGCAGGGCATAGCGTCCACGGTGAACTCCGTGGGTGTGGCGGACAGGTCACTTGACGAACTTAAAAAACGCTGGTACGACCTCCGAGGTCGTGCCAAAGAGAGGGTGGCTGAGCGCCTTGGAGAATCATCGGGCACAGGAGGGGGAGAACCTACAGTCCCTCCAAACACCCCCATGGAGGATCAAGTAGAGAACACCCTGGAGACAGAGGCGGTCATCGGAGTGACTCATATGGACTCATCCCGCACCACCCAAGACACCCGAGGTAAGTGGCATGCGACTGCGACCCTGTCCCCTATGAATGTCCATGACCAATTAGCCTCCCATATTGTTCCATAGTCATGCCATCGTTCCACATCAGGTAATGCCCTGAAGCATTGTGGGACATGTAGTGTGGCCACAATGTAGATTTACCACAATGCAGCCAGACAGGTACCAAAGTACGCAAAGCCATAGCCAGTCAGGGAATGTCACCCAGCATGCATGTAGCAACTGCACGTGTGACAGATACATGCAACTAATGAACGTCCACTTCCCTCACAGGTGGTGCAGACAGCAGCGACAGCGAGAGGCTGCAAATAGATGAGGAGGCACCGGATGAGGAGGAGGTGCCGCCACATACACAGCCACCAGCCCCTGCCCCAGCAACTACTCCTGCAGCCAGGTCCACCACCAGGGTGCCTCCTGCGTCTGGCGCAGCAAATACTTCCGCAGCCAGGTCCGCAACCAGTGTGCCTCCTGCTTCTGGCGCAGCAAATACTTCCGCAGCCAGGTCCGCCACCAGTGTGCCTCCTGCTTCTGGCGCAGCAAATACTTCCGCAGCCAGGTCCGCCACCAGTGTGCCTCCTGCTTCTGGCGCAGCAAATACTTCCGCAGCCAGGTCCGCCACCAGTGTGCCTCCTGCTTCTGGCGCAGCAAATACTTCCACAGCCAGGTCCACCACCAGGGTGCCTCCAGCCCCTGCCGCACTAACAACGCCTGCCGTGACACCACCAGCAGCTGGTGCTTCTACATCAGGGCCTGCAACAGCGGCAACACAGCGGCCACCCACTGTGTCAGGCCAGCAGAGCAGGCGTGGCACGCCTCGCCTGCAGACCAATGCACCTAGCAGCAGGAGGGGGAATGGACCGGAGCTGGTGAGAGTGAGCGTGGAAAGACGCATGCTCCGTATACATCAGCTGCAAGCACGGCAGCAAGGTGCCATACAGCTACAGCTGTATAACATTGGGCGCAATGTTGCCGGAGTGGGGGACCGGATGGACCGCATGACGGCAGTCATGGAAGGTGTGGGTGAGGGAATGGCCAGCATGACTGCAGCCATGGCAGGTGTGGGGGAGGGTATGGTCCGCATGACTGCAGCCATGGTGGCCAGCACTGCTGCAAATACATCGCAGCGCAACGCAGCACGCCGCCGCCACCGGCAGCTATTGACCAGGCTGACCGCCTACACCAGGTCAAATTATATCATTAGCAATGCCACATCACAGTTGTCGCGGCGGTCCGTTGCGCAGCAGCAGCAGCTCATCCAGTGCTGCGAGGATGTGGCCAGGGTCCTTGAGCACCTGACCAGTGCCGTGACAGCACTACACCGTCCTGCTCTACCTGCCACTGTTGGGGGTGATGATGCCAGTGAGGGGACATCTAGTGTGAGCAGCCACTCTGCCTCACACGTAGGGGCACTCAGGCGCAGCACCAGGCCCACAGCAGCTGCACGTGCCATGGATGAGGATGAGCCACAGAGGCGTTTGGGCGGTACGCGCAGGAGGCGCACATGACTTTCTATGACTCTTACAGGCACAGGCTGAGTCTAAGCCTGCCCTGTCCGTTCCACACAGCAGTATGCTGAAATACTGTTAGCAAAGACAACAGTTAAAGTGTTACCATTATTGTGAATGAAACAATTATATTTATTTTAGCAGCACTCATTGGCGTAGTGTCATTATTGATTTCTGCATGCATTTGTGATTTGTGGGGTGAGGGTAGAGGGTGCATCAGAAACTGTTCAGTGTGATGTGGTTGCGACGTCTGTGGCCTTCAGCAGGATTCTCCCCATGTGCATGGCGCGCATGAGCAGGTGGCCGGTCGTCCCCTTCAGATTCACTGCCAGATATGTCGACAGGTATCCGGAGCTTGGTTGCAATGTTATGAAGTATTGCGCAGACAGCCACAATGCGGCAGCACATTGCAGGACTGTAATACATGGCCCCACCTGTCTTGTGCAGTATGCGGAATCTGCTTTTGAGCAACCCAAATGTCCTTTCTATGCAGTTCCTTGTCCGAATGTGCGCAACATTGTAGCGCCGTTGCTGGGGTGTAGCAGGGTTGAGGTATGGGGTGAGGAGGTAATCACGGAGGGCGTAGCCACTGTCACCTGAATGAGAGGAGCAGAGGGTGAGTGCCTGTGCTGCGCTGCTACTTCATAGCAATGTGACATTGTCGACAAAGTGTACTTACCAAGTAGGTGTCCTTCCCCAAAGTCTCCCCTGGCCAGTCGTGTGTGGAGGCCGCTGTGCCAGAATATATAGGAGTCATGGGTACTCCCTGGGTACTGGGCCACAATGTCAGTGATGTAAGTCTTGGCATTGCAGACCATCTGTATGTTGAGGGAGTGGTAGGACTTCCGATTGCGGAACATATACTCCGTGGCAGCTGGTGGGCAGATGGCGACGTGGGTACAGTCTATGCATCCGAGTACATGTGGAAAATGTGCTACATTGTAGCTTGGTCAAGTGCAATTCCTGTTGGCTGGTGGGAAATTTTATGTATCGGTGTAGCTGGGTAAGCATAGCGTCAACAAAAGTCTTGAGGCAGCGTGACATGGTGGGCTGGGATATCCCCCCAGCAGCCGCTACTATCCCCTGGAAGCTCCCAGAGGCCAGGAGGTGCAGGCTACACAATACCTGCACATGTGTAGGCACCGCATTCGTACGCCTTGTTGGGTGCTGCATCAGGGGGTCAAGGTCGTGTATGAGCTGGATTATCATTTCCCCATTGAGCCTGTATTTTGCATATATCTGCTCTCTTGTTTGGCCCAGCAAGGTGACCCGCTGGCGGAATATCCTCTCCTGGATCTAGCCTCTCCTCCGTGCTGCTCGCTGTAGCCTTCGGCGCCTGACGACCATGTACATTCCTGGCATTGTGGAACTCCTAATGCAGCTGCTGATTGTCCTTATGTGTGATTGGTCAGGCCTGAACCTGTTACTGATTGGCCAACTGTTTTTTGAAAAAAAAAATTCCATGGCTTTTATGGTTACCACCTGCTTTGAGTTGTCCTTAATTTGCGCCGCGCAAACAGCGATTTTTGGGTTTTTCGCTATTTGCGGTATTTCATGAATACCGATTGCGATTGTATAGCGAAACCGCAATTTTATTCGCAAAATCCGTGGATTGTCGCATTTTCCGATTCGCTAATGCTCTCCTACCGGGTTTCTGCGAATATTATTGCGTATTCGCTATTATGTGTTTGCGATTTAATGATGAATGCCGATTACCGACATTGCGCCCGCAATTGCATTTTCGCAGCGATTGCGGGTGCAATTTAGCTTGATGAATCAGGCGGATGGTCATTTACAATGCCAATAGCTTAAACTCGCATGAATGCGAGACCTATTGCATTGCAAATGCTTGTTTTAATTTTATTATAAGGTGGGCTCTTACAGCCCCCACCCCCCTGTTGTGGCCTGTGGGTCAGGCCTTCCTATCCTGCCCATACAGTCAATTTCTTTTACTATATGCAGGAGAATGGGGTTGTGCTTCATGTCCTTTATGACTGCCACCTGGTAAATATTTCTCTTATGGCAACCAATCAGGTCTCTAACACCCACGGTACCCTGAAATGGACAAAAGAAGAAGAAGCCACATCGTCTTTTATTTTTAAAATTGCCAGACTCATACATATGCACAAGTTTCATACTGCAAAGATATACAAAAGTGTTTAACCATAAAAGCCTGTTTGGCAAATGTTTTAAAAGGATATATCTCAAAAACTACCAAATGGATTTACACCAGGAGAGCAAAAGCACACTTCCAGAGTACAGTTCTACTTTCATACCAGTTTTATGATCTTTCAATAACTGTGCGCCCCGTCAAAGGCATATAGCCAACTTTGGCAGTCACGTAGCATGGTCAATTAAGATCTGGCATGCCAAATTTCATGCAGTCGTGTGCAAAGAAAACAGCTTAAGAAGGGGGTAAAAAAAGATATGTTCCCATTATCTCCCATAGGAAAGTTTGGTTTAATCTAAAACTATCAAATGGATTTACACCACACTTTGCTTGATTGTATAACTTTACTCAGACAGTGTGCTTTTATGATTAGGAGTGAATCTGTTCAGTAGTTATTGAGATATTAGCATTTTAAAAATGTGCTAGCTGGACATGAAAGGTTAACCGTTTTGTATATCTTGTGAGTTGAAACATTTGTGGATTTGCTTATAACTTTGGTACTGTTTTATGAATACGCATGACATTTGGCAGACAGTATGTTGAGATTACTGAAATGCCCTGAATGTCACAGTTTATAGTGTGCAACACACAGTGAACTACTCACACCCCCACCTCTGCCATGCTGAATACTTCCCTTAGCAGATGGCATGCAAAAATAGAAAAGGCTGTGTTGTGTAATTCCTATAAACCTATATAGGATTTGCGCGGCTAGACAACATGTACTGTAGGATTGGAGTCAGACTGATTCTGGACACCCCTACCGGGTATGTTAGCCTGTATACCAGCTAGCTCACAGTGCCACTAGAAACTCCTCTTACCAAGGAGAGAATAGTTCTTGGCAACTATCGAACATGACAATCCTGAGCCCTCAGGATCGTGGAACCAGTCCCTGTTTTTGCTCAGTCACTCGTGCTCACTTTGTCACGAAGAGATACACAGAATAAACGGTAGGGACATTTCTCAATAAGCATTTATTGAACCAGCGTCATTCTAGTGTAAAATAGGTGTGCTGAAACAACCATTAGACATTAACAGATATAAATGATTACACTAACAAAGTAAAAGGATGGTAGATTTCTACCATTGTGCTAAAACAGTGAATACAGGCAAGTATATAAAATACTTGACAGTAAAATACTTGCTCCTATGATACGTCACTAACTAGATATACCTGAATGTACCTAGCATGTATGTGGGTGTAAAGCCAAGAGTCCCTCTAGGATAAAGTCAACCCCATTACCTGAAGTGAGAGACTGTGGGACCCCGTCTTGGTCTCGAGATGGACACCCCGCAAGGGCTGTCAGACCACTGCGAGCTGTAGTGTCTGCATGCAGGAGCCTCAGCGTCTCGCATCAGTGTGTCGGCCTAGAAGTCCTTTTTCTTCTCTGACTACCTTAGCAAGAGATGGTGTATACCTAAAGTGATACCCCCTGGGGATATACCTTGCTATGTCATGTCGGACTGGGATGACGGAATTTTGCAGGGGATGGTAGGCCTGCTGTCCTGATTATTCCAAGAATCCTCATGCATAATGAATGAGGCTTTCGATTTTCGGAGAAAACTCCATGTCACCTCTGGACATTACCGTAACTAGGTAAAAGTCAGTACTAAGAACCGCAACTCCACAACTACTGCATGGATTTACACCAAAAGCACTCTTTCTGGACCAAGATATAGCTTTCTGCCAAAATTGGTGTAAATCCGTTCATCAGTTTGCGCTATAGCTGTGTCTAAATTGTCTATTGAAAAATGAATGGGGGAAATGCATTATTGGACTTCCTCCTTTTTCTCTGCCTCCGCTTGACGCATCACCCCATAACTTTCCAAGTACAAACTATTCACGAATTAGCACTAATTTGGAAGGTTTTATGGAGATTCATCAAATGGCACCAAAGTTACCAGCAACCTAAAAAAAGGCATTTCCCATGGAACAGATCTTTACTATAACTACCAAGTGGTGACCAGCCACATCCCTCATGCCCTAAGATAACTTTAAAGTGCGCCCTTGCTATGCACTGCTATTTACACCACATATCACATCACTCATGGCGTCCTCAATAACAACATTGAGGATATCACTTTAACATTTGAAATGAAATTACAGATGAAAAAATTATACATGGTGGGTCACAAGTTATAGTTACTTTAGGTCATGAGTTATAGTTACTTGAGATAACTATACATTTGAATTTCTGTGGTTTTTCGAGTTTCAAACGTTACGTTGTTACTCAAAATTTCACCGAACTATACTGTTACTTTACCTATGTTCTAATTCCGGTGAATATGTATATCCACATATGTGTGCGTATACACAGATTGATAGATAGATAGATAGATAGATAGATAGATAGATGGAGTGAGGGAGATAGATAGATAGATAGATAGATAGATAGATAGATAGATAGATAGATAGATAGATAGATAGATAGATGGATGTATATTTTGTTGTTTTTATTGAACAAATTTAAATGGTAATTACACCATATTACACAAGGAACCGTTACATATGGAAAATATTTCACAATTCCCAGTGAAACATGGATATCATCATCATAATGACAGCACTCAAACTCCTCTGCAGCGCTTTACCGTTGTCAGTTCTCTTAGTAATGTGCAGAATGATGAACCAAATTATCCTGCCTGGTTATCTAAATTACATGGCAGAAATGCAAATGATATGGTACATTGTACACTAGTATTAGTATTATAAATTTGTGCTATAATAGCAATTTTTGGTGAAGCTACAATGTGTACTGATTATGTGACAAACAGAGTCAATTCATAAACATACTATAAACACTGAAAACAGAGGCTCTTATAAATCAATTGGTCCTCACTACATTAAATCAACAATTTATTCATGAAATGAAAGCTAAAAAACAAGATTTTATCAATCCAATCAGTACTCACTGCTAGTGGCACTTTGAGGAAACAGTTTATTTAAGCAAGTACCTGAAAATAAATACGTCCTATATTCCCATCCCTGGGTTCAGGTTACATTCACAAAGCATTATGCCTTTGGCATTGTGGTTATTGATATACATATCTACACATTTCACCCTACCTTTCGCTATACTCATACATCACATATTCCACAAATGCCTGCAAAAAATACCTTTTTTTGCTATAAAACGAACTCTGGGCAATAGCAAATGAAACACAACACTGGTTAAGTGGTGGAGTATCGGTAGCATCTCACAACCTCTTGTTGCTCCTTCTCTTGCCTTTTGATTAGGAGTACTTACCTACTTCCTAAGTCTTGAATTCGTCTTCACTCATTACTGAACACAAACTATTTCTTGCTCCTACTCAGCAGGAGTGCTTAGTCCTACCTTGTGCTCCACCTACCCCTGTGTCCTGATGATGACCTTTTAATGTTCTGAGGTTGTAACGCCATGACCTTAAGATTCAATATATACTTCTACCTTGACCCAATTTATGCCAATCAGTTAAAGCTACTGTCATGAGTCTTTCTTTATTCTGATGCACACTCTCAGATCTTATTCACATAAGTACCTGTGCACAATTGTGAGCACAATATTCCACATGACTGTTCTTGATCTTTACTAACTTTGCAAATAAATTGAGTTAATTATAAATAGCATATGGTTGGTTTTTGAAAATTCAATCATGAATCGTGATGGCAGAGAAAATATGCTATATTTTTGTGAACAATGTACCATTTTGGAGAACGTACGACGCCACAGATTTACAAAATTGCTATTCTTTAGATATAAGTCTATAGTGAACCACTGTTGTGTGATATATATACAAAAAATAGCGGCACAAGTCCAAAGTGTGAACTCAGTCTATCATTATTCCAAAGTCAATAAAATGAACATAGTTGAGATGGTTACATTGCTACCCGTCAATTGCATCAAGCAAACCTCTAGTAAAGGAGAGCACAAGGGTGGTTCCTCCACTAGGGTGGAGGAGTGTTGCCCCACTGCTTTCTCACAGTGCGAGAAGCAGAAATAGAAAATGGTACTAACTTATTACCATTTTATGTTTAGTCGGGAGGGCGGGTGAGTGGGCGGGGCTGGAGGAGTGGTGTGCCCACTTCTGAGGGCGCAATGACTGTTGGGACGGCCTTCTGGGGCCGGCCAAACCAGTCATGTGCACTCTGCCCTTTCTTCATGCAGGCTGCAATGGGGCCTGCAATGAGAAAATGGCCTCCCCGTTAGCCCGTGACTTGGCGGCATCCCCACCAATCACAACTCTGCCATTGCAGCGTTGTGATTGGCTTAGGGGAGGGAAGGGAGGCTGCCGGCATCCTGTTCCTGCCGGAGGCAGGAGAGCAGGAGCAGGCGCCGAGGAAATGCTGGACCTGTCCAGCGGAAAGGTAAGTTTGTTTTTTATTATGAAATTAACCCTCACCTGCAAGACCTTCCTAGAACAACCTCTCGCCCCCACCAGCGATTAATGCTGGTGGGACTGGGGTAGGACATTAACTCTATAAATATATTGCCATGTTATCTCCTACCTCAAAAATATTCACAGATTTTATAATTTTCCTAACATAATTGAAAAACACATCCTAAATCCCATGCACCGACACAGCATGTGCCACCTTACGAATACATCTTATTCTTGCTCATTCCCATAAACCATACACCCACAAATCATTTCCAACCATAATTATACTCCTGCAACATTCACTACTCTGTATAAACCCACATAGAATGTATAACTGATATGCAGTGTCCACCCTGAATATTGAAACCACAAGACCAGTGGGACAAAATATATAGGGCAAAATATCAAAAAAGACAGATAGGAAAGAGAGTGTATATTTTCTATGCCTAACTCCACATATATGTATGTACGCGGTAGATATATCTTCAATGTATATAGCTGGGAGTGAGCATTAGGAAATCTGTTCTTCCCTATATGCACTTACCTATCAATATGTTTTCGCTCGATATTCTTGTATCTTGATGTTGTTGGTATTGATATTTAGTAACACAACCCTCATATACATTCACAGTGCAAGTCATAACCTACGTATAGACACACACACATATATACTACATTATACTTAGCCACACATCCGGCCCTGTCTCATATCTACACACTCAACATACCCTGAATTATATATTTCCACAAATCTTCTGTCCACATTTATGCACATCCTAACCTTTCACCAGGGTCGGATTGGGATCACAATTCGGCCCGGGCACTGACGAAAAAAGTGGCCCACATTCAAGAGGCGTGGCCCATATTCAAGGGGCGTGGCCCACATTCAAGGGGCGTGCCCTTTCATGAAACACCATTTGCACAGACAAGGAATGAAAGTGGGAGGATACTGTTATTGCACAGGACACAGGGCCAAGGTGACAATGGCCTACATGCTGAGCAACTAAAAAAAATAGCAAGGCCCCTTTCTGTCACAAAATTTTTCCAGCCCTCCAGCACAGGAGCACCTGAAAAGCTGCAAAGCCCCTGCTATTACTAACCTACTTAGCCCTCCCCAGACCTTCAGCTCAGGAGCACATGAACAGAGGTAAGGCCCCTGCAATTAGTAAATTAATCAGCCCTCCGGGCCTCGGGAAAATGTCCTGGCAGGGGAGCACAAAACACAGCTTTCTGGGTCATCCAAGGTAGCCAGGTAGCCAGGGGGGAGGCTGAGGTGAAGCTGGAGCATGGGAAGTGCCTTCCCAGTGTGTTCTGGCAGTTTGAGTGTTTACCATTTACTGTAGTATTACCTTGTACCTGTGTATGGTACCCTTTTGTAACTTGCACATGTCACTTTTCTCTGGTATCACACTGTATGCTACCTCTCACTTTTGTTTGCTTTAGATACTTGCACAAGTGCCACCATTGCCTATGTAATGTTTGTTCTTGTGCTGGAGTGTCTGCCAATTATTGCAGTATTATACCTCTACTTGTACTTTGTACGCTTTTGTAACCTGCACACATATCACTTTTTCCTCCTGTAATGTACCGATTGCTACCTCATGTATTTTGGTTGCTCACTATTGTCACTTTTGATTCATGTAACTTAACGTTTGCTTTTGTAATTTGTCCACTTGTAATTTTTCTCCTCATGTATTATTGCTGTTCCTAGTGTGAAGCGCTCTGACACCTTCGGGTAAAGTCCGCGCTATATAAAATTGCATAAATAAATAAATAAAATAAAAAAATTCCAAACATCACCTGGCCCCCACAGCAAGACCCATTCTTCCTCACCCACTATGCCCTGAATGTGAAGGGCTGTGGGCGAGGTGTTAAGACTAACACCGTTTCTGGGCTGCATGGGCCCCTGGGGTGGCCGAGGTGAAAATGGCTCAAAGGCCACCAGGCCCCCAGGGAGGCCGATTCTTGCAAACAATCACCCCTCCCTAGCCCAGCCTCAGCTTGATTGCTTGGCAGGGCAGGGGTGAAGGAGAGGCCACAGCAGACAATGTTGTCCGGCCGCACAGCGAGGCTGCTTTCATTTTCTCTGTCTGTCTCCGTGCACTCTGTGGGCCGTTTTTTTTTCTCCCCTTTCCTAGTCCACTCTCTGTGGACTGGGACAGGGGAGAAAAAAACGGCCCGCAGAGGGCACTGAGGCACCGGCCCTTCGGCCCATGCCCGAATGCCCGCCTTGCCAATCCGCCCCTGCCTTTCACTTGTGATGGCCTACGTGTTACACAATCACAAAGCATGTTCTACTCCATATGCACCTCAGAAAACATATCAGACTTTTTACAGGCACACAACACCCCTACACCATTTATGCTCACATATTGTGTCATCCCCAATAAATAGCTACTGATCTTCTCCTAAGCACTATAAACTATATGTCACACTTTACCTCATATATCCACATAAATCACAGACACTTGACCATATGACGTCACAATTGTGGTCGAAACTAGGCGAAAAACACAGTCAAATCAATTTCAGAAGAACTAGGAAATTGAACTTAGCACAACTAACACCTCCAGTAGGCCCAAGACAAGTTCTGGTTCACTCCCTATTTGTCTTGTCATGCAACTAGAAGCTGCCTCCCTGCATCCCATGCTCAGTGTCTATCTTCCTTATTATAAATAACTAGCCAGTGTCCTGTGACCCTCTCACACCTCTCCAACAGTGCCAGAGGACTTTCAGCATGAACAACATTTCAAGGTCAGAAGATGATAAAGATATTGGTTGTGGCCATCACTTGTTTGTTCTGCTAGAACTTGGAAAGTGTTAAACTGTTAGACCCACCACAGTTGACATTTTTCTGTGAGCAACAAAATATGCCTCCCACGCCACACAACTGACCACATCTACAACTTAATTTTAAGCACATTATCATTCTATAAAGGAGCCTGAACTCAAATAACTTAACCTCTTGTGCACTAAGCCCCAACATTATGTCACAAACGCCTACCTCTGCAACACAAGCACTCAGACCTGGTTGATGGGAAAGTAGTCTCCAAAGCAATAGGTCACTCCATCAATTGTGAGATCCCATGCTCTGTTGTGAAAAGTTCTAGAATCAAAGAACTATTTGTCAACATCAGCAACGTTAAAAAAAGCATTTACCAATGCAACAATCCAGTCATTTCATAGAAGACATGGACGAGATCATCAAGTCCCTCAAGCCTACTGCCTCCGAGGTCATCGTCCCATCGAGCATCACTCATTTTCCTTCCAAAATTGAAGTGGTTCTTTGCCATTGGCTTGCATCTTCCCTAGCAAGATAACAGGAGAAATGATATTCCTCTTGCAGAAACCCCAGCTAAACCCAGACAACCAAACCATTACCATTTTACATAAAACACTTGCAAGAGAGTATACACAAGGAGCAACCCAGAGCAACGATACCACCTCCCAGGACTGGGCCAGAGCCAAAGACATAACTGGAAACATAAGGGTCCGATTTATCAAGGTTTCACGCAATGCAACACAGCAAGACACTTTGCGGTGCTGTGTGAAAGAGAGAGGGTATGAATATGCCCTTTATGGCACATTCCTGTCCTCTCCTTGCACTGCAACACAATATACTGCCTAGCACCAACACAGGCACCCTTTTCTGCATTTGCCGTCCGCGGCAAATGCAGGGGCATGTAGGATGGGAGGCGGCAATTCCTGTGGCTGCCCCCCCATGACGGCTACAGTTAAGAGTGGGGGTGGAGGGAGGACGGTGCACACAAAACTCATGCATCCCGTGGCTGACCACATTTGCTACGCCACTGGGTCCCTTCCTGCACAAAAACAATCCTCAGAGGCATTTCCCTCTTTCTAAGTGTGCTACAGATTGCAGCACACAAAGAAAGAGGAAACAACGAGGATAAATAAAGAGATTTCCCCTGGTTGTGCCTTCCCTGGGAAGGTGTGGCATTTTGAAGCATTCCCAGGTTTACCAGTGTTGGTAAATCTGGGAATGTGCTAAAATCCATGGGTGGATACATGGGAACACCTATGCTCTACCCATGGAACGCCTCCTCAGGGCTGAGTAACGCAGGGCGGATGTATGACTTTACAACGCATGCTTTTACATCGCATGCCTTTACAACGCGGTATTTACAACAAATACCTTTACAACGCATAGTGCTTTTGGGCGCTGGATAGTGAATAGTTTAATTTACTATTCCAACTACAGTCCCCGTGGAAAGTAGGAAAGGTCAAGGATAGTACATGAAACCTATTCCCTATCCTAGAGCGCCCCCCAGCGCAATGCGTTGTAATGGTTTGCGTTGTAAAAGTTGCGTCGTAAAGGCACTGCGTGGTAAAAGTTATGTTGTAAAGGATGTTTACCACGCAGGGCAGCGACTTGCACTGCCTTGCGTTAGTCCAGATTTACTAAGCCATGCATGGCCACACAAGTTGGCCTTGGGTGTCTTGGCAAATCTCATTCTTGGTTTGCGTCGCCTTAAGTGGTGCAAGGATGACACAAAACATTGATAAATATGGGCTTAAATTCATACAACACGCACATTGAACTCTGCAAGCAAGCAATCATATTCAACCCTTCCCACTGGATTTTGTTGGACATGGAGTTCATGGGAAAAGATTATACCTGCAGCAACAGTTCTCAAAGTGGATACAGTAGAAAGTGACATTAAAGTGGTCTACTTTCTTAAGTTCTCTGTAAAGGAAAATGGTTGCCATAGAAGGGCACAATAGACATCAGAGATGCTTGCAAGATAGACTGCATCATGTCTTTACGTTAGCAAAAGAAAATAACATATTTTGTATGTGATATAACCATGCATGAAGATATTGGGTGAACACTTAGGAGCATACTTACAAGCCCTGTGAGCCACCGGAGCGTCACTTTTTTTACGCTGCTGTGGCGCACAATGCTTACCCATATTTACAAGGAGATGCAAAGACACCCTGCGTTGCTTTTTATGGCTTTGTGAACATGGCCCCCTTTCCTGCATCATTCTGCACAAAAGGGATTCCCATGGGTGCTGCTGTACCACCCATAGATTCTGATGCATTCCCAGATTTACAAGGTTTCGTAAACCTGGTCATGCTTCAGATTCTAACGTCTCCCCAGAGGAGGCGTTAAAGTGACACAACATGGAGAATTACCTTTATTTCTCCTCTTTGCTCGCTCTTTCTATGTGCTGCATTCTGCAGCACACATAGAAGGGGGTAAAAGCAATGAATTATTGTTTTTATGCAGCAAGGTGTCTCTTCCTGCACAAAACCAATCATCACCTCAACGCAAGCACCCTTGCACCATGGTGGAAGTGAGCCTGACTTGGTACTAGGCAGTCAATTGTGTGCAGGCGCAGAGGAAAGCACAGGGATGCATCATATTGCTGAAATCCGACACATCCCTGCACTTTACTAATGACGCATCTGTGTAATTTCCTAGTAAAAATGCCCCTTATTGTGGACACAATGTTTAACTGATTTGCATCTTGGCACTTACAAAATAGTGTTAACTACAAGATCACACCTAGAACTATGGCTCCCTAAGTATCATTTGACGGTGTGATTTAGGTTAAAATTGAGGACCACCAATAGCATATGAGTAAATTATCTAACTTCAATATATAATGCATATATTCATTTGATATGTGCTATTCTACAGCACGAAGCTCCGTGCACAATGAAAAGTGAATGAGAACTTCAAAGTGCACGTGCAGAATTGCTGCAGTCCCAACTAGTAAAACAGAAAGTTAAGAGTGGGGTCGTAAATGGGGAAAGTAGTCGAAGATTCGACCCTAAATCAAAGAAAAAGGGTATCATCATTGTTGCCACGAGACCCTTTGAATACATTATAGTTATGCAAAAAAGAGCTATCACCCTGCTTATGTGAGTAATACCTATCTTGTGGTCACTCACAAGATCTATGATTGTTTTTCAACACTGGGGATTTTCATTGCTGATTTTCTAGAAGCCTCCAAAATGTTCATGCAATTTCATAATTTCCATTAGCTACATGGGTATTCCAGCGCTGTGAAGTGGCCATTGGGCAGCAATAGCACTATATGCATAACTATCCCTCCTATCGTATTTCACTATATTGGCCTCTGATGTACTTTCAATTTAAAATAGGTCTTATTAATACCTCCCATTCTCCAACAAGGGAAGCCATCAAGAAAGTCGCCATAGGAAATACCCTGGGAAAACATACATCAGACTGGAATTGGATTCCATTCACCCTCTCCAGGGAGACAAAGAGTTTCTCCTAGCATCAAGTCAGGCCCAGCCAGCACACAACAATATATAAAGTTCATGACATGGAACGTTGCCGGACTAGCAAGATTACTGAACTCCGAATCTGCAAAACAATTGCTGATGGCAACCGACGTTCTCTGTTTACAAGAAACATGGTCACTCACCCAACAAACAATCACTGGCTTCCAAGGGGTGCATCAGATAGCAAGAAAAAACAATGGGGCATATTACCAAGCAATAGCGAGAATTATCGCTATTGCTTGGTTAGAGACAAAATTTTACCGCTGAGCTGCGGGGATTTTTATCGCAGATAAACCTTGGTATTACCAAGGTTTATCGCAAATGCGATAAAAAACGGCCACAATGTATGAATATCGCTGAAAAGTCAGCGATATTCATGCATTACCGAGCTAATGCTCTTAGCCATGTTATACACCTCCCATTGGATAACATGGTGAAGAACTGCTCAGGGCAGGTGTTAGCTTTTGGAGATATTCGCGCTTAGCGCGAATATCTCCAAAAGTTGGTAATAGGAGATAGCGATGTTAGCGACTGTTTACAGTCGCTAACATCTTGGCACGCCCACTTTGCATATCATTAGTGATAAATATCACTGACATGCAAAGTGGGGCCCAAGATGGTCGCTATCTCCTACTAGCTGTCGCTAACTGGTGTTAGCGACAGCTACGTAATAGGGAGATCATTTTATCTCCGCTTTCTTGGCTTTTAAAGCCAAAAAAGCGGAGATAAACCCCCTTGATAATATGCCCCAAAATTTTACCGCTGAGCTGCGGCGATTTTTACCGCAGATAAACCTTGGTATTACCAAGGTTTATCGCAAATGCGATAAAAAACGGCCGCAATGCATGAATATCGCTGAAAAGTCAGCGATATTCATGCATTACCGAGCTAATGCTCTTAGCCATGTTATCCACCTCCCATTTGAAAACATGGCTAAGAACTGCTCAGGGCAGGTGTTAGCTTTTGGAGATATTCACGCTTAGCGCGAATATCTCCAAAAGTTGGTAATAGGAGATAGCGATGTTAGCGACTGTTTCCAGTCGCTAACATCTTGGCACGCCCACTTTGCATGTCATTAGTGATAAATATCACTGACATGCAAAGTGGGGCCCAAGATGGTCGCTATCTCCTACTAGCTGTCACTAACTGGTGTTAGCGACAGCTAGGTAATAGGGAGATAATTTTATCTCCGCTTTCTTGGCTTTTAAAGCCAAAAAAGCTGAGATAAACCCCCTTGAAAATGCGATAAAAAACGGCCGCAATGCATGAATATCGCTGAAAAGTCAGCGATATTCATGCATTACCGAGCTAATGCTCTTAGCCATGTTATCCACCTCCCATTTGAAAACATGGCTAAGAACTGCTCAGGGCAGGTGTTAGCTTTTGGAGATATTCACGCTTAGCGCGAATATCTCCAAAAGTTGGTAATAGGAGATAGCGATGTTAGCGACTGTTTCCAGTCGCTAACATCTTGGCAAGCCCACTTTGCATGTCATTAGTGATAAATATCACTGACATGCAAAGTGGGGCCCAAGATGGTCGCTATCTCCTACTAGCTGTCACTAACTGGTGTTAGCGACAGCTAGGTAATAGGGAGATAATTTTATCTCCGCTTTCTTGGCTTTTAAAGCCAAAAAAGCTGAGATAAACCCCCTTGATAATATGCCCCAATATCTTTTTGAGGCCATTGGGGGGGACTATCAACCTGCGTGAATCTCAACTTGAAATTAAAAGTAAAAGAATTGCAGAATCAAGATGAGATGCTCCAAGTCACTGCACTGGAAAGAACTATCACAACATCACGTCGATTCAGGATTTTCCTGATCAATATTTACTTCAATAGCCCCAGCATCACACGAGCGAAAACTTTACGTCAGCTAATTGAAAACTTGGATCAAACCCTATCGAATTATATTAATTATGACACAATACTCTAAAGGGATTTTAACCTGAGAGAAATGGGACAGAATCATACTGGACGACCACCAACAAATCATTCCAGCAAACAACTGGACAAGATACTAGTAAAACATGAACTGAAGTCCACACAGGTAATAATTGAAACCTCAAACCCATCCCCCCAGGTTCCAAAACCTTTTAGGGTCATAAGTACCATTGACTACGTGTTTGCCTCAGGAAAACTCATGGAACTCCTTGATAGTTTTGCTGTACTCCCCTTACAAGCACGTGACCACCTAACTCCTCACAACATTCAACCTTAGTTTGGATAAACGAGAAAGCAACAATACATTGTGCTACTCTTCGCGCAGAAAATACACTACTAATTCGCAGAATAAAGTGGGGCCCTCTCTGTGTGCAGAAAATAAATCTATAGAAATCTACTATAGATCATTCACTTCAGGCCCAAAGTGGTGAACACCTATTAGCCTGCTGGGAATCAATAATTAGGGGCATCCACAAATTAATTACAAACTCATCAAGGCATGGGTGCCCCCAACAAAAAACTTATAACAATAACCAAACCATTCTGATCAGTGCACGGTAAATTCACAAAATGACAAAAGCATGCCATAAAATCCATAACCATAACACCAAAACAGCTCTACTACAAACGGTGAGGGGTGCAAGAAAACAGCACAAGCAGTTGGTATGGTCAGTAAAAAAGGAACAGGGGGAAAAGGAGTAAAAGGCAATCAGGCAGACCAATGGAATCACATCAAAAACAAAACACGCCACGATACCAACAAAACCAATGTCATTGATGAACCCACATGGGTTCTGCACGTAAATAATTTGTATACAACTGATCTCTCGAGCGCCCCCTTATTCTCAACAGAAAACTTTAACCTAATGGAAGATCGAAAAGAAAGCAACAAAAAGCCCATGATCAATATGATCAAAGTAGCCATAAAATGAGAGTATCATGTGCACCAGACCCAAACGGGCTTCCCGCCCAATTGTTCAAAGACGATCAAACATTCGATACTCTCCCCACTATTCAGCTCATGCCTTACCCTCTGTCAAATTCCCGACAGCTGGAGAGTGTCAATACTGCAGCCAATTTTAAACAAGCATTTACAATGCAATAGGTCTCGCATTATTAAAGTTTGAGCTATTGGCATTGTAAATGACAATGCCTTTTCTTCATTTGCACCGTTGCGTAAACAAGCACTTTGCACTTATAGTCCATGCTTATGAGAAGCAAGGCTGTAAGTCTCTTTTACTGCCAGCTTTGCTCATTGTAAGCAAGGAATATACGTTCAAAGTGCGTGTTTATGCACCGATTGCAGGTTTTAAAAAGAATGAATAAAAGACATTGGGGCATATTAACAACCAATAGAGATAATTTTTGACTCTAACTTGTTTAGAGACAAAAATTATCGCCGCACATCGGCAATTTTTATCGCAGATAAACCTTGCTATTAGCAAGGTTTATCGCAAATGCGATAAAAAACGGCCGCAATGCATGAATATCGCTGAAAAGTCAGCGATATTCATGCATTATCGAGCAAATGCTCTTAGCCATGTTATCCACCTCCCATTGGATAACATGGCTAAGAACTGCTCCTGGGCAGGTGTTAGCTTTTGGAGATATTCGCGCTTAGCGCGAATATCTCCAAAAGTTGGTAATAGGAGATAGCGATGTTAGCGACTGTTTCCAGTCGCTAACATCTTGGCACGCCCACTTTGCATGTCATTAGTGATAAATATCACTGACATGCAAAGCGGGGCCCAAGGTGGTCACTATCTCCTATTAGCTGTCGCTAACTGGTGTTAGCGACAGCTTGGTGATAGGGAGATATTTTTATCTCCGCTTTCTTGGCTTTTAAAGCCAAAAAAGCGGAGATAAAGCCCTTGATAATATGCCCCGTTGTCATTTACAATGCCAATTGCTCCAACTTTAATAATGCGAGACCTATTGCATTGTAAATGCTTGTTAAGGTGTATGTTGTCCGCCAAACTCAAAATAAGCCTCTTGGTCTGTACCTTATAGGTCGCTTCACCCCTCTCTCTCCCCGCTCCCAGGGTGGAGCATCAGCGAAGAGCTCTTGGATGACTTTTTTGACACACCCGAGTGGACCAGAGACAGCAATGTCAGGAAGCAAGAGCATTGAGGTGCAGGTAGAACATAGATAGATAGAATGAGGGCGATAGATAGAGTGAGGGCGATAGAGTGAGGGCGATAGAGTGAGGGCGATTGATAGAGTGAGGGCGATAGATAGAGTGAGGGAGATAGATAGAGTGAGGGCGATAGAGTGAGTGAGGGCGATAGAGTGAGTGAGGGCGATAGAGTGAGTGAGGGCGATAGATAGAGTGAGGGCGATAGAGTGAGTGAGGGCAATAAAGTGAGGGCGATAGAGTGAGGGCGGTAGGAGTGTGTGTGTGGGGGGGTTGTGTAGGGGGGGTTGTGTGTGTGGGTTGTGTGTTTGGGGTTGTGTGTGTGGTTGTGTGTGTGGGGGGTTGTGTGTGTGGGGTTGTGTGTGTATGGTTGTGAGTGTGGGGAGTTGTGTGTGTATGGTTGTGTGTGTGTGGTTTAGTGTGTGTGTGGGGGTGTGTGTGTGTGGTTGTGTGTGGGGGTGTTGTGTGTGGGGTTGTATGTGTATGGTTGTGTGTGGGGTGTGTGTGTGGGGGGTTGTGTGTGTGTGTGTGGCAGTGTGTGTGGGTGTGTGTGGCGGTGGGTGTGTGTGGCGGTGTGTGTGGGGCGTTGGGTATGTTATCCATACTGGAAGAGCTTCCCTCTTGGCACATGTCTTCCGTTTGTAGGATACCAACGTGTTTGTATAGCTCGTCATGCCCCAAGTGTCACTTCTAAGTGCTGTAAGTACGGAAGTTACGATGAGTCAATTTAAGGCACTCTTTACTTGTGCGTCCACGTTCCGATATTTCCATGCATCTGCACGAGTTCCTTTCTTTACACAAGACTGTCTCAATGTCTGGTAAGTACGTCTAAGTGCCGACGCGCTAATCCTGAAATGCCCACATGTAGCACTCTCTGCTGACTTTTAGGAGCTACGGTGAGCTGTGTGGTTATGTTGGCAGTGGCAAATATGTTATTTTAATCAGATATTGTAATCAGAGTGTGCATTTGGTGTTATTCCCAACTACACACTGAAGCTGATCTGCACTTTTCCGTACACAAGCCCCTCCGATTATCGGCAGAATCTCTCCCTACCTATCTATGCAGCTCCAGCACACACACACACTGCAAGTGCCCGGTCCAGACAAGATATCCGCTGCCATTTCCTCTGCAGCTACGGCGCCCACTGGCATACCCATGTATGAGCTAACAAATGCTGTAATCCAGATGTAGCTGTATGGCCATTTCATGTTATGTTCACTGCATGGTGCTCACTAGTGATTCAGATGGTGTTAATGTCTTCCCTGGGACCATAACATTTCACACAGGAGCTCCCATTTACACATACCCTGCATTTGAGAGACATAAAAGGTGAAAGGAAGGTGCAGTGATTTCTATCGTACGGCAATAGTAGGCGACAGGCTAGGGGGCTCCAGCAGTGATGCACTAAATAAATCACTACAAGCACCAGATCCGGTTCCATTTACAGAAGGGTGGGGAGCTGTAAAGTGCCACTTTGCCTGGCTAGATTTGTCCACTCTGGAAAAGAAAGGCATGGGAGAGGGGTCTGGGGGGACTTGCGAGAGGGGGTATTTGAGGGAGTAGCAGAGGATCATTTTGCTTCTGGTCTGGGAAAAATATTCAAAGGGAGCCAAAAAAAAGACAATGTGATTTGAGCCCGAACAGGGTTCTTGAAATGCTTTAACTTGCTACTTTTTGAGCAGACCCAACATCTTTGTGAGCGAGGGTGATTCATCATTTCTTTGTGTATGACTAACTTCAAACAGAGTCAGGGAGGCGTGGAGAAGGTCAAGTAATTCCAGACTGGAAGTCTTACCTCTACTTCCACTCGCCTGGGGTTGGCTGCACAATATGCTTTCGTTCTGCTTCATCCACATTTGCCACATATGATTTAAAAAAATATCTGGTAATTGCGCTCATTACCTACCACGGGCACGTATAAACTAAGCCAGGGATATCAATCTGGCTTGTCTTACTAGTTATTTTATTTTTTTCTTCTCCTTGCATTCTCGCACCAATTTTTACGTTAGTTATGAGACCCCTCACGTGAAAATCGGTTTATAATATGTAAGAACACGGTCATTTCGCCTGTAGTGTGAGCTTTGTGGTCACGCAGACCCTGGGAAAGGAGGGGTGGGTAGGGTGAGTAAAGGAAAGCAGAGCTTCCTGGATTCAAAAAACACATTTTATTGCCCCCGGCAGAGAACTTCGCACAGCTCGCGCTGGGTGGAGGCAAATCCGACGAAGCCACCATTTGACATCATACTGTACAACCATAAGTAGCTGTGGTCAACAAGAACCCAGCGAAGACAGGGTGACTTCGTACAACTAAACACCCCGAACATTCAACACATTAAAAAAAATAAAACAAGCCGTGAGCGTGCACGTCCCGAAACCGGAAGTTCGGGAGCGTCACGGCTGTCGCGCGGTGGCTGCAGAAGTCAATAGGGGCGACTGAGGACGTCGATGGGTGAGTGGGGCTTAGTTGGGGGGGCGGGTGTGTGTATGTACGTGTCTGTGTGTGTGTTCAGGGGGGGGCTGCGTGCGTGAATGAGGGAGGCGCTGTGTGAATGTGGGACAGACAGGAGATGTGTACGGCGCCGTGAGGCTGGGC
Organism: Lissotriton helveticus; assembly: GCF_964261635.1. NCBI lineage: Eukaryota > Metazoa > Chordata > Amphibia > Caudata > Salamandridae > Lissotriton > Lissotriton helveticus. Next base: position 118,880,622 of record NC_136061.1, read on the forward strand.
ATGCGCGTCCACGATGTTAAATCTGCGTGCCAAGCCCGGTTAGGTAAGAGAGGGGAGGGGAGAGGGGGTTGCCTGGGGTTGCCTGTATGTGTCTGCCTGGGTCTGGGTGCCTGCGTGTGTGTGTGTAAGTAAGTGCGTGTGCGCGCGTGTGTGTGTCTGTGTGCATGCATGCGTGTTAGGCTGACTTGCTGGGAGTATGGGAGGGAAGTGCACAGCGCGGGACGGAACGTGCGCGTTCGCGCACCCAAATCCGGCCGCTTTCAAGCTCGTAACACCCTCTTGTCCTTCCTCCCCCCGAGACAGACAACATTAGGTCTCCAGCTGGACACCTGCATCCTTTGAATGCAGTTTACCAGCTCGACCTAAAAAGGGCAATAGACAAAATCCCGCAAATTATCTGCTTTTCACCCTTTTGGACTTAGAGGCCAAGATATATGCCTCAGTCATTATAAAAGATCTGGAGGTATGGGCAACTACAAATACAATAATTCAGTTCTGTCAAACAGGATTCAGAGCAAACTCTTCCAGACTGGACAATATAATTACCCTCTCATGCCTCATCCACCAGGCAAACACTCAGAAATCACAAGCTCTTTATGCATGCTTCGTAGACTACTCATCAGCATTTGACCTGGTGGACAGGGGCATTCAATGGAATAAGCTCCAGGCGTGGGGCATTTCAAGCGAACTGCTCAATGCGATTATTGCACTTTATTCATCAACTTGGGTGACAGTCAAGTTGTCGGACACTTCTTTGTCAAAAATGATTAACACCAATCAAAGCCTAAAACAAGGATGTGTCCTAGCCCCAATGCTCTTCAACCTATATATGGCAGATATGTCCGTATCACTGATTCATGCAAACTTAATTCCTCCAAAAATAAGAGCAACCAAGATTACAATATTACAGTATGCTGATGACATAGTTCTTCTTGATAACTCAAAAATAGGGATTCAGGGAGCCCTTAACACCCTTCATACCTACAACATGACAAACAAGATGGTAGTTAATACTTCAAAAACAGAAGTGGTCTAGTTTGGAAGGACACGTAAGGAAACCAATCGTTACTGGTCACTTGGTCCCTTAAAAATAACAGGAGTCAAATCGTACAATTATTTGGGTATTCGGTTGTCGGCAAAAGGGGGACCTAAAATGCATCTGTAGCACCTCAAAGATAAGGCTGCACTAATTATCATCAAATTGTGCCAATTGAATGCTTCCCTCGAAAGCCCTTCTTCAGCACCAATTCGAAAAGAACTCAGGGCAACATTACCATCTGCCATCACTTATGGCAGTGAGGTTTTCCCAGGACTTTTCATCAAAAGCATGGAAAAATTACATCTAAAAGCCTACAAAAGAGTGTTTAGGCTGCCATATTAAACCAGGGGATCTATGACTGGAATTTGGCCTAGAGGCCCTAAACTTGACCAACATGGGCTCTATCATGAAATACTACCATAGATGCATTTCGGCCACGCCCGGCACCTTGAAGTTTATCCTTCAAAACATATTCCATAACAAAAATAGCTCCTGGAGAACATAGTTGATGGCCTCAGTAGATACCCTTCAAATTGACCAAAGTGTATTAAATTCTACATTGATTCCTCACTCGGCGGTAAAAAACATACCGAAGACACAGAAAAGATTGCTTTCGAAACTTGCTGATGCGGAAAATATCAAGACTACCTCATTCTCACAAGCCCGGGTAGCCTCGTATGACAACGAACATCAGGTCGGCCTGAAGCCACAGCTATACCCTAGTTGTTCAATTCAGAAAGTGTGTGTGGTTCAAATTTTGGTTGTGAGGATGATAACACTACAAATTAAAGACTTTAACCCAAACTGGTCGATCCTCTCCAATATAGTGAAGTGCAGGCTGTGGGGTTATAAACTTGAATTTTTACCCCACTTACTTTCCTGCTGCCCATCGCTACTCTATCCCACGTGGATGTTATTAAAGCCACTCTTTCTAATTAATGGCCTAGGACCTGTAGGACCTGTAGTGATGCCACGACCTGGATATTTACCACTACGGTCCCCTGGGATCTGGCCTGAATTTGCAAATTCTTCAAGTCAGTGCAGGATCAGCTAAAAACAACTCACTTAAGTGCCGCAATGATCAATGATTAATAAAATGCACATGGCATCTTGTTTTACCACATGATCTTTTATGCAATGACTGCTGACTGTAATACACAATTTTATTCTTTTGATACTACAGGATCGTGATGGACATATGGTACTCACGTCCTATCAATCTCAATGCACTGTGCACTTTAACTTAATGGCAATTGATCCTCTATGAAATATCTTCTGACTGCAAAATATGCATTTTATTTTCTATGATATCACAAGATCATAAATGACATATGGTACTACTAATATCAATGCACTGTGCACTTTGACTCAATGGCAGTCGATTTTAAACACTCATATTAATAATAAGATAACTAGATCAGTTTTAAATGTTTTTTTTTGCATGTCCAATATGCTATATTGTTAAGGTTTTAATTAATCAGACAATAAACTTAATTATCTAGGTCTTATTCATTTTCTTTAAGACCCTTACCCAGGAACAAATGTTCAATCTTTTCAATATATTTTATTTCTGAAGGAGTATAAGATAACCTATGGTAAAATGGCAGTTCCCAATGCCAATAGCTTCTTTGTCCTTAATTCCTTAGTGCAAAAGCCTTGTAAATATGTACGAATCCGTAGAGACCAAGTAGAGAGGAATTTGACGAATCAATTTAAAATTCTCTTAACTTTTGGAAAAATATTATAATCAAGCAAAGTGATGAAATTTTGAAATTAGAAACATGCTTCCAGATGTGCTACATGTATGTAGATGTAGCATAACATCAGTTGAGGATTAGAGGAGCTGCAGTCACTGTAGCATCATCGTACACTTTCAGTTGTTGTGTTCTATTCAAGACTAGAGGGCAGATTTAAAGTATGGTTGGTTGGCAGTATCCGTGCGAGTATGAGAGTACCGTCCTTCAAGGGCGCAACAGGGGAGGAGTACTGAACAGAGAAGATCTCTGCTGGTGAATCTACCAGTGTTCACACTGTTGGTAGAACGTCCACCACCAAATGGGGACTGTAGAAATGTTCTCCACCGGGGTGGGGCAGGGCTGCATTTTAAGTATCTGCATATTTGGTCTCACTTCCATGCATACTATGCTTTGTTTATATATTGTGTAAATGTTACAATATCGAGGTGAAGAATGTCGACCTGAACATGTATTGATCCCACAATATCAATTACCAACATTTGATCAAGGTAACCATACACAGGCATTAATTTTCTTAACTCCACATCTACTTACCTTGATGATAAATTCGTAATATGTACTGTGAATCTGATGTAAGTGCAAGTCGATATTAAAACTTAAATTTTGTGGTAGAACACCCCACTTGGGAACCTCCTGCATTTGTATTGAGATAATGGTAACCGGTTTTCATGATGATTTTCTTCCCAAAGCTGACACACATATTCGGATGAACCCTTCATGTTCCTCTGAGAGGGAATTATGGGGTTTGGATAACAGTTTCGAAAGAAAGACCCCTGTCTATTCCTAGTTGCCCTTGAGATTCTTGACAAATGATAATCTGGGTGAAAATGGGGGACATCTAAGTCACTCTTTCTCTATCAGATTTCTGGCCAGGCCCAGTGGCGGCCGGCATGGAATAGAGGTAGAGGGGCAGGAGAGGGGAGAACGTGGGAGGTAGGGGGAGGATAAGGGAGGGGAAGCGAAAACCTGATCTTAAACAAGCACAAGTCGAAATATTTAATTTCTCCTCATTATTGCCATTTCCATATGTACTGCGTTGTGCAGCACACATTGAAACAATAAAAGGTCTATGATTGTTTATGTGCAGGAAGGTGACCCTTCCTGCACATAAACATTCAATTAAAAGAATGATGTTTTGCAACTTCTATGTGTGTTGCATTAAGCAGCACAAATAGAAGTTTTAAAACGCCATTTAATGATTGTTTATGTGCAGGAAGGGAGACCTTCCTGCACATAAACAATCTTCCACTCAACGTGGGCACCCTTGCACTATGGTGCAAGGGTGTCTGCATTGGCGCTAGGCTGCTAAATTTAGTGCCAGCGCAGGGGGAAACGCAGGGCTGCACCATATTGTGGTAAAAATGGTGCAGCCATGCATTTTAAAAAGTGGCGGAGTGTGTCGTTTAGCCAAGGAGGCTAACTCCACACTCTGCCACTTCTCTCGTAAATATGCCCTTCAGTTTCTTCTAATGAGAAGATGAGTGATTCTCTGCCTAAACATCACTGGACTGACAGGGCCTTTACTCATTAAACAGGAAAAGAGATGCTGTTGGAAGGCAACATTCAGTTGGCTGCAAGAAGAACAGGAAGATCAGTGGAGAATTTATTACACTGGAACAGACAGCTTCAGAACATGATGTCCTGGGCTGTGGGGAGAAAGGGGCAAGTGATCCTCAGGCCTTAATACGGTTTTCCAGGAATATTGAGTTCCAGAATTGCCTGAAAAAACATAGGAGCATATTTACAAGAGGATTTCACCACCAGAATGTCACTTTTAGTGACGTTCTGGAGGTGGTAACCTCTTCTCCTTATTTTCAAGGCGGCGTTAACCTCTTCCATGCTCATTGACGGCCCCCGGTTGTCATGAGTCATGGTGGGCGTGTGCTCATGATGGCCGGGAGCCGTCATGACCATGCCCGCAATTGGAATGCCCAGCACTGCGGTGGAATTCGCACCGCAGTGAAGAGGTTATCGCCGCCTTGTAAATAAGGCCCCTTTTCACACTTCACATAGTGTGAAAGGGGCGTGCAATGGGTGTTGCAGCTGACATTCCACCGCAACACCCATCACTTTCTGAGGCTGCCCCATATTTACAAGGATGGGGCAGTGCCAAAAACTAAGGCCATGAAATACCTGGTCTTAGGACATTGATACGCGGAGCAATGTTTTATTTCTCCTCGTATATTGCTCTTTACACGTGTTCTGCATCCTGCAGCATACATGGATACAGTAAATCGCCTTTAAAGATTGTTTATTTGCAGGATCGTGTCCCTTCCTGTACATAAACAATCTCCCCTGCAGCGCAGGCCCCCTTGCAATATGGTGCAAGTGTGTCTGCACTGACGCTAGGCAGCTTTATTAGTGCCAACGCTAGGGGAAACGCTGGAGTGTGTCATATTTTTGTAAATACAGAGCATTCCTACCTTTAAAAAATGTCACAGCGCGACATTACCAATTTTGGAGTAACACAGCGCTCCGTCATTTTATTGTAAATATCCCCCATAGATTTTTAAGTTGTTTCCTCATGCAGTCTACTCTAGACGGCTTCATCCTACCATTGGGCACCAATATTTTACTCTTAACGCCATTTATCACATCTCTAGCAAAGAGTGAATATTTTACATGTAGGGCTGTGAGTTTCTCTTCAAGGCGTTCATTGATATTGACCGCCCCCTATTAAGGGTAGGACTAATGATGTTTACACCGTACATATATACAGTATAGCTATGCAGTCGTTTACTTGGATATTCCAGTATATGCCATTACATATGGGACTGTCGCTGAGGGGAAACGGCCACTACAACGAGGCCGTTTCAACGAAAACTTTAACCACGCATGCATTACAACGCATGCGTGGTTACAACGACAGCCTTTACCACGCATACTTTTACTACGAGGTACGTAGTAAAGGCATGTGTGGTAAAGGGTACATATAAAAAACACTCACCTTTAGACGTGATGTGATCGGCATCGCAGAGGAAGGAAACAGACGTTTTTTTTTTTTACTTATGACGTCACCACGCTAAAATACGTGGAAAAAGATAGGCGTGTAAATAGCATTCCGTTGTAACGCATGCGTGGTAAAGGCATGCGTTACAACGGAGTTCGTTGAAAAAACATACAACCGTCGCTGAGCTTCAGCATCCACGCTGACAAGTCTGTATCTGTTCATTTTCAGATGTGAATGATGAGTTCATAGTCAGCATCAGCACCATTATTGATGCTTGGGTCATGTCTCACTCTTCTATGGGGTCTCCCGCGGCTGCTGTGTGGCGGGAATTAACCCCACAAGGAGTTTTATTTCAGCAGGTCTATTATATAATGGGGTGTTATGGCCTCTGACATCTGCTACTGGGCGTGGATAAGTGAGAAGGTCTGCTGCATCCTTCGCCTTTATCCTTTGTCTCTGATGTTCTCTTCCCACTCTTTTGCACATCTGGCTGTGTGGTCTTAATCCTATACCAGATATTTCATGGTGTCTGCTCCCTCAGCAATTTTGTCAGAACCAGCCCCTCATGAAGGAGGGTGCAAATGTGGAGCACTGCTGCTTTTGTTATTGGGGGCGAAATTTCAGCACCAGTTCAAAACCAGCCACCAGTAACAATACCAGTCCCACTGCTGCAAAACTGACTCTCACCCTTTCAGCCTCTTGGGGAAATGCCTGTTGCCAGCTTCGGCCAGTCTGGCCCTGGTGTCGGAGTTAATAGGGGAGCCAAGGGAGTCGCGCCCGCCACCTGCCCACTCTGTTGTTCCTGAGGCCTCCCCCCCTTGCCAGGTGCCGAGAAAAATAGGATAATAATATTTACTTACATTTTACATTTGACATACGAGCATTCATTTGCAAAAGCAGACACACAAGTTATGACACTGGTCATCGGTTGATTAACTTTGCAAATACATTTGTTGCATTTTAAAAGGGTAATCGAAAGGACATCCTAAGACAGGACGATGCTGGACTTGGCTTCGAATAGACATCCTGAGACAGCACCACAATTGACCAGACAAAAAAGAATAACCTGAGACAACGCCATGCTGGACTTGGTATCGAAGGCCATCCTCAGACTGTACCACTCTTGACCGGGAATCGAAGGACATCCTGGGACATCACCATGCTTGGCTGGTCATCGAAAGGCCATCTTGAGACTGTACCACCCTGGACTGGGCATCAAAAGGACATCCTGAGACAGCACCACGCAGGACTGGGCATCGAAACGACATCCTGAGTCAGCCCCACGCTGAACTGGGCATACCACACTGGACTAGGCAACGAAGGATAACTTGAGACAGCACCACGCTGGACTGGGCATCGAAAGGCCATATTGAGACTGCACCATGCTCGACTGGGCATCACAAGGACATCCTAAGACAGCACCACGCAGGACTGGGCATCGAAAGGACATCTTGGGACTGCACCATGCTGGACTGGGCATCGAAGGACATGCTGACACTGCACCATGCTGGATCGGGCATCGAAGGACATCCTCACACTGCACCATACAGGACTGGGCATCGAAAGAACATCCTGAGACAGCACCATGCGGGACTGGGCATCGAAAGGACATCTTGAGACTGCACCACACTGGACTGGGCATCAAAAAGACATTCTGGGGGGCGTGGCTAGCAGCCAAGCATGGAGGCTGTGTGAGAAAGGAGCTCCGTGATCGAGGCAGCCCGGCCTCTGGAGGCCGATCCCGGAGGCGGGAACCGAGTGGCACTCATCCGACACTGAAAACCGCAGACAACATCTAATTTCTGTCTGGGGCCTGCGAGTCTAAAGGCGGCCCCCGGCCTCGAGTAGCAGCGGCATGGGCGGAAGTGAGAGGACGACGGGGGTATCAACCGGAAGTCGGCTCTGCCGTCGGAAGGGCGCAAGGTCATCGCAGCAACGCGACCCACAGCAAACGGACACTGAAAACCCGGCACCGACGGAGACTGCACAGACCGGAGCAGAAGCGTCTGTCTCGAACCGAGACCTGAAAGACAGTGCAGTGCAGTGCTGGGGGTCGTGCCCCGCTGTCACAGCTTTGCCCCCCGGACTTGTTCCAGTGGCGACTGCCATATTGTCGCATAACTGCAGCACCACTCACTCCGAGTCCGTCACCCCCCCCCCCCCCCCGTTCAAATTACCGCTGGCGCGGGTGCACCACGCAGACTGGAGACGCGACTCAGGATCGTGGACCGCGCGGGCTCTGGAGGGTGCGGACGCTCACGCATCCGGCGGACAGCATTAGAAAGACCCGAATCATACCCACAGCTGCCAGAGGGGGTACAGGGGGCCCGATGGCAAAACCGGTTGGCAGGGGGGTTGGAAGAGAGTGTCAGGGGGACGACAACACAGCGGCAACATCTTGCTCGCCGGAGCGGATCGCAGAGCAACCAACTACAAGTCCCGGTGCATGGAGTGGCCTCTGTGCTCACGTTGGCACACTTGACAATATATCTTTGGGGCGTAGCGGCACAGGACAGAAGCAGCCTCATACTGTGAACCCATGCCAATGATCCCTGATAGGATTGACCATACTGCTTCTCTGGGACTCAAAATTACAGCCACAGTATTGCCTCAACGTGCATAACAGTGCCCCATTGTAGAACACCCTAGAGAAGTGACATCTATACTGAACATTATAGACCCGCAGGGGGCAGCGCTTGGATCAGTAGAAAGCTCATACGCCCTACAACTCGGACACCACGAATAAAATGGCGGGACGAGGACCGAGAACCGCCACAACTCAGGCTAAGCTGGACAAATATGCTTACGACAGGAATAATTCGCAACTGCTACAAGAAGGGCGCAACTCCACGGGCAAGGGCTCAGAAAGCGAGGGGAGCAAAAAAATAATATTGGAGGACATAATGAAAGCCCTGTCCAACGTACAAATGACGGTGGGAACGATAGCCACGGATGTTAACTTGCTGCGAGCAGACTTTCGCAAAATGGCGGAGCGAGTGACACTAGTAGTAGTGGTCACGAAGTCTCTGGTGTAAGACACCTCGGAGCTGCAGTCGGCAATGGAACGTATGGAGGCCATGAATAAACAGCTGCAGGATAAACTGGACGATCATGAGGGGCACTCAGGCCAGAACAACATACGAATTTTGGGAGTGCCGGAATCGGAAGGCAAACGAGCGATGGACCTTTATATCGAAGAACTGATCACGACCAAATTACTGCCCAAAGGTCTGTCAAATTTTTTCTCAGTAGAGAGAGCGCACCGGGTGCCCGGAGGTGCACCAAAACAGGGAGCTGCGCCACGACCGGTGCTGGCCAGACTGTTTAACTTCAGGGATAGGGATGCCATACTTTAAGCAGAGAGGGCACAGCCGCCAATCAAAATACAGAATTCATCAATTGCCTTCTTCCCAGACTATACGGAGGTGGCCCGCCGGCGGAGGACTTTTTCAGAGGTCAAGAAAGCACTGAGAACGAAAGAACTGCCTTACTCAATGTTATTCCCAGCAAAGTTGCGAGTGGTTGCCAATAACAAGACATGGGACCAGATGTAGGTAATTCATATTTACCGACTCTTAAATACCGAATTTTACCGATTCGGTATTTAAGAGTCGGTAAATATGAAGGGGGGAGATGTAGGTATTACGGTATTACAGATTCTGTAAATACCGAATCATTAAGATTCAGTATTTACCGATTCTGTAAATACCGAATCGGTATTGCCCATTGATTCCTATGGGCTTTAAAGCCCATAGGAATCAATGGGAAATACCGATTCTGTAATTACAGAATCGGTAAATACCGATTTTAGCAAGGGTGCAGGGGGTGTCACTTTGACACCCTCCAGCACTCCAAAGACGGGCATGTGAGCCATGTGGCAGACAGACATGCCCTAAGGGCATGTCTGTCTGTCACATGGCTAGGTGTGCATGCAAAGGAATATCAAAACGGGGAGTGAAGAGGTGGTGCAACTCGGCACCTCGGTGGGCTAGTCCTCCTCTTATGAAAGCATAAATAATCAACAGAGACCACCTGAAAAAAATTATTCAGTATATATTCCGATGTTGTTGGAATATACTCAGTGTGTTAAAATACCCCTCACACACCAAAAGGGCCCTTGGTGTCATGCTTCATCATCGGGGTCTTCCCGCCCCCGCTGCGGGACGGGGCAGTGCTGCGACAAGCGGCTACGCCGGAGCACCTTTTTATTGTGAGTGCTATGTGAGTGATAATGGAGTGAGTGTCAGTGGGGTCAGGAGTGATAGACAGTGAAATTAAAAGATACCTGGCCTGGTGTTTAAAAAAAAAAAAAAAAATTATTTAATAGGCACTGGCTGGTATCATTAAAAGGGGTGAGGCGGAGGGCAAGAACGAGTTACTAGTCTTGCTCTCCTGTGTGGGTCAACATGTTTCGGGGCGACATGCCCCTTCGTCAGGACCGGGTATATAGATCCCCCTGTCACTCACTAATGCGCTCCCACAGATAGAGAGTGATATGTATGATCAATGTGTATAGATACATTTTATACACGTGTAAAAGCTAGCTCAGTACTACTGATGATATAAGCTTTTTGAATGAGGAGACAATGCCCCATGAGCCAAGCTGGGCGAAGGGTAAAGAGGGTCCAATCAACCCCCACACCTCAGTGCTTCCTCCTTCGTCAGTGACCACGGAAGCCAAGACTAGTAACTCGTTCTTGCCCTCCGCCTCACCCCTTTTAATGATACCAGCCAGTGCCTATTAAATAATTTTTTTTTTTTTTTTTTTTAAACACCAGGCCAGGTATCTTTTAATTTCACTGTCTATCACTCCTGACCCCACTGACACTCACTCCATTATCACTCACATAGCACTCACAATAAAAAGGTGCTCCGGCGTAGCCGCTTGTCGCAGCACTGCCCCGTCCCGCAGCGGGGGCGGGAAGACCCCGATGATGAAGCATGACACCAAGGGCCCTTTTGGTGTGTGAGGGGTATTTTAACACACTGAGTATATTCCAACAACATCGGAATATATACTGAATAATTTTTTTCAGGTGGTCTCTGTTGATTATTTAGGTGTGCATGCACACATGTGCATGCACACCTGGATTCGGTATTTTACCACCCAATTGAATTGGGTGGTAAAATACTGAATCTGGAAGGCCTGTGGCACTCTCAGGAGTGCCACCTACATTTGGATATACCGAATCGGTAAAAATACCAATTCGGTATTTTACAGAATCGGTAAATTTACCGATTCTGTAAAATATATGCCCCTACATCTGAAAACCCAAATACCGGTCGGTAACGGCCGAATTCGGCCGTTACCGACCGGTATTTTGGCTCCTACATCTGGCCCATGGTTCTTTGATACACCCGAAGCAGCACAGGATTGGCTGGAGGGCTGGCATCTGGTGGGAGCACCGCGCCCTGACGATAAAAATCGACGGAACCAGCGAGACAAACCACAGGCAGAGTCACAGATGACGAATCGAGACGTTCTGGAGAACCCACTGGAGGCAGGTTCGATGGATGGTGAATTACAGCAGGACCCCTGAGGACATGTCACTCCTACACGTAGCAGCTACTATCCGCTGCGACGGACATGTTGCCCTCGGACCCGGGTCGGGGAGACGCAGAAGAGGGAAGCTGGGGCTGCTGCCGTCATGAACACTCCTTACCCCCGCAAGCAAGTACAATGGTTGGGGAGAGGGTTGAGCACTCTGCTAAGTTGGAGAGGCGGGCGGTTCTATGTCCTTGGAGCAGGGAGGCAGGGAGGGGGTTTGGGGAAGGGGATTTAGTTGTTATTGTTCGAGTTACGCACGTTACGACACGGCATGATGTTGTATTCACGCATCTCACCCCAAAAGAGGACAGATATATTGCACTGATGACGGACTGGGATTGACCACATTAACAGTATCCCACTATGACACAAAACACACAAGCTACGACACGTGAGGCTCATCTGCAATGCACCACAGTAGCACCCCTAAGGATCCTGACTTGGAACGTGAGAGGGCTAGGGGACAAAATCAAAAGAGGGCTAGTGCTACAAGCTATTAAGCGACACGGCTCAGTACTGGTGCTACTGCAGGAAACACACCTTACAGGGAGGGCCTGCCAGGCACTCGACCGCCGGGGGTACAAAATGGCAGTACACTCAGAATTCACCACAGGCTCTAGAGGGACAGGTATTCTGATGAAGAAGTCCTCCCCGTTTATCCTCCTACAGCACAGGGTCGATGACCACGGACGTTTTGCAGCGATACATGGGCAGTGGGAGGGCCGTCTTCTAAACATAGTGTCAGTATATATACCTCCAGCGCTTCAAAAAGTAGCGCTACCGGCGTTGGGTGAGTTCCTTCTGAACCTCCCGGCAGGTGACACCATCATAGGAGGAGATTTTAACTCAGTGATAGATGTGACATTAGACACGCTCCCGCAGCGGACGCACTCGTCCGGCCCTTCCAATCTTCAGGGATTCTTGGAGGCGCTGGGCTTGACGGATATCTGGAGGCACAAACACCCTACCTCACAACAATACACCTACCACTCAACAGTCCACAACAGTCTATCCCGAATAGACCATTTCCTGATGCTCGGCGACAGCATGAGCAACGTAGACACCATAGACATACTACCCAGGGGAATATCAAATCATTCTCCGATAGTATTAACCCTCTCCACCTGGGAGAAGACTCGTGCACGGATTTATCCAATATATCCCAATTATCTGAAAATTCCCAAAATTAAAAAAGATCTCACGGCAGCAACCAAATACTATTTTGAAGATAACGAAGCGTCGGTAGCCTCCCCTTCCACTCTTTGGGAAGCATATAAAACTGTCCTTCGAGGACACGCAATGGCTTCCATTACCGGGTACAAGAAAATACAACGGCAGGAGCTTTCTGAGTTAGAACTTTCATTACACACGGCGAACATAGCTCACATGTCAAACCCCATGGCGGAATCTGCTCACACCTTGCAATTACGCCAACAACAACATAAAGAATATCTCAGGTTGCAGGTAATCGCCAGTATATCAGCAAACACCCATAAAATCTACGATGCGGGAGATAAAGCCGGTAAAATGCAAGCCTGGTTAGATAAGAAACAGGGAGGCAATAGAGGCATACAACAATTACGCACGAAGGTAGGGACACTTCAGACGCACCCAGAAGAAATAATACACACATTGGCAGATCACTTTGAAACGGTCTATACCCCAGAGAGAGAGATCACGGAGGATGTCGCGTTGGCCTCCCTCGGCCATATCGTGACCCACACACTCACGCCGGAAGCGACCCAAAAACTAGACGCAGATCTTACGGTCGATGAAATACAATTGGCTATACATGCAATACAATCGGGCTAGGCTCTGGGCCCTAAAGGGATTCCCATAGAATGGTACAAGCTTATGTCGGAAGCGCTCAGTCCGCCACTGCTGGCAATGTACACGGAGAGCTTGTCGAGGACGGAACTCCCTCAAGACCAGCGAACCGCGACAATAGTTGCAATCCTAAAGCCCGGTAAGCTGCCGACAGAATGCACATCATATCGCCCAATATCACTTCTCAATGCAGAAGTTAAAATTCTTGCGAAACTCTTAGCCAATAGGCTAATGACCCATCTCCCGCAGTTGATCCACCCGGATCAATCGGGATTTTTACCGCATAGGAACACCGCCCTTACCCTTAGACGTGTGCATGGAGTCCTGGCTCGCGCACCATTCTTAGTGGAATCAACAGTGATCCTTTCCTTGGATGCCAAAATAGCGTTCGATATGGTGGAGTGGGGACACCTCTTTGCAGTCCTGACAAATATGAAATTTGGCCCCAAATTCATAGCATGGATACGTCTCCTATACTCCAACCCGGTGGCTCAGGTTACTGCCAATGGACACATCTCTCGAAGGATCAGACTAGCAAGAGGGACCCGACAGGGCTGTCCCCTGTCACACCTGCTATTTGCCCTAGTTTTGGAACGGCTGGCAACATTGCTTCAAACAACACCATTGTTGAAAGGGATTAGCTGGCAAGAAGGATGGGAGGATCGCATGTCACTTTATGCGGACGATATGTTGGTGTATCTGTCAGACCCGGACAGGAGCATATCACCACTCCTCCACCTCTGCGATGCTTACGGGAAAACATCGGGCTACACTTTAAACTGCTCGAAATCGGTACGGTACGTGATGAAAGGACCAGCACCCTCACTTGCTGCTGACTGCCCGCTAGTGCTAACTACAGACTCCTTTAAATACCTAGGCATCTACGTCACGAATGACCCGATGGTCTTCTTTGACAAAAATCTGAAACCACCCCTTGAGCGCCTCCGCAGTGATGTGAAACATTGGGCATCATTACCACTGACACTCCTTGGTAGAGCAGCACTCTACAAAATGATGGCCCTCCCAAGATTTTTGTATGCCCTAGAAAACACCCCATACCATGCCCCACCGTGATACTTCCAGCAAGTGACAGCCTTGGTATCTAATTTATTGTGGGGTGACCGCCCAGCACGCATAGCACATATTAAACTAAACAGAAGTTGGTACGAGGGAGGGATTGCCCTGCCGAACCTCCAGATGTACTACTGGGCTGCACAGCTCAAAATTATTAACCAATGGATTCACGCGCCTCGAGACGATCCGGCCTACAGAGCCGACAGGACACAATTAGGCACGGACAGCATGCTATCAGTGCTATATAACAAAAGACAGGTGGCGAAACTGATAGGACCCACGAAACACACAACCACACTCTGGCACAAGGCACAGGCGAAATTGGGGTGGAAGGGAACACTTATGAAGCTCACCCCACTCTGGGACACGAAGAATCTGGGACAACTACGACAAAGCAAGGGGTTTACACAATGGGATAACATTGGAATAGCTACAGTGGGGGACTTATGGGACAAGGGTACAGTGATCCCGTTCACGTAGCTTCAAAAGCAATATGGTCTGGGGCCGAATGAAACTTACAGATAAATACAGATAAGACATGCCCTGCTGCAGGCAATACCGATAGACACCGAGGTACCTGAATCCTCTCCGTTGGAAGACAGGTTACTCACTGACTTCATGCAAAAGGGTGCAACATCACTTACCTACCGCAAATTGGTCAATAACTTACCAGATCCAACGTTGAGACTGCATGGGAGGTGGGTGGAGGACCTGGGCGACATGGACAAGACGGAATGGAATGAGGCATTGGCATCCCCAAGAGAAGTGGGTATTTCGGCTAAGCTCAGATTAGGACAGCTTAAAATCCTACACAGGATATACTACACTAGAACTACACTACACAAACTACAAAGGACCCCGCATCCTTACTGTCTTCGTGGCTGTGGTGAGGAGGGTACACTACTTCATACCCTCTGGGACTGCCCTTTCATAACTGAGTACTGGCGATAGGTGATGCGTACTGTGTCGCAAACACTACAGGCCTCCCTATTACCAGAGCCACGTAAATGTCTTTTGAATGTGTGGAATCCGAATGACCTCTCCAGATATGGGCAAATATGGGGCACATTGGCAATCATGGTGGCAAAGCGGGACATAGCGCAAAAATGGGGTGCCGCAGAGTTGCCCACTTTATCACAATGGAGCAGAAACATGGACATGCTAATGATAACGGAACAAGCAGTGTATATAACTAGATCGAATCCACGTAAATGGAACAAGGTGTGGACTCCCTGGAATGTGTACAGGGGAGACATATGTGATCCACTGCCGGAGGAAGATACTGCCAGCTCTGATGAAGATGATGATGGAGAATAAGCTAGGAACTAGGGAACTGCTAGAAAAGGTGGGGTGCATAGAAGCGTGTCATTTTGGGGAATATATTTTGAGTTCACGAATAGATGCAACTGTATGTAAGAAGTCTGCAATAATATTATCGTGCGAAATGTTAAAGTGTATGTTGCTACACTGCAAACTAATAAAAATTGTTTTACAAAACAAAAAAAAAAGACATCCTGAGACTGCACCATGCTGGACTGGGCATCGAAAGGACATCCTGACACTGCATCATGCTGGACTGGGCCTCGAAAGGACATCCTGACACTGCACCATGCTGGACTTGGCATCGAAGGACATCCTGACACTGCACCATGCTGGACTGGGCATCAAAAGGACATCCTGACACTGCACCATGCTGGACTGGGCATCAAAAGGACATCCTGACACTGCACCATGCTGGACTGGGCCTCGAAAGGACATCCTGACACTGCACCATGCTGGACTGGGCATCGAAGGACATCCTGACACTGCACCATGCTGGACTGGGCATCAAAAGGACATCCTGACACTGCACCATGCTGGACTGGGCATCAAAAGGACATGCTGACACTGCACTATGCTGGACTGGGCATCGAAGGACATCCTGACACTGCACCATGCTGAACTGGGCATCGAAGGACATCCTGACACTGCACCATGCTGGACTGGGCATCAAAAGGACATGCTGACACTGCACCATGCTGGACTGGGCATCGAAGGACATCCTGACACTGCACTATGCTGGACTGGGCATCGAAGGACATCCTGACACTGCACCATGCTGAACTGGGCATCCAAAGGACATCCTGACACTGCACCATGCTGGACTGGGCATCCAATGGACATCCTGAGAGAGCACCACGCAGGACTGGGCATCGAAAGGACATCTTGAGACTGCATGACACTGGACTGG
The DNA here is from genome assembly GCF_964261635.1 of Lissotriton helveticus. NCBI lineage: Eukaryota > Metazoa > Chordata > Amphibia > Caudata > Salamandridae > Lissotriton > Lissotriton helveticus. The sequence goes on from NC_136061.1 coordinate 118,897,047, forward strand.
GCATCAAAAAGACATCCTGAGACTGCACCATGCTGGACTGGGCATCGAAAGGACATCCTGACACTGCACCATGCTGGACTGGGCATCAAAAGGACATCCTGACACTGCACCATGCTGGACTGGGCATCAAAAGGACATCCTGACACTGCACCATGCTGGACTGGGCCTCGAAAGGACATCCTGACACTGCACCATGCTGGACTGGGCATCGAAAGGCCATATTGAGACTGCACCACGCTGGACTGGGCCATTCACTGATTTCTTTCCAGAACAGATGGATGCTTTTGGGTGCAATCTAGGAGATCTTTAGTGGGGGCTGAAAGCAAAGGAACCTTCCCTAGGGGCATAGCTACCAACAGTGCAGCAGATGCATTGGCACCAGGACAAACAAATGCAAACTCTAGTTGCCTTTTACTATCCAACCAGTGGATAGATGGGCTAGACAACTTAAGATTCGTGATGTGATAGTGTGATTGAAAAAGGTAAATTTGTTGAAGTGAGGGTGTACACGCTCGAAACTGTAGGTGCGCTGAAACGTATGGACATATGGTGAGTTAGCGTGACATGATACTCAAAGCCCTCTCTACCGGTGCCATCAAAGTCAACGTTTGCGCCCTCCCTCCTCCGCTGACATTGTGTTGGTGAAGCACTGATATTATGCTGGACTATTAGCCCTGGGACTATGGAGACTGTGCATTGGAAGAAATAGGAAAATGCCTAGGACAAAGCAGCATGAATAAGAGTGGGTTCCTATGGGCAATGGTCTGAGGAAGAAAATAGCCTTTAAAGGGGTTTAGTGGCATCAGAAAGCCCAAACCAATAGACTGAATGCCACCAGAAACCCGTGATGGCAATATAGGAACTTATAAACATATATTACCTGTTATATGTTTTTGATATCATATGTTTATTTTGGTGCAATTATGATGAAAACATTGTTTTTTTCAAATAGGGAAATGTTTATTGAAAAATGTAAACGACATTTTGAACTATACTGTTTTATTGCCTGTAGTAAAAAGAAGAGAAAAATATTTAATTAGCTAAGCCTACGAGGTCTTAGAAAGGCTAAGATTTGCTTTCTTAGAAATCACATTCTGTCCCTAAAAGCCAGATATCTGAATGCTTGGCTTGTGATTAGAATTTTCAACTTTCATGACCTGACTGCTGGTTAAACAATAGTCAGTGCTTAAAATCAGAGATTGTAGAAGCTGTTACTGCAATGGTCCAGTGACAATGAGCCCTGATAGTGATAAGAATGTTCAGGTTTTGCTTATCTTTCCTGAAGGGATTGGTAATTAAACAATGGATACTAATAATCTTTGAAAAGGTGATTGGGGCAGTCACTATCTAAATGCATTCGATAGATGTATGGAGGGAAAGAAATTAGAGGGAACCTCCGCCTCCCAATGGATAAAATCCATACTTGACAGCTTTTTATCAAATAATGTTTTCTGCCTATGAAATAAATGTGTTTGTGCTAATGCATTGTGTAACTCTATTGAGACTGCAACAATTGAATTATACTGGATCTAGTCTCAAGGGCCACACCCCCTCCCACGAGCTTGGCCTTGACGCTGGTCCAAGCTACGCCAGAGAGTCAAGAATGCTTTACAGGCCACATTTCTTTGCAGACAAAGTAGCTGGCATCCTGATCAGCAGAGAATACGTTGTCCTAACCTTGGATGTTGCCAGGGGTTTCAACAGCCTTTTTCAGTCCCGGTTTTAGGGCGGTGAGCCTAGTACCACCACACTGGGCAGTGGGCGCCAAGTTCAGGGTCTTGGATGCACGCTAAATATTTTGTAAGAGATAAAAGTGCTTGCTGCAGAGTTCATTGAGTGCCCAGCAATTTTCAGGCAATAATAAAAATGTCAAGCTAACTCTTATGATTACTGTATCTTCTTGAGGGATCTGAGTTTTCTCTAGGCCCAGTTTTGACTCAGAATAAAGTAGTGCACAGGGTTACTGTGCTCTCTGAAAAGCATGTGTAAAATGAGAACGTTGCATTTTATTAAGCTAGCTCAGTGGGTTACTGCTTTTGTCACAGAGATCCTTATCGTACTTGCAGTTCATAAGTTACAATCCTTCTAATTCAGCACAGTGAGATATGGACTGGCACCAAAGAGCGGCATGAAAACTGCAGGTAGAAGTTTAAAACACCTTAATGGGCATATTTACAGGCCTGTTGCGCCGCCGATGCGTCACTTTAGTAAGGGTTTGTTTGGGTAGAAATACATTCTTATTAGTAAAGTCAACCCTAACCACGGTGTTACGCTTTAAATCCTGAGTTTGTGCTTCTCCAGGCCAAGTACCCTTAAAATATACTGCCTATAAGTATGGATGACATGTTACGTTTACACCTTGTAGTCCTCACTGTGTTATGTAACATTTCCTATACATTGATTTACATACTTGTATGGTTCATTCGCTCACTGGGATGTGATGTGAATGTGTATTGATGTAATGTAATGTGCTCTGACACCCTGCATTGGTAGTAGAGCCATAAAAGAAATTAAATCCATGCGAGAGAGTAGCTATGGAGAAGGGGAGGGGCACCGTTGGAGGGAAGTAGTGAGGGAATCCATGGAGAAAGCGGTCATGGGAAGGGGTGCCAAAAAAAGATTCTGGCAATGCGGGCCGCCGGCGCTAAAGCCGACCCTTGCTTTACTGATGTGAGGGCCTAGCTCCAACTCTCTCTTCGTTAATGCTGCTCCTGTTCCTGTATGCTTAGTATTATGGTAAGTGACAAAAGGGAGGGGCTTATTTACAAGAGTTTTGCGCCACAAAAACATTACTTTTACTGATGTTCCTAACGCAGCTTTGTAAATATGGTACCCTTTCAAGCAGTTTTTTGCGTGAAAGGGATGTGCAATGGGCGTTGCTGCGGGCGTTTTACCGCAATACCCCTATTTTTTTATTCTGCACCAGATTTACAGGAATGTGTAAATCTGAGGCAGCGCCAAAAACTAACGCCATGCAATAATAGGTGTTAGTATGGTGAAATTAGGTGAAATATTTTTATTTCTCCATTTGTTTTGCATTTTATATGTATGCCGCATTCTGCAGTACATATAGAAAGAGCAAAATGCCATTAATTGGTATTTATGTGCAGGAAGGTTTCCCTTTCTGCACAAAAACAATCATTAAATAATGACGATTTGCAACTTCTATGTGTGCAGCAGAATGCAGCACACAGAGTAGTAGCGGATCATCATTATTTATTGTTTGTGTGCAGGAAGGGACACCTTCCTGCACAAAATAATTATTCCCTGCAATGAGGCACCTTTGCTCTATGGGGCAAGGGTGTTTGTGTTGGCACTAGGCAGCTATTTATAGCGCCTGGAAAAAACACAGGGGTGCACCGTATTCTTTTAAATACGGCTCATCCCTGCATTTTGGAAGTGGCAGAGCGCAGTGCAGCAAAGTTTGCCGCAGCTCCACCATTTCATTGTTAATATGCCCCTTAGTGACTTGTGGCTTCGTAGCACTTTTATGGAAAACTACTGGCACACAATAAAAAGTGCAGAATGGTTGAATGCTGCGATTTCCGTCTTTGAAATCAGATTTGAAATGAAAAGCGACAACCATGAGATAGTTTATAGCATGTGTCTGCAAGCAGTGATGCTCTGCCAAGGACTGGGTGCTGATAGGGGAACATTCCCGGGCCTCAGGAAAGCACACTCAGCAGTAATAGAAACTGTCTGCATTACCACTTAGGAGCCTGGCTGTAGATACCGGCAGCTTCTCTTCCCCTCTGTCATAGAATGAATCAACACTTTTAGACACACTTCAAGTCTGCATGAGGACTTCACCGAAGACTGTTTTCAGCAGTGTAATTCTCTTGGCCCCACTCTCAACCAGGGATAGCTTAAGGTTTTGAGGGGCCCTGGGTAAGATGTATTTCGGTGCCCCCTGTTTGGAGCAACTTTGGATTTATTACCTCATTTCCCCTCATCCAAGCTCTCGTGATGCCAAACAATATTCAATTATATGTGAAACTTTCAGAAACAGAGGGGCCTATTACCAAGGGCCTTATCGCCGCTTTAGCGGGAATTTTTCCCGCTAAAGCGCCGATAATTTTATCGCCCTAATACCTAGCTGTCGCTAACACCAGTTAGCGACAGCTAGTAGGAGATAGCGTTCATCTTGGGGCCCACTTTGCATGTCAGCGATATTTGTCCCTAATGGCATGCAAAGTGGGCGTGCCAAGATGTTAGCGACTGGAAACAGTCGCTAACATCGCTATCTCCTATTACCTACTTTTGGAAATAATCGCGCTAAGCGCGATTATCTCCAAAAGCTAACGCCTTCCCAGAGCAGTTCTTAGCCATGTTATCCAATGGTAGGTGGATAACATGGCTAAGAGCATTTGCTCGGTAAGCATGAATATCGCTGACTTTACAGCGATATTCCTGCATATCGGCCGAATTCTATCGCTTAGGAGATAAACCTTGATAATTGCAAGGTTTCTAAGTGATAAAAATAGGCGAAGCACGGCGATAAAATTATTGCCTCTAACCAAGCTTATTGATAATTATCGCTTATTCTTGGTAATATGCCCCAGAGTGAGTAAAAAAAACGCCAAATGTTCAAGCAGTCTGATGGCCGCCAACCCAACAGTAATAAAATAAACGTAAACAAGCACAGCTAAAGCCTTTTCTTTTTTGCGTTTTAGATCTAGAATGTTTTATTTGCAACAGTAACGTTTTATGTGCAATACGGTATCTTACCTTCTTACTCCCATTGTAGAAGAAGTACGCTAAGTGTGACTTGTGAGAGGTTTTGTGGACTAGTGCATAATATTAAATTAAGATATATGCACAAAGAGCTTGTAATTGTAGTTGTAATTGCTAAATATTTGTAATCACAAATATATTCCCCTATTACTAATAATGCTCTTGCTTCAAGAGTTAGAATCAAAGTGCTGCTCTGAGGATTCTCACCATTCCATTGGTAAACATCTAATAACTTCCTCCTAATGCCACTTCCCCTGCCCTAACACTCTGTTGCTCTATGTGTGAACCTCTCTGGCTAGACAGTTACATGTGACCCTGCTGAGCAAGAGAAATGGAGCGAGCACAATACAAAAGATGTACAGGTACATAAAGAGAACAATATAGTAAGAGAATTGAAGTAGAGTTAGAAGGTGTTAGAGAAAGAGAGGATGTTAAAAGGTATTAAAGTTGGAAGAGATGTAAAGCTATTAAAAAAAGGTGCTTTACCCAGAAGGACAGGTAGAAAGAGGAAGGTATGGGTATAGAAAGCGAAGCAGAGAAATAGATAAGCTTTTAGAGTAAGGTACAGAGGTAGAGGAAGAAAGAGATAGGGAGAAGGGAATGTAGAATGAAGAAGAGTAGTACAGCACCTCAAGGGGTGAGGTAGAGATAGACGTAAAGGAAAAAAAGCATTTGCAATGCTATAGGTCTCAAAATTACATTATTTTGGGCAATTGACATTGTAAAGAGCAATGCCTTAAAAAAATTTCAAAGGCATTCCCCCAGTTGCATCAAGCACCCATTTTGCGATTCCTGATTAGCGAAAAATAAGGATTCGCTGATAAGGAATAGCAAAATGCTATGCATGAAGATCTCGCTTAAAAAATAGCGATTTCTTAAAATTCCTTAATTGCGACTCGCAAATTGCGAGTCGCAATTAAGAGATACCTCCCCATTCATTCCTATGGGCCTAGAGGCCGATAGGAATGAATGGGAAGACAATCTCAATTTGCGAATCTCAATTAGAGAATCGCAAATTGAGATTGCAATTTCAAAGTTGCCAGGGTGTCAAAAGGACACCCTGTTGCACCCCTGAAATCTGCATATGGGTACATCTTGCACACACACATGCCCAAAGGGCATGTTTGTGTGTAAAATGGAACTTTGAAAAATGCACTTTAGTGCATTTTTCAAAGTTTTTGCAAATTACCATGAAGTTGAACTTCATTGTAATTTGCGCCCCCTATTAGCGAAATCGCACATTTTTTAACTTTAATGCATTGCATTTAAGGAATCTCAATTTGAGATTCCTTAAATGCAATAGCAATTTAAGTAATCGCAATGTAGCGATTTCTTAAGATTTTTGCATTTGGGATGATGCATCCCAAATGCAAAAATACTGGTCGCAAAGGGGCAGATTCTGAGAATCTGCCCCTTTGCGAGCGGATTTTAGCTTGATGCATCTGGGCCTTATGCCCACATGCATCAAACTGAATTGCATTCTCAAACGGTGCGAATCGCAATATTCGGCGAATGCAATTCATTGGTTTGGGATGCATTAAGATTTTTTGCTTTTTTCGCAATTTAAGAATTGCGATTGCATTTAAGAAATCGCAATTTTGCGATTTCTTAAATGCAATGAATGATTTTTTTTTAAATTGCTAAATCGCAAATAGGAAGTGGTAAATTACCATGAAGTTAAACTTCATGGTAATTTTCGAAAACTTTCAAAAATGCACAAAAGTGCATTTTTGAAAGTTTCATTTTACACACACACATGCCCTTGGGGCATGTGTGTGTGTAAAAAGTACTTAAAGGTACATTTCAGGGGTGCAGTGGGGGGTCCTTTGGACCCCCCCCCTGAAATTGCATTCTCATTTTGCGATTCCTTAATTGCGAATCGCAAAATGAGAATGCCTTCACATTCATTCCTATGGGCCTGTAGGCCCATAGGAATAAATGAAAAGGGATTCCTTAATTGCAATTCGCAAATTGTGAATCGAAATTAAGGAAAATTAAGAAATTTAAAAAAAAATTGCGATTTCTTAATGCATAGCCGTTTGCGAATTCTTAATTGCGATTCCTTAATTTTCGCAATTAAGAATTCGCAAATGGGAACATTGATGCATGTGGCCGTTAGTTCTTTACAATACCAGAAGCAATACCTATTGCATTACATAGCGCAGTGTCTGTGAAGACGGCGCCGCGCTTATTGAAGTAAAAAAAAAAAAAGAGTGTTGGGTGGCATGAAGAAAGGAACCCTTTTCTTACCGTTGCATAAAAATACATTTTGGCATAGAAAAAGTGAGTGGCTTTCTGTAAGCTCTAAGAAATTGCATGTAAACACAGTGCAAATCGTTTTAAAAATAGATCACAAACATTACCTGAATCAAGGTCTAGAATTTGAATAAGGCCAAATTGTTCTTCATATTGGAGGCAAATGCATAACTTATTCAAAGAACTCCATACAAGGAAACATCAAGAGGCACCCTTCCCACAGAACACCACGGCGCAGACAACCAAGGCTATTGTTTCTTAGACATAATTTACATCACAGACAATGAATACTTTGCAACAATTCCACATGGCTGCATAATTGTAATCTTTCCATACACACTCAGAGCAAGGTCACAAAAGAAACTAGTAATGCTAGAATACAGTAGAAATTGCTGGATTTATGTTTTGGCAGCTATCCTTCAAGCAGAACTCTGCACATATCACCTAGCTTCTTTCACAGTGCAGTGCTATCACTGCCACGAAGGGAGCAACACAAGCACACATTCAATGTCCTTTGTTGTTGGGTGTTACAGAGGGCTTCTATTTCTAGCGTGGACAGTGGGTGATGCCTCCCTAAAACGGGCAATCTCATTCCTTGTGTGTCCAACTGGTGTACTGGCTAGGTGGTCCGCCGACACCCGTTTTTTGGGACCTGCGCTTATCTTCCCTCATCAAATATTCTCCATGAGCACCGTGGGGGAAAGAAGGCGAAGGAGGAGAAACAAGCATTTACAATGCAACGGTCTCGCCTTTGCAAAAGTTAGAGCTATTAGCATTGTAAATTACAAACTTTTTATTTATGTGTTGGTTTTGAAAACAGATAAATAAATGGCATTGTCATTTACAGTGCCAATAGCTTAATCTCTCACACTTGTATGTGCTTAGGGGGCCTGCCTCACAGGTGTCTTTGGTCAAGCGATTTACTTCTCCTTCCTTATTGTGTATTCGACTAATTTCCCTCACTATAGCAGTTTGCGCGATTTAAATTAGTTGGTGCTGTCATTACCATACTTCTGATTACAACTACCGCACGTGCTTCTAACAAAAAACTATAGAATCTTCTGAGAACTATAAAATCTCATATAGGAAAGGCTGGTTAAATGAAAGGCAGATGAAGAAATGTTGAGCCCCGTTTTAAGGTAATCCTTGTACTCAGATTTGCAATCTAGCTAGTACACCACTCAGATTCTTAGCGGGCATTTACACACTTCAAACATTGTTATTTTATAAACTCTCAGATTATACATTATGAACTCAAGAGTACCAGTCATGGGTTACAACATTTACTTCTACCCAGTGCAGTTACAAAAATAATCTGCTGGCCTATTGAACGAGATAGAGAGGGGGCTAAGGAAACAAGGCCAGAGGGAGAGAGACACCCCTGGAGGTCAGAAGAGGGGCGAGAGAGAGGGGAAGATGGATACATGGGCAGAGAGAGACACACACAAGGGGGCTCATTTATGAGCCGTTGCATCACTTTTACGCCGCTGTGAAAAATGTGCCTTGTTGCACCACATTTACAAAGTGACGCATCTAAGCAGATGCGTCACTTTGTAAACCCCTGCGCTACATTATATTTCGTTCCGTGTCCTGCATCACAAAATGCGATGCAGGGCGCGCTACGAAATTCGTTTTATTAATTTAATTGTTTACTTACCTGCAATCATCCAGATTCCGTTGTTTATCACCCTCCACCCTGCCCCTCCCCCGCCCCGCCTGCCTACCCCACCTCAACTCCCTCCACGGGCCGCGGCTGTCTACGTATGTCCAGATGATGTAGGAGAGAGTAGGTGCAGCAGGACAATTCACCTCTGCCTCCCTACATATCCCTGCACCGTGTGGCAGGCACCACATGGTACCTGCCACGTAGTGCAGGGATATGTGTGGAGTCTCTGTTTTGTATTGCGGCGGGTGCAGCAGAGCGCAGCATCCACCGCAATACAAAGCATGGTCAATGCGTCCTCCACCGCGGCGGTCGCATTATAATTGGTCCTGTGGGACCGCCGCCTTGTAGGTGTGTTGTCCCAATCCCTGATACGATGGCAGACAAACTGACGTCTGTCCACCTTCGTAATCATCCCCAGAGTGACATGGTTATTCACTGTTTACAATGCCACATGCTTGTCGCTGTGAAAATTTATTCTGTGTATGTCAGAAGCTGTATCAGTGTGCGCTTGGGTGTGTAAGTGGATCTATCGATGTGTGAGTGGGTGTGTTATTGGGTGTATGAGTGTGTGCCTGGGTGGCTCAGTGCCTGGTGCGATGGGTGCCTGGGTGTATTGGTGTCTGAGAGTACTAGAAAGAGTGGCATTGACAGGGACTTAGGTTTACTTAATGTAGATATTACTTGTTTTGGTCAGACAGGATTGAAGTGGCATCAATTGCTGCCTTTGGTTGAAAGCATTGTGGATTACCAACATCCAGACCTTATTATTGTGCACTGTGGAGGCAATGATCTAGGCACACTTACTGGAGTTGGACTTTAAATCCTAATGACGGATACCTTTGGTAAATTAACAACACTTTTCTCATACACTGCCTTTGTGTTCTCCAGCATTTGCCAAAGACAGAAATGAAAGTGGCCAAACTAATTCTGTCCACAGATAGACAAATCCAGGAAACATGTCAATAAAATTGTTTTTGCATTCCTCAGAGACTACAACATGGGCTCCATATACTACAACATTGTACAGTTTGATATGAACATGAAATATAGAAATGATGGAGTTCATTTCACAGAGAAAGGCAACAGAATGTTCCTTAACAACTTTGCATCATGTTTTATGTGTGGTTATCCTCTACACACCATAAACACAAAGGCTTTTTTGAGAGCCACCCTTTCTCCCAAATACTGGTTCATTTTCTTTTTAAAACCTTCTTTTGAAATTGGATCCGTCGCGGTTCCACATACCAAAAACACATATTCAGTGCAAAGGAGCACATTTAAAATTCATTGTACATGTCTGTGAGTGGAATATGACTATGTGTGATGGTCTGTGAGTAGGTTTGTGAGTGCCGTTGTGGGTCTGTGAGTGTGTGTGTGACTGCCTACATGGGTATGTGAGTGGGTGTCTGCAATGGTCTGGGAGTGAGTGTGAAAGTGTCTTCGTGGGTCTGTGAGTGGGTGTGAGAGTGTCTGAGTGGATCTGTAAGTGGGTGTGTGAGTGTCTGAGTAGTTCTGTAAGTGGGTGTCTCAGTGGGTCTATGAGTTGGTGTCTGAGTGGGTCTGTGTGGGTATGAAAGTGTCAGAGTGAGTTTGTGTGAGTGTGTGAGTAGATCTTTGAGTGGGTGTCTGAGTGTTTGAGTGGGTTTGTTAGTGGGTGTGAGAGTGCCTGAGTGGGTCTGTGACTGGGTGTGAGAGTTTTTGAGTGGGTGTATGAATGTATCTATGAATGGGTGTCTGAGTGGGTCTGTGAGTGGGTGTATGAGTGGATCTGTGAGTGGGTAGGGAAGTATCTGAGTGGGTCTGTGAGTTGGTGTGAGTATCTGAGTGGATCTTAGAGTGGGTGTCTGAGTAGGTTTGTGAGTGGGTGTGAGAGTGAGGCGGTATGTGAGTGGGTGTCTGAGTGATTCTGTGAGTAGGTGACTGAGTGTCAGAGTGGGTCTGTGATTGGGTATCTGAATGGGTCTGTCAGTGGGTGTGAGAGTTTCTGAGTGGATCTGTAACTGTATATGTGAGTGTCTGAGTGGGTCTTTGACTGGGTGTGAGAGTGTCTGAGTGGGTCTGTGAGTGGGTGTCTGAGTGGGTATGTGAGTAGTTGTGTGAGTGTCTCAGTGGATTTGTGAGTGTATAAGTGAGTGGATGCGTGAGTATCTACGTGTGTCTGTGAGTGGGTGTATGAAGGTCTTAGCGTGTTTGTGAGTCAGTGTATGATTGTCTGATTGGTTCTGTGACTGGGTATGAAAGTATCTGAGTGGGTCAATCACTGGGTGTGTGAGTGTCTGAGTGTGTCTGTGAGTGGGTGTGTGACTGAGTCTGAGAGTGGGTGTGTGTGTCTGAGTGGGTCTGTGAGTGGGTGTGAAAGTATCTGAGTGGGTCTGGTAGTGGGTGTGTGAGTGCATGAGTGGATCTGTGAGTGAGTGTCTGAGTGGATATGGGGTTGGTGTGTGACTATCTGAGTGGATCGGTCATTCGGTAGGTGAGAGCCTGAGTGGATCTGTGAAATGGTGTCTTAGTGGGTCTGTGAGTTGGTCTGTGAGTTTCTGAGTGGGTCTCTTAGTGAGTGGGTGTGTGAGTGTCTGAATGGGTTGTTTGTGTGAGAGTGCTGAGTGGGTTTCTGAGTGGGTCAGTCACTGAGTGTGTAAGTAAGTGTCTGAGTTACTCTGTGAGTGGGTGTCTGAGTGGGGCTTTGAGTCTGAGTAGGAGTAGGTCTGTGGATGAGTATGAGTGTCTGTGAGTGTGGGTGTCCAAGTAGATCTGTGAGTGGGTATGTATATGTCAGCGTGGATATGTGCGTCGGTGTATAAGTGTCTGAGTGGGTTCTTTGAGTGGGTATGTGAGTGTCTGAGTTTGGCTGTGAGTGGATGTGTGAGTGTCTGAGAGGGTCTGTGGGTGTCTGAGAGGGTCTGCAAGTGGGTTTGTTTCAAAGTGTATCATGATTCGCGGATCCATCACGGATTTACAGAGGGGAAGTTCCGAGCCTCCTTGGCAGCTCAGCAAATTCCCAATGTGGGAAACAGAACGATATAACTCATTTTTGTAACCAAAATAGGTCCCCCTGACACTCCTCTAACACACCCATGGAGTCAGGGTACCTCTACCCTGACCCCTTTAATCACTTTGTAAAAACATTGTGAGGCCCCGGGATAGTTCTCTGATGCGTAAAATGGCAACTACTACGTCCCAGTCAGGTTGTGGTCAGCCAATCACAGCGATGCTGGTGATGTTTTCCTAGATATCTATATTTCTTTTTTTTTCAATAACTGCAACTACAGGACAGATTTGCACCTAATCACAAAAATGGCTCTTTCTGGACCAACAGATACTTCTCTGTCAAACTTGGTGTTATTCTGGCAAGGAATTTGGGCTGTAGTTCAAAATCCCAGTGGGACATTGGATGTGAAACACACTTTTTTTACTCCCCCTTTTTCTCGACCCCTTCTTGATGCAACACTCCAAAACTTCCTATGCACATCTAGACATGCCATGTCCCTTTTTTTGTGAAAATGTTGTGAACATTTTAAAACAGTGGCAAGGCAAGTCAAAAAACGTTTTTTGCATGGAAACTAGGTCCTAACTATAACTACCTACTATCAAGCGCCAGTAGGTAATATATAGCTATCTATCTGACAGAAGTCTGGAATATTTGAGTGATGAACATTAATCAGCATGCTTATCTTATCAGCTTCTCATCCGATTAACCAGACTCAGTGTTCCTCCTTACTCCTGTTCCCAAGTACAACGAAAAAGCAAAAGCACAGTGTGCACAGTGTGCCAATGGAAGAGCGGCTGTCAAGAAATGTATTCCATCTTTTTTCTGGTGGAAAAGGCTTCAGGGGACCACTTTCTTAATTTGAAGAAAGTGAATGCTAATGTATTTACAATCCACTTTAAGATGGATTGGATCTAGACAAGCCTCAAGAGTTCTTGGCCACTCTAGATGTACAAATTGCACAGCTTCTAATCCCAATTCACAGGAAGCACAAACAATATATTATAGATTTGCCATTCAAGAGCAACACTTACAGTCTGTGTTCTGCTATTTGGTCTGAAGTCAGCACCAACAGTATTTATAAATGTAACAGCTACGCTTGCAGGGATTCTAAACAGTCAAGGAATCTCCCTACACCCATATCTTGATAATTGACTTATACACGCACCTTCAGAAAGTCCAAACATCAGACATCTTGAGATGTTCATAAGGTTTCTTCAGACACATGGGGGCATATTCTCAAGGATTCATCGCAGAGTTATCGGCACTTTATCGCAGCCAAAGTGGCGATACATTTATCGCCCCATTCACAAGCTGGTGCAAACAGCCCATAACATCAGTTTACCTGCGATAGCAGCCGCAAAAAACATCGCCACAGATGACCCCGGCAACTATTGCTAATGAGATGCAGAGTAGGCGTTCCTGTGCCAAAAGCCGCAACAACACCACTCCGCAACATTCTCAACAACCAGACAGATCAGCGATAAGAACCCAAAACAGGCGATAAGGCGCGTTAGCAGCAGGAAATCAACACCAGCCCTGACCTGGTGTAAAGTCGACGACAGCCTGCACCACAAAAGGGAGGCAGGCCAGAGCCACACCTGAAGGGCAACAGATACCATGGATCCACTGATCATGCAGCTGGGAGCCCCAACAGGACCACAACACCCCCTGGACCCTTCCCGGGCACCTCCCTCCTCCCGGGCAAAGACATGTCACATCAACTTCACGAAATCATGTACAAAAAAATTCGCCTGATGTGGCACAATCACAACAGGTAACATGTATGTGTCATCACAAAAATGAGCATCTCACATTCACCTTTGAATTACCAAACGGAAGTTTGTTCAAAAGAACATTAATGAAGACTCATGGCTGGTCTCCTCGTGACAATCTGTAGGTCACAGCCTGCAAGACAAAAATCCATATAAGAAAGTGTGACATGCGCTCATCAAAGGACAGAGCGCGAAGGAGAGAGATAGAGAGAGAAAGAGAGGGCGAGAGAGAGAAAGACGGAAAGAGAGGAAGATAGAAAGAGCGGGAGGGAGAGAGGAAGTCGGATAGAGAGGGAGAGAGAGGAAGATGGAAAGAGAGGGAGAGAGAGAGGAAGATGGAATGAGAGGGAGAGTGAGATACAGAGAAAAGAAAAGAGGGACAGGGAGAGAGAGTGCTGACACTGCGCACCTAGGCCTCACTACTCACCTGCTCCCACAGGTGTGTCTCCAACCACATGCCGGTATGTACTGCAGGTTACCAGTTCCCTCATCTGAAACAGATCCCTCATCTGAAACAGAGTCCAGGTACATGAATGGCAAAGTACATACAGTTACAAACGCCATCATCGCCTGTCCGCCCCTGCGCACCCAGGCAGCCGCACCCCAGCCTCTCCCACAGCCCAATGGTGCATGCCCATCCCTGTACACCGAGGCAGCTGCGCCCCAGCCCCTCCCGCCACCCAGCGGTGCATGCCCGCCCCGGTGCACTCAGCCTCACTGCTCACCTTCCGCCACCGGCGTTTCGCAAAGAGGGCCCACCACCTGTCGGTGCAAGCCCCAATCCCGGGTCTTGCGAACAAGGCACCATCCACATCAGGCAGCCCCGCTCAGCAGTCCACCAGGTCTCACACTCGATTCTGGGTCTTGATTTTGCTATGGCAGAGGACATTCCAGTGCACACAGCATCATCAGAGGCTGCACACCCGCTTAGTCCTTGAGGTGCCACTAACTCTGTGACCTGCGAGGCAATGCCATGTGGCGGTGGGGCACGCACTGCCCGCTGGCTCAGGCCTACATGCGGTCTAGCAGGCCTCACAACGATCGTCACCAGTCCGGACCACCAGGACGGGGCATCATCGTAGGCTGCCACCCGCTCAGCACTTAAGGTGCCCCTCTCTCAGTACACCGAAAGTCACCGTCCCATGGCGGTGTGCCTGTGCCGGCTGCAGTGTATCCGGTGCCACCAAGTCTGTGCCCCGCAAGTAATGGACCCTCTATGATTGAGCATCGTGGTGCGGACGACATCATGTCACCTCTGGCCCTGGGGAATGTGATGTTGCAGGGCCCTAGGCCCTCAAGCCTACATTAACACCACACAGATACACCCAGATAGAGAGTTGAAATGGCGTCGAGCACATGCGCCCGGCCCATTTTATTGGCAGGGTCACATGTCCTGTGACGTGTGTGCTGGATGGGTGTGGTGTGGGTGTAAACCAGCCGTGAGGGAGTGGCTGTGGCATGCTGACAACTAGACCTGTGATCTGCAAATCACTACAGCGCATACCAGGCACATGTAGCGTTGTTGTCCCCCCTGTGAGCGTGAGCGGAGTGGGCTGGCCTGGGGTATGCCAGTCCAGCGTAAGGGGTTGAACAATGACCCTGGGGCGCTGGGCGTGGTTCCATACAGGGCTGGACAAGGAAGTAACTAATGCGTGTGTCCCAGTTGTGTCAGCACCACCCGGACTGCATTCGGCAATGTGTCACCCTGTAACCCAACTCCAACGACATGAGCAACATGGATGTAAGGGGGAATCACTGACCCTACATTCATCCATACTTTCACACTTCAAAGATCATAGACATAACACATCTGTGTGATTATTAATGTTTAATGCACACTTAGTAGAGTGTTGCAGCTGGAGGAGTACACGGCCATGCAAACTCCACTTTACAATGTTGGGCCAACATTGTAAAGTGGGGTTTGCATGGCCCTGTTCAGGGGGCGGAGATGTGGATGTAGTGGTAGCAGTAGCATACATCAGCGCCAAGCCTTGTGGCAGAAATGCTATGACGATGGTGTGATCGTGGGGTGATGGCGGGCCGGAATAACAGCAAGGAGGCCGTATGTAGTGTGCAATGACGTTTGTTTTATTTTAGGTGCACTTTAGACTCCAGTGAAATGAGGGGAAAATAAAGTCAAGGCTCCAACGGGTGGCATTTCAATCTTCTCCAACTTTGCGTCGGGACGTTGAATCTTTGGGGAGGTCCTCTCCTGGTGTAGTCCTAGGAGGTAAAAAGAGAACAAAAATGGCAGCCGTTAGTCCACCTGGACTTCCATAAGCGTAAACCGCAACCGACACCAGGTTAGGGTGAGGGGGTTGGAACCGACAGTGAGGAGGGTAGGGGAACTGGATATAGGTACGGAAGGGCGAGAGAACAGATAAGAAGAGGTGTCCTGTGTGGGTCTGGCGAGGGGAAGGTTGTATCGGTAACAGTGCTGTACATGGGTAGTGTCCCCTAATGGTGCTATACAGATATATACAGTGATTGTAGCCAGAGCCAACGGTGACGCTAAAGATATATACAATGCACCTAATGTGCTACAGGGGCTGTTCCTGGGTTCGTATACTCACATGCTCCGCAGCAACTCTCTAGTGAGTTGCGGCTGCTCTCCAGCCACCTCCTGCGGACTCCACCAGTCTTCGCTCCACACGTCTTCTTCTTCGGCTGCCCTCTCTGGTTCGTCTTCGGTCCGAGTCTCCTACCACGAGTTCGCTTCTCCGACGACGCTCCTGTTGCTGCTTCCTTCTTTTCTGGCCTCAGGGACTGGAGTCAGGGAGGGACTTCCGGGGTCACGGCAGTGTGGTTCCGGTGCGAGGTCATCGGTGATTGGCTCCTGGAAGAAAGGACAGAGGGGTGGGACCCGGGTTGCTAGAGTCATTTCCAGGGATGTCTCTCAGCAGGCTTCCGGGACAGGACATCGTCCGAGGGGTTGCGGCTTAGGCGAGGTAGGGGAAGACGCCGCATCACAGATGGTCATTGAGAAACCCAGCTACCTCTCGCTGGTGTGCAGCCATGGCAGCTGCTCATTCTGCCTGCGTCTGCTTCATGGTCTCCATTAACCTCGCTTGTGTCCCAACTCCTTACTGACATCGCTAGAGCCAGTCTGACTGGACAGTTGTTCTAGTCTCTGCGTCAGGGCTCCATCGATGTCAGCCATGGTCCATTGGAGAGTATGGAATGGACTGTGGGTGTCCGTTAGGGACCGTGAGTGGTCCCTGATGGGACTTAGACAGCAACGTATGGCATCTAGTATGGCTGCCATGCGGTCGAAGCCTACCGCACCTGTTCAGCCAGATTCTCCTGACACCCCTGCACACGACACTGGAAGGCCATGTGTTCTTTGTGGGGGGTCGTGGGAGGCAGCCGTGGTGGTGGATGCTGCCTGCTGTGTGGTCTGTGCAGGGGGTGGGGTCTCCTCGTAGCAGCTGGGCTACCCTGCTCCTGGAGGTGGGCTGTGGAGGCTCTCCAAGAGCTGTTGGAGGGGGTCAGAGTGGAAGGTGTGGTCATCTTCATCATCAGAGAAGAGAGGTTCGGGCTGCTCTGCAGGAGGTGTTGATTCTCCCTCTGCAATGTAAAGGGGAGATGCAGTTTAACAATGTTTTCACATGTATGTTGTTGCCTTATCCGTGTATTCATACAGACTGCATGACTGTGTTCATTGTGGCTGTTTGGGAGGAGCTGCCTATTTGATGGGAGACAGTGGACATTTCAACAACATAACCGATGTGTGTCTGTACTTGTACATTATCAACTGTACAATACTCACATTTGCCTGCAATGCCAAATGTGATTGGCCAATTTCTACACACAAGCGGCACGAGTTGGGTCCTGTGTTCTGTTGTGGACGTGTTGCGGTTTGTACCACATTGTTGTCAATGTTGATGTGCTCTGCATGTTATGTGTGTGTGTGCTGCATTTTGGGGGAGTAGCCCCTGCAGCTCTGATTTTGCTGCCCCTTATCCCTTTCATGCGGTGTGCCTTTGACTTCTGTGCTTATACAGTGCTGAGATGTTGCATACTTGGGTACATTTGTCTGTTGGTGGGAGTAGGGGGTTAGGACATGGTTTGTCCGCAGATGTGCTCTACTTAATTGTACATGTGTGTCATTGTGCAAATCTCCCCTTGTCCACCCAGTCGCTGGTCGTTCCTCATCCTGGTGCTGTTGTGTCCAATCAACTCCTGCCACCGTTTTCCCACTAATGACTGTGGACACCATTTTCTCCATCTCGTCCAGGTCCTCCTGTAGCGCAGGACTCCCACCTCTAGTCTGCATTGCTGCCTTTCGGTTGTTGGTGAGTTTCAGCTTGGTTTTGCGCTTGACATCATTCCAGCGCCTCTTGACCTCTTCCATTGTCCTCTTCAGCACTCCGACTGCATTCACCTTGTCCACGATGGACTGCCATAGTCCATTTTTTTTTGCCAATGACACAGTGGTATTGACGAACAGTTGTTGATGGTGTTCTACCACCTCCGTTATCAGCATCCTGTTTTCCTGCGGCCTGAACCGCTTCTTCCTACTCTTCTTCTCCTTGCCCTTCCCTGACCCGAGGTCCCAGGCTGGTCCTCGGGGGGCCTGTGGGGTTCTGGTTGTCCTCCGTACTTGTTCCGGCAACATCCATTGTGCTTCGCTGTTGTTTGGTATTTGTCTGGTTTTTTTCAACTTTTATGGTGATTTTTCTCGCCTGACGTGTGTGAATTGCAGGCCTGTCTCTGGTTTTCGCTGATTTTTGCATCGCGATTGGCCTCATCGCAACTTTTTTTGCTGCATCATGTTCAGTTTATCGTGGATATTTGACGCGCTATCGTGGGACTATCACATGGTACAGCAGAGTTGTGAATGTTACGTTAACACGGCGTTATTTTCCCGCAATAACCTGCAATAAGGAGAGTTACGATAAGCTAATTTTGCGGTAATTATCACACGTTCTTGAGAATATCCCCCATAGTTTTCTGATGTTATGTTATGTTATATAGATATGTATAGATAGGCTGTCCGGTTTTAGGTTTAAACCTAAAATAACTGATAAAACCACACCAAAAGGGAAATAGCCCTCATCAGTGTAAACATATAAACATTAAAAAACACACACCTTGCAACAACAAAATAAATGCCATTCAAAGAAAGGAAAAGGAGAGTGAAAGAGTAATTTTTTTTTCCTGCAGGCGCCAACACAATAAAACTTTGTTATACAAGTTAGTCACAAGAAAGACTCGACTAACAGTATTCTGCTTGAGTTTTGTTGTTTAGGGATGGCACAAAAATATTGTTTCTTCTCCTTTTTTCAGTTTTGTGGTCTTTGGCCTAAAGAAGCATGTTTTAGGTCTTGTTCAATTATTTTATAAACTGTAGAGAATCAGGAAATATCAAAATCATATTTGATACTTTGGCTGCTTTTCAGTCTTACACTGGTAGCTAAAATGGCTGGTTTCATAAGAATCTTTCCCAATATGTGCCATCATATTTACCCACAGAAAATGGGTAAACCCCTTGATACATCAGCCCCCAATTTCTAGTGAGTCAGTATTGATAGTAGGTAAATTGCCAATACCTCAGGCTTTAAACATTCAATGCAAGGAATAGTGACAAGTATATGTGAAAAGAGTGCTATCACCGAGCATTTGGGATAGAGGTGAAAACATGACACCAGACTATTGGAAAACATGGAACACAGTGTTCAACAAAGATTGGAGGGATTTTGTTTGTATTTGCAGGTATTCAGCTACGTATATGAAAAAGTTGTGTGATGACCTGACAAAATCGATAACTGAGCTGAAGTGCTTCCCTGTAAGAAATCCTTGCCACTTGTTAGATGGTATGCTAAAAGCATCTTTACAATCTTCAGAGTTAATGAAGAATTCGATTAACTTTTTAGTCCGTTCTGGTGCACTGCTTTGTTATGCGCGTGATCTAAAAAGCAAATATTTCTCATTTTGTGCTTTGTCTGGTATCAAAGAAAGAGTCATCCCATCTATGTCACTTAGCTGTTGGTTCTCAGTCCAAGGGGCTACGAATGCTATATTATCGAATCTATGACAAAATATCGACTACAAAAATATCTACCTACCAAAATATCGCAACAAAAATATCGATAACAATAATATCGAGATCCTATCTCTAACAAGGTAAGTACAAAAATATCGAAAAAAATATATGAATGTCAAAAATATCATTTTTTAGAACATATCATTTTATTTTAATAAAAAACAATGTAATATTAACAAAATAATACTTATAAATGTAATAAACATAGTTAAAAATATATTATACTATTTAAAATTAATAAATAATGTAATAAAAACTAATAATAATAACGATATAATACATAGTATATACTTCATCAATAATAACTCTAAAATAATTATTTTAATAACTTATAAATAAATGAAAATATAATAAATTACAAATAAATGTATATACATAAAATAATAATATAAATAACAATTAATAACAATGTAAATCTAATAAAAAAAATTAAATACATTTTGGATAGCGTACGGGTAAAAATTACTATTCCCACTCCAGAGAGTGCAACAGTAGGGAAAGTGTTGGATAGCGTAGGGGTAACAATTACTATTCCGACTCCAGAAAGTGCAACAGTAGGGAAAGTGTTGGATAGCGTAGGGGTACAAATTACTATTCCCACTCTAGAGAGTGCAACAGTAGGGAAAGTGTTGGATAGCGTAAAGGTAACAATTACTATTCCCACTCCAGAGAGTGCAACAGTAGGGAAAGTGTTGGATAGCGTAGGGGTAAAAATTACTATTCCCACTCCAGAGAGTGCAAAAGTAGGGAAAGTGTTGGATGGCGTAGGGGGAAAAATTACTGTTCCCACTCCAGAGAGTGCAACAGTAGGGAAAGTGTTGGATAGCGTAGGGGTAAAAATTACTATTCCCACTCCAGAGAGTGCAACAGTAGGGAAAGTGTTGGATAGCGTAGGGGTAACAATTACTATTTCAACTCCAGAGAGTGCAACAGTAGGGAAAGTGTTGGATAGCGTAGGGGTAACAATTACTATTCCAACTCCAGAGAGTGCAACAATAGGGAAAGTGTTGGATAGCGTAGGAGTAACAATTACTATTCCCACTCCAGAGAGTGCAACAGTAGGGAAAGTGTTGGATAGCGTAGGGGTAAAAATGACTATTCCCACTCCAGAGAGTGCAACAGCAGGGAAAGTGTTGGATAGCATAGGGGTAAAAATTACTATTCCCACTCCAGAGAGTGCAACATTAGGTAAAGTGTTGGATAGCGTAGGGGTAACAATTACTATTCCAACTCCAGAGAGTGCAACAATAGGGCAACAATAGGGAAAGTGTTGGATAGCGTAGGGGTAACAATTACTATTCCCACTCCAGAGAGTGCAACAGTAGGGAAAGTGTTGGATAGCGTAGGGGTAAAAATGACTATTCCCACTCCAGAGAGTGCAACAGTAGGGAAAGAGTTGGATAGCGTAGAGGTAAAAATTACTATTCCCACTCCGGAGAGTGCAACAGTAGGGAAAGTGTTGGATAGCGTAGGGGTAACAATTACTATTCCAACTCCAGAGAGTGCAACAGTAGGGAAAGTGTTGGATAGCGTAGGGGTAACAATTACTATTCCAACTCCAGAGAGTGCAACAGTAGGGAAAGTGTTGGATAGCGTAGGGGTAAAAATAACAAACTTATAAATAAATGTATTTTTTTTAAATAATAAAAATATTAACTATCAAATAAATATAAACCATTTACAAATACCAATACATAATTATTAAAAACATGATTAGCAAAATATTTTTAACCAGAAAAATCAATAAAAAATACCATATAATTCTATTTAATTACCAAATAATAATTAATTAACAATTATATAATTATCAAAACAATGAATTAAAGAACATTATTACTTAATTACATTTAAATTACTTCCCACCCTATTCCCCTATAAACCCACAACCCGCTATAGAACATATTTATCAATTAATCAATTAATTAAAATTAATTATCAATTAATTAAAAATAATTATCAATTAATTAAAATTAATTCATAATTCCTACTAATTAAGAATTAATTTAACATAATTAAATTACTTCACACCCTATTCCCCTATAAACCCACAACCCGCTACAGTACTAAAATACAAAATGTAATTAAATTTCATAAAAATAAATTAAAAACATAATAAATACATAATAATATACACAAAAATAATTTAAAAATCGATATTAGTAACATCGAAATTATTAACATCGATATTACTGACATCGATATTTCAAACTTCAATATTACTAATATCGATTAATAAATTGATATTACTTACCTTCTATATTATGTCCCTTCGATATTTAAACTTCGATATAATTGTATATCGATATTTAAATATCGATATTTTGTCTGCATACCATATTATCAATGTGCCAACTGTTTACAGAATTTTTGCTGATGATTCCAAAGGCAAGAAATGTGAGGATCTTTGGTCTCATATTGATAGTGATGTGAAAAAAGTACACTGTATTGTATTCTTAGATTTTTACAGGAAAACATAACTGTTGTAGTGGACATAATTAAAAAAACTAGAGTCTGAAAACATCCTTGTCTGCCAAGTGTTCAGAATAATTGGTGTATATGTGAAACATCTCCTTGAGAGTAGGCTAGGGGACACCTTAAGTGACTTTGGAACTGCAACATGTTCCATGTTAGAGTGCATGCCACTTGGCAAGCAAAGCCATGTTGAAGAGCAATTCAGAAACTTTTATTTTACAATGTATGAGAAATGGCTTGCAATGATGCATAGAAATGTCCCCTTACCAACCATGGCATTTGAAGTCAATGAAACCTCACTGTGGTACTCTTACACGTTCTAGATCCCTTCCACAAAGGGGAATTTTCTCCGTACCTTCAAAAGTGCTGCTTCATTTTTGACCACTTCAATAACTCTGAGGGCATAAGCGCCCAGTTTAATACAAATGTTGCAGAACCTGCCCAGAGAATCGCAATCTTCAAGTGCACCAGTATTGGCAGGGAAAACTATGTCAGTGGCCAGAGTTAGCAAATTGTGTACTGGCTGTTTTGGCGTTGCCCGCCTCAAGTGCCAATGTTGAGAGGGCCTTTTCACAGAAAAGGTTTTACATGGGAAGGAAAGAGGGAGTGCACATGAACAAAGACTCACTGAAGTAGTATTGTATGGTGTACTGCAATAAGTTTGATTTGCAAAAATGTATTTGGACCTCATATACGCTGTACATACACTGTCTATATACCATGCACAATCAGTGCAGAAAGTAAGCAATAATAAAAGCAATAGTTTCCATAAACACCAGAAAAATACAGTTTCTGTTGTTTTTAATGGCACAAAAATGTGCAACCACTGATAACCGCTGTTTTTTTAAGGTATTGAAATCACTTAAAACACTGAAAAAAACACCACCAGAATTTACCAAAAGTAGTAACTGAAAACAGAAAATCCTATGTATAGCGTATTTATCACCCATAAGGGTATCTAGGAGCAGGGGTAGGTACACAATTAGGGCACAGGGACTGCGCCCCTCTGGAATTCCCACACATTTACAAAAAACATATTATCTAGATCTCTAAATAAATTAATGTATTTAAGTCTGGGCTGGGCTGTCTGTTTCAGGCTGCCTGTCCTGCCTCGCTCTGAAGTAGGAGATGGAAGCCAGGCAGTAAATCAACTTTCAGAACTGTGATGCAGGACGCACGGCTTTCTGTTTTAAAGCCCTTCATTGTCATTATGGTCTATGGTTGTATGCACTCTGTAGGCCAGTGACACAATCAGTGAAACGGTTTTGGGCGTGGGAGACTTC
Organism: Lissotriton helveticus; assembly: GCF_964261635.1. NCBI lineage: Eukaryota > Metazoa > Chordata > Amphibia > Caudata > Salamandridae > Lissotriton > Lissotriton helveticus. Next base: position 118,920,265 of record NC_136061.1, read on the forward strand.
ATACCTGTGTTATTTCAGACATCCGTCATTCAAAGGCATAGATCCCACCCTTTCGTCATATGTGAGAGTGGATGCAAGCACGTCTGATCTGGTGCCTTGTTCTCGGTAATGGTAAGTATTTGCAAGCTAATGTTATGTTATGTATATTGTGCTGAGACCCCTGATCACGCTAACCTCCTCCACTGTGACACCGCAGGGCCTCGCTGCAGATTGCTGTATTTGTTCTCCCGGGAAATTGATACAAATAACGAGCAGGGTTCTCGTCTCGTTCCCTTAGTAAGTTGATCCAAATATCCGAGTCAAGCAAGGCGAGAAATATGTGCTTACAGTGGACAGTTCTCTGATGTATGACATTAAAACTGGCCGTGTCTTCATGCCCCTAAGGTAACACTGATGCCAAAAAGATGGATTGACTTGCAATCAATGAATGTTAACAACATTAATTGAATGCATTTCAGCGATTTACTTCCTCTCTTATTTCATCTGCTTTACTAAATCTTGCATTCCCAAGAGTTAGCTATTTTATAATTATTTTGTTGTTTATCTTTTATTTTTCTGTGCATACTTTGAGGCTCGAGCCAAGCCTGGTATTTTAAGGGGCTTTCATTAAGTGTGCAGGCGCTAATGCTGAAGCCAAACAAAGTACATGTCAGTGGGGAGGCCTCTCTGCATAGCACACAGAACAATGCTTATGTATTCCATTTGCAACTGAAATTCTGTGGATATGTGTGTGAAGGGGGTACACAGATGTCAAAGTCAGCTGCGGCCGGTAGTAGGTGTAACTGCAGGGCGGTGACGTGGGGAGGGGAGGGGCAGGGTGGGGGGTAGTAATGTATGGATACGGACTTTAACAGGTAAGTAAACATATAAATGAATAAAACGAATTTCGTTGTGTGCACTGCATAACCAAATCTGATGCAGTGCGCGCACCGAAATTCATTTTATTTATTTATATGTTTACTTACCTGTTAAAGTCCGTAATCCATACATTACTACCCCCCACCCTCCCCCTCCCCATCCCCACGCCACCTACTACCGGCTGTGGCTGGTCAAAGTATTTGCAAGGCAAAAGTAAGAGAAATTCAAGTGCTTAAATTTGAGGGAGTGCAGTGCATGTGCAGTGCATGTTTGGAGGTGGTGAAGTGAGAGAGATGCAAAGAAGTGCATTCGGGAAGAGTGAAAAGAAGATGCTGAAGAGGAAAGAGAGGTGGTTGAAGATGTACAGATGGACAACATATGCAGAAAAAAGAGGATACATATCTAACATAGAGCACACATACCTGAAGGCCAAAAGTCCTTCCAAAGGCCTCAATGCTATTTAATTCACGGATTCACAGTTTCATCATTGAAACATTTCCAATGTTAATCATTTATAACAAATTGTTGTTACTCATTTATCTTAAACAGCTAACACCCATTGGCAAAGTCAATCATACTGATAGGCTTTAGGTGTATGTATGTTGTTGTGTTATTTAACTGGATACAATTACTCCTCAGAGAGAGATACCAAAATACTGGTCTGGTGGCACTCTATTGGAATCAAAGACATTTATTTGACATGCTGCTTTGTAGAGAGCCTCCACTTTTTTCATCCCACTTAAAGACCTGTCTGCACATATTGCTATATGACTGGTTGCAGCCTGCAGCTATCGGTGCTTCTCGAAGTCTGGTTAGAACATATTTTTCCAAAGTTAATTCTGCATGCAGTGCAAGACACTGGGCAAGCATACATTTTATTGGGCTAAAGTTGTCATGCTGTACAATTTACACATTACAGTTACTTTTAAATGCAACCAGCCGCCACTGTCCAGGTGCCTGGGCGGGTGTGTAACTTTGTGGTCCCCAAGGTGCTTATACACAGAGACAGGTCTTCAGTTTCTTGTGGAACTGAAGAAAGGAGGAGAATGCTCTGATGCGTTGAGGGAGGTCGTTCCATGTCTTGTGTGTGATGGAGGAGAATGAGCGACCTCCAGTTTTGCCTTTGTGTCGCTGGGGGGAACAACTCCATTTTGATGCCAGAGTTCATAAAGGGCCTAGCATTCATAGGGTCCTGGTTTCTTCTGGGTACCAGAGTCCTGAAGGTACAAGGACATGTGCTGTCTTGATGTGCCAGGTCTCTCCAAGGGCAAAGTCTTGACTTCAGGTTCAGGAAGTCACCCCAGCAACAGTAAGGAATGTTCTCTGAGCAGATTTGTGTGTGCTATCTATTGGCATCTTGAAATCCAGCTTCAATGATGCCAAGATCAGTATGAATCAATCCAAAATTGAAGGTGATCAGCTGGGCTCTTCTGGGGGGTGGGACTCAGATTCAAGGATCTACAGTATTAATAAGGGCAGACAATATGGCTGCCAAAGCCTATATAAACAGACAGGGAAACTTAGTCTAGGAGTCTGGCTCCCAGGGCATATTTAATTTTCATTTCGGGAGAGCAGCATCGGTGTCCCTGTGAGCAATTGACATTAACCCCTTTGATGCTCATGACGGAACGGTTCCGTCATGAGCATCGGCCGAGCTGTGCTTATGACGGAACCGTTCCGTCATGACCATGCCCGTTTTCAGTAGGGCTGAGCACCGGGGGGAATCGGGGCCGCACGGAAGGGGTTAAGGTAATAGACAATATTGTTATTACTTTTTCCATATCCCAAAATTATTGTCTGAGCCATCTAGTTTTCATGAAAATTTGGAAGGGATGGGATTGGTCATTGTTAGTTCTGTTTGCCAAGAAACAAACCTGCTCTCCATACAGAAGAAATGTTAATTCAAGATGCTGATCCACATCTACAAAGTTATGCACAACCAAGGACCAGCGTACATTAACCACTGCCTGAACTTCCACCAACCCACCAGACACCTGTGCTCCGCCTCCATCTCCCACACCAACCATATCAGCCGAAGCCACAGAGGAGGACGATCCTTAATCTACCTCACCACTGGAATGACCTCCCCCATCAACTTCAGATCTCATCCCTCCCTGCTGGAATTCAGCAAATGACTCAAGACTTGGCAGTTAAACGTAACCCCCCATTGTAGGAGGGTTACCAGCACCTGGATACCCTCACAAGTGATTAGCCATGCTTTACAAGTCCTGATTAATTGATTGATTGACCGAGGAGAATGCTCTCATTCAGAGATATTGGTCCAGGGCCAGACAGACAGCAGGGTGTGTGGGCGGTTGTATGACAGTACAACTCGGGCTATTACCACGCGTGCCATTACAACGGTGTTTTTACAACGCAAGTCGTTACAACGACTTGCGCTGTAAGCGCTGGATAGTGGAATAGTTTAATTTTCTATTCCAACTCCAGCCCACGTTACAGTAGGGAAGGTCTTGGAATAGAAAATGAAACTATTCCTTGTCCAACAGCGCCCTCCAGCGCACGTCATTGAAACGACTTGTGTTGTAAAAGCAGCGTAGTAATGGCAGCGCGTGGTAATGCCCGCGTTATAAAGGCTGTTCCCCGTGTGGGCAATACATGATCTCACATGTCTGTTGCGACAGGGATCTTCTCTATACCGCCTGACCTCTTCTACTCTGATTCCAAGGGTTTTTGTAAAATACAGGTGAGAAAAAGCTCAGATGATCATGGTTGTTCCTCTTCAGCCCCACTCCTCTTGGTTTACCCTTCTTTAACAGATGCCTCTCAGTCCTCCAATTTCGAACCAGCCAGAGAACGCTGTCACATCTGCACTCATTGGCCTACAGGTTGAAAGGGTAGGACTGCAGAAAAAGGGTTTATCTAGATATGGTGATTCAGGCCTATGTCAGACCTTCTGCTTCAGGATCTTATGATCGTCACTAGTCATTTTTCTAGAGCTCCTGTAGTAATAAAGAAATTTAACCAGTCAGTCAGTCAGAAACTTTATCCGGTCGTTACGATCATCAAAGTTTAAGGAAATAGAGTACAATGGATTCACCAACGCATACAATGTACTATTTCATTATACGAAAAAAAGTTAGCTGACAGGTCAAGGTATAACAGTTCCATAAACACAATTAAGATTAAAACATTAGATGATGAGCATACCAAAGGGAGAAACTCACTCACAATGAGGCGCAAGAGTTACGTAAAAGTGCAAGAACGTATAGTGCAAAAATACATGAGTGAATGCTTGGTATTATTACAATATGAATGCAACTTTCGTATTCCATTTAAATAGCTACATCAGTTAAAAACAGCAAGCCTAAAAAATAAACAATGATTTATAAAAGCAATACATTGATAAGAAAATCTTCACAACAATAAAAGAAGCCTAGAAAAGAGTGTACTGTGGATGAGACGCCCACAGGATAGAGCTCTTGGGGAAATGGAAGGAAGTGCAGATGTGATCGTATGCAGATACACCATATAGCATCCACTTTACAGAACACATTGAGGACACAACTTGTATTATTGGTCATTTTGCTCCAATGTAACCAGTCTCATGTGAGAACTTTTGTATTTTTTCAGGATGGGTTTTGTTTGGGATTAGATTGGCTATACTGCGAGTCCAGTGGTCAGCCATTAAAACCTTTAGAGAACCTGTATAGAGTTGTATTTTTTGGGACCGTATGTTATAAGACTGCTAATAAGTTTGTTTCTATCTAGCCCTGCAGTGAAACAGTTGGTGCCTAGTTGGGACTTGATTTTGGTTCTTTCATCTCTTCAAGCTCATCGTGTTGAACCATGGGGCGACAGTTCCTAAGGATTAGTGAGGCTAGGTTCACTTTCTGGCACTCCTCCATTTTTCAGATCTTTATCTATTGATTAGTTCTCAAATGAGGTACCTCCTTTATCCGCAAGGTTAAATCTGCTTTCTATTTTAATAAAGATGTTATCCTATAGAATCCTTGCCTAATCCTTCCACTCCAGAACAAGACGCTTTGCATTATCTTTATGTCGCAAGGACTTTTTTGATTTATTTAGAGAGAGCAGCATCTTTTAGGAGGGAGGATCCTTTATTTATCATCTCTGAAATTGTAAGGCAATGTTTAAATACTCTGCCCCAGCCTACAGTCTTTGGGTTTGCTCAACAGTTCCCACTGTTTACAGGAAGAATCATAAGTCTTGTCCATGAGTGGGTCATGTAAGGTCAACCAGAGCCATCTCTGTATGGTTATATAGAAAAACAATGGTCCCAACCAAATAGTTTCTTTCAAAGAACAAAATCTGTACTGAGTAAATTGTTTAAATGAGCTTCTTCAATCAATAACGCTCTATTGAATCAATCAATTTTAGCAAAAAACAATTTTCAACACATTAATTTTTGTCGAAAAACCTGACACAAACCAAAGTATTATTCGAAACAGTTCGGAGTTTAATGTTTCACTCCATTAAAACTCAATAATTGAATATATACACATTTTTCATTTATATACAATTCGGACTAACGGTAAAAAGAAGAGCAGTCAGCTTCTAAAAGAAGTGCAGAAAAAAGGAGAAGAAATAGTGATTGTGATAAGAAGGGTGCAAGCCTCAAAAGAAAATTAGTGACAAGTGAAATAGAAATTCGGATTTGATTTATGCTGTACTCGGAATCCAGCTAGTTATTTTCTAAATAGGCCACAGATAGTTGTTATTATCTCCACTCATTTATACAGTCACAGGTGACATGTATAATGGTTTCCAGCGTGGTCCTATTTGTATAGCTTAAAGAAAGGCGTCGACGTTTCGACCCGTCTTTTGGTGCGTGGGCAAGTTGGAGCCTCGACCTGCGGGTCTTCCTCAGGACGGATGTTGCACATGCGTTTTTACCGTAGACTTCACACAACAGTATCCTAAGTTAAAATTCATAAAAAGATTGGTGGTCAGGATTTTTGATAGTGTATATGGATTTTAACTTTCCATAACCGATATGTTTCTTACCCAATGATTATTTATGGGCTGCCTCCATCATCCTATTTCGAATATGGACGAAAGATGTAATTCAATCGTAGAGACCCACCTGTAATTAATGAGGCATGGGTGGTCTATTACTAAATGTTGCATGTGAATCAACTTATGGTAACATATTTACTAGTTTATCTAATGCTGCCTAACATAAAACTAGGAGTGCTTACCCTGAACTGGGTGGTACGGCGTCTGAGTTGGTTGTCCAGACCTTGATGGTTAAAATTCAAGCAGAACGTCCCTGGACACTATATAGGAGACAACAAAATAAGGGGTGTATTGAATTTCTAAAGTCCCCCACTGTAACAACCGTATGGACACTATACGTTAGTGAATTAGTGCATACCTTCTGTGTCAGGCGTTGTGCATATCAAGTGTCAGCCAGTTGGAATTTTGCAATTGTTCCAAAACAGTTCCTGATTGAATAAGTTACCAGGCGCTGAAAAAGATCGTACGCAGTGGTTCAGTATAATGAAAGGGACGTTTAAATCGTGTGCGATAAGGGATGGCGAGTCGTAAAGTAAGCCTACCTCTCTGACTCGCGTCTGTTGCCGCAGAAAATGCCGACCTGCCGTGTCAAGTTCAGGCGCGACGTGATGGCGTCACAAACACGTGTTGTTTTGAAGCCTTTCAATAGAAAGGGACAAAAGACTGCCCAAAGGTGATATTCAGTCCTACATGGATGATTAAATTAATTAAATTAATTTAACAAATTCATGTGGAGTACACGGTCAGCCAGTATTCAAGATAGACACTTGTTTGTTGATCTCTTCATACTCATTGAGTCCCCGCTTGATTGTGTCGAAGAAATGTATAAAGCGACACTCTCGAACACTTAGAATTTGGCTAAAGTCTCCCCCCCTAGGGTTCGGGGACACCTTTTCTAGGATACACCAGGTCAAGCTATCTGGGGCATGGTCAAATCTCATAAAGTGTTCAACTAACGGTGCTCCTTGGGTTTTGCATTTTATCCGGCTGATGTGTTGTAATATCCGACATTTGGCTTTTTGGATCGTTTGCCCGATATATACAAAACCACATGGGCACGTGATGGCATAAATAACGCCAGAGGAGTTGCAGTTACTATGATTCCGCATCACATGTGTGTGGTTATTATATTTAAACTCTTTGGTTTCTTGAGTAAGCGGACATACCTTGCAGTTACCGCATTTTACGTGTCCTCTTATTGGTGGAATTCCCCACAGTACTGTTTGGCTAGGTTGACTTGCTGTAGGGAGAAGAGCCCTTACCACATAGTCCCTTATATTTTTAGCCTTTTTAAAGGCATGCAGGGGCGGGGGAGCATTCCCTATTTCATCTGCAATCATGTGCCAATGCTGGTTTATTATCTTTTTAATTTTGTTGCTCTTGGTTGAGTACGTGGTTACGCAAACCAGTTTTTCATCAGTGGCCTTTTTCTTTGATGTACCTAAAAGGTGCTCTCTGTGATTGTGCCACGCTCGTTTTCGTGCCTGCTTCAGGAGCCTAATGGGGTACCCTCTGTCATGGAGTCTTTCTAGCAGGCATGAAGATTCATTGAAAAAATCTTCTTTTTTTGAACAATTCCTCCGCAACCTCAGGAATTGACCAAATGGAAGGTTATCTCTGAGGTTGCGGGGGTGGTGGCTCGTATAGCGGAGTAGGGTGTTTCTCTCACTGCTTTTTCGATAAAGACCAGTGTATAGTATTCCTGATTCAGCATTGATCGTTATGTCCAAAAAACTTATTTTCTGTTTATCGAATTCTACAGTGAATTTTATGTCATCAGATACTGTGTTCAACCACTGGTGGAAAGAAGTTAATTGCTCTGAGGTGCCATTCCAGATAATCAAGACGTCGTCTATATATCGACGCCATAACCCTATGTGATGGTAATATGGGTTACTTACATTGAGTATATGTCTATGTTCGAAGGCATCCATGAAAATTATTGCTAGATTGGGGGCAAAACTAGCCCCCATCGCTACTCCCTTCGTCTGGACATAAAATGTCCCCAGAAACGAAAAATAGTTCTTTGTCATGGCCAGAGTAAGAAGTTCTATAATGAACTCCGTTGGTACGAAAGTGGGTGCAGGACGTGAGTTAAGCACTGTTTCAATTACAGTCAGAGCTAGATCTTGCGGGATGTTTGTATATAATGATTGGATGTCCATTGTGGCCAGCAGATTTTCATTAGGATCATGGGCACGGCCATCCAATAATTGTATTGTTTGTAGTGTGTCCTTTAAGTATGTCGCAGTATTTTCAGCCAAAGGTTTTAAAAAGGTGTCGATATATTTACACAGGGGCTCGAGTAGAGAACCACAACCAGAAATTATTGGTCTGCCCGGCGGGTTCTGCATTCTTTTATGGATTTTTGGGAGGGTATATATGGTAGGCATTCTGGGGTTGCGATTATTTAAATATTCAAATTCATGTTTGTTTAGAAAACCTGACTCTAACCCTCTTGTTGTTATTGAGGTGATTTTCTTAGAGAGTTCTTTAGTTGGATCACTCCTCAATTTTTCATAGTTACCCTCCACATTCAATTGGTCCAATATCTCTTTTGTGTAGTCATCATAGTTCTGGACTACGATCGCCCCACCCTTGTCTGCGGGCTTTATAACAATTTTTGTATTTTCTTTTAGAGTAGTAAGGGCCTGTCGTTCTGCCTTTGTGACATTATATTTCACATAATGTCGTTCAGATAATGTTTTTTCTACATCTCGTAGAACAACTTGTTCGTACGCCAGAATTTTTGATGGCATTTGGTATGCAGGAGGATTGAATTTAGATGGTGGCCTCAAGCCACTGCCCGTGAGGATGGGGTTGTGTGGAACCTTTAAAAAGAAGTGCTTCAGTCTAATCTTTCTAAAAAACTGATGTAACTCAACTTTGAGATTAAAGGAGTTAGGTATAGCTGTAGGGACAAAAGAAAGACCCTTTTCTAGGACACTTTGTTCGTCCAAATCTAGTTGGTAAGTTGAGAGATTGATTATTGGGTTTTCGGTTCTATTCCTCACCACCTGTAGTGCTGTCTCCTGGTTTGTATCTCTCCATGGGACGTCTGCTGGAATTGTGTCGGTCGTTTGCTTTTTCCTCTCCCTCGGTTCCAAGACTGTGTTCGTGACCCCCTGGGTCTCCCCCAGGGGCGCCCCCTGCCTCGTGGTTCCCACCATTGATCCTGTTCTAAAAAATCAGTTTGATCTGAAAAGTTGTCGGAATTGGCAGTGTTACTACTGGTACCTGGTTGTTCTGAGTCGCTATCTGTGTTACTGCCAAAAGATGATCCAGAGAAGGTAGTATATTTCCTATACCCTCGTCTACCTCTGCTCGAATATGTACCTGACTGTTCCTTTGTGTAATACCCTTCCTGCAGGTATGGGTACGTTAGTTTTTTATCATAAAATTTAATGTCTTTTGCCACTTTGTCCAATTTCGTGGCTTGGGTATATAACTCAAACTCATGTATAGTCTTCTCTACTCTCTCTAGAGCCTCTTTGGCATTAGTTAGAGCTTTGTCTTCAATAATTTCCTTTTTCAGCTCTGCGATCTCTTTTATTAGTTTCTCAGCCTCTACCACAGCGGTCTCCACCCCTAACACCATCCAGTGGCGTGAGCATGTATTGGAGACAAAGCTGAAACTCTCCCTGAACTTAGGGTTGTCGATAAAGATTGCTGGCTCGTTTCTGACTCTAAGTCCCACCGGGATCACATTGGATTTAAGATATTTTGCTAGGGTGTGCCCGTGGAGTCTAGTTCTTATCAATTTCTTTTCCAATCTCTCTAACTTTGCAACCTTTTCATTGAGAGTAATGTCAATATTTCTGGTATCGTTCCCTAGGAGCACGCCTGCTCCTTCATCACTTAACAATTTGTCAATATAATCTTCGCTGTATGACAGTGTTTCTTTTTCGGACATATTACAATACGTCACATACGAGTATACAACATACAAAACTTCTCAAACATTCAACACTCAGTTTATCAACATGAAAAACCCTCGCAGGAATCCCTGCACAAGGTAGCCATTACTGGAATGAGGTAACCCAATAAGGTTCAAGGACCTGGGTGAAACGTTATATAGAAAAACAATGGTCCCAACCAAATAGTTTCTTTCAAAGAACAAAATCTGTACTGAGTAAATTGTTTAAATGAGCTTCTTCAATCAATAACGCTCTATTGAATCAATCAATTTTAGCAAAAAACAATTTTCAACACATTAATTTTTGTCGAAAAACCTGACACAAACCAAAGTATTATTCGAAACAGTTCGGAGTTTAATGTTTCACTCCATTAAAACTCAATAATTGAATATATACACATTTTTCATTTATATACAATTCGGACTAACGGTAAAAAGAAGAGCAGTCAGCTTCTAAAAGAAGTGCAGAAAAAAGGAGAAGAAATAGTGATTGTGATAAGAAGGGTGCAAGCCTCAAAAGAAAATTAGTGACAAGTGAAATAGAAATTCGGATTTGATTTATGCTGTACTCGGAATCCAGCTAGTTATTTTCTAAATAGGCCACAGATAGTTGTTATTATCTCCACTCATTTATACAGTCACAGGTGACATGTATAATGGTTTCCAGCGTGGTCCTATTTGTATAGCTTAAAGAAAGGCGTCGACGTTTCGACCCGTCTTTTGGTGCGTGGGCAAGTTGGAGCCTCGACCTGCGGGTCTTCCTCAGGACGGATGTTGCACATGCGTTTTTACCGTAGACTTCACACAACAGTATCCTAAGTTAAAATTCATAAAAAGATTGGTGGTCAGGATTTTTGATAGTGTATATGGATTTTAACTTTCCATAACCGATATGTTTCTTACCCAATGATTATTTATGGGCTGCCTCCATCATCCTATTTCGAATATGGACGAAAGATGTAATTCAATCGTAGAGACCCACCTGTAATTAATGAGGCATGGGTGGTCTATTACTAAATGTTGCATGTGAATCAACTTATGGTAACATATTTACTAGTTTATCTAATGCTGCCTAACATAAAACTAGGAGTGCTTACCCTGAACTGGGTGGTACGGCGTCTGAGTTGGTTGTCCAGACCTTGATGGTTAAAATTCAAGCAGAACGTCCCTGGACACTATATAGGAGACAACAAAATAAGGGGTGTATTGAATTTCTAAAGTCCCCCACTGTAACAACCGTATGGACACTATACGTTAGTGAATTAGTGCATACCTTCTGTGTCAGGCGTTGTGCATATCAAGTGTCAGCCAGTTGGAATTTTGCAATTGTTCCAAAACAGTTCCTGATTGAATAAGTTACCAGGCGCTGAAAAAGATCGTACGCAGTGGTTCAGTATAATGAAAGGGACGTTTAAATCGTGTGCGATAAGGGATGGCGAGTCGTAAAGTAAGCCTACCTCTCTGACTCGCGTCTGTTGCCGCAGAAAATGCCGACCTGCCGTGTCAAGTTCAGGCGCGACGTGATGGCGTCACAAACACGTGTTGTTTTGAAGCCTTTCAATAGAAAGGGACAAAAGACTGCCCAAAGGTGATATTCAGTCCTACATGGATGATTAAATTAATTAAATTAATTTAACAAATTCATGTGGAGTACACGGTCAGCCAGTATTCAAGATAGACACTTGTTTGTTGATCTCTTCATACTCATTGAGTCCCCGCTTGATTGTGTCGAAGAAATGTATAAAGCGACACTCTCGAACACTTAGAATTTGGCTAAAGTCTCCCCCCCTAGGGTTCGGGGACACCTTTTCTAGGATACACCAGGTCAAGCTATCTGGGGCATGGTCAAATCTCATAAAGTGTTCAACTAACGGTGCTCCTTGGGTTTTGCATTTTATCCGGCTGATGTGTTGTAATATCCGACATTTGGCTTTTTGGATCGTTTGCCCGATATATACAAAACCACATGGGCACGTGATGGCATAAATAACGCCAGAGGAGTTGCAGTTACTATGATTCCGCATCACATGTGTGTGGTTATTATATTTAAACTCTTTGGTTTCTTGAGTAAGCGGACATACCTTGCAGTTACCGCATTTTACGTGTCCTCTTATTGGTGGAATTCCCCACAGTACTGTTTGGCTAGGTATGGTGGCTGGGGGAGGGGAGTTCAGGGTACATTACTTAGGGTGATATATACGGCTGCAGTCTTGGGCAGTAACTTTCTCTTTTGTAAATTAACATTGTTATCCAGTGCAATGACTTGGGATACAGTGATTTTGGGGCAAGAGTTCTTCCAGCTACGAGTTACAAAGACCATTGTCTTGTTTATGAGTTCAGAGTTAGAGAAATACAATTCACCAATTGACATTGATGAAGCTCAATGTGTTAATTCCAAATGCATTTTGGTGCCAAATTACTATTTTGTTTGAGTATCCTTCAAAGAGAAATTACTTGAATGAGGAATTAGAGAAAGAGGTAAAGTTTAAATTACTAAGCGGTTCCATTATTCTGAGTCCATTTTTCCTCGTTCCAGTATTAAGGACATGGGGATGGCAATTTCAGGCCATATTACGAGAGAGCTTGGGACATTACAGGATGTGTTTTGGGTGGGCACCTCTTTAATCCACATGATGTGGTGGGAGGAATTTTCAATGAGGTTGTTAAAGTGAAATAGGACAAACCTTGGACTGTTGAGGGGATGGACTTTCCTCATCGAGCAATGACTCGAACAAGGAAAAATTGACTCAGAGTAATGGAATTACTGGTAAGTGATTGAAATATTTACCGCTTCACATTGCACTTTTTAGCACTAATCCTCTGTCTACTTGAAGTCATACTTCAATTGCACCCACACAGCAGAAGAGGTTTTTACGAACTCTGGGAAGGCTAATTTACTATTCTAAGAATATTTGTGGAAAGTGCAACATTTACCAAAAGAGTTCAGAAGCATTAGTTACTTTTCTACTTCAAGATCTGGTGCATTCTCCAACTATTAACAGTTAAAACGTTATACTTTACCAGGGCCAGCTGGTGCTGCCCTAACAGCACTGCTGAAGGCAAAAATTAGAATACCAGACGACTAGTCTTTTTTTTTTATGGCGTACTTGTATAGCGCAAAACTGTCACACAAAGGGTATCCTGGCGCTTGACTTGATCAGCCATACACAAATTTATGCTGCCTCGTTCTCTACGCTATCCTGGGGAAGAGGTGTGTTTTTAAACCTTTTTTAAAGGAAGAGAGATTTTCCTTGCTTCTTAAAGGCAAGGGTAATGCGTTCCATAGTTTAGCCGCTACAAACCTGAAAGAGCGGCCGCCCATCCGAATCCTCGTGATTTTGGGGATTACCACCAGGTAGGCTGATGAGGAACGAAGGGGTCTAGCAGGAATGTACCAGGAAAACATCATCTGCAACGATGATGGCCCCAGGCCATGAAGAGCCCTAAAAACAAGACACAGTGCTTTAAAACCAAAGAAGAGGAGTCGAGGCGCCGCCTGGAAAGAGCCAGTTTGGCAGCCATATTCTGCACCCGCTGCAATTTACCCACTAGAGTGGCTGGTGCACCCAGAAGTAGCGCGTTGCAGTAATCAAGCCTGCTTAAGATGATACTACGCACTACCTCTGGGCGGGCATGGGCCGGAAGAAAGGAGAAAATCTTCCGCAATGTTCGGAGCAGCAACATGCACGTTGCCACGGTCTTATTGACAAACGCGTCTAGCTGTAGATTAGATTCGAACAACACCCCCAAATTCCGAGTTGAAGCTGCCGCTGCCCCTGTATCTTGAAAAGAAGAAGGCCAAAAGTCCGGTGGTAAAGGCCGGGGGATACGATCCATTGAGCAGTGCAGTATCTCGGTTTTTGAGCTGTTGAATTGCAGGGAATTCAAACTTAGCCATTCTGCGGTAGCTGTCATGCAGCGATGGTAGGTCTCCTGCGACACAGCATCCTTACCCTCAAACGAGAAGATAAGTTGCGCGTCATCGGCGTAATTGATGACCGCAATGCCAAAGGACTTAATCAAACTGACCAGGGGACGGAGGTATAGATTGAATAGAATAGGGCTAATGGCCGACCCTTGAGGTACGCCCTGCCCCACTTTCCTGATGTCAGAGCGGTAGGGCGGCAAGGCTACCACCTGGTGTCTGTTACCAAGGTAAGAGACCAACCACTCCAGTGCCAGGTCAGATACCCCAATCTCCTCTAGTCTCCTGATCAGGATGGCATGGCTGACCGTGTCAAACGCGGCCGACATGTCGAGCAGTACTAAAAAGGCTGCTCGACCCACGTCGACACGCGTATGAAGGTCATCCAGCGTGGTCACCAATGCGGACTCAGTACCATGGGCTGGCCTAAAACCAAACTGAGCCTCATCCAAGCAGGTGTTAGTCTCTAGAAAACTGGACAGGTGTTTTGTCGCTAGTTTCTCCAAGATCTTAATTGGGAAAGGGAGCAATGAAATGGGCCTATAGTTTGCTGGGCAGGTGGGATCCAATGTATCTTTCTTCAGAAGCGGCGATACCACCGCCAGCTTCCAGCAGTCAGGAACCCGAGCAGTGCTGAAAGACTGACAGCAAATGGCATAAAGAGGAGGGAAAAGCTCCTCATGGAAAAGTTTCCAATATTTATGTGGCAACGGGTCGTAGGGGGAACCTGATGAGATCCCGTTCGCCACCGAACAAAAGTCCTCAAAGGACGGGAGGGGAAAACTTTTCAGCCGGGCTTGCCCAACATCCAGCTCCAAGATCTTAGGGGTAGTCCCCGGTGCAGAATTAAACATAGCATGGGGGGCAGAAGTGACCGGAATGCCCAGATTGCTCAAAATGGAAGTGATCTTGTCCTCAAAGGCCTTTGCCAGAGAATCACAGAGCAGTTGGGAGGCCGGGATGTCGTTGGAGGCACAGGCAGGGCGTGATAAACCCTTAACTATCTTAACCAGGGCCTGAGATTTGTTTGCCGCTGACAATAATGTTTCCTCAAGGAAATTGGCTTTGGCGTACTTAATCTGGGTTTTGTAGGTCAATCATGCCTGTTTAAAGAGGGCCTTGTCAGGCTCAAGATACTGTCTCCTCCAGGCACGTTCCGCACGTTCACACTGGAGTTTCAGCTGGAAAAGCTCCTTGGAGAACCAAGGAATGGCAGGTTTGGCCCTGTCTCTGATATTTCCGCAGAGGGGCTAATTCATCCAGTGAATTAGTGATTTTCTGACTAAGGATTACATAACTCTCCTCCACACTGCCTCCCAAAGAGAAGCCTTCTGCCAGTAGGGCTGGCAGGCTCGACTGTTTCAAGAGCCTTGACCAATGCCTACCCATCTTTAAAGTGGCTCCCATCCTGCCAGACTTCAAAGAATCAGCAGGGAGTAGCAGAGAGAAATGAACAAGGGCGTGGTCCATCCAGCATTGGGGGGTGATGTTCCGTACCGATACCCGACTAACATCTGCCAGGATCAAGTCTAAAGCATGACCCTTTAAATGAGTCGGAGAAAGTACCAACTGCTGCAGATGGATATTGCAGCAGGACTGAACCAACTCTTTATAGGCTGAATCCGTGGGTCCGTCGGGCCACAGATTAAAATCACCCAGGACCATGATCCTAGTATGGGAGTTGGAGAGCTCGTAAATCAGATCTACCAACTCAGGTACAGCAGACAAGGCACTAGCCGGGGGTCTGTAACATAGCAACCCAGAGTATAAGACCCCTCCATGTCCTTTTAAGGAGAAGCCCATTAGTTCACATCCTGGGATTTGTCTTATCTCTAACTGGGAGATATCCAAAGTTTCTCTGTAAATGAGGCCTATACCACCACCCCTAGTCCCTACCCGAGGCTTGTGTATAATTTTATAGCCCGGGGGCAAGCAAGACCAAGGTCTACCGTGCTATCCGCGCTAGTCCATGTCTCTGTCATACAGAGCATATCTAGCTCAATAAGTAGTACAATTTCATTGTGGTGTGATAAGCGTGGCTAAATACCACCCGAGTGACTTACCTCACTCACATATAGTTACCCAGAATAAGTCAGCCGGACAGTGGAGAAGTATAAACAAAGCAAGTTTATTAGGCCACAAACTCCCATATGAGAGGGCCCTATATCGACCTCACCCCTAAGAGTGTGCCGAGAAGGACTGCCTCACATCATCATGGTGATACATTATATTACGAGAAGGCAGAGTAAACACGCCCATAATGGAAAAGTACTGGTCCACCAGGAGTGTGGACAATGGCCTCATACAAGAGGCATCTGCACCTGCAATAGCAACACTTGTTATCATCTCCCAAGGACACAGAGCCAGGCCGCTACATCCCCAGCGCATGAGAACGGCCTGATAAGGAGTTTCGCTAGCAGGAGTTTCAGCTACAGTAAACCAAGAAATGAATATATGCTGACACGAGGAATTATTCCTATTCCTACGGGAGGGGGAATGCGCAAGTACAGTTTGCACGCAGAGAGAAATAATTCAAAATGGTGGCACACATGCTAAGCTAAGAACACTGAAACGATATCACACGCATAAGTGAATAACTGCATAATGAGAACATAAATGTAAATGCGTAAATGCAAGTAATTAGTTAGACACATTCCGCTAACTCATAAGCATAATGTATGAAGGGGGTGGGGCTTGGGATTGACGCCTATCAGACCCTCCTTTTAGCGGACTGTGGCTAACACATTTGTTTCCATTTATTAACCAAAAGGAGGGCCTTTACAGCAAAATCTATGGGCTGGGAAAAAACTGGAAAGACATACTTAAACCAGAACATCATCATGAATGAGTATCAACCAATTAGCATCAGTAAGCTCAACAGCATTGGAGACAGGGTATTGTTTCAATCTTTTCGTAGACTTTCGCATATTGCTGGCACACATGGAGCAACAAGGGGGAAGGCAGTAAACGCAGAGGCAGCATGACAGTAGGAAACCTATAACACCTATAATGACCATGAATATTTTCCAACCCCAGGAAGAGAAAAGACCCCACAACCATGTCTGTAGAGACCAGGTACCAGTATCTTGATGAAGTTCAGCAGCCAACCTATGAAGTTTCTGCACAGCCAAGTTAACTGTCGGGGCGGAGTCAGGAATATACACGCAGCAGGACGTCCCAATGACGCGACAAGCTCCACCCCTATCTGCCAGGATGACGTCAAGAACCATTCTATTCTGAATCGTAAATAATCTCATAGCGTGCATCTCCAGTGACATATTAGCTGCAATATCAGCTTCAGTATTCACTACCTTTTCCATTACCCGTGAAAGACGTCTGATGGTCCTACTATTAAAGGTAGGGCCCCAGAATGGCAACAGGCCTTTAGAGAAATCACTAAACTGCTGTCCAGCGGTGTCCGTCTGATCTACGTCATCAACTTGAAGTTCCCTCCTTTTTCGCTGTCCTTGCACCACGTCAAACCTCCTATGTGTCTTATGATAATCCGAAGGTGCCACGTAAACAGGAGGGAGTAAATACGCCAGGTAACACGTCCCACCCCAACCCTCAGGCAACCAGAGATACCCGCTATCTCCACACACAAAGTAGACATTAGGGGGAGTGACAAGCGAAGGACTAAGGGTCAGCCGAATCGAGGTAGTCACATTACAAATACTGTCACCCACCGTAATCGGACCTCTACCCTGTATACAGAAATAAGGCGAGGGTCCCACTACTGCTAGGGGCACCAGAGAATGACCACTACTGTTTGCTGCAGGAGGGCGTCGGTATGCTAGAGAAGAGTTTAACTGTAGAAAACTCTCTCGTACCTTATCAGTGTCATTAGGTATCAGAAATTTGTCCAACTTTTTCGAGCAAGTCTCTAAAAATGTTTGGTCAAAACGTCCATCAGTAAATAATCGTCCAAGGGATGAGGGAGGCAAAGGGCGTACTCGCATCATCAGTGTAGACTTACTGTCGGGGAGTCGTGGGGTGAGAGAGTCAGGCTGCTGAAAAAACTTCACCCTACCTATCAAGGTATACCAGCCCACGCAACTATTCACAGCGGTCAATTGCAGTGCCAATAACCTATCCTTCTTATATGCTGCAGAAGGAAGCAACCCACATACCCAGCAATCTGTCACATTGTAAACAGCGTGTGCATGATGTAGCGTTTTTATGAAGACATTATCACGATAGCCTTTTCTCATACATTGTTCACCATAATCAACAGTAACCATATTGTGTTCTGGTAAGGGAGAAGGTGTAGGAACAAGTTTGTGAACGGGGTAAGCTTTATCCAGGAAAAACAATATCCCAAGCATTTTCAGAAAAACAATAATGAGCACCACAATAACCACAATTTTACTTTTTCGTGATAGGGCACGCCATGGTGAATCTGGTTCTGGTCTGCGAGGGGCAGCGAAAGGCTGTTCCTCGTCTGGGATCGGACGGCCAAAAGGATACATGTCTGCTAAAGAGCGGGGCAAGGGATATCCTAAAGGTTCAAAAACTAGGGACACTACTTAAAAGTTCAGACACTCCAAAACCGGCCAAAGGGGTTCTTCACCCTTCGATGGGCTGTTCTCCCTATGTCCGTTAAAGCCTCATAGGCAGGCTTTCGACCTCGCAAACCCTATTCCCTCGACGGAGTCACACAACTGCAGTGACTCAGGAGCACAGAACTTGGGCCCACGTACAACTCTAATGTTCCGTTCAGCAATGTCTCAGAAGCAATGTCTCAGAAGTGCACCAGGGCTCCTTTCAGCAGTCCATCCCTATTGCTATGGTAACCTATCGAATATAGTCCACTCTTAGCCCCTATCTCAGCCCTTCTTCCAGTGCTCAGTGCGTTTGCCTCTCTTTCCTGGGCCGCAAGTTATAGCGAGTGCTCCCTCGCACTTCGGGGTCTGAAAACAGAATTGGTGGGTCGTTTTGAAAAGAGGTGGCTTCGGTCGCTTGAGCACCGTGACCAATAGAAGCCTCGCTACTCGTACTCAGGGCTGGCTTCCGTGCTTTTTCGTCGTGCTCCTCCCCAATCAACAAAGCATCAGAAAAGGGAAGATACTGTGGCAACGACTCTGTTTCGTGATCTGCAACGGCACCTCTTACCCATGCATCATAGGGTAAAGGTAGTGGAACTTTCTTCACATGGGAGGCATGCGTCCACGCCTTTCGACCCTCCACTCGAAGTGCGGTGCGGGTGGTGAGCAGCACCAACCATGGCTCAGACCATCTAGGCTCCAAACAGGACTTCCGCTGGTACTTCTTGACGACGACCCAGTCCCCTGGGTTGATGCCGTGGCCGGGCCCCTCAGGCAGCGGCTTCAGTGTGTCTGCTACCTGCTGGTGAACAGAATGGAGATCTTTAGTCAAAGCGTACAAGTAGTCTGTCAACATAGGATATTCTATCTCTGTAAAACATTTAGGTCTAGGAACTCCCCACACATTGGCGGGCCTGCCAAATACAACTTCGTGGGGAGAAACACCTGTCTTGGAATTCACTGTAACTCGTGTGGAGAGTAGAGCAAGGGGGAGAGCGTCTGGCCAGCGCAGCCCAGTACTTTCCTGTATCTTAGCCATTTTTAATTTCAGTGTACCATTAAATCTTTCAACTAAACCCGCAGCCTGTGGATGTAGGGCTGCGTGGAATTTTTGAGAGATCTGTAATCCCTTACATATATTTTTCATCAGTTCAGCATTGAAGGAGGTGCCGTTATCACTCCAGATCACTCTAGGTAACCCGAACCTGCTAAAATATTCCTTAATCAACATCTTAGCTGTCGACATGGCAGTACAGTCCTTTGTTGGAAAAGCCTCCACCCACCTACTGAATGCGCACACCACCACGAGTACGTATTTAAGGTTGTTCACTCTTTCCATTTCAATGTAATCCATCTGTATCACTTCAAAAGGATATGTTGGGGGTGCAAAATTGCCCACAGGGACGGGTGTTCCCTTCCCAGGATTGTGTCGTAAGCAAATCATGCACTGTTGTACCAAACGTGTGGCCACCCTGGAAATGTTTTTGTTACTCCACACTGGGTCTAATAATTTACATATTCCTTTTGCACTTATGTGAGCTGGTCCATGAGCCATTGTCACCACTGGAAGGACATAGGCATTTCGGAGCAACCATCGTCTTTTGTCTGTCACATCCGTCCAGCACTCATCCGAGTCCAACTGTCCCTTTCCATTCTTCCATTCTTTCAGCTCCTCCTCAGTCACTTTCTCTTGTATGTTCCGCACACTCTGTACAGTGTCTGCAAACATGTTAACGTCTGGTACCCATCTAGCCGGTCCAGCCACAAACATTCGCGGGAGTCTGTTCCTGGCAGTTTCTTTAGCCGTCTGATCTGCAAACGCATTTCCCCGCCCTACGTCATCAACCACCGCTTTGTGTGCACTACACTTTATTACTGCTAGCCGTCTGGGAAGCGTTAGAGCTGTCAGCAGTCGCAATATCAATGGGCCTTGTTGAATTCGTTGTCCGTGTGATGTCAAAAATCCCCTCTCTGCCCACAGTCTTCCATAACTATGAGCCACGCCAAAGGTGTATTGGCTGTCAGTATAAATGTTCACATCCAATCCTTCACTCAGTTCACATGCACGCATCAACGCTATTATCTCTGCAGCTTGAGCTGAGTTGTACGGGACTCTAGAAGTCTCCACCACTGTTTGTAATGTCGTGACTGCATATGCTGCTGTTGTGGTACCGTCCGCTAGTTTAAAACAAGAACCATCAACATACAACTCTCCGTCAGGGTCATCTAGGGGCTTATCCGTCAAATCTACTCTCCCTTTTGTCTCCTCCTCTGTTCGGAACAGGCAGTCATGCACTTCACCATCTTTCTCATCTGAAGGGAGAGGCAACAGTGTGGCTGGATTCAGGGTAGCGCATCTTTTTATCGTTATATGTGGGGCAAATAGTGTCATCTCATAACCAGTCAGACGAGCGCTAGTTAAATGCTGCGTCTGTGTTCTATTTAGTAAAATGTCCACCGCATGTGGTACCATTACCGTAAGGGCTGAACCCAGTACGAGCCCTGCCGATTGTCTTATCGAGACTGCAGCAGCCGCTGTAGCCCTTAGACAGCTCGGAAGCGCTCTTGCCACGTTGTCGAGCATTGCAGAGAAGTAAGCACACGGTCTCTGTTTCCCTCCAAAATCTTGTGTTAAGACAGACAACGCGCAACCTTCCGCCTCGTGCACATAGAGTACAAAAGGCTTCTGGTAATTGGGTGTTCCCAAAAAGGGTGCGGAACATAGAGCAGTATTCAATAACTCAAACGCTTCTTGGCATGCAGGTGTCCAAGGTAGGGGCTCGCACACCTCTTTTGTGGTCAGATACAGCAGGGGTTTTGTTAGTAAAGCATAATTAGGTATCCACTGGCGACAGTACGATGTTATGCCCAAAAATGCGCGCACCTCTCGCTGTGTGTTAGGTACTGCCATGTTAGTTATTGCCTTGACGCGCTCTGGTGTCAGCCTTCTCCCGTCCTTCGATAGGGGGTGACCGAGGTAGGTGACCTCCTGTCGACAGTATTGGAATTTAGGGAGGGACACCTTGTGTCCCTTACGAGCCAAATGGTGTAACAATTTAACAGTAGACTCTCGGCACCCCTCCTCATTATCGGAGGCGATGAGAATATCATCCACGTATTGCAACAAGACATTTCCTTGCGGGAGCTCCAAATCATCTAACTGTGCTTTTAATGCTTGGCTGTAAATACTGGGACTTTCTGTATAGCCTTGAGGAATTCTACAAAATCTAAAACTGCGGCCAGCCAATGAGAATCCGAAGAGGTACCTGCTATCTGGGTGTACAGGTATACTAAAGAACGCATTCTTAAGGTCCAACACTGAAAAGTATTTAGCTGAGGGGGGTATCATAGTCAAAATTGTAGTAATGTCAGAAACCACTGGGTACTGGGGCTCAACAACCTTGTTAACGTGACGTAAATCAATCACAAAACGATAGACATCAGGTGTATTCTCACCCGCGTCACCTGAGGATCTTTTAAGTATCGGAAGTATCGGACTATTACAGATATTCGAGTCCGTTTCCTCGACTACCCCCGATCCAATCAAATCCTGTATAATCTGCAACAGAGCCTTCTCTCCATCTCTAGGGATCTTGTATTGGGGTATGCGAGGCAGCTTCGCTCCCACCTTAACATTTATGGACACCGGTGCAATGTCCATTTTTCCCACATCAGTATCGCTACTGGCCCACAGACTCGGGGGGACATCCCTGAACTCAACTGGGAGGGGCTCGTCCTTTGAAAAACATTGCTGCGCACGCGCGACAGAAGGACCCATCGTAAGGTACACACCATCCGGGGAACAGTAAATCGTAGCATGCAACCTTTTTAACAAATCCAAACCCAGCAGATTCTCACCACAATTCGAAGTCAAGAGAAAGGAGGAGTCAACAGTGAAGGGGCCAATCGTAAGTGTCAAGGGCTTAGAGATGGGGCTAACCACCGGGGTACCAGAGAACCCCACTGAAATATTAGTCTTGCCAGACAGAGCCGCCCCTGGAACCTGAGAACGTGCTACAGAACTTTTCGTAGCACCTGTATCCAATAAAAATTTCTGATGGGATCCCGACAAGTCTGCCGTTACATAAGGCCCACGTTGATCAACATCCACAGAAACAGGTCCCACACTCTGCCCTATGCTGTCCTAGTTATAGGAAAATCCTGTGAAATCATCCATGGCGTACGCATCATTGTAGAACTGTCTATCCCTGCCGTCATCACCCTCCCTTTGAGAATGCTGTCTATCTTTTCCTCCGTCAAAATAATTTCCTCCCGGTCTCCTGCCCTCCTCGGACTGTCTAGCATCTCTATTCGCATCTCCCCGACCTCGTCCTCTGCCAGGTCCAGCATGGGACCGTAGTAGTGGACAATCTTTCCACCAGTGCCCTTCCTGTTTGCAGTTAGCGCACTGGTTGGGTCCCAAACGCTCTCTTCTCTCTCCCCTTCCGAAGCTACTTCCTCGACCACCTGACACGGGCGGGGCTCCCCGTCCTCTGCCCTTCGCTACTTGCTGCAACAAAACCTTTGTCTTCAAATCTTTCGCCTTCTTTTCTTGCCTGTCCTTATTCTCATTCTCTCTATGTTCATAATACTGGGCCATGCTCAAAATTCCTGAGGGGGTAGATGTTGTCCATGTACTCTCTGACGCTTGCAGTCGGGCCGATATTTCTGGCAGCAGATTCGTAACGAATCTGTTGGCAAAAAGACGGAGCCCTCCATCTTGAGAGATATCTTGTCCGCTAAAATCCATAAATGTTTCTTCAAAACGAGTGAAGAAATCTGAAACTGCCTCATCCTTTTTCTGTTTGCAAGCCGTTAACTTATCCCAATCTACCTTCTTAGGAGGAATGAGTGAATGCATATATTTAATTATACGCCCGGGTAATGCTAGTATCTCAGGCTTCGGCTTCTCACCTGGCTTTCGTTCCTTATCCCAATCTGTAAATTCTTCCCAAGTACCGCCTAACTCCTCTCTATGTTCAGAACCCTTCACCTGTCTCCACACATCCACGGGGACCAATAATCCGAAAAACAGTTCAATGTCTGCTAACGTCATTACTGTTGAGGAGGCTGCCTCCGTTAATTCTTTGTAATAGGCCGTTGGATTTTTCCTTGAGTCGGGTAACTGCGCCTTCAGAGCTAATACCTCGCTTCTTTTCCAGGGCGTATACACCCATTGTTCTTGGAAATGGGCATCTACACGTGGTCTAGTCACTACCTGGGTGGTCTGGTCTACTATTTCAGGTACCTCAGGGTGAAATATAGGGTGTACTTCACGCATTGGATGTATCCCCGGGAAATGGGTCTCACCTGTCGCTGTTAGCTCATTCCTGTACTCCAACAAATACCTCAAACTACGGAGCACTTCCGCTGCTCCAGTATTAGCCCTGTAAGCATGAGTCTTAATATCGCGAAGAATGGCTGGCGCTACACCACCATATCCCTGCTCCCACAGCGCTATTAGGGTCGTCGACATGTGCCACAAAGCATGCTGTTGCATCAAAGGCTCATAATCCTTCATAGTAGACCAAATATCCTCTAGCGAATAAATATTATTCCTGGCCCATTGACAAGCTTGATTAGCTACCATGGTCTTCTCATCTAGGGGTACATTAGCACGCGTAAGTAACTTCCGTACCTGAGTAAATAGCCCGCCTTCCGCTCCTCTAGCAGGTGTTCGCAACGCGCTCTGAGGGGTGGCGCTGGCAGAGACAGTGGGGATAGCGGGGCCGGCAGAGAACACCGGGGATAGCGCAGCAGACGCAGGGCTCGCCGCTGTGAAAGGGAGCAAGGGTGCCGTGGTAGAGGGAGAAGTACGTCCCCCTGCAGAGGAAGCAGGTGTACCGGACAAGGGAGGGGCACTGACTTGGGGAACTGAAACCACCGCTTGTGGGGCGGAATCTCCGAGCACGGGGTACAACGGCTGTGGAGCATATGGGGGAGGGGGTCGGGCGCTCAAAATATCTTCCATCTCGTCTATGTCCTCTTCTTTTACCACATAGCACTTATTTTCCAATAACCTAAAACGCCTATCTGCGCGCTCAATCCGCAGCTCATTCTCTTTCTTAGTGTGTTCCCTCGCCTTCTGCGCCATGGTCTGTGCCGATCTTTTCTGAGCGACCTTCTCCTCCCTTATCTGCCGTTCTCGTGCCTCCTTCTGCCACATTCGCAAAGAATCAAACATACTCTGACGGCTGCGCCTAGCAAACAATTTGTCTTGTAAATAGTCTAATTTTACTGCGTCAAAAGAGCCCAGTAAAGGCCACTGCAAATCCAAATTATCCATTGTATACTTATGCCACAGAGAGGAAAACAAAATAGGAGGTAAGCCATGCTTGACGTACATGTCGAAATTCGGAGAGCCTTCCTGCGGGGCAGGTTGGCTCTTAGCCAATCTCACATCTGAAACCTCATCACAACACCCGAAACACCGCAATTTACTAAAGCACGGCATTTTGTTCTCTTACAAACACACAACAGCACAAAAATTCACAGTTTCAATATGCATATATTTATCAAATAGAATCCGCACCAAAACACGTGTTACCAAAATGGGACAAGGCCCGTCGACCAAGTCCTGGGAAACCTGGACCCTACCGCAGACTGAACAGCACACACCCGCTGTTCCGAGACTGGGAAACCAATCCGTTTCCCGGGCAGCACTACAAATCGGCAGGTGCCACACCGCGCGGGACCCGGCACTCTCCCACAAACCACCACATTAGGTGTTCGGGCGAGCCCAAAATCCTCACGTAGCAAGCCGCTCACCAACCCGCAGTACTATCCAGTCGGATTTTTACAAACCAACGTTCCCCAATCTCCATCAAGTCTGTCAGAGCGCTATCTGCACTCTGAGTTTCCCGGAGCACACTAGCCCCAGAAGCACACCGGCTCCTCCAATCACCAGAGACACACCGGTCTCACGGAGCACTCCGGCCCCTTCAATCACCGGTCGGACCACTTACCTTCCGTGCGCGGCACCGACCTCTACCGTTCTCCACTTCCGGCTGCCTGGACCAACACGGTCAGCTCCAAAGTTCTGCCTTCTGGACTCCGGCGTAGGATCCTGGACCGAGACCTCCTCCGATCAGCAGGGTGGGGCAGCGCTGCGAGAACCAAGCTCGGCATCAAAGTGGGTACCCGGACCCACCGTGCCGACCAGGGGGTCTCCGGCCTTCTGCTACCCACTTACGGGTGAGAAAGGTCCTAATCGCGGAGTCCCTCTTCGGGTGCCATCTGATAAGCGTGGCTAAATACCACCCGAGTGACTTACCTCACTCACATATAGTTACCCAGAATAAGTCAGCCAGACAGTGGAGAAGAATAAACAAAGCAAGTTTATTAGGCCACAAACTCCCATATGAGAGGGCCCTATATCGACCTCACCCCTAAGAGTGTGCCGAGAAGGACTGCCTCACATCATCATGGTGATACATTATATTACGAGAAGGCAGAGTAAACACGCCCATAATGGAAAAGTACTGGTCCACCAGGAGTGTGGACAATGGCCTCATACAAGAGGCATCTGCACCTGCAATAGCAACACTTGTTATCATCTCCCAAGGACACAGAGCCAGGCCGCTACATCCCCAGCGCATGAGAACGGCCTGATAAGGAGTTTCGCTAGCAGGAGTTTCAGCTACAGTAAACCAAGAAATGAATATATGCTGACACGAGGAATTATTCCTATTCCTACGGGAGGGGGAATGAGCAAGTACAGTTTGCACGCAGAGAGAAATAATTCAAAATGGTGGCACACATGCTAAGCTAAGAACACTGAAACGATATCACACGCATAAGTGAATAACTGCATAATGAGAACATAAATGTAAATGCGTAAATGCAAGTAATTAGTTAGACACATTCCGCTAACTCATAAGCATAATGTACGAAGGGGGCGGGGCTTGGGATTGACGCCTATCAGGTGCTTGCTGAGAGCTCTGACGTTCAGCAGACCACATGACAAGGTCTCTTGACGGTTAGCAGTGGTATGAGACTGACCGCTCAGTGTCGGAGAGAGGTCCATACTTATGAGCTCGTCTCTCGAGTAGTTAATAAGGGTAGAAGGCTGAGAGGCAGCATTCCCGGTGCCCGGCGCGACCTGTGTTGCCGAACGGGCGCAAACGGGCTTACCTCTGGCGCACCTCCGGCGCGCCTATGTCGCGCCCGCTGCGCGCCTACGCTGCACGCTTGAGGGGTGTCCACCCTTTATGCCGTAGATCGCGGAAGTCCTGTGAGGGCAAGCCGCTGGCCCCTCAACCAAGATGGCGCCTAAGCTGTGTCGCCTCCTGGAACCCCCACCCAATATGGCGGCGAAAAGACGGCGCAAAGCGAGCCCAGCCCACCCTGGAGGTCCCTCTGTCCCGCAAGTGCGGGTGACCAACAATTACGATGCGGGTAAGTTCTATCAAGATTCCCTGTGTTCCTAGTGTGGCAGTAAACCAAAGAGCGCCTGCATCCAATGCTCGCGCGGCACAGCGCGAATTTAAGCGAGAGCCAAGGTTCTTTAAATTATAAAAATCTAAGCAAAGTACAAATCAGAAATAGAAAGATATTAAAAGCAGCACGAATCGCGCAGGTCAGCAAGTCTTGCGATAGAGGATGAAGTAACTGTTCTGCAATCAGCAATTGGTTACTAGCCAGTCTGGCATGTGGGTGGTTGTGTTTCTTTTCGCCTGTTCTACTTTTGTTATACAATTTTTCTTTAAAAATATTCATTGAATTTCACTATTTTGGCATGAATAGTTTGTCATGACAGTTTTGTTGAATTGCTATAACTTCCAAGTCATACTTGTGAGAAACACTACTCAATAATTTCCTACACCTCTCAGGAGCTCCCTAGACAGAACAACTGTCCTCACCCCCAAAAGACCAGATGGCATATTACCAACAACTAGCGATAATTATCGCTATGTTGGCTTAGCAGCAATATTTATTTATCGCTGTGCTGCGGTGATTTTTATCGCTTAGGAACCTTGCTATTATCAAGGTTTATCTCCTAAGCGATAACATTCGGCCGAAATGCATGAATATCGCTGAAAAGTCAGTGATATTCATGCATTATTATTTTTAATGCTCTTAGCCATGTTATCCACCTACCATTGGATAACATGGCTAAGAACTGCTCAGGGGCAGGTGTTAGCTTTTGGAGATATTCGCGCTTAGCGCGAATATCTCCAAAAGTTGGTAATAGGAGATAGCGATGTTAGCGACTGTTTCCAGTCGCTAACATCTTGGCACGCCCACTTTGCATGTCATTAGTGATAAATTTCACTGACATGCAAAGCGGGGCCCAAGATGGTCGCTATCTCTTACTAGCTGTCGCTAACTGGTGTTAGCGACAGCTAGGTAATAGGGAGATAATTTTATCTCCACTTTCTTGGCTTTAAAGCCAAAAAAGCGGAGATAAACCCCCTTGATAATATGCCCCCAGATTTTAGAAACCTCCTGGCACTCACAGAGTCATTGAACTGGAAAACCTTTACCACCTCTGTAGCACATTCCTCCACTAACAGCACCATATGTCAACAAGTGATCAGAACATCTCAGACAGATCACATCACAGTCTTATGCTTCCATCAGGGCACCATAGCCATAAAGGTGTCAAAGCATTGTCCGAAAAAATGAACATTCATCTCCTTATAGAACCTTCTCTTGTAGAGCCTACAGACCACCTTACTCCCACCACACCACTTCCACAGAAACTTAACCATGTGCTATAGCCTCATAGTTGTTACTGCCACAACTGCACACCCTACACCTCACAAAACCATCCCTCACAGAGTATGTTAATTACACTATAGTACACCTGCACAACATTGGTTGTTTTAAGTTATTGAGACCTGCTGCTAGCCTCTGAAGTCACTTTAAAATTGATTTGGTACTATTTGTAGTTTTTATAGCGTGCTTTTACATTATTTTTGGTCTATTTTAACATGAAGTGTTGCCTTGCTAAACATTACATAGCCACTATATTCACGGTTCTGCACTCCTTTCAACTCAGAAAAATAAAATTATATTGAATTTTAGTACCTGGAGGTATGTGATACAATGATGGTATTTTATGTATCTATCAACACTAGTTTTTGTTAATGTTACTGAGATCTGTTCAATTTAACTACGATTGTTTTATCTGTTATTTTTGCATTTTGTAAAGGTTTTAAATAACCACATACAATAAAGATTTACTGTACCACTGAGTAATACTGTGTAGGAACTGTTTACTGGTAACGGAAAGTCCCATAAGGTGAGTTCAGGGGCACAGTGGAACTCCAAATCCTCTTTTGAGAATGAACAACATACTTAAGGACGGCACTATGAAACCAGATGTGAATTTTAAAATGTTTATTTTAAAATCCTTAACTAGTGCATAAAATGTGAATGGTAACAACATAGAATATGAAAAGCAATGCAGCAAAACATGTCATGGAAAATGAAACCAGCGAGGAAACCTCAAACATTGTTATTGAGTTGATATTGTACTAAATGCCCTCAAGCTATTTCTAAGTGCTACACTAAGTTTTAGCTAAAGCAACAAATAGCAAGCCTGTTTTCGAGTTTCAGAGATGGTTCGCGCAGCATATCTGTGTTTTCATTATGAAATAGCAAGAAAACTATTTCCTATTGGTGCTTGTTCGAAACTGGAACATAAACAAGCAAAGAGCAAAGGCGGAGGCCACATCTCACTGCTGTTGCCTCTGAGTGACCTCTGCCTAGATATCCCCACTGCAAATCAATACCTGTTTTTTTTATAGTATCTGATTATTTACTTTATTTTATACTTTTAAAACAATGATGTGACTAGCAGACACTAAACCAGAAATAAGACAAAACTACCCTGGCAACAAAATGCCTACACTCGAATAACATAACGATAAAGCAGGTGTTTAGGGCGCAGACATTTCAATGCATCTTTTAAAACTCCACACGTTCTATTAAAGAAATAGAAAAGTCTGAATATTACAAGGAATGGAAATAGTAAAATTTGAAAGGACCAGATGATTGAAATGGTAAAGTCTGAAAGGAACTGTCACAGTGTCCACGACAACCAGTAGACAGCCTCTGGGTGCAACTTTGAACCCCAAGACATTAGCCAGTCCTTGCACATAGTGGAGTGCAAGAGCTACAGGGTGGGGAAAACTACGGACTGTCTCGAGGAGCTAAAGAGGAAAGGTGTTTATCTAATAAAAGGAGACGTTAATTATGCACCCAGATGAATTAGTGAGTCATGTAACTTTTATCATCATTATACACATATTGCCTGTCTATAACCGAGATCCCAGACTCACGGAGAGGCCCATAATGCATCCTATATAAAAGAATGGTCCTTTGGATGTCCCAACAAATTATAGAATATTTGCTTTAATGGATGCAGAGGCTAAATACTTCGCAACTCTCGTATTAGACTTGTAATCATGTGCTAGAAAATAAGATATCATACCATTAAATCAAACAGGCTTTCTTTCGGTCCAGAGTTGGAAACATCACTAACATCAAGGCCTTAGTATAGTAATAGAGGACTTCGGAAAAAGGAATCTCCTGTTATATGCTGCTTTTGTTGATTTAAAGGCGGCCTTTGACTAAGTGCTCAGAAATATTTCATGGTTTAAATTGAGCGAATGGGGAGTACCCTTTAATTTAACATAAGCAATGCAGCTCTTATACAGAGAGACGTGGGTGCAGGTAATGCTGGGGGATAGAAACGCGCTCTTTATCAGATGATACCTACAGTCGATGGACTAAACCAAGGACGTGTTTTGGCC
The DNA here is from genome assembly GCF_964261635.1 of Lissotriton helveticus. Taxonomy (NCBI): domain Eukaryota; kingdom Metazoa; phylum Chordata; class Amphibia; order Caudata; family Salamandridae; genus Lissotriton; species Lissotriton helveticus. Next base: position 118,950,268 of record NC_136061.1, read on the forward strand.
CTGTTGCTTTTTAACCTATACATTTCTGACTTGAATGACACACTTAGTAAAGAGAACACTCTTCCACCGAGGAGACCACATCTACAATTACAAAGTTTGCAGTACACTGACGAGTCAAACTTAAATAGGCCTTTAAAGGTCAATTTCTGCATGTGATACTTAAGAGTAGTCACTTTCTTTCTTCCTTTCTTCTTTCTTTCTTTCTTTCTTTCTTTCTTTCTTTCTTTGTTTGTTTGTTTCTTTCTTTCTTTCTTTCTTTCTTTCCTTTTCTGTCTTTAATTATTTCTTTCTTCCTCTCTCCCTTTTTTTTTATACAAAACCTAATAACAAACAAAATAAAGATTTGGCAAAGTCAAAACCCCCACCCTCCCACCCCCGATTTATTGGACTGCCCAGTGCTTGTTTAAATATGAAAGAGTGCTTTGCTGTGTGTTTTGAAACAAATCAAAGACGAACCTGCAGTCAGCCACATGAAGTTGTTTTTGTGATATTTCCTGCTTCTCTTGATTTAGTGATAAAGTCGTATTATTCTCAAGATAAACCCTTTCAAAAATGTTTCATAGAAAGATCAAATAAAACATGTCTTTTGTGATAACGGTCCACGCAACGTGTTCCTTTCCAGCAGAGAGAAGGGGTTGGGCACCATCCCTCTCGTGGTGTCTGGGCGGTCCCCTCTGATTGGCCCCAGACATTGGTATGACCTGGAGTCATTTCAAGTCACGGCGGCTCTCATTTCTCGCCTCTCCCCCAGCAACACTGAATCACAAGTCATTAATAGAACTGCAGCCCCTTCACCTCCCGCCCACCCTGCTCCAATTTAATGAAAGATATCGCGTTTCCTACCAAGGAGCGCAATGTTCGAGTTCTGTCTCTATGGGGCATATTATCAAGGGGGTTTATCTCCGCTTTTTTGGCTTCAAAAGCCAAGAAAGCGGAGATAAAATTATCTCCCTATTACCAAGCTGTCGCTAACACCAGTTAGCGACAGCTAGTAGGAGATAGTGACCATCTTGGGCCCCGCTTTGCAGGTCAGTGAAATTTATCACTAATAACATGCAAAGTGGGCGTGCCAAGATGTTAGCGACTGAAAACAGGCGCTAACATCGCTATCTCCTATTACCAACTTTTGGAGATATTCGCGCTAAGCGCGAATATCTCCAAAAGCTAACACATGCCCCATAGCAGTTCTTAGCCATGTTATCCAATGGTAGGTGGATAACATGGCTAAAAGCATTAGCTCGGTAATGCATGAATATCGCGGACTTTTCAGCGATATTCTAGCATTGCGGCCGATTTTTATCGCTTTTGCGATAAACCTTGATAATAGCAAGGTTTATCTGCGATAATTTCTGACGATGCTTAGCGTTAAAAAATTCGTTGCTAAGCATCGTTAGCGATAAATATCGCTTAACGTTGGTAATATGCCCCTATGTTCCTTCGCTGCGCATATTCTTTGCCCATCAAGATTCATCAGAAGTGTCATCCCAGAACAAATTGCCTGTCTCCCTGGCCTGGTGCCACTTTGGCACAGATCCGCCTACCGTTAGAAGCGGCACTGGGAAGTGTGCATGGAGCCAGCGCTTCGTAGATTTGATGGCTGGAGGCATTGCTTAATTTGTGAAACAATTAGTGCCTGGGCCTTCGTCAGGAGGACACTACAGCTTGCACCATCCGTGGCCCAACCAGCACTGCCAATGACAGTGCCAGCACAACAACTAACCTTCACACTTACAAGTGTGTCAATTCAGACCAGGCCCACAAAGCTATAAGAATGGCTTGGGAGGCAGGGATTAGTCATTGTAAATGTAAATTGAATTAATAAACAGCTGTTGTGCTCCTACCTAAATTAGGTAGACAGTGCCACCATGTGGCAGACTGTCATATGCACCCATACTGGAAATTAAGGGGCATACTACCAAGGGCCTTATCGCCGCATTAGCGGGAATTTTTCCCGCTAAAGCGGCGATAATTTGATCGCCCTATTACCTAGCTGTCGCTAACACCAGTTAGCGACAGCTAGTAGGAGATAGCGATCATCTTGGGGCCCACTTTGCATGTCAGCGATATTTATGGCTAATGACATGCAAAGTGGGCGTGCCAAGATGTTAGCGACTGGAAACAGTCGTTAACATCGCTATCTCCTATTTCCTACTTTTGGAAATAATCGCGCTAAGCGCGATTATCTCCAAAAGCTAACGCCTGCCCTGAGCAGTTCTTAGCCATGTTATCCAATGGGAGGTGGATAACATGGCTAAGAGCATTAGCTCGGTAATGCATGAATATCGCTGACTTTTCAGCGATATTCATGCATTACGGCCGATTTTTATCGCTTTTGAGTTAAACCTTGATAATAGCAAGGTTTATCTGCGATAAAAATCGGAGGAGCTCGGCGATAATAATATTGCCGCTAAGCCAACACAGCGATAATTATCGCTAGTTGTTGGGAATATGCCCCTAAGTACGTTGACTAGCACTGGATGTAGGGGAGGGGACCTGCAATCTTTTTTAGGATGGGACATATTTTTCATCCTTGGACTTCTTAAGCATGACGGTGCACAGCAGAAAAGGGACTAGGAAGCGGGAACAGAAAGGTATGAAAACGGAGACAAGGGGAGAAAAGCTGGGATAAAATAGAACCTGTCCAAGAGTGAGGTAAAAAGAGAGTGTAGCTTAGTGGAAGGGAGGCAGCAGGTGGAATCAAGATGAGGTGGTCTACCTGGGTATTCAGCAACTCTCACTCCTAGGAAATACTTTGTGGACATACATTTAGATTTTTGAAAATTAAGCACTTGACTTGTCTCAGATTGACTATTAACTTCCAAGTACTTTGATACTTGTTACAAGTTTTTTTTGTCTTAACATGTAACTCGTGGAGAAGTACTGCTGCCTGCAATTCTAAGTGCCCCGCATGCCCAGAAATGTTGGGTCTGCAAACTCCGGGCTCACAAATACTGGGTCCAGAGACACTGGCGCTTTTCTGATGCTGCAGAGGGAAGGGCTGCTGGCTATCAGCATTGCCTACCGTCTGCAACAGGCTGGGAGGAGCAGACCATCGGCCCCGGTGGAGGCTGGCATCTGGAGGGACGGGGGGAGGGGGAGGGAGGGGGGGAGGCGGCGAGCAAAATACAATTATAAAAAAACTAAAAAAATGAGCCGAATGAGATGTCCTCCGCTCCTGTTAATCTTCTTTCCACAGGAACTGAATACGCAACTCCCTTGACCAATCCTGGCACTGCTTTCATGCAGCATCAGAGCAGCACCCTGATTGGAGGGAGCGGCCTCACTTGGCGCTCCACAGCACTCTGAAGTCCTGCACTTGCTCTAACCCAGCTGTCTTAAAACTGCTGGGTTATAGATGTTTAACGTGTGAATGTGTGGCTGGCCGTCACAAAGCGTCCGGCCAAAAAGACATGTGCACTTTAAAACGTGCATATATAGTCCACCCTCCTCCCTGCTGCTGTCACTCAGCAGCGGCCCCGCCCCCATCCTGATGCTCTGTTCAGGACGGAGGATGGAAATAAAATGGCAATAAATTACCATTTTTATTTTTCATCTCTGTGGTTTTGGGGGACTTTAAGTGAGTTGACGGTCTTCTGCTCCAGCGGAGGAGCCGTCCCTGATCGGCCCTCCTGCTGACACTTTCCACCTGCTAGAGATAGGCATAAAATGTCAAAATTTTTCCCCAGAACCAAAACCAAATAGTAAAGCACCCGGTATGCCTGGGCCTAAATTGTTCTTTCCCATCTGGCTGAAATTCGTGTTTGAATAATTGCCTGAATAGTTGAGTTTGGCCCCCTGGCAGTGCTTAATTTGAGCCGGTGGTTTCTGGTGCTCGGCACCAGCACTTTCTTTCTTTCTTTCTTTCTTTGTTTGTTTCTTTCTTTCTTTCTTTCTTTCTTTCCTTTTCTGTCTTTAATTATTTCTTTCTTCCTCTCTCCCTTTTTTTTTATACAAAACCTAATAACAAACAAAATAAAGATTTGGCAAAGTCAAAACCCCCACCCTCCCACCCCCGATTTATTGGACTGCCCAGTGCTTGTTTAAATATGAAAGAGTGCTTTGCTGTGTGTTTTGAAACAAATCAAAGACGAACCTGCAGTCAGCCACATGAAGTTGTTTTTGTGATATTTCCTGCTTCTCTTGATTTAGTGATAAAGTCGTATTATTCTCAAGATAAACCCTTTCAAAAATGTTTCATAGAAAGATCAAATAAAACATGTCTTTTGTGATAACGGTCCACGCAACGTGTTCCTTTCCAGCAGAGAGAAGGGGTTGGGCACCATCCCTCTCGTGGTGTCTGGGCGGTCCCCTCTGATTGGCCCCAGACATTGGTATGACCTGGAGTCATTTCAAGTCACGGCGGCTCTCATTTCTCGCCTCTCCCCCAGCAACACTGAATCACAAGTCATTAATAGAACTGCAGCCCCTTCACCTCCCGCCCACCCTGCTCCAATTTAATGAAAGATATCGCGTTTCCTACCAAGGAGCGCAATGTTCGAGTTCTGTCTCTATGGGGCATATTATCAAGGGGGTTTATCTCCGCTTTTTTGGCTTCAAAAGCCAAGAAAGCGGAGATAAAATTATCTCCCTATTACCAAGCTGTCGCTAACACCAGTTAGCGACAGCTAGTAGGAGATAGTGACCATCTTGGGCCCCGCTTTGCAGGTCAGTGAAATTTATCACTAATAACATGCAAAGTGGGCGTGCCAAGATGTTAGCGACTGAAAACAGGCGCTAACATCGCTATCTCCTATTACCAACTTTTGGAGATATTCGCGCTAAGCGCGAATATCTCCAAAAGCTAACACATGCCCCATAGCAGTTCTTAGCCATGTTATCCAATGGTAGGTGGATAACATGGCTAAAAGCATTAGCTCGGTAATGCATGAATATCGCGGACTTTTCAGCGATATTCTAGCATTGCGGCCGATTTTTATCGCTTTTGCGATAAACCTTGATAATAGCAAGGTTTATCTGCGATAATTTCTGACGATGCTTAGCGTTAAAAAATTCGTTGCTAAGCATCGTTAGCGATAAATATCGCTTAACGTTGGTAATATGCCCCTATGTTCCTTCGCTGCGCATATTCTTTGCCCATCAAGATTCATCAGAAGTGTCATCCCAGAACAAATTGCCTGTCTCCCTGGCCTGGTGCCACTTTGGCACAGATCCGCCTACCGTTAGAAGCGGCACTGGGAAGTGTGCATGGAGCCAGCGCTTCGTAGATTTGATGGCTGGAGGCATTGCTTAATTTGTGAAACAATTAGTGCCTGGGCCTTCGTCAGGAGGACACTACAGCTTGCACCATCCGTGGCCCAACCAGCACTGCCAATGACAGTGCCAGCACAACAACTAACCTTCACACTTACAAGTGTGTCAATTCAGACCAGGCCCACAAAGCTATAAGAATGGCTTGGGAGGCAGGGATTAGTCATTGTAAATGTAAATTGAATTAATAAACAGCTGTTGTGCTCCTACCTAAATTAGGTAGACAGTGCCACCATGTGGCAGACTGTCATATGCACCCATACTGGAAATTAAGGGGCATACTACCAAGGGCCTTATCGCCGCATTAGCGGGAATTTTTCCCGCTAAAGCGGCGATAATTTGATCGCCCTATTACCTAGCTGTCGCTAACACCAGTTAGCGACAGCTAGTAGGAGATAGCGATCATCTTGGGGCCCACTTTGCATGTCAGCGATATTTATGGCTAATGACATGCAAAGTGGGCGTGCCAAGATGTTAGCGACTGGAAACAGTCGTTAACATCGCTATCTCCTATTTCCTACTTTTGGAAATAATCGCGCTAAGCGCGATTATCTCCAAAAGCTAACGCCTGCCCTGAGCAGTTCTTAGCCATGTTATCCAATGGGAGGTGGATAACATGGCTAAGAGCATTAGCTCGGTAATGCATGAATATCGCTGACTTTTCAGCGATATTCATGCATTACGGCCGATTTTTATCGCTTTTGAGTTAAACCTTGATAATAGCAAGGTTTATCTGCGATAAAAATCGGAGGAGCTCGGCGATAATAATATTGCCGCTAAGCCAACACAGCGATAATTATCGCTAGTTGTTGGGAATATGCCCCTAAGTACGTTGACTAGCACTGGATGTAGGGGAGGGGACCTGCAATCTTTTTTAGGATGGGACATATTTTTCATCCTTGGACTTCTTAAGCATGACGGTGCACAGCAGAAAAGGGACTAGGAAGCGGGAACAGAAAGGTATGAAAACGGAGACAAGGGGAGAAAAGCTGGGATAAAATAGAACCTGTCCAAGAGTGAGGTAAAAAGAGAGTGTAGCTTAGTGGAAGGGAGGCAGCAGGTGGAATCAAGATGAGGTGGTCTACCTGGGTATTCAGCAACTCTCACTCCTAGGAAATACTTTGTGGACATACATTTAGATTTTTGAAAATTAAGCACTTGACTTGTCTCAGATTGACTATTAACTTCCAAGTACTTTGATACTTGTTACAAGTTTTTTTTGTCTTAACATGTAACTCGTGGAGAAGTACTGCTGCCTGCAATTCTAAGTGCCCCGCATGCCCAGAAATGTTGGGTCTGCAAACTCCGGGCTCACAAATACTGGGTCCAGAGACACTGGCGCTTTTCTGATGCTGCAGAGGGAAGGGCTGCTGGCTATCAGCATTGCCTACCGTCTGCAACAGGCTGGGAGGAGCAGACCATCGGCCCCGGTGGAGGCTGGCATCTGGAGGGACGGGGGGAGGGGGAGGGAGGGGGGGAGGCGGCGAGCAAAATACAATTATAAAAAAACTAAAAAAATGAGCCGAATGAGATGTCCTCCGCTCCTGTTAATCTTCTTTCCACAGGAACTGAATACGCAACTCCCTTGACCAATCCTGGCACTGCTTTCATGCAGCATCAGAGCAGCACCCTGATTGGAGGGAGCGGCCTCACTTGGCGCTCCACAGCACTCTGAAGTCCTGCACTTGCTCTAACCCAGCTGTCTTAAAACTGCTGGGTTATAGATGTTTAACGTGTGAATGTGTGGCTGGCCGTCACAAAGCGTCCGGCCAAAAAGACATGTGCACTTTAAAACGTGCATATATAGTCCACCCTCCTCCCTGCTGCTGTCACTCAGCAGCGGCCCCGCCCCCATCCTGATGCTCTGTTCAGGACGGAGGATGGAAATAAAATGGCAATAAATTACCATTTTTATTTTTCATCTCTGTGGTTTTGGGGGACTTTAAGTGAGTTGACGGTCTTCTGCTCCAGCGGAGGAGCCGTCCCTGATCGGCCCTCCTGCTGACACTTTCCACCTGCTAGAGATAGGCATAAAATGTCAAAATTTTTCCCCAGAACCAAAACCAAATAGTAAAGCACCCGGTATGCCTGGGCCTAAATTGTTCTTTCCCATCTGGCTGAAATTCGTGTTTGAATAATTGCCTGAATAGTTGAGTTTGGCCCCCTGGCAGTGCTTAATTTGAGCCGGTGGTTTCTGGTGCTCGGCACCAGCACTTAATTGACAACACCGGGACTTAGGACAGCTACCACATGGTGGTGCTGTTTGTGCAATATAGAAATTAGTTTATTAATGAAATACACATTAAAACAACTAACACCTGCCTCTCAAGCCAGTTTTATACATATGGGGGTCTGAAACAGTCTGAATTGTCACACTTGTAGCAGTGTGATGGCTAGTAGTTGTGTATGTAATGCCACTGGCAGCGATGGCAGTGGCAATAGGTTGTACAAACTGGGGTGGCCTCCTGACGAGGGTCCTAGCCCTTATTTTTTTTTTACAAATTAAGCACTGCCCCCTGGTATCCGCGCACCAGATTCCAGCCAACCCGTAATGAGGGTATTTATGTCTTCAGCCTACGGTTTCATTATTTCTAAGAGGGGTGTGTTTTTTTTGTGCCGGATGAGTAAAGACAAGCAGGACAGGGTGTGGCATTTCCAGTGGCACAAGTCGAGCAGTAAGAATGCTTGATGATTGGAGCTCAAGCTTTTTAACCCCCCGCTGCTTTCAGCTCGTCCTCAGCCTGCTCGATGTAATTGTGTAGATATATTTTAACAGGCTAGAACGGTCTATATGTACTTTCTGTCATAGCGCTTAGGGTCCGCCATGCGAATACACAAATGTGTTCAGGATAGAAAAGGGTATGCGACAGGGCTGCGTCCTTTCACCATTTCTCTTCTCGTTATATACTAACAAATTAAATGAAGCTTATGGTGCTAAATGTAAGGATGTTCCAGCTATAGGTGGTTTATCCTTGCCCGTCCTGCTTTATGCAGATGACACGGTCCTAATGGCCAGAACCCCAATGGCCCAACAGTGTTCTTTAGGTATATACTCAGATTATGTGACAGAATTAGGTCTCCTTGTAAACAAATCCAAAACCTTTGTTATGTCGGTTGGGGTGGAAAAGAAAAACAGTAATGACCTTGCAAATAGAAGGGAGAACTCTGAAAGGAGTGGAAAACTTTATGTATCTAGGAACTTTCTTTGATTCTTAATTAAATTTGATCTGCAATGGTGGCTAATAGGGCAAATCTTATGACAAAGAGTATAGCAGTACTGTGCAAACTTGCCTCAAATTTGGGAAAGAAACAGAGTAAGGAAATGGTGGGAATATATCTAGCGAAATCAGTATCTGTAGCTACCTAGAGGTGCTGCAATTTGGGGCATAGTCTAAGAGGACTCAATTCAGGCTGTTGAAGATAAGTTTATTAAACGATTGTTGTCAATTCCTGGTTCATGCCCAAATAGTATTGTCCACAAAGAATTAGGGGGCATATAATCAAGTTGGGTTATCTCCATTTTTTTGGCTTTAAAAGCCAAGAAAGCAGAGATAAAAATGTCTCCCTATTACCTAGCTGTCGCTAACACCAGTTAGCGACAGCTAGTAGGAGATAGCGACCATCTTGGGTCCCACTTTGCATGTCAGTGATATTTATCACTAATGACATGAAAAGTGGGCGTGCCAAGATGTTAGCGACTGGAAACAGTCGCTAACATCGCTATCTCCTATTACCAACTTTTGGAGATATTCGCGCTAAGCGCAAATATCTCCAAAAGCTAACACCTGCCCATAGCAGTTCTTAGCCATGTTATCCAATGGGAGGTGGATAACATGGCTAAGAGCATTAGCTCGGTAATGCATGAATATCGCTAACTTTTCAGCGATATTCATGCATTGCGGCCGTTTTTTATCGTATTTGCGATAAACCTTGGTAATACTAAGGTTTATCTGCGATAAAAATCGCCGCAGCTCAGCGGTAAAAGTTTGTCTCTAACCAAGCAATAGCGATAATTATCGCTATTGCTTGGTAATATGCCCCTAGGTCTCCCCTTTGTACCCGATTCCATCAAACTGGCTCCGCTTTTATTGTGGCTATCACTGTGGAAAAAAAATTCTATTAAAATAAATCAAATGGTGCTAGGGGCTATTACTACTCTTGATCGTGCCACCAGCATTCCTTGGTTAGCATATGTGAAGCGGTCCTTTAATGATTTGGGCTTTATTTTTATTTTATTTTATATGCTTATAAAGCGCCAGACTAGACCCCCGAAGGGGTATCTCCGTGCTATAACAGCAGATGGAAGTGAGAATAAAGAATGTAGCCGGATGTAATATGACCATTAGTTGCTAGGAAACAAGTAAGTTTTTAGATTTCTTCTAAACATCATGTGGTTGGTGATAGACCTTAGTTCCGGCGGCAGTGTGTTCCATAGTGTGGGTCCGGTGTGAGCCAGTGCACGGCCACCTTGCCTGGTTTTCTTAACTCTAGGTACCTTCAGTAGTTGCTGATTGCTGGAACGCAAAGAGTGTCCTGGGATATAGGGCTGAAAGATGTCAGTAAAATACTTGGGGCCCATCCCTGTTAGGCTCTTGTGTATAGTACACAGGGTCTTGAACTGAACTCGCTTCTTCACAGGAAACCAGTGTAGATGAGTCAGTAGGGGGCAGGATGGTGTCCTTGGTGGGACATTCATGACAATCCTTGCTGCAGTATTTTGAATAACCTGCAATTTCTTGATTTGCTCCTCGTTGGCTCCAAGGAGCAAACCATTGCAGTAGTCTACCCTACTGATAACAAGAGCCTGCACCAGAGTTTTTCTGTGGTGGTCCGGTAGATAGGGGAAGACACGTCTTAACATCCCGATAGCCCGGAAACAGGTGCCGGCTACTTGATTGACGTGATCCTTGAAAGTAAGTTGTTGGTCAAATAATACTCCTAAGTTTTTGACCTTGCTATTGGGGGTGGGGACAGGACCTAGTTCTTGGGGCCACCAGTCCGATGACCAAAGTGCCGTCGCTTGACCGAACAACATAACTTCGGTTTTCCCGACATTACACTGCAGACAGTTTGATGACATCCAGTCTGCAATGGCTCTCATGCCATCTGCAAAAGATTTTTTTATTGCAGGTGTAAGATTTTTAAAAGGAAAAAGGAGTTGGGTGTCGTCAGCGTACGACACAGGGGTGAACCCGAAAGATCTTGCTAGGTTGGCAAGGGGGGCCACATATATGTTAAAGAGTGTGGGGCTCAGACAGGAGCCCTGTGACACTCCCTTATTGAGCTCCCTGTGGGTGGATTTGTGGGAGCCCAGCCTAACCTCTTGGGAACGCCCGGACAGAAAGCTCTCCAACCACGCCAAAGCCTCTCCTTCTATTCCCACCTCCTTTAGGCGATGGAGAAGCACCTTGTGAGACACCGTATCAAAAGCGGCGGAGAGATCCAGCAGCACCAGAATCATAGAGCAACCATCATCCAGTGCCATTTTGATGTTATTGGTCACTGTTTGAAGTGCTGATTCTGTGCTGTGGTTCGGCCTGAACCCGGATTGAGAATAGTCCAGGCCTTCCGTCGCTTCAAGATGTTGGGAGAGATAGGTGTTCACGTGCTTCTCCGTGATCTTGCCCAAGTAAGGTAGGAGAGAGATAGGACGTAGGTTGGAAAGGTCTGTCCAGGGAGATGATGCCTTTTTCCTTATCGGGTTCACCACTGCCTTTTTCCAATCTGCCGGGACCTGGCCTGTCCTGAGGGAGATGTTGACCATTTCAAGTATGTGGGGACCTAATAAAGGAATCAAAGGGCCAACCATTTTAGCTGGAACACGGTCATTAGGGGATCCTGTTTTTATATGGTTGCAAAGAGTAAGGAGCTCTGTGTGGTCGATGGAAGGGAAAGACGTCAGAGAAGGTTTATTATATATAGTGGGGGTTGTGATTGAGCAAGTTTTGGTGTTATTTTTGCTGATGTTGTTAGCTGCCACTATTCTATCATAGATGATGTTGATTTTGTCTTCAAAAAATAAGGAGATTTTGTCGCACAAATCCTGCGAAAAGTCATCAGAGCTTTCACATGCCGTAGGCTTTATGAAGTTTTGCAGAATATTAAAGAGTTCCTTAGAGCTGTTACCTGCTTCTGCTATTTGTTGTGTTAATTGTTGTTTTCTAGCCAACTTTATGTTTTTGTAGTATTCTGCTTGAACATTTAGAAAAGTTTTTCGGCTGTTTTCGGATTTTGTTTTCCTCCAAGCTTTCTCAGCTCGTCGGCATTTTTGTTTCTCTGCTCTCAATTCCTTCGTATACCATTTTTCTTGTTTTGACACTGGATGTTGTTTATGTCTTTTTAGGGGAGCTATAGTGTCGATGGCTTTTTTGATAGATTCATTCAGCTTGGCTAAAGCTATGTCTGCTGTATCGGATTCCAGAAAATTGGGATCTGTCCATGCTTCTTGAGCTGTATTGGCATTAACTTTATGCCATTGACGTCTCCAAGAGAGGGGGAGAGGAACATTCTTTGTGGGTCTCACAGGGGTTATTAGCGTGAATTCCAACAAAGAGTGGTCTGTCCATGATATACTTTTAGCCGGTGAGCAGATTATTTTGGTAGAGTTAGAGAAAATTAAATCAAGCATATGTCCTCCTACATGAGTAGGTCCATGATTTTTTAGTTCTAAGCCCAGGTTCGATAGATCTGTGATTAGAGCCATGGATTCGGTCAACATTGGCCGGTCTACATGTATATTAAAATCACCTAAAAGCAAAAAATCTTCTTTGGATTTTATATGCGGGGCTAGTATTTCTTGAAGAGTAAGTGAAAAATTAGGGTTTGCTCCTGGGGGGCGATAGACCAAGGCACCCTTCCAGGTGAAAAGATTAGTGAGGTGAATTTTAAAAAGCAGTATTTCTAGCTGCGAGTTTGAGTGTTGTTCAATAATGGTAAATTGTATATGGTCCCTGTATATGATTGCCAATCCGCCTCCTGTTTTGATGTCTCTGTCTAGATGTTTAATCTTATAGCCAGAGGGAATCCCCATTGCAATGGCTGTAATTGTATGGGGTTTTAACCAGGTTTCCACAAGGAAACATATGTCTGGTTGAATGGAATGTATTGCGTCCCAGACCTGATGTTGATGTTTGGGTAGGGAGCGTACATTTAAAAGAAAGCTCTTCAAACCCTTAATAGAAGTATTGGAATCAGGAGAGGGCGCATTGACGTTAGAGAGGCGCCAACACTGTGGACAGGAGAAAGCATCCTCGATACGGTGCCAGGGTATAACTGTACTACAGCATGTAGGTGGTCTAAGGCTACGTAGTGTAGGGGCGGAGTAGGAGAGAGATTGGTTGCCCTTACCGGTACAGGCTCGTGAAGAGGGACCAGGGTCCATCGCCCCTCGCCCCGTCCTGTCGCAGACGGGCGCAGACGGGCTTTTCTTCGGCGCTTCTTAGGCGCGCTCGAAGGCGCCCCCTGCGCGCAAACGCTGCGCGCTTGTAGGAAGGGCGTGGCTAAATAGCCCGGAGTGAGGTAGCCACTAGAGCGCTAACCTCAGCTCCGGCGAAACCTGAAGTGCAGCCTGGCTCTTGCCTGTCCGCCCTCCGCACAACGGCACTGCTTGCCGAGTCGGACCGGGGCGGGCAGGCTGCAATATCAAGCCCAGGTGAACCAGTTGAATGGGAGAGAATGCAGGTATTTAAAAGACACGTTAATCTGTCAGAATAAAACAAACAAGCGACTATTAAAATCTGTCCGCTATTATTTTGTTGCTTCTCGCAGCCCAGACACTGGCGATGGAAACACTCTGTTATTACTCACAGGTGCAGCAGCGGGTCCGGGAGAGACTGCCACCGTCTCCCTACCGCGTGCACCCGAGAGTCAGGGCGGCCTAAATAGCCCGGAGTGAGGTAGCCACTAGAGCGCTAACCTCAGCTCCGGCGAAACCGGAAGTGCAGCCTGGCTCTTGCCTGTCCGCCCTCCGCACAACGGCACTGCTTGCCGAGTCGGACCGGGGCGGGCAGGCTGCAATATCGAGCCCAGGTGAACCATTTGAATGGGAGAGAATGCAGGTATTTAAAAGACACGTTAATCTGTCAGAATAAAACAAACAAGCGACTATTAAAATCTGTCCGCTATTATTTTGTTGCTTCTCGCAGCCCAGACACTGGCGATGGAAACACTCTGTTATTACTCACAGGTGCAGCAGCGGGTCCGGGAGAGACTGCCACCGTCTCCCTACCGCCTTAGGCATCCTGTATGATTCACCATCTCACTGTGTGTCCTTCCCCAAATCGAGACTTAGAAATCTATGGGGCATATTATCAAGGGGCTTTATCTCCGCTTTTTTGGCTTTAAAAGCCAAGAAAGCGGAGATAAAATTATCTCCCTAATACCAAGCTGTCGCTAACACCAGTTAGCGACAGCTAATAGGAGATAGTGACCATCTTGGGCCCCGCTCTGCATGTCAGTGATATTTATCACTAATGACATGCAAAGTGGGCGTGCCAAGATGTTAGCGACTGAAAACAGTCGCTAACATCGCTATCTCCTATTACCAACTTTTGGAGATATTCGCGCTAAGCGCGAATATCTCCAAAAGCTAACACTTGCCCAGGAGCAGTTCTTAGCCATGTTATCCAATGGGAGGTGGATAACATGGCTAAGAGCATTTGCTCGATAATGCATGAATATCGCTGACTTTTCAGCGATATTCATGCATTGCGGCCGTTTTTTATCGCATTTGCGATAAACCTTGCTAATAGCAAGGTTTATCTGCGATAAAAATCGCCGAATTGCGGCGATAAGTTTTGTCTCTAAATAAGTTAGAGACAAAAATTATCTCTATTGGTTGGTAATATGCCCCTATGTGTGTGATCAGGTTAGATGGCAGCAAAATCCCTCCCAAATCACAGTGCTAAGATACCAGGCATTGGCCCAAGCGGCTCTTGGCAAATCTTCTTATCTTTCCTCTAGTAGTACGCACCATTCCTTACCGACAAGGTTACGATTGAATATCTTCCCCCTATGGTTGGCTACCCATCCAAAGTATATTCTTTTAATCAGTTGTCCCCTTATCCTTGTGACCAACGGTCTACCCAATGCATTTCTCCTATTTTATTTTTCAGTTTATTTTACAAAATTGAGAGGAAACAATTCCACTGTTGAGAAAACTGAGTATACACTCGTATTCTCGCAATAATAAATATGTTTTATGACAGCGAGCTTACTACATTCAGTCTTAATGACTAGAAAGGGGTCTTCCGCTAGAAGGATTGTTTTAACTGTATTTTAATTACTGGTAAATTAATTTCACGTAAGTCTAAGGTTTTAGTGCATATGCCAGGGGTGTCCAAACCTGTCCTGGCGGGCCGTATCCATGCCAGATTTTTGGGATATCCCCATCTGGTGATCACGGTTCGATCCCCGGCGCCGGCGGCAGATCAGAGTGCCCAGGACGGGGTCCATGTGACCCGGGCAGTCCTATCCCCTGGGTGTACGTGGTTGTCCGACATGTCGGTCGGATGTGCTTTTACGTACCGGATCGGAATCGGCCCCCATAAAATCGTACGTAAAGTATATAGCAAGTCAACCTGAAATCTGCTGGGTCAGAAAGGGCTCGATTCCGATCCGTGTCGGAAGGTTAGGAGTCCGTACGAATTTGTCGGGACGGCATGGCAGAGTGCCCGGGATGGGCTCCATGGCTCTTGGGCAGTCGTCCCCCGGGCGTCCGGGGCTCTATCCAGGCCGACAGCATGGCAGAGTGCCCGGGACGGGCTCCATGCGTCCTGGGGATTTGTCCCCCGTGCGTCCGGGGCTCCATCCAGGCCGGCGGCATGGCAGAGTGCCCGGGTCGGGCTCCATGGTTTCCAGTGTGGTCCTCCCCTGGGTGTCGGGGTGCTCCAGGTCAACGGCATGGAAAAGTGCTCCATGCGTCCCAGGCATTCGTCCCGGGACGGGGACTGGGTGGGGAGAGTCCAGGCGGCTTCACTTTCGTGCCCGGCCATCTGGTAGCCCAGATCCCCTCGGCCATCTGGTCGCCCGCAACGCTTTCCTATGGGGCGACCAGATGGCCGAACTTCCCTGGAAGTCCCGATGAGGTGCCATTCGCGATGTCCCGATGAGGTGCCATTCGCCTCCCGGATCCCAGCTAGGGCTCCATCCCAGCTAGGGCTCTTTCACGCCTTGGGTCCCCTCTGTCACCTCGCGTGCACAGATTACAAGAAAAGGGGGTAATTTTGCTCCGGATTACTAGGGAGAAGGGTACGCCCGGACACCCCTCCGAGGGTGGTGGATCTCTGCCATGGGGACCAGATGGGCTATGCCTGGGCAACACCTCCCTAGGCCAT
Source organism: Lissotriton helveticus (assembly GCF_964261635.1). Lineage (NCBI taxonomy): Eukaryota > Metazoa > Chordata > Amphibia > Caudata > Salamandridae > Lissotriton > Lissotriton helveticus. The sequence goes on from NC_136061.1 coordinate 118,965,870, forward strand.
CCGGGGCTTCCTTCCTCCAGGCCAACTACATGTCAAATTGCCCAGGACGGGCTCCATGGCTCCTGGGCAGTCGTCCCCCGGGTGTCCAGGGCTCCATCCAGGCTGACGGCATGGAAAAGTGCCCAGGACAGGCTCCATGCGTCCCGGGCATTCATCCCCCGGGCGTCCGGGGCTCCATCTATGCTGACGGTATGGCAGAGTGCCCAGGTCGGGCTCCATGGTTTTCATGGTGGTCCTCCCCTGGGTGTCTGGGGGCTCCAGGCCGAAGGCATGGAAAAGTGCCCAGGACGGGCTCCATGCGTCCCGGGCATTCGTCCCCTGGGCGTCCGGGGCTCCATCTAGGCTGACGGTATGGCAGAGTGCCCGGGTCGGGCTCCATGGTTTTCACGGTGGTCCTCCCGTGGGTGTCTGGGGGCTCCAGGCCGAAGGCATGGAAAAGTGCCCAGGAAGGGCTCCATGCGTCCCGGGCATTCGTCCCCCGGGCGTCCGGGGCTCCATCCAGGCTGACGGTATGGCACAGTGCCCGGGTCGGGCTCCATGGTTTTCACGGTGGTCCTCCCCTGGGTGTCTGGGGGCTCCAGGCCGAAGGCATGGAAAAGTGCCCAGGACGGGCTCCATGCGTCCCGGGCATTCGTCCAGGGACGGGGACGGGGACAGGGTCGGGAGAGTCCAGGCGGCTTCACTTCCGTGTCCAGCCATCTGATCGCCCTGATTCCCTCGGCCATCTGGTCGCCCGGATCCCCTCGGGCATCTGGTCGCCCGCAACGCTTTCCTATGGGGCGACCAGATGGCCGAACTTCCCTGGAAGTCCCGATGAGGTGCCATTCGCCGCCCGGATCCCAGCGAGGGCTCCAGGAGGTCGGGTACATTCGCGCCTTGGGTCCCCTCTGTCACCTCGCGTGCACAGATTACAAGAAAAGGGGGTAATTTTCCTCCAGATTACTAGGGAGAAGGGTACGCCCGGACACCCCTCCGAGGCTGGTGGTTCTCTGCCATGGGGACCAGATGGGCTATGCCTCGGCAACACCTCCCTAGGCCACCCGGGGCTTCCTTCCTCCAGGCCAACTGCATATCAAATTGCCCAGGACGGGCTCCATGGCTCCTGGGCAGTCGTCCCCCGGGCGTCCGGGGCTCCATCCAGGCTGACGGCATGGAAAAGTGC